>NC_136281.1:4507705-5164580 GCF_964198595.1 Lampetra fluviatilis
CGGTGACTTTAGGATAAAACCATCCACTATGCGGTGGGCGCTGGATTGTTCGTCAAAATGCGGATTCTTATTGATGGAAACAAGGCTTATAAAGAGGTTTTTTTAGTATGTGCCCCGTCCGGTTTCTACGCGGACTTGAGTGTGGCTGAAAAATACATCCACGGCAGCCAAGTAACCTACTTTAGGAACGATAATCCTCAAACGCAGGATGCGTGTAAAAATGTGACGGAAAAATGTAAAGTGCACAATGAAGTGTGTATGCTTGGAATTACTTCGGGAGACAAAAAAAGTAGAACGAATGGATGAATGAACATTTACAATTTAGAGACATGATGTTGACTTGGGAAAGGTAAGTGTACTTGGCCAGGACATGTTCCGTGAAGGAGTAATAGCCGGTGGTTGAGACGAACAGCAGAGTGGCAGCCAAAGATGTGAACACACCTGACGATACGTCCACTTTGGAGACGGGAATGACATCGACTCGTGTGGAGATGATGGATTGTGACATCGCAGGGTCACGAGCATGAGCGACAGCTTTGGGAGACCTTCGTCAAGCTGTGGATTGATGATGATGATGAATCCACTGCAGCAGCATGCAATGATTTTTATTTAAAGCTTTCGTGACTGCAGGGATTCATCTTCTTGGTTCTTTCGGTAAAGTCACGTAGAAGGGAAATAATAAAATAATAAAAAGAAAACATAAAATTATTCTCACATTATGTTTTATTTTTATTATTTTATTATGTTATTATTTCCCTTCTACGTGACTTTACCGAAGGAACCAAGAAGCATGCAATGAGTTTCTATTGTATGGTGCAAGGGTGGAGCAGCTGGAATATTGCCTCCTACCTCTGGTGTTCGGTAGAGCTGTCAAGGCCGTGCATATCTGTTCTCAATCACACACTAACAACACTGCCACCATTCACCACCATATGCTACTGTGTTCTGGTGTGCTGGGGCGAATTTGCTCATGTTATTTTTAAAAAGCATAACAAATTCTAGCATTCCATTACGGTGTGCAGAGTAAGCAGCTGCGCAGTATGTTTAAAGCACAGAAATTGTTATTTTAAATAACCATGGTATTATATGAGCATCATTGCTTATAAAGTACGATAACAAAACATTTTTTCGTCCAAAAAGCTGGCTCGTCATTCAAAATCCGCACCTCTTAGGCATATGCGTATTTACATTTAAGCATCCAGGTATTTGTCTGTGTAAGCACAGGCGATGCTGGCTCTGTGCCCCTGGAGCATGCGATATCTGTTGGGCCATACCACAGAATGTCTGTCTCTGCGTCAGCTGATCACTCGCTGCGCTTGCTTCTCTTGCCGCTGTTGTTGCGCAACGACCGATCGCGCTTGAGCCGGGCTATGCGCACATGGACACCGGACCGTCCCTGTCGCGCTCGCAGACACGGACGCAGAGGCGGACGCAGAGGCGGACGCAGAGGCAGGCGCGCGGCACAGCGGAACTGGAGGGCGCCGAGACACCGGCCGAACCGGCGTCCCTCCCCCTCCCAACACCCTCATTTATTTGCCACAACAAACACGCAGTTGTTCATGCATCAACAAAGCTCCACCTTGCAGAGGAGGATAGCGAGGGCTGGTCATGTTGGCGCACAGCTCTTGTGACCACGGCCCCACGTGCAGTGTCACTTTTTCTGCAGGATCTGTGGCATTTTTGGCGCACCCTGGCCCGTGCGACTCGCTGTGCTTTACAGATTTGTCGACTGGTAACTGCAGAATGTGCACTTGGCGATCAGCGCGATGCCTTCATGGAGCCGGGCTCCACGAGGCTGTCGGTTGATCTTGACGGGAAATCCTGTCCATTTTCACAAACCTTGTCACCGGCTTTAATGCTCGTGAATTTGAAGACCATAGCTGAGTGTGTGCAGAGCCCGAACCTGCGATGTTGACTCTTCAGGTGCATCAACAGAGGCGGCAGAGTAAGGGAGCAGTATCCTGTTTGTGGCCCATGAATGAGCGAGACGGTCGTCATGGCTGCGATCCGTGTTTATTTGGGTGGCCGCTTGCTGTGTCTGTAATTGACTTGCTAACTGACACGTGGCCACATCGTCTGACAATGGGCGTCTCATTGACGCCTTCGGTCACAGACGCTGGTTTCCGTATCTTAGCTGCCTTTGTGCAAAGTTTAGGAAATGTTATATGTCCATCTGCAGATATTTTTAGGCTTCATGCCACGTGGCCTGTGGCTAGATGTATGGTATGTTGTTGTTGTAGCATTGTGACACAATGGTCATGTTTTTAAAGGACTTTCAGAAGACAGTTGCTGTAACTTCCCCACTAAGCACACCCCCCCTTGCTGCGTTGTACTCATATTCTCGGAACCGGTCGGATGATTCGGTTAATTTGATCCTCACTGAGAATTTTTGCTCGCGCTGTGAACGTAATAATGTTATTCACTTGGCTCGGATAATCCCTCCAAATGCAAATCTTATTTCCAAGGGTGTCCTGGCCAGATGGCAGCACGGATACACAAGCTCCACATTACTTTTACGAACTCAGCAGACGTAACCGATTAATATTGCGCACCAGAGTAATACGTCGTTTTAGAAATTGTGAATGTAAGACAAATAGTACAGTGAAATTAAAAATAATGGTACCAGATTGTTAGAAGATTAAGTGCATAGAATAAATTATGGGTTTTTTGGAGTCCAACTGCCCAGGCTGCCCAGGCTGTAGTCTGGCCAAAGACCAACAGATGAACGATTAGATTTAATTTATACCAACATAAGCAGTGTTCCCACAACGTGTAAGGACGATAAAATTAATAAATACAAATCTATAAATCCTAGCAGTGAAAGCTCTTGCCAAGTTCTTCCTTGCCAAGATGAGAGACATTCAGCCAATTAGGTAGCTGCCGCTTGGAGCCCAATAATTCTTACTTGGGATGGACGCCGGCCGTGCTGTGATTGGCTGGGAGTCGCGGGTCACTGTTGTTTGTGAGCGTGACATTGTTCCGAAGCAACCGGGTCCCCGTCAGCGGCTACGGCGTGGTGTCACGAGACGCAGGATGACGGTGGCGTGCGTGGTCGCGACGTAGGCAAACTCCGCGCCCATTCATTCTGCACGTTTTATCACAAAGCACCTGTGTTCAAATACATCCGACAGAAACACGTTGTGACGATTATGTTTTATTTTTATTATTATTTCCCTTCTACGTGACTTTACCGAAAGAACCAAGAAGATGAATCCCTGCAGTCACGAAAGCTTTAAATCGAAAAATGTTGTGACGAATTTGTGTTCGGAAATTTTCCGTCGCGCATCGTGACTGTGAGTCTGCACGTTTTTTGAGGACCTCCTCTCAGAAAGGATCTGTGAATGTATTCTTTAAACAAAAAAAAAACTCGAATGGAATCCTTGTAAGTCATAACCAGTCAATAAACACTGCGAAGAGGGTCAACTTCGTCTGAACCATAACACTTCCCCTGTATACCGGCGCACAAATCCCTTCGTCTGAACCATAACACTTCCCCTGTATACCGGCGCACAAATCCCTTCGTCTGAACCATAACACTTCCCCTGTATACCGGCGCACAAATCCCTTCGTCTGAACCATAACACTTCCCCTGTATACCGGCGCACAAATCCCTTCGTCTGAACCATAACACTTCCCCTGTATACCGGCGCACAAATCCCTTCGTCTGAACCATAACACTTCCCCTGTATACCGGCGCACAAATCCCTTCGTCTGAACCATAACACTTCCCCTGTATACCGGCGCACAAATCCCAGAGATAAAAGCGGTTAACGTACACTCTTTGATGGCATAAATATTGTGCGTTAAGAGCACGCAGCCTCGTCGGCGGTGTTGGTGGCTACCACTCGTGCTTAACTCATAAGCGAGACCGAAGGAGAGGAATTGGAACTGATTTTAAATCCTAGCTTCAAGGCATCGACAGAGCACGGGGATGTGAAGCGAGTGGCGTTGGTGGCTTGCGGTGGAGTGCCCTTGTGTGCCTGCTATGCGTGCTATGCGCGGTATGCGTCTGCCGGCTGTAAAACTGCAGATGGATGTGCTTTTATTGGAGTGGAAGACAACAGGGTTGCATGAAAAGGGCGCACAATCACTGTCAGAAACTCCATTTTCAGCAGTTTTGAACGGAGCGTTGGCCTCCAGGAATCTTCATTCACCGTGTTTCACACTAATCTCTGGTGTTCACGTTCGCGTTGATACGTTTTTACGTCACTGTTTTAGCGGTGAAGTTTTTTTTTTGCTAAAAAATGTAAACGGCAAAAAAAAGCCCAAACATTTTCACCATCGCCTGTTGTTTTTTTAAAACAGCACTTTGAGGGCCTTTTCTCGCTGTGACAGCCGGGAGGACATTACACAGAGAAAAGTTTAAACATAGTATTCATGATGTTACACCTGTTGGTGTAAACGGTCTCGGCGTGGATATGAGCACGCTCCTGCAGAAAGTGTGAGCAAATTTGTGTGCGTTTGCACTTAAGAGTGTGTGTGTGCGCGCAAAGGCAGGTGCGTTTGTACAAGGCTTCTGTTTTGTTGTGTGCGTGTATAAACACAGGTGCCTTTTGGGTATGTTTGTGTGTGTATGTGTGTTGGGACTAGGTTGTGGGGAGTGGTAGTGTAGCGGTTAGCGCGCTGCGCTACGAACCTGGCGACCCGGGTTCAATTCCCACTCACGGCCAACACCGGTGACGGTTATCTGAACCGGTCCTGGGCCTCCCCTAGGTCGACTCAGCCTCAAATGAGTACCTGGTGCGATGGGTAAACATTGCCGCTAGGGAGGCAAAGGCGGCCGGGCGTGGTATTGGCCACCCACTCCCTCGTGTGCTGTGCCGGCCTTTATAGGTGCTCGCTAACAGCACTTGCCCCGAAAGTCTGTTAAGGCTATACGGGGGTTCTTTGTCTGGGACTAGGGTGTCGGGAACGGTCGTGTAGCGGCGACTCGAATTCAATTCCCGCTCACGGCACGGCCAACACCATTGACGATTATCTGAACTGGTCCTGGGCCTCCCTTAGCTCGACTCAGCCTAAAATGAGTACCTGGTGCGATGTGTATCCATTACTGGGCGTTGTGCTGGCCACCCACCCACTCGTGTCCCGTTCCGGCCTTCATAGATGCTCGCTATAAGAGGACTTGCCCCCAGTAGTCTGTTAAGACTATACGGGGATCTTTGTCTTTGTGTGTTGGGACCAGGTTGTGAGTTGTTGTGCACGTGGCTGAAGGTGTTGACCACGCCGAGTTTGTCAGAATTCGCAGCCTACGCAAATTTTAACAAATGAAATGTCGCCATAAATGATCGACAATAGTTCAAGTAAAAGCACGTTGATGTGTGTACATGCTACTGATCGTGCAGCGGCAGTTATTTGAAGTCGGGCACGTGACTGGGCGGTGACTGGGCCCAGCAGCAGCACATTTCGCCGCGTGTTGCAGAGTTTCACGGTTCGAATCCAGCAACTGCCCTGTTTAATACTGTGGGTGTAATTACCATAATGAGGCTACTTCACGTCTTCTGAACAGCAGACGTGAAGTAGAGTAGCCATTGCCTGCATCGGCGTCCAAATTTGCCAATGAAACATTGCAATTGTCGCCCCCAACTTGCAGATTAATTCCCCAGGTTACTTGACAATGTGACTAATCGTGGCCTCTTGAATTCTCACTTGCTTCAATTAAATAAACTTGAAAAAACTTGATGCATCGATGCATCGATTGGATTGATTCTCTTGCTCATGATACACAAACCAACTCCCGTCGAGTTATTTTAACTTCGCTACAAGTACATTTTAATTGGATTGCGTGAACCCTGCAGCCACTTGCGGAGCTACATTCACCACATTGTCAAAAAAAGGATAAATTCTTACATTGCGACCCCCGAATCATGACAATTCCTCGAATTATGACACGGCGGATCGTTAGAGGCCTATTTTAATACTTCGTCATTGTCTATTAATTCCTCAGGCTTTACCGTGTTATTCTTAGTAACCTAACCCTTATCTGGTTTTATAAAGCACGTGTACGTTTACTTTTGGGTAAGGGAGGCGGTAATGAGGTTTGAGCAAATGGAACAGTAAAGCAATGCACAGTGTGTGTGTGTATTCCATACAGCTTGACTACAAAACAAAATCACCAAACGCTAAAATACTATAGCTTACTTTTCAATGTGGTAACCGTGAACATCGGTACACACGTCGTCATGATACTAACAATACACAGTACTCTCGTCAATACACATTGACCATGCTTCTCCGCGCTGGTGTGTGCGGTTTGGCGATGGTTGCAAGGTGGGGGGAGGGGGGGGTTCCTGAGGGCTGATTCAGATAACCACTCACCACTGATGTCCATCGTAGGCCCAGATTCAAAGTCAGATCGGCTGGGTTTCACGAGGCCGTGTGCTAACCACACTGCACCATCACTACTCCCATCTGCACGTACAATAGGTACAGCTAATGGATTTAGTCAAGACCTGCGTTATGAAATAGGTGTCTTTCTTTACACAAGTAAAAGCCCAGAGAGACATTCCTTTTTTCAAGGGAGACCTGGGGAAACAACTTATTTAGAACGCCAAAACATTTAATACAAAACCTTAAGAAATGGACGGAATTTATTTATACGGTCAACATAGTGGCAAGCGTGTAGCAATTATCCCCCCAGCAATACAACGAATTGTCTTGATTCAGGTGCACGATGCAATGAAATAATTTCCAGTTTTTTTCTGTCTCGTATTTGTCATCTCGTTGGGTTATTCCTCGTTTTTTTTGTATCCGTCTTATTTTTTTTCTATCTACAGTTTCATTTGCCCCGTTAGCCTACGTGTAAACATGACAATACAGCCCGAGTCTCACACACATGCAAACTCATGCGATGCACAGTAAACTCTCGGCTACCCTGGGCAACGTTGAGGTGGGTGACTCATATAACGCAAGAACGCATGGTAAATGCAAAACAGCAAAACGTGTGTAGATTAGAGGCGAAAAACGTGAATTGTTACCCACGTAGAATGTGGTTGGATGTCTAAATTGTGTCGTCTGTTTTTATGACTTCTTGTTGACTTGTTTGTGGCAATGTGGGCACTGAGTTCACTCGCTGACCCTCGATGAGTGAAGAGCAGCTAAACAATGAAACCAGCATGCACCTTCAAAATAGATGTTATTTATTTCTTCGCATTGACGGTTAAACCGCGAACCCGGATATGCAACTAGGCCTCGGCAAGGTAAAAGGTAAAAACAACGAGCCTATCTTTACCCTACCTTTACCCTACCTTTTACCTTACCACAATACAATCACTCTACCCTACCTTTTACCCTTTAGCAGGTAAGGTTAAAGGTAAAAACAACGAGCCTACTATTACCCTACCTTTTACCTTACCACAATACAATCACTCTACCCTACCTTTTACCCTTTAGCAGGTAAGGTAAAAGGTAAAAAGCAACGAGCCTACCTTTACCCGACCTTTTACCCTTACCCCATACAAATTACCCGATTACAGGGTAATTACTAGGGTACTACTACAAATGAAAAAGGTTTATAACGGTAAATGCTAGGTAGAGCGCTTTACTCATATAGAATACTCTCGATGATTCCAATTTTACACGCTTGTTGTTGTTGTTGTCGTCGTTGTTGTCGTTGTTGTATCCTCAAATATTCTAACTCAATTTTAACCCATTTCCCAATGTGGTATTGACTGAAAACTTGGTATACTTATGTCATACTGATGAAAATAATATATTCTATCATAATATATATATATTTTTAAACATTCTTTTTTATATGTTATGTTTCGGCTTGGGTATAATTGTCCACGCTCAACTAACGTTGGCTGTAATTGGCCACGGTCCCTTACGGTATGGCAAGCTTCGGGGCCACTTCCTGGAATCGTGGAGTTCTGCCATTACTAGTGCATTTCATAAAAGCATGTTTAAATTTGTATTTTTTAAAATATTACTTGTTAAATGGAGCCCACGGACTGTGCCACGGAGCTTTTATCGGTAAACAAGGTACCGTAGTTACCGGGTAATACTTCGCGCTACCTTTACCCTACCGGGTAATTCTTCCCAGCTACCTTTACCCTACCCTTTACCTTACCCCTTGGCATGTCGACACCTTTACCCTTTACCTTTACCCTTTTACCCGGTAAAAAGGGTAAAATTACCTTACCTTGCCGAGGCCTATATGCAACCCACGGATAATCGAGAGTCCGCCGTGTCACGAGTGTCCGAATCGAGTGACATCTCGGAATCGACGCATCGCCGCCCGTCTGCCCGATCTTAAACATTTCCGGCTGCCGCTCGCGGCGGGGTCCACCGTTGTGCGCGTGCTCACGGGGGGGGACGCGCTGTCTCTGTCCGTCGTGAAAGTGCTGCTGCAGGAGCGCGTGGAGAACGACGACCTGGAGGCCAAGACGCTGAAGATCACCGACTTTGGGCTGGCCCGCGAGTGGTACAAAACGACGATGATGAGCGCGGCCGGCACCTACGCTTGGATGGCGCCCGAGGTCATCAAGTCGTCCACCTTCTCCAAGGGCAGCGACGTCTGGAGGTGAGGCGTGTCGCGTCGTCCCGAGTCGTGCCTCGGCGAGCGTTCGTGTTCGTACGATTTTTTTAAGATGCGTCCCGATATCGCCCGTAAACATCGACGGGGTCAAATTCCAAGGCTCCCAGTGTGTTTTCGGCTGTGTCGCCAAGATGTGTATGCGTCGCGTTGTCTCTTTATTTTACTCCAATGCTTGCATTCTTATGGGCAGCTTGATCAAGTGCTTCCGTCATGGCTACTTCTAGCAGTGGTCGGCAGGCACAAACCGCTGGTCTTGAACACTGAGAATTTCGTAATTAGCTGTGGTCAGTTTGGAATATGCACCATGACACAAGCAACTCTGTGGCTTTCCCTTGTGAATGATGGCATGGTCACGCAATTCCTCATTTGCAGCAGACGGCACACTTTGGGGATTGGGGTTGGACACTGACCTACTGACCAATCCACTACCCATGTTGGTGACTGCCGATGCCATTAACTGAGCCTTAAGCTAACTGCCTAGGATTCTGATAACTGTTTTTTTACCCTCCTATCTGGCAACAAAACTGACACCTTTTTTACATAGAGTCATGTTTGCATAGACCACAATACCTGCAGTCATAATGCAAACAAAAAACATAACTCTGATAATGACTCCTTGTAAAAAAGGTGTCAGTTTTGTTGCCAGATAGAAGGGTAAAAAAACAGTTATCATATTTTGTCTGGAAAATGAGATTCTACTGGTGTAAATGCTTACCCCGAGCTCTCATACTCTGATGGTGCATCATTGTCTTTGAGTTGTGTGCCTTTTGGCGTCATCTGGTCCAACCCATGTGAGACTAGGCTCTAAGGAAAGCTGTCTCGGGTGTGGACCAATGAACTTCAAGGACAGTGCATCCATTATCAGAGTTATGTTTTTTGTTTGCATTATGACTGCAGGTATTGTGGTCTATGCAAACATGACTTCTTGTAAAAAAAGGTGTCAGTTTTGTTGCCAGATAGAAGGGTAAAAAAACAATTATATTTTTTACTGGCAAATGAGGTTCCAATGGTGCCTAGGGTGCTGTGAGAACGCATGTGCTGCCTCACCGTGCTTTTGGGTTTTTTTACTTTTTTTCCAAAATAGTTTCCATGGTGTTCTATTCGTGTCGTGTCAGTTCCTCTCACAGAGCAGTGTCGCCCAATCTGGTTCACACAGTAGTGGACCAGATAGATAGTAGTGGGCAACACTTTCCCACTTGGCCTGTTGCAGAGAGCATTGCTCATCGCATGATAGTCAAACTGATGTTTGTAATTCACAGAGCTATAATTTTGGCAAATTAAGCACTCGCACACATTTTTTGGCAGATTCTTGGATTTTAACCCAGGATCTTGGCAATGTGCTAGCTCATTGCTCTGACCTATACACCGCCTTCCATGCCATCGAGTTTTCAGCGTTGTACAAAGTAGGGAATGAAACGGGGCATGTAGCTTTACTGATTGTCATGATTTGATACACGCATTAAATTGTGCATCTAAGAATTGATTATTTAGGACTCATGCTGAATATATGTCGGTGTCACGTTTGGCATTATGAAACAAATGAGACGGTGTGAACGAAACGACAAACAGTACAGGCAATTGATTCGCGAGTGGATGTGCGGTCCTGAATCAGGCTGGGTTGCGTGTGGGGTTAAATTGTTGCATCAGTAAATTTATCGTATCTAATACAGCATTACCTTGACTTTCGTCCACTTGACTTTCGTCGCTTCGCTTTTTTTAAATTGTAACCACATTTCAAATTTCGTCCACGCGGCTTTCCTCTTTCGTCCAATTTCATCCAAAACCTTCCGTGACGTTCGTGCCACGCGCCGTCTTTTTCGTTCAGTCTTTGAATAGAAGTCGTTCAGTGAGAATCTCTCATATTTGTGTTTATTCATATATCATTAATACTGTACTTATTGCTGTGATTATACTGTAAACAATGCATCGTTCTTTTTATGATAACAGTATAATACTACAGTGTTCGTAGTTATTTTCGCGATTATAAAACACGTGTACAGTATTCATACTGTGCTTATTTTTGTGATTACTGTAAAATACTTATTTTTGTCCTCTAATATATTCATAATGGGTCCTAAGTGTGGTGATAGAAAAGCTCAAATAACCCATAAGGTTCTAAATTTGCCAGAAGAGCTTGACATGATCAAACTTAATGAGCAAGACATGTCCCATGCTGATATAAGTCGCAATTAGGCGTTTTTATATTTACTCTAGTTATTTGCATATTCGTTTTTCGCCAGCCAAAATCAATTTGCAAGCTAAATAAAAGCTCTGCTTGACATTCGTCCATGCTCTGGTCCTAACCAGACGAAAGTCAACGTATTCCTGCACGAGCAGCACCGCCCTATGTGCGAGCGGCCCTTCCCCCCCAACACGCATCTCCGTCCGTCCACCCGACGTGGTGAATCACCAGGACTTAACTTCTCATTGAGTCGCTGGTAGACCGGGCAGTGGCACGTGACTGGTAGCCACAGTGAGATGTGTACTGGATTCGGTGTGCCACGTGCAGAAGTATATTTTATGGGTCGCCGAGCCGGACAAGGCCCGGCCGAAATGCTCACACGTCCCCCCCTCGCGCGTTTGCCCACCGTGTGCCCCCCCCCCCCCCCTCTGCAGCTACGGCGTGCTGCTGTGGGAGCTGCTGACGGGCGAGGTGCCGTACCGCGGCATCGACGGGCTGGCCGTGGCGTACGGCGTCGCCGTCAACAAGCTCACCCTGCCCATCCCTTCCACCTGCCCGGAGCCCTTCTCCAAGCTCATGACAGGTGAGCAGCTCCCTGCCCCGCACTGCTGCCTTGCTCGATGATCCTTCGTTTGCCCGTCGTCGTTAAAGGGAGACGCGACCGGCAAAACAAAAAAGCATTTGTTGTTACTGCACCTGCCTCGTGCTGCTCACGAGTCTTTATCTCTAATTACGAGTGGTCGTTACTTGAACAGACGAGAGCCGGTTGAGGCTAAAGTCTCTTTTTCAAGGGAGAGCTGGTTCACAGGAGTGATGCAGTACACGTGTCAATGAGTGTTGAAAAGAATCGCATATATATTCGGTAACCAAGCAAATTACGTGAACGTGTAACAAAGTGCAAATGAAGCAATATACAAAGTGTTGACGGAACTTTAATTTAGGAACGAAATACATCGACGGATAATGTGTCTCCTTCATCTATCCATCTCTTCACATAAAAAATGCAAGTAGTTCTTACACAACCCGCCAGCCACACGGCCTTCTGGGAGTGCGTAATTCCAATAGCATTGATTCTATGCAGGGAAACTCTGGACTGGTTTTGACATGCAGTGTCTCATCAGCAGAGATGACCAACTTGACGACTTACGTACGTTTCGGAAGCCTACTAATCTCGAAAAGAAGGAACAAGAAGTAGAGGAAGAGTGATTGTGCGCCAGATGGGCACCGGAGAGGGACGTGAAACAGAGATGTTTAGATGTGAGCAGTGCAAGGCGATCTGTGCAGGACACACACAAGTCGAAGAACTTCACTGGGCCCTGATCATCGCAAAAGGGAGAGGGAGAAGTCGTGTCAAAAGCTGGTGTACGCTGTGGTTCGAAAGCAATCGCGGTACATTCATCGTGTCCACGCGGCGAATATCGCCTCCCGATAAATACTCATTGGGAAGGAATGGCTTTAAAAGTGAAAGAGAAGCAGTGTTGTTCCGTGTAACGAGAGAAAAATCATATTAGCCTGTGACGTCGTTAGAGCCGTACACACTCGTCATGTCACTGCGGTGTAAGTTTCATTGTCAATTAAGACATTTCAGAATGTTGATACACCACTGCAGTGATTGCGCTCCTTAAAGCTTCCTTGAAGAGCTTTGGATTCGATTTGAAAAGCTGGGAACCTTTAGCACAGGACCGACCTGCCTGGAGAAGAAAAGTACAGCACGGAGCAGTCCTCTGTGAGAGTAGGAGAAGCTCCTGTGCTATCTTGAAGAGGCAGCAGCGCAGATCTACCAAGGAAGGACTTGTGGCTGCACCTCAGAGCTCTACATCCTCCCTGACCTGTCCAGTGTGCCACAGAGAACTCCGGGCTCGGATTGGCCTCTTCAGCCATCTGCGCACTCATCAAAACCCAACAAAATGACCAACGTGCCATGGTCATCATCAACTTGATGGACGAACACTATGAGATCTCTTTTACCAGTGGCAAAATATAGTAATAGGTTTTTACCCTTTTAAACTGGTACAAAACTGACACCTTTATTCAAGGCATCATGTTTGCAATAACCACAACACAAGTAGTCAAAAAAGCAAACAAAAAGAAGCAACTCTGATAATGATATGCACTGTCCTTGAAGTTGATTGGTCCACACCCGAGACGGCTTTCTTTAGAGCCTAGTCCCCATTGGTGTTGGACCAGATGACACCAGAAGGCGTACAACTCAAACACAGTGCAATATCAGAGTATTGAGAGCTCGGGGTAAGCATTTACACTATGAGATCTCTTTTACCAGTGGACGAACAAGCGAGGGAGAGAGAGATTGTGGTCCTTAAAGGCATTTGAAGAATACATCACTTTTTGTCATTAACCAAATTAAAACCTCATTTGAGACGGACCATAGCATACAGCTCGTACCCAGAGCTTGAAACGCATGGATGGAAACACAAGACCTGTGTTGTTTGGGTTGTGTCTGCCCTTAAGAGTAGCTGTGGGATACTGCACCTCACGTGTCACATCCGCACAAGTTGAAACTTGATGTTTGCCAGGAGAATCGCTGTGGATCGTAAACGATCCGCCGCTCAGTCTATTATTCTCGAACTCTGTTGACTCTGCTATGCGTTTGTGATGGGACCGCTTCTATATTTGCTGCGATCGAAAAACAACAAGTCCAAAACACGTTCATCTCGGCACAGCGATCACACCGACCACTGTTGGTGTTTGGCTCTTGAGCTGCGCCGTGTGAAACGCTATCGTGTTATCTGAATTTGACATTGCGCAGTCCGCTTGCATGGCATGTACCAAGACCACCGATATTTTTTTAAGCCATCAGCCCATTGGTCGATTCAATAACATTCCAAAGGCCAAATGTGTATCCCGTGACTGGCAGTGTGGCAAGACCTCCCGATCAATTGAGAAATGTGTTTTTTTTCCATGAAACTTCCTGACTCGTCAACCCCGTGGTGTGGCGTGGTGTCGGAACACATTGCCCTAGCTATTGAGTGTGCAGGCCGTGCAATTGCACCGAGGCCCACGGGGCCTGATGAAAGGCTTCGGCACGGTGCTACGAAGAGGGGGTGAAACGGAGTCCGGTAACCCCATTTCATTCCCTCCACGGGGGGTCCATGCCAACCATGCTTTTTGCCACTGTCCAAACAGGCTGCTTTGCCCACACAAACGTGGCATCGCCTCCCAGGCACTATCTCCAAACTCTTATTCCAGTAATTACGTTTTAGTTGACGTTACGAAATTATTCTCGCCCACAACCAACTCCAGGCACTTCCAGGTCAGTAGGAAACAGAAATATTATTTTTATCCTTTACGCTATTTAATGTGAAGCGCAGCCTCATTGTAAACAACGTATTTCTGTAGCAGTAGCGGCAGCAGCAGTTACTGACGCTGGAAAAATCCCTCTGTTAAGGTCGTTTGGCCGAGGGGGTTTATGACAAAAAAAGGTGCTTTTATGTTTTACGTGGTGAGACAAATATGGGAAGTCGGTGAATTGTCTACTTATTTATTACGAGTTCATGAAGCCCGTCTTCACCAGGCAAAAGTTTTCAATGTATAATAATTAGCCTGCTATGATTGTTTTTATCTAAATCAGACACTAACAAAACTACTCCAAAATTTGTTATTTTGTTGTTAACGACTTGATTCAGCTTATATTTAAAGACGTACCCATGAGAAACCGCTCAATTTAAAGATTCCGTTCTTTTTTATTAGAAAGAACATAAATTAATTATCTTAATACTCGTTTTCGAATTTGGATTTGAACATCATTAAAATGCGTATTTTTTCGTTTAAAACCGCGTTAATCCAAAATATCTAAAAAACAATAAAAGATAGAACCAATGGTTCTCGCTTAAATTGTATTTGCTGTTTAACGCCCTACGAAAGGGAAAAAAACTCTCAATCTTATATTTTGAACGGTTTCTGAATGACTTAATAGGGCACTTAAAATCGATATTTGGGGGCCTTAAAATGACAATTCTCGGATTTTCCCTGTTGCATGTGTCCTAAAAGCTACATTATGTACCAAATTTCTGCTTTCTACCTTGTCGGGAAAGTCCCCTAGAGGTTTTTGAGACATACAGATTAAGGTCTTTATAGAGATGAAAAACAATCCCCTACGTCACTTTGGGGGAAGTCCCTGCGTGTGGATGCGTGAGCCTATGCTGCCCCCTGTTGGACGTATGCGGACCCTGCAGATGGTGGCCGAATGGCTGTGTGTACAGAGCACAACAGGGAGAAGGGAAGGCTTGCTGCTGTAGATTTTATTTTCTCCGCGAGGTGCCCCGGTGGTGGGGGGGGGAGGTTATTAAAATGCGAGTGGCTCCTGCGCTTTCGTTGAACTCGGGTCCAGGATATGGTGAGGCACAAGTGGGCGCCACGGTGACGAGATGTCCAAACGTCCTGCAGGTAATTCCATTAGCGAAAGCCGCGAGCTAGCAGCGCAGACGCAGCCTCGGTGGGCTTAGGTCAGAGGTCGCAAATGGGTTTTGATTCCTTACCCGTACCCGTACGCACCAGGGTCGCAAACGGGTACCCGTACCCTACCCGATACCCGGCTACCCGTACCTGGCCGGGTATCGGGTAGGGTATGGGTACGGGTACCCGATTGCGACCTCTGGGATGAAGCCATGTTGCAGGCGCAGGTGGGTTGATTCTAGGAACTTGAATCGTGAGAAGAGACAAGACGTTGGGAAATGAGTGACAAACGGTGACTCACCAGTGACTCACGGCCTTACCCGTACCTGTACCCGGCCGCACCAGGGTCGCAAACGGGTACCCGTACCCGTACCCGGCCGGGTACGGGTATCGGGTAGGGTACGGGTATCGGGTACCCGGTTGCGACCTCTGGCTTAGGTGTGTGTCACCGTGCTGTCCCAGCGGCGGCTGTCGAGGTAAGGGTTGCGAGGAACGCGGATTGCCACCCGGCAGAGGTGTGGACTCGAGTCATGTGACTTGGACTCGAGTCAGACTCGAGTCATGAATTTGATGACTTGCGACTCGACTTGGACTTGCATAACAATGACTTTGTCCCACCTATGAGATGTGGACTCGAGTCATGTGACTTGGACTCGAGTCAGACTCGAGTCATGAATTTGATGACTTGCGACTCGACTTGGACTTGCATAACAATGACTTTGTCCCACCTCTGCCACCCGGGTTGAGCGATCCGCGCCGCTGCCTCACGTGTAGGCTGCCCGCTGGAGAAACGTGTCAAATGCAAAACAAGTTGCCCGAGCGTGAGAGAGGGGGATGGAGTGCGGAGGCCCGATAATTTACGACAAATGGTAGCACCTCGAGTAACTGCAGGGGTGGTGATGTGAACCAATTGTCTACAACACAACTACATTGACATGCAGTGGTCGCAACGAGCCGATATGCAACTGTATATATTACCGGCAATTCTCAGTAGACCAAACACGTTTCCCGGCGGTTTTCGGACCACTTCCGATTCCTATACAGAATTATGATGTTTCCGTAGAGGGGAGACTGGAGTTAACGCAGGCTGCAGGAATGAATACAATTTATAACCAGGACTCTATATTTCCATTTCCACCACTGCCGTGCAGGTCATGGAGGTTATTTAACCACACTTCACTCCACTGTGTATGAAAAAAGAAAAGGCTTTAACCTTTCTCGAAATAATACAGGAGTTGAGATGTTCAGATACCAAATAGACACGTGTCGCAAGGCATCAACAAGTCTGCTTGGACCACACGTGCGTGCTTGTCGTAAAACATTCACACGAACGTGCTTTGATAATGTTTGCTTTGGACTTTGAAACTGATTTGGCCTTGTCTCATCAGTACCAGACCAGCGACCACCAAAAGACAAACAAGCATCAATGAGTTAATGATGACGTCACCCTGCTGCTGCTGCTGCTCTATATAAGAACGGGAGACAGAGCAGAGCCCCTCACCATTCTGGCGAATTGTCCGATGATGCTGGATGCAATTACCAGCGAAACGTCGTACTCAAATTGTAAATGTTGTGGTTTCACGCTTCAACACACCGGTGGGCTAAAGCAGTGAACGAATTTGTCTTTTGTCAACGTGACACTTTTTTTACTGATTGGCCGTGTCGGGTGGTGGAGGGTTACGACACATTTATAAATAACGCGATCTAAACCCAAAAACATTGATTATGAAGCATCAAAAGGCAATGCAAACAATAAAGCATTCATAGCTCGGGTATAACTGTTATATTTATGGTCCCAGCCATGCAACTGTATGTATATCGTGAACTTAATAATCGATCAAAATAAATGTATTGTGCGAGTCGATGCATCATCGTTCCCGCCCACGAAATAATAATAAGCGCTCCGCCCGTCCTCCCTGCGATGCGATCGCAGAGTGCTGGGACCCCGATCCGCACTCGCGGCCCCCGTTCTCACGCATCCTCGACGAGCTGGTGGCCGTGCAGGAGTCGGGCATCTTCCACATCCCGCAGGAGTCCTTCCACTCCCTGCAGGACGACTGGAAGCTGGAGATCCAGCACATGTTTGACGAGCTGCGCGCAAAGGAGAAGGTACGCCGTGGGGCGCCCACCGCCACTGGCTGCCAGACAGCCGTCCACGGGGAGGACTCTGTGGGAGCAACACGTTGACGCACAAACTGTGGCAGATGCTGCGGACACACCTGACGCACAGATGGAAAATAAAAAAAACTCTCCAGTGCTTGGCCATTGCAGAACAAGACCGTGCAACGTATAACGACGCGATTCCCGATCCACAGATACGAAGGAGACGTCACGGCGACACACTCCGCTGCTACTGACGCAGTTATCTGGTTTGACCACCTAAGTGTGAAATTGTAATCGTTGCCCTGCATCTACATCAGCCGTACGAAAAGAGAAGGGACTTACCCTGGAGAACGCCGGGCAATTGATGAAAAATCCAAAAAATTATTTGGTGATGCTGCGTTTTGCGGTGGTGCACGAGAACAAATAACAAAAACGCTCAACGCATTTGTCCACGTTGGTGGTTCTTGACGAATCCGTCGAGTTCGTTTTGATCAAAGCGTTGGCCCAAAATCTGGAGACTACAGCCGGTGTTAACGATAAAATTAAAACGCACGCATCCCCTCCCCCCTCCCAGTGACGTAATCACTTGTGATGTCATCTCGCGACATCATCTCGTCGTGCGGCCCAAAACACTGTTATACCTGAGGACAAACGCACGTTGGAAAGCGTTGCAGAATCTTTGCGTACGCATTCTTATTGTTCTTCTTCGTTGAGAAACGTACATTTGCGACTTGAAAAAGTTCACCTCAACGGAGGAGCGCCCCCCCCCACCACCACCCCTCCTCTGTCGCTGATCGCTGCGCGCAGGAGCTGCGCACGCGCGAGGAGGAGCTGATGCGCGCGTCGCTGCAGCAGAAGTCGCAGGAGGAGCTGCTCAAGAGGCGCGAGCAGGAGCTGGCCGACCGCGAGATCGACGTGCTGGAGCGAGAGCTGCACATCCTCATCCACCACATCTACCAGGACAAGCCGTGCGTCAAGAAGCGCAAGGGGCACTTTGCGCGCGCGCGGCTCAAGCTCAGCAAGGACGGCAACCGCATCAGCCTCCCCTCAGGTTTGTGGTCCCCGCCGCGCCCACCGTACCGTCCTAGAGTGCCACCGCACCTTGCCCACCGCACGACTAGATCCACAATGCTTCACCGATTGGATGTTAAACTGACTGTCGCACATCAGTAAAATGATCAGACTGGTCCACCTCTGAGCCACACCACTCTTCTGTTCCTAGGCTTCTGTTCTCTACCCATCTGCACACAGTGTAAATGTTTTTTTTTCTAAAAAATAAAATTACTTTTTTGTGATTACGTTACCGCTGCGTCGATGACTAATATCGCGCGTAATTGCGGCGTAAATGGCCAAAATCATATTCCACGTCTCTCTTGGTGAGTGTACGGAAGAGTATATACTCCAAGGTTCTTTTGATAAAGTCACGTAGATAGGAAACTAAATAAATAATAGATCACGACGTTTTGGTCGCAACAACAAGCGATCGTCCTCAGGTGAAAGAGAGAAACATGCCTCTGTGATGAGGCATTATATAGAGGGACAGGGGGGGGGGGAGGGGAGGCCGTAAAGGGGCGAGAGGGTGTGGATAAAATCCCGAGGGTTTGGGTGAGAGAGAGAAAAGAAATGTGACAAGGAAGCTGAGATATCAAACTTAACAACATTTAGAAATGTAATGCAACTCAGAGAGTCGGCTAACACAACAGTTAACACTTTACCTGGTTGATGAAGTCCTTCCAACGATTGATAAATTTAGAATTTTATCCCCACCCTCTCACCCCTTTACGGCCTCCCCCCATGCCCCTCTGTATAATGCCTCGTCACGGAGGCATGTTTCTCTCTTTCACCTGAGGACGATCGCTTGTTTTTGCGATCTAAACGTCGTGATCTATTATTTATTTTCCTATCTGCGTGACTTTACCGAAAGAACCTAAGAGTATGAAATTCTGCTGTCACGAAAGCTTCTAATCAAGGAAGAGTATATGTTAATGGGTTTGACAAAATCAAAAGATTGACTGTATGATCGAAACTTTTTGTTTTTTTCGGTCAAGTCACCCGTAGGTAACTTTACGAAAACTTCAAATCTGTATGATTCCTTGCAGTCACGAAAACTTCAAATCTGTATGATCGAAATTAAATGAAACTTGACAATGATTCTCACTGCAGAATGTGTTGTGGTGGCGGCGTGCAGCGTTGGCATGGTAGTTAGTGCACTGCAGCATGAACCTGGCCAGCTGAGTTCCATTCCTGGCCAAGGCTCACATCGGTGACACGTGATATCTGAACCTGTCCTGCCCTCCCCCCCCCTACATCGAATGTCACTGACCAGCGAGGTGAAGTACTATCAAACAACTCCCACAACCGACCCGGCTTAGAGACGCCTTCGCCCACGAGTGGATTGACATCGGGCTGTCAATTATCAGAATTATCAACGTGGATTCACGGAAGTGCCCATATCTGCTTCTTTCCTTGTGCGCCACGGTGGAGAGATGTTAACTACCTCGCCTGGTCTAAAGAAGGTCGTGGGTTCAATCCCAACTCTGATGCCTGTATATTTGGAATTTGCATGTTCTCCCCGTGGTCGCGTGGATTTTTCTCCGGGTCCTCCGGTTTTTTCTCTCCACATTTGGAATCATGCGTTTAGAGTATTTGGCTGCTATAAATCTCCACACGATAAGCCACTTAGTTGAGCTATCATTTGTGCCCAGGTCACTTTGGAAAAAGCTGTATAGCTCAGTGGGTCTTAACTGGTAAAATTACAATAATGTATAATTGTGTTCTTAGGTTTTTTCGGTAAAGTCACGTAGGTAAAACATCAAAATTAATGAAAATAAAATAAAACAAAAAATCACGACGTTTCGGAGGCAACACAAGTCTCCGTCATCAGGTGGGACCGTCACAGCTGAATTAGCTGCATCAAGTGAGGCAATGATTCAAGATGTAATCCCTTATAAGCAAGTTGAAGGGGGGAGGAGAGGGGGGGGCTCATCAGAATGTTAGTACAACTCATCGGGAGGGGGAGGGGGGGGGCCAAAAAATTGAACGACGGCTTGGACGCGGTTGCTGCTGCACACGCCAACACAATGGACAGAGAGGGGGAGGGGAGGTCTGATACACATGATAGACAAAAGAACGAAAATGCCCATGTTTATACCAATGCTGGCTGAACAATGAAGAGGGTACTGTTAAAAAACAACTGGGGATGTTAACACTCGGTAAAGTAAAGTAAAATAGTGCCTGTCAGATAAGATGGTCCAAAAAAGTGTAATTAAGTCTTTTTTGCGTGGTTGATAACATCTTTCCAATGATTACAAAGTTTGTACCCATCATCACGGTTGAAATTATGTCTGTGTTTGTATATTTGTATGGCTTCGTGTACAAACCTTTGATGGTAGCCGGGAGGTTTGCAGAGAACCTTTGTCTCGGAAAAGACAATTTCATGAGAGCCCACCGAGTTGTAGCAATGATCGGCAACGGCAGAGGAATCAGTTCTGCCGTGTTTCAGATCTGACTTGTGCTCGCGGACACGATCAGAAACATGACGTTTCGTTTCTCCAATGTAGCAATCACCACAAATGCAACTCAATTTGTAGACTCCAGGATACTGTAAGTCAGTGTTTTATTTTATTTTCATTAATTTTGATGTTTTACCTACGTGACTTTACCGAAAAAACCTAAGAATATGATTCCTTGCAGTCACGAAAGCTTCAAATCTAGAAATAAATATAATTGTGTTGTTTTTGCATTCGTGGTTCTGATTCGGTTTTTTTTTGATTGGCGCCACTGCGTTCTCCAGACTTCCAGCACAAGATCACGGTGCAGGCGTCCCCCGACCGCAGGATAAGCGTCGACACCCCGCCCGGCAGCCCCGCACTCATCCCCCGCCTGCGCGCCATCCACCGTGGGTCTCGCACGCACGTTGCACCCACACGCGCACACACACACACTTGCATATATGCGTAAGATTTTTAACGTGCAATTTTATTGGTCTTGGTGTGGTCTGCGACTATTTTTTGTTGTTGTTTTGTTGCCTTGCCAAAGTGTGGGAATTTGAGTACTTGTGCAATTTGAACTTATATACTTTATCCATTTTACGTATTTATTTTTCGTGATGTTCTTACCTTTCCCACACTTTGCACTCCCATCTTTACGTTATACATTGTTGTCGTAACTTTCTGACCTGCCCCTAACGGACATCTGTGGAAAAAGACCTTCATAACTCATCGGATTTCTCCAGGATGAATACAGATTCAGATTCTGAGATTGTTCCCTCTGTGGTGCCCCCACCGGTTGCGATGACGGACTGACTGCAGTGGCCGGATCGAGCGGTACGAGGCTGTGGGGCCGCAGCGCGGGCTCGCCGAGAAAGGATGACGATCGCAGGAACGGGGACAAGAAGGGGCGAGGGAGGGGAGGCGTTTCTGGGCCTCAGTGGGAGAGGAGCAGCCTGGAGGACAGGTGCGTGAGCCTCCCACTCTCTCCCTTCCTACTGGTGCTCCAGCAGCGTCACAAGCAATGGGGAGCCCTGAATGTGTTAGGAGGGTCATATGTTGAAACCACAGTTGTGTTTACACTCACAGGATTGATGACCTGGTGAGGTAGCCAAATGGCTCAGAGGTCAGTGTTGAGCTGGTACCACTAAGATCCTGGGTTCAAGTTCTCATGCGTTAGTGAGTTTGACGGCCTTAGTCCAGTCCTCAGTCACTGCACACACACACAAACAAACCTCATTCAAATTGTTTTTGCACTTCATTTTTATAAATTCCAGCTGTGTACCGCCTTCTCCTGGCGAGCTAGGGCATGGCACATATTCAACGTCCACGGGAAGGGAGTTTCACAACATTTATACGATCACCAACTCTCGCCTCCACAGTGCTGGATTACCGGCGTGCCCCACTATCGCCTGGCTTGCAAAAAGAAAAATTAACCCGTAAAAACAAAGTTTTTCACTATAAATCCTTTATATGCGTGGCATCGGTTTTATTTTATTTTTCATTTCTGTTTTTCTTGAGTAAGAGTTTCATTTTTATCACATTGGTATTTTAAATTAAATATGAAAAAAAAAAATTCCTAAAAAGTGGAAAATTTTTGAATATTTTTTTCACGAAAATAAATTGTCACGCACAACGAGTCAGTGTGCAAAATGTCAGCTCGATTGGATCACGGGAAGTGGGTTAAAAAACGACCGAAAGATTTGCACGGTCGTAAGCACGCAAGCAAGCAAGCAAGTGAACTTAATATAAAGGATTTAAAAATACACAACAGGCGACACCTTGGGCGAATGGCTCTTACCCACAATACGTGTGCGGTGGGGGAAGGCCCATTGTCCCGAGGCTTGTGGTTTTACCTTTTGTGGCAGCGTTTTTTTGAAGCACGTGTTGCGTTCTTTATTGTTTATGCGTGCGTGTGCACCAAATAATAGATTAAAAATATCAGTTTCGATATCACGTGACAGAGAGGATTGGAAAATAGGCTGTGCCCTACTTGTATGGAAGAGATGTCACTCGAAGGGATCTCGGATCTAGCTCTCTGATCTTTGCTTCTCGAGGCAGGTCTCTAACCCCATGGGTTGCATTGAGAGATTTAATTGTGTTCTCTGTCTCGTGATGTGACGTCAACAGCGCAATCAGGATATAATTGGGGAACAGTATTTAATAATAACAAATACTATCTGGATAGTGTGACCGTTGTTAAACCATCCACAACAGATGATTTGTTCCTGGGTAGTAAATATTATTTCCTAATTGCTTATGCCTCAAAAGTACAGAAAATGGTTATTATTCCCCACAAACTTTGCTTTTGTGACGAGTTCACAATTGACCTATTTTCAATGAGAAAACGTGGTGTGCATTTGTGTCATTCCTTCACACAAAGTCCTGGTCACAAAAGCAAAGTTTGTGGGGAATAAATAGCCATTTTCTATACGTTTGAGGCTTAATCAATTAAAGAAATAACACTTACTACCCAGGGACAAAAATCGTGTTAAATCGTGTTTTCCGATTTGTTCAACGTTTAATCGTTTTAAATGTTTTGTTCCCCAAGCAGGATAGACGAGATTGGGAGAGAATCTCCTGATGGGGTGCTACAGACGGAGGAGAGCGAAAGTGACGACAGGTTCGGCCTAACGCCCTGGCACATTATACTGCAGAGGATTATTCCACCTGTGATGCCACTTGTGTAATGTTTAACCGTGTGCGTCCGCTACCTGTGCCATCGCCGTTTCAGCAGACTCAAGCCTGTGGCGAATGGGATCAAGGTGAGCCCAGGAGAACTCCGAAATCCCCGGCAGCTGCTGCGAGGAGTCCAATCTTCGCCCGCAACCCCCAGCGGCTCTCGCGAAACGGGTGAGTTCTCACTACGAAGCCCCCATCATTATACACTTGCCTGTAGAGCCCTTTCGTCAGTCCACTTCTGGATGAGTTTGCCACCTCACGCCTGCGCGAGGTCGTGCTTTTTTGGTCGTGTTTTTCCACGCTGATCAGTGCGGGTTGATGAAGGCGGGGAGCGTAAATGTAGAAGTACATCTTCTTGCTTCTTTCGGTAAAGTCACGTAGAAGGGAAATAATAAAATGATAAAAATTCAACATCATAAAATACAATTCTCACGACGTTTCGGCCACAACGCGAGCAGCCGTCCTCAGGTGAAGAACAGGTCTGTCGGAAAGACAGCGTCTGAATGTTGTGGCCGAAACGTCGTGAGAATTGTATTTTATTACGTGTAATTTTTATTATTTTATTATTTCCCTTCTACGTGACTTTACCGAAAGAACCAAGAAGATGAATCCCTGCAGTCACGAAAGCTTTAAATCGAAATGTAGGAGTACAGTACGACGATGGATGTTCGCTGCACTTACCCAATACTTCAGACCATGTAACCCGGCAAGCCCAATGAAAACATGTCTGTGCACGCCCAGCCCAACACTATCCAGGCACACGTGTTTAGATTGGACACCGATCTACGTTGCGCCATGCGGCACGTTGCAATGTCACAGCGCATTGCTCACGTGACTTCACAGATGTTAATTTAAAAAAATCGGTTTCCAACCTTTGCACGAGACGCATGGATGGCAGCACCCCCCCACCCCCCTCCAAGTGTTTCACACCAATGGATGTCCCTTACCGATCCCTGCAGAGGGTGCTCTTGAGCCACGAAAGCAAGTGTAGTTGTGTTTGACACAGTTGGGAGTACAGGTTTCCCTGGCTTTGTGCGGGTTCGTTAATAAAGAAACCATCTCAAGACAAGTGCGTCGAAGTCGTCTTTACACATGGCTTCTGGGTGGGAGCTGGATAGCTGTAAGTAACGAGTGCGTACAAAAACGGATGCGTTAGCGCACGAGTTCCTGGACCGACGCTTTGGCGACGGGGTTGTTTGAATCTCGCGGACAACATCACGTGCATGTGGCACACATCTGCAGGGCTGTGCGGTGGTCTTTAGAAGGCAGTACTGCAAGTAGGTTGTTGAACTATGTTGATGCATTTGTGTTATTCCTAGTCTACTTGCGTGCTTCATGTGGATTGAGACTCTGTGAGGCTTTCCTGGGTGAAAGGGCGTTATTATTTCCATCTTTTCACATGGCACGATCACTGCGCTCACCACAACTGCTACCAACATTATCGCAATCACCACCTAGTCGTAGCGTTACACGTGCTATTGTCATTGTTACATTTGAGCTTACATTTCTCCGGCAGGTGATCGGAGCGTCAGGAGGACAAAGCAGATCATCCGGCGCCCGAACCTCTCCTGCCTCAACCTCTCCTCGCGCCACGGCGGCACGAGCGATGAGTCCACGAGTGATGACGAACTCGAGAAAACCGCGGTCGCCGCCGCCACTGCAGACGACGACGACGACGGCGTTCCCGGGGCCACGTGCGATTCCTCGGGCAGTGCCACCCCACACGACACCCCGCGACACACCCCGCGGCACACGCCGCGGCACACCCCACCCGACGTCCTGCCCCCGGTCCACCAGGTCTCCAAAGACAAGTGAGCGCCCTCGTGTCTCTCATAAATACAATCGCATTTCCGAATTGCTTGACGGATGGTTGTAAGTGGGTTTGAGTTTCCACAGCCGGTCACTTGGCCTCCACTGACCACGCGAATGTCTGCGCCTCGTCCCTCGCAGGGAGCACCGCAGTGGAATGGCGCTGTTCGGTTGTGCCGCGGTGTTGTCGGTGGTGGCCCTCGGCGAGGACGTGCGGCACGCCGGGCGCATCCCGCCCACCTCCCAGCAGCACCAGCGAGGGGGGGGGCGGCAGCAGCAAGAGCGAAAGCGAGCGGCGTTTTTCCAGCGCACGGGGCTGTTCCGTCGCAGCGCGGGAATGTCCGTGCAGTGGAGGAAGTCGCCACGGGAAGGCGGCGGTGGGGTCAACGGTCCGCAGGGGTCGCCCTCGTCGTCACTCTCCATATGCAACTCGACGCGCTCCTTGCTGCGCTCGGACAGCGAGGACACAACGCACTGGCCCCACTGGCCGGAGGGGTCTCCGGTGTCGTCGCAGGTCACCCCCGGCTCCGCGGCCGACCCACTGTGCGCCAACCTGCACTTTGAGCCGGCGGTCAGAGGCCACCAACGGAATGCGTCTGACAGCACCATCACTGACGTTCCGCTCGAGCAACCGGTGTCAAACGGCGTGTGCATCTCCTGCCAAGCTCTACCAGGTAAAAGTTATTTTACGATCCCTTAAAATAGGAAGATGCGACCAAAACATCGAACGGCTTTTATCTTGTAGGTACTTAGCTGGCCCGTGAGTTCTGGCCTGTCCGATAATCAATTTGGTGCTTCTTTAGTGACAAAATAGACTTAAAATTGTCTGTTAAGTGCCACATGTTTTTAACTCATGTCAACACAGTTACGTTACCAGAGCACTGATAGCATAATAACGTTTTAGACTATCAGCATACAGGTTTTCTCTGCGAATGTTGGCCATTTCTTTCATTACCATGGACTAAAGTGTTGTGAAACGGAGCCTGGTCTATTGATTATTTTATTCGGTTACCCACTGTCCATCATGACAGCACATACCACATCTTGGATGATTGGAGATTGCTTTTAACCTGCGTGCAATCTCTCTTCACTATAATCTCTTATCTCCGCTGACGACGAGAGATGGCCACCGCTTGGGAGAGAGAGGCCTTCATCCAGCAGTGGATCGATCGTGACTAATAACGACGTTCATGAATGTCTCCCAACCTTCAACAGAACCGCCGACGGTGCTGATACTGAGCCCACCGCCGCCGGCGGAACACCCTTCGTCCCCGCAGCGGCCCCGCACGCTGGCGCTCACCGCCAGGCCACGCCCCTCGCCGGCGCTCGCTCACCACGACCCCTGGCGCGTCGTCTCCTCGACGACGACAATGCTGGACCCGGCGTCCGGCCAGAGCTCCGGCTCCGACACGCCCACCAACCCCTGGCCGGAGCCGCTGGGCGCCAAGTGGCCCGCCGCGAGCGACGCGGAAGAGCGGAGAGAGCCGCCGCCACCGCCGCCACCACAGCCGCCGCAGCCCCAGCCCCGCCGCCCCCCCGCGGAGATCGCCGCCACCCTCCTGGACATGGACGTTGACGGCCAGAGCAAGGACGGCACCGTACCGCTGTCGGTGCGCCTCAACGCCTTGCGGAAGGACCACCCCATGTTTTACGAGCTCGAAAGGCACTTCCTTGGACAGTCGTAACCTTCTTAAACGTGCGTGGTGTTTTTGCAAGGAGGGCGGGTGTTGGGACTCATCCGCGCGAGTCAAACGCAGTTCGAATGGATGAGGCAGGGCTCGGTAAATTGCAAAGATAACTGCCAAATGGATGCGCAAGTCTGCTTGACAGGTATTGCGTCTGTCAGCATTCTCTTTAATGGGGAGAAAGCAAAATGCTTCCCAGGTCACCTTTGAAAAGCCGACTCTTTGTTCAAGATTTGTTTTATGTATGCGTGTGTACATATATAGGAACTACAGTTTGTGTTGGGTAGAGATCTTGGAGATGAAACATTCTCATTCCCTCAACAGACATTCACGAGACGGACGCTGCACAAGGGAAATTATGTCACGTGGCCTCATTATGTCTACCACAGCTGTTACTGTCTGCGTAAAAAGGGTGCTATGCATCACATCGCAGAAATACTTCATCTCAGCTTTGGCTGCGCTAATGACCTTCGGGAGCAAATTAAAATATCAGTACGAAACTCCTATTTAAAGGGCTTTATCTGCACAACCAAATACACACATGGGCGTATGATGTCTCGTTTAACATGCACAAGGGTTTATTTTTCTTGAGGATGCGGGATTGGATATGTGTAAATGTGCAAAACAAAAAATCAATCGTGAATGCAATAAGCAATGACGTTTCGTGGTGCATTTAAAACTGATTGCACATGGTTACCTTGTGCAGGCTGCCGCTTGCCACAAGTTTGCCGTACTTACGCGTTCTTTTTTTTAAAATTGCGGACGTACGAATGTCGTCCTTGAGTATCGCTATCTTCCAAAAAAAGGTGCGCGAGCCTCGCGGAGTAGAGCAGTCGGCGCTGTGACGTCGTCTCGGAGGCAGTGAGGGTCACGGGGGGTGGGGGGGGTGGGGTGGGGAGTGACCTTACGATGAAAGTTCGACGACCACGGTTTTTACGCAAGTCGGCAAGTGGGTTCCGCGGAGTAGTGCTACTATACCGACATGGGGAGTGTGACCACTTTCGAGCATAACTTGTCTAATGTTACGTGCAATGGGCTACTTTCACTGACGCGAAGGCATCTGCAGTGAGCCTTGAATGTGACGAGGAGAGCTGGCACGGGGGCAACTCTGATCTCACCGGCTGTGTCTCTTCGCCATCGGCTCGCAGTCTCTCAGGCCTCGCACCCCGCTTTCCAGTTTTGTTGCCCACCATTTGGTCACCATGCCAGTTCTCTCCTAGCCCACGCGCTCGCTGGATGAGCGAGCGCTGGATGCCCCAGCTAGGGTTGCCACCTGTTTTCATTTTCCTCGGATCATTCTCTTGTCCGAGGTAGCTGTCGTTAGTCATCCCGGGACATTAGAAGTCTTGTTTTCGATTTTTTTTTAGTTTTTGTCAGTTGCATAATAATACACAACTCAAGACAATTCGCTGACATGTAGTTTTCTCCCTCTTGGGGTGTTGTGAGATATTCTTCTTCCCATGAATATGTCCTTCATTTTGTTCGTACCACAGACAACATGACAAGCCTAGCTGCAGCTGATGGGATGACACAAGAGGTGGGCCACGGTGGTGGTCGTGGTGGGGAATGGCCAAAAGGCCTGAGGCCCGAGCCGCCGCCGGCGTCCCGGTTGTCGGCGCGCGCCGCGTGCTAAAATGTGAATGGGCATTGGCGGTGGCTGAGCCCCCCAATGTGGTGGGGGGACAGCCGCTGCCGCCTGTAGTCGGTGCACTGGACTGGGGCTCGTCGGGCTGTGTGTTCGGCGTGCGGCACAATCGCCACACGCGTGCCGCGCGCACGCGGCGCGAGAACCGGCGACGGTGCGTTTAAGCGTCCCCCTCGTTGATGGTCGCTTGCGGGAGGGATACCCGCCCAGCAACTAACAGTACCGACGGAATGACACGTGCGCATACTTTATTCGCAATCGAGCAAACACTTCAATGCTGTTTTGTAATATATGTAAATGTACCAAATGTCGCTTGGTTCTCACAAGGGCCGTTAAGGTGTATTAAATTAAAGGCATAAGAGAAGACGCATTCTTTTTTTTTACAAAAAAAATTATTTATGCGATGAAATACCGGCTTCGGCGCGTTTGCCGGCGACCCTGTGCCGGGACAAGCGAGTGCCAAGCGGGCTTGGAGCTGCCCCCCAACGCTGCGTCGTTCTGTGGTCACGATTGCCACGATTTGTTGCCTCTTGTTGTTAAGTTTGGCGCGATGTGGGTTTATTCCTTCTGAATATGGAAACCCCAACACCACCCGTGGATTACTTTTTACACAAATTGTTAAAGCTGTCGGCGTATGGATATTTTCATTTATTTATTCATGCCTGTTGATATCACAGCAGAATTGTTCTCGTCATTTCGCTATTTAACTGTTCTACACGATGGGGTAGGACGATGCGATACGATCGGAGAACTTGCAAATTGTCCGGACATTCACAAAGTGCGAGCGATATGGGATGGGGGTGGGGAGGTAATAAATTGGCGCCGCGTTCGGGTCTCTTGCGTTAACGAACAAATCGAGCGTCGGTCCGAGGTCGAGAATCTTCCGTGTATGAGTAACTCTTCCAGCTCATCACGCAGCGCGTTGGGTATTAAAATAAATTAAGGACAAACAAATGTTGTTCTGTGTTCTTTTTTTATATATTTGTGTTATCTGAACAGTGCAGCACTGGGATTTATGTTGGTGAAAAGCTTTGGAAAATCCCGTAGAAATATTCCATGTGTGGCCATGATAACCTCTGCATCTGTTTTACCCCAAGAGGAGGCGAGACTGCGTGTGAGTGAGTTTTCTTGAGTTGTGTTTCATGATGCAAATGACAAAAACAAGACTGCTCATGTACCGGGCGTGACTAATTGATTTCATACGACAGCTACCTCAACAAGAGAATGATCAATCTTGATTTGAAGCTTTCGTGACTGCAGGAATCCATACTCTTTGGGTCTTTCGGTAAAGTCACGTAGGTATAAAATAAAGTAAATCACGACGTTTCGGGTGCAACACAAGCGTCCTTCATCACCTGATGTTGCCGTTGCCATATCTTACGGTCTGATGGACGCTTGTGTTGCGCCCGAAACGTCGTGATTTATTTTATTTTCTACCTACGTGACTTTACCGACAGAACCAAAGAGTTTGCTTTAAGGATGTCTGTGGTTGGTTATGTCAATGAGCCGTGGCGGAGTGCTGAGCGTGAATCCGCAGCCACGGCCAACATCAGCAGCGAGTGGCACCTGAACCGATCCTGGGCACCCCTCCCCATCCTTTATCACCCCGCACTGACCAGCGTTCTGAAGTATGGTCAATTAACCCCCAAAGCCAACGTGGCACTGAGAAGCCTTCATCCAGCAGTGAATGAAACACGCGGTGTACTTTATGTACTACAACAAGAGGACCTCTTTTGGGGGCAACAACAGTGGTGTTACCTTCGGAGATATTTGACCCCATCAATAGTAAAAGAATTATCCGAGGAAAACCAAAACCAGGTGGCAGTGGCAACCCGAGCTGGGAGCACCCAACGCTCGCTCGTCCAGTTTGCATGCGGCTGGCAGAGGGACTGGCGTGGCAACCAAATGGTGTCGGCAACCCAACTGGGAAGCGGGGTGCGAGGCCTGCGAGACTGTGAGCCGCTTGGCGAAGAGACAGCCGGGTGAGCTCACAGCTGGCCGTGCCCAGCCCTTGATAAGTCGGCGGTGAACATTCCACATTCTTGCGATGGGGAACAAGGTCCACATCACAGGACGACAGTTTTGTGATCTCCAACCACAAGTGGGGGCATCCTTATCCAGAGGGAATGTATAGTTTATGAATGTCGGAGGGATGATGACTATAAGGAGAAACCAAGGGAGGGAACATGCCCCAGAGTAGCTACGAGTTTCTACTACGGAGGTGGAGTAATTATTATTAGGAAACTACTTTTAAATTAATATTGAAAACTCATTTCTTTAAAACTGTTTTTTGTGTTTAATTTGTTCTTCCCCCGCACCTCCGATGAGCACGGTCGGCTTCGTACGGTGCGAAAGAAGTTCAATGTAATCAAATCGGCTCGTGTGCCGGTCCGAGATGAATTGCCGCATTGCCAGACCGCAAGATATGGCAACGGCTTAGGGAGGACGTCATCCAGCAGTGACTCGATCATTGGCCGATTATGATGAGTTGCACGATGAACCAAGTTGACCATGCCAGGGAGTGAACTTGCATCACAAATAGGACCCCTGCCGATTCATCATCCGAACGATACCATGGTTATGCTGCAGGTGACGACCGTGCATTATGCAGGGATTTTGAGAAGTGTATGCACATACTGTACAGCGATTATAACACTGCACCTAGGGTCGTGAGAGATGGTGGCAGCTTGGGGTGGCCTCCATCCAGCAGTGGATTGACACTGGCCAGCACTGACCATGAACAAATAGGCGCCGTGCGGAGTGATGAAGCAGCCGCGTGCAGAAAGCGGCCACGTGGCTTGTGCTCTTTAAGTTTACGAGTTCAAATTCTGGATGGGGGTTGACCTTTCCCATCATCCCTCTGGGGTCAATACAATGAATTCCACTTTGTTGGGATGTCATGTGTGGCCGTCTAATCGATAGACTCGCTCCCCCCCCCCCCCCACCTTTATCGGAATGGGAAACTTCCACCACCGACTCGGGGCTGTCGAACGGGATGTGTGCACCGCCTCAACGCTCGTTTGAGCAGAAAATCATTTTGACACCGACTGTACAAATATAAAACACAGAGTAGCCCTTGCTCTCGTCACGTGCGCCCGGACCTCCAGCCCGCGCCTGATTGCGGTGCAATCCCCGCGTTGCCCATTTCACGGCTAAGCGATTTCGTGGCCGACGCTGGTAGCGCCGCGGGGGATAGAGCCTCTTGCACCCGCGCCCTCCCTCTCCATCAACCTCCCATTAACCCCGCTATCAACCCCCCCATGAACCCATGACATCCCCCCCCCCCCCCATCGTCCCTGGGCACACAAGCCGGCTCTGTCCTAGCCACACCGCCGCGTAAGTCTTATCTCCCTTCTCAAATGTTAAGATGAAGTAACGCATTTGTACGAGTTAACGTTCCGCCAGTCTTGACAGCACAGTGCCGCTATTCACTCGGGCCCAGTATTGTTGTTCTGCTGTTGCTAAGTGTGTAGAGATAAATGCAATCGCTCGCTTGTGGAATGGTGGCTCAATACCACTTCTGTTCGAACGCCGAGACGAAACAGATTGTTTTTAAAAATGCAAACGCATTATTAGCCTCGTATCGCGTTAGTAGATTTTTAAAGAAAATCATAGGGAATAAAATGATAGGCAACTTTGAGGTCAAATAACCGCACGAGCATGTTGCATATTGAGATTTTCTTACAAGTAAGGTCGATCAATACAGAAAAATATGAATATCAAAAACTATTTTCGCCTAGGTTTTGTAAAAGATGACGAAAGCATTTCATTCAGTGCAAACTGATGCAATTACCCAATCTCTTACAAACCCAGGCATTAATTTAAAAAAATACATATACACTTTAAAATAATAATCCGTCTCGAGTTTTCTTGCTGGCTGCTGGCTGGGCTCCTGTCCGCACCAACAATAACAAGTTTGTTGTTGTCAGTTGCTGCTGCGGGCCGTTGCTGTTGAAACGGTGGGAAGACGTCTAGTGGATATAGCGAGACCGTAGAGGCGGGAGTCATGAGTACAGAAGATTGACACGGTTCATTTAAGGTTGCTCTTTTCAATTTGTGCTCCTATGTATGGAAATACTTTCGCCGGATTATTCATTAAATCCTAGAGAATATAAAAAAAAACCCTCGAAAGATATTATATTGGCATTTTATTAGATAAAAAAAATACTTTTAGTGTTCCGAGTACAGGATTGTGAGAAGAGTATGGCAATGACTGTTTTCTCATTTTCTGTTGCCGAGTAACGGAGTCTCTATGATTATATATATATTTTGTAATATTCAAAACCATTTGCAAGGATGGTACAGTCCATTCCGTTAAGAAGCTCTGCTCAGATTTCTTATAGAAAGTAACGAAAACCGAAGCTTGTGTTGCCTCCGAAACGTCTTGATTTAATTTATTTTCTTTTTTTACCTACGTGACTTTACCGAAAAAACCAAAGAGTATGGACCCTTGCAGTTACGAAAACTTCAAATCTAGAAGAAATGATTGCGATTGTTAACCCAGGAAAGTCTCACAGGGTCTTTGCCAAGTTTATTTGGTTTTGCAGTAGGGGGCGTTGATTGCCATGCATATTCCATATTGAGTGATTTGTGAGTTTTAGCATACTCTTTGATTCTTTCGGTAAAGTCACGTACTGTAGAACGAAAAAATAATAATAAAAGAAAAATAATAAATCACGACGTTTCCATTTTTTTTCTACCTACGTGACTTTACCGAAAGAACTAAAGAGTATGAATTCCTGCAGTCACGAAAGCCTCAAATCAAGATTAATATAATAGCGTTATCATACGATACAATTCTGATTCATGTGGCATATATATATGTGTGTGTGTGTGCGACCGCATGTCAAAACGCCGCAATGCAAGGGTGGGCGTATTTCTTTTATGCAGTCATCGGCAGAGGGACAAAGGACAGTCTCGAGCCTGGAGCTGAAGAAGGGTGAAGAGTTGACAGCACGGATGTCTCTGGGGTGGAGGGAGAGTTCCTAAATTATGGGCAGCAGAGGCGAGTGAGCGACCGCCCACCGAGCGAAGGTTTTAATTGGAAGTTTCCACAAAGGCCTCGGTGCTATATAATCTACTCCACTTAGATACCATTCATACAATAATTTCTCAATACTCTTAAAATCTACGATGTCCTAAATCCGTACTCTGTCGGTTATGCAGTTTTTTTAGGTGCGTTTCTACATTTTAAGATGATTACATTGCAGGAGAGTGAGAGATTGCAGCGGCTTGGGGACGTCTCCATCCAGCAGTGGATTGACCAAGGCCAATGGCGATGATACACATGTAGGCACAAGGAAGGGTCGTTAAGATGTTTCGTGCAGACTCGAGCCAGTTGGTTCAGGGGTTGCAAGTTCAAATCCGAGTTCGGGGTGGATAAAACAGGTACCACTTTGTGGGGAAGTCAACACCGGTCGTGCTATGGGTAGACTCGTTCTCCCACTGTAAACATTTGGAATATCCAACACTGGCCCCAGGATTGTAAAAATGAGATGAGCGTTGTATATAAACAAATATATATATAACAAAAATAAACTACAGTATTTTAAATGTGTCCTGGTCTTTGTTGGGGTCATTTGCTAAATAAATTACGCTAATACTTGATTTTTTTAAATCTAATTTACCTTCCAATCCATTTTTCGTTAAACTCACAATTCCATCAAGCAAAAAGAAGCGAATTGTAAATCGAGTTTATGATAATGTATTCCAGTTCACTCGGCAGATTCAATACAATCTCCATTAACTCCCCGCGTTCCTTAACGCAAAGGATGGGGGCGGGGGGGGGCGCCTAGGTCAAATGAAGAAGCTTTGTTTCAGCCTTAAGCTCATCACGAATGCACACATCGTCGTGAACTAAATGGGCGCCCTGTGATTGGAAACACAAATTGGAGGACTGGTTGTTATTATTACACGAGGGCACATTTTGCAGCTCCCCCAGCACTGCACGTGCCACGTCTCGTCACGCAGCGTGAGTTGGGGAGGGATGGGGATGGGGGGGATGGGGTGTCGCTGATTGATCCATCCGTGGCTTTTAAACGCGAATGCGCGCACTAATTGCGGTCCCGTTAACCTTCCCGAGATGCCCTCTCCGCGGGTGCCACGCCGCCCCATCCCGCAATCGTATCGCTGGCGTAGTGACAATAATCGTACATTTATTTACTCGGTTTGCATCGAAGAGGCTCCGTGGAGGTGGCGAGAAACACGCATTCACAACGCGCCACCGCCGCCGCCACCGCCGCCTATTCATTAATAGATTCGTTGTCGTGAGCCATTTAAGAGCCCCGCTCCAGAATGGTTACCCGACCACCACCACCACCACCGCCGCACGGCAATCGTGAATGTCAAGGTTACTGCTCCGCGATGGTAACCCTCACCGATGGCGGCGGTGGTGCTTAGCCATCCATCAATTAAACAAATTATTTGACGATGCGGCTGCTGCTGCTGCTGCGGCGTCGGCAGTGGTGCGTACGAACGATAAACGACAACAAAACACAACTCGGCACGTTCGTCAATAATAACACCGTGTCCTTTAAAATGAAAACAAACACCGTGTTCGGTGAGAGTCCTGCCAATGGCCCTTCTTCAAAGCACATACAGTAAAGAGAGAGAGAGGGAAATACGAGCTGGAGACTGCACGTTGCACAATGGGGCCTGATGAGAATTACATTTATGTTACCATACTCTTAGGCTTTTTCGCTAAAGTCACGTAGGTAAAAAATAAGAATTAAATTAATAGAAGTAATAATATAAATAAAATGATAAATCACGACGTTTCGGAGGCAACACAAGTCTCCGTCATCAGGTGGGAACGTCACAGCTAAAATTACTTCTATTAATTTTATTTTTATTTTTTACCTACGTGACTTTACCGAAAAAGCCTAATAGTATGAATCCTTGCAGTCACGAAATCTTCAAATCTAGAATTTATGTTATCGTAATGTATAACAAATGTTTTATTAATATCCATTATTAAGATCACCGCGTATGCAATACGTTTTGGTAAAACCCTCCGCGGCACCCACAATCGATAGCATTCACCGCATGAGGTTGTTGTTGTTGTTGTTAAACAAGAACAGAATCTTGAATGATGTCACGGTCCTAAATCTGAACAATCGAATCGCCGGGGTCAGGGATGAATTCTTCTACCCGTACCCAAGACTACAACAGCGTACACATCATATGTCCTTGCTGGTTGAGAGAGACGTCGTTGACATTACTGCCTGGAGCTGCAGGATCAGACGGTAGAAAGCCCCTGGGATCGAAACAGATTTCACTCTCAACCCCTACAGACCACGAGCCGAGGACTTCGGGACAAGGTGAGATGCAGCCCACGGGCTCCAGTAGCAGGCGATGCATGTTCACAGTGGACATGGAACGTCGGGTCACCAGTTCAAACCACAGGCCAACGCTGGTCCAACGTTGCATGTTGACTGGGCTGTGGCTAATTGGAAGGCAGCACTCTGGACACCTGTATAGAAAAGAGCTTGATGGCTCATCGGATTCCTTCAGTGTAAATACATATTCTGACTCTGAGCCTTACCGCTCCGCCCTGAGCTCGTTTCTTGCCCACACTGCTGCACGAGGCACGTGGCTCAGTGCCCCCCCCACCACCCCCAACCCCCCCACACCCCCCCCACACCCCCCACCACCAACCCCCCCCACACCCCCCCAACCCACCCCCCCACACCCCCCACCACCAACCCCCCCCACACCCCCCCACCCCCACCCCCCCCACACCCCCCACCACCACCCCCCACACCCCCACCCCCCCCACCCCACCACCCCCTCCCCCCACCACCACCACCCCCCCACACCGCCACCCCTAAGTTCCCGTTCCTCCGTGCCCTCCGCTGCCAGAGGAAAAAGGTCGTAATTGTTTTAATTATAGTTTTCGAACGGAGTTGAACGCATCCCTGCGTTTAGGTTCCACCATCCTTCCTCAATCGCGGGCGAAGTATGGTCAAAACCATGGCCTTCATCCATGGTGGATTGAGAAAATGGCTGGAATGTAATTCTTTATTTATCCCGAACCAAATGTTATTGTCAAAAATGTTCACGGGGTAAAAAAACACACAAAAGCCAGAACATACGCCCGGGGATACAATGCCGGCGTGGAGGGTGGAGGGGGCTGGGGGCAGCCGTCATCACGCATCGATCCGGCTCACGGCCAGCCAGCAAAACTTTTGTAATACAGGAACTCCCTCTACTTACGAGCGAGTTAGGTTCCAGAGGTCTGTTCGTAAAGTCGATTTGTTCGCAAATCCAACTTTACTCCTGTCGATTCCAAACGTGTTGTGCGGCATGTACACTAAATACGGGGAATGGCTTTAAAAGTTGTATCATCTCCTGTATATGTAGATGCCACTGGTTCTTCATGTGCTGCAGATGTAGATGTCATTGACTCTTCACGTTCTGCAGATGTAGATGCCACTGGTTCTTCACGTTCTGCAAATGTAGATGTCATTGACTCTTCACGTTCTGCAGATGTAGATGCCACTGGTTCTTCACGTTCTGCAAATGTAGATGCCACTGGTTCTTCACGTTCTGCAGATGTAGATGCCACTGGTTCTTCACGTTCTGCAAATGTAGATGTCATTGACTCTTCACGTTCTGCAGATGTAGATGCCACTGGTTCGTCATGTTCTGCAGATGTAGATGCCACTGGTTCTTCACGTTCTGCAAATGTAGATGCCACTGGTTCTTCACGTTCTGCAGATGTAGATGCCACTGGTTCGTCACGTTCTGCAGATGTAGATGCCACTGGTTCTTCACGTTCTGCAAATGTAGATGCCACTGGTTCTTCACGTTCTGCAGATGTAGATGCCACTGGTTCTTCACGTTCTGCAAATGTAGATGTCATTGACTCTTCACGTTCTGCAGATGTAGATGCCACTGGTTCTTCACGTTCTGCAGATGTAGATGCCACTGACTCTTCACGTTCTGCAGATGTAGATGTCATTGACTCTTCACGTTCTGCAGATGTAGATGTCACTGACTCTTCACGTTCTGCAGATGTAGATGCGCACCAGCGCCATCCATTGCGCGGCGGTTGAACTCACGACTCTCCGTCCGAACAGGCAACCTGACATACGGACAGGTTTGTTCGTATCTCTGAAAGTTCGTAAGGCAAATGTTCGCAAGTATAGCAGTGCCTCTGCTGTAGAGTGGGGAAAGTATGACACGGCCCTGAACGGAATATATTTGCCCGTACCGGCCCGCTTCGCAGTGGTCATGGGAACGCGGTTACAGACCCGGCACGCAGTCCATGTGGAGTGCAAGTACAGAGAGAGGGAGGGATGCAGAGAGGCGGATAGACAGCGAGAGAGACGTACAGAGATGTGCAGGGCGAGAGGGAAAAAGTGTATGACTCAAGTTATTCACCCTGTGGCCAGAACTTCATTCGCTTGGGCAGGCGCGGGGAACCTTTTCCTTACCGAGGGCTGAACACGACTTCCAAATACACGTTCCTTTTTGCAGGGCCACACATTAACATACACTCGGCGTTATCAAGGTGGAAAATAATGCCCTCTGGTACCCGTATCAGTGCGACTATGGCGGTTGCATGAATGGCTGCGTCGAGTATGCACTGACGCCTCCGACTACATTAAGAGCTGCTGGTTCATCGACCGTGCCTTAGCGAGGCCGACGGTCAAGGGGCCATTTCCCAGGGATGTCTAACAGCATAACACGCGTGGCGTAGAGCCATTCCTGTTTCATTATCGTCAACATAAGTCATGATCTATCCACTGTTGCCTTCACTCAATGCAATAATACGTCCGGTTTTCGCTCACGAGCTGATGTCATCATCCCTCCATCTTTGAGGATGTTTTTTGTTCTTATTTCACATTCACAAGAGGCTTAATTTGCCCGTCTCTGACTCAGTCTGTCACAACACTGACAGGGGTACAGTTTTGTCTCAGAGAGTCGTGTAAGGGCTCCTTCTGATCAGAAGGAACTAGAGACATTTGTTACTGATGATGCGCTATGCACGACGTGAGACCATTTAATGAATTTTAAAAATATATATATTGACCGAAGGTGGTGATGGGGGTTTCAGGCCACTCGTGCAGTCTGATTAAGGATTTGCTTTAGGAAACTTATTGCCCCATCTACGTACTGACTTGGACACAACAACACCAAGCTATATGCAAATTGTAAGATGTGATGCAAATCACCGTACCCAGGAAAGCCTCACGGAGTCTCAAGGCTCTCTTGCAAAGAGGATCCTGCATTAGAATGTTTGCCATGTTCAATTGTCGGAGCGCGTCAAGTGCAAAGCTTGCAGCGATGTGTGACGGGATGTTTAATTGAGCATGCACCCTAAGGTAGCCTAATTAAATGAGCAAATGAAATCCATTCATTGTTGCAGCATTTAGCTGCTTCATTTGGGCATGAAAATGTTTGGCTTGGCAAGGAAACTTGATGAGCTTTGAGAGGCGTTTCAGAAACCATTTGGCTCAATTTCCAGTTTGGGCTTTCATCTAGTTGGACAAGCTGGAATATGCAAACGGTATTTGGTTAAGACACGACACAGTGTAAACTTAAACGCTGGTAAATGTTGCTCGCTGTAGGAGCACAGTTTGTGCGCGCCGTGTCACACGGATCATTGACCTTGTTGCTGTTGGGGTTTTTTTTTACTAAATAACTCTTGGCATGTTCCTCGAGATGTAACTGGTGGTGGCTATCGTTTCAGCTCGGCCAAGACTCACCGCGTGCTTGGAGCAAAGCCATCACAGTGTCCGGAGGAGCGCGTCTGCGGGTGGGTGGGTGAGCGTGAACGAAGCGTCGGTGAGCGCGAGAGCTGGATGGAACCCGGCTCTCTGTTAACGTTCGGCGCTTTAAAAAAAATGACATTTAGAAACAACGTCTGTTAAAATTCTAGAGACAAATATGAGCGAATGCGAGGAAAAGAAACCACGAGACAAATACGAGAATAAACCATCAGCGTCGTCATCGTCGTCGTCCGAAGCATGTTATCGTCACGTGCGATGTTTAATGTTGTACTTTGTTACCGTCACGTGTCCACACTGTTGATGTTGCGTACACAGCTCGTTTGGCATCTGTGGTTTGTGTTGTTGTTGTTGTTGGAAGCTTGCGAGAGTACGTATTTGTGAAGAAATTACAAAGTAGCGATTAGCAGAGGTTCAGGGCGAGGTCACCCACCGCAAACATCTCGGACGAACGGCGCGGTTTGTGGGTTTTTTTTTCTCACGCCGCTGAATGGTTTGCCTGGTGCGGAAACTCACGGCGGCCCACCGCCAAATTTGGCGGCAGTGCGGAACGCCCCAAACGCCGCAGCGGCAACCGTGGAAGGGGCTCTTAATCCCTGGGTCACTGGGGCGGTGCATACCGTCCAATTGCCAATTATTTTAAATTTAATTTCAATTTAATTTTTATTTTTATTTTCTATCTACGTGACTTTACCGAAAGAACCAAGAACATGAATTCCTGCAGTCACGAAAATTTTAAGTGAAAAGTATTAAAAAAAACCGCTGGCGCGACGTGATGGGACCCACAAGCAGGCATGGCCCTGCTGTGGTTTTTAAACAAAATAAAAATTCTGCGTGGGAATTCCACCCACACCACCGCAGCCCTCTGGGACGTTGCATTTCACGAGCCGAATGAGAATTGGATAACCGCGGCTGGTTTAAAGGGCCTATATTTAGCGGTCGTCGACGCAGTTAATAAAGTGAAATGATTGGAAAACTGTCCATTGGTTACATGTCCTCGTGCCCTCTGATGTGCCCCTTGGGAGCTCTCAATGGGAGGAAATAAACCGTTCACCCCGTATCGGATAGATCGGGCCATGGAGCGTAACACGGAAGCTGCATTGATAATTATCACTTTGTAACACGATTTTTGTTACTGGGTAGTTTTATTTTTAAATTGCTTATGCCTACAAAGTATAGAAAATGGCTATTGTTCCCCAGAAACTTTGCTTTTGTGACCAGGACTTTACGCGAACGAAAGACACAAATGCACACCACGTTTTCTCATTTAAAATGGCTGCATTTCAAAATATCGCTGTCCTGGTTACAAAAGCAAAGTTTGTGAGGAATGATAGGCATTTTCTGTACTTTTGAGGCATAAGCAATTAGGAAATAACACTTGCTACCCAGGAACACATTGTTTTTGTTACACAGTGTATAATTGGTTGCCTTCGAGAAGAGGAATGAGCAGTCGGGAAAACTGTATCCATTGGGCGCGTGGAATGTGCCTTTGCACTAAACAAGAATTTGCTCCGAAGACCTCATTCGTAACGAGACAAAGGCCACACACATTTAAGGAGACTTTCCCTCACGAGTCGCACAAGCGCCGTGTTTATCCAATGGGCCGTACACCTCCGCTGAAGCAATGGCGAAGCCAGGATTTTCAGGTAGAGGGGGCAACCCCTCCAGCAATGAAACATGATAGAGGAGTTGTTAGTAAGTAAGGACTTGTCCCTTGCTTTTCATTCGACGCGTGTGCGGCGATGGCGCAGCCATCAATCGAGGGTCGAATTCGAACCGCGTGGTGTGATCGGCATCGCGCTCGCTGAAGGTGTTGATGCCTTCAGGGAAGTCGTGGACTGTATACGCTACTGCGCACAATTCTGAGTCACTTATAACTGCTTTGCCATTACTTATTGGCAATTATGGACTCAGACTATTGTCCTATCAGCTCATAGAGTCCCTGGCACATCATATTATGCTATACAGAGGCAGTGGGACTCGCAAAATGCCGATGTATTACTAATAACCCCAATGATCTGATCGAAATGAGGGATTTCGATCGGATCATTGGGGGGGCACGTGCCCCCCTCCCCCCACTGGCTCCGCCAGTGCGCTGGATTCAAGTTCATTTATTAGGTATAGCCCTGTGAGACATTCGGCTCTTCAATCGGGTGCAACCGCATAACAAAAAACAAAAACACAAACAAAAAACATCTTAAAGTGAATATGTGACTGAGTGTAAACAGAAAATCCAAGAAAAGACAGCAAAATATTGCAGAAAAAAACACCGTACACCAACGCTGGTTTGTGTACGGTGTGGGTGGATGGGGAGCAGACTTCGCCCCTAGGGTGGAAGAGAGGTAGGGGGGGGGGTCTCGCGAGGCACTCGGCGACGCGCGAAGGAAATGAGACGCGAGTCCTTGAACCCGCGCGGGGCGCGACGTCTTTGCCCCCCAGCCGCCTCCATGCCCGCCACGGGCGACGCGGCGCCACGCCGTGCCAAGAGCAACAGGCGACACGGAGCAGCGCGTCGTGGTGCGGACCCTTTGCGCGCTGTCTGCTTCGCACCGTGCAAAAAAAGAAATGTAAAAAAAAACACACGGTGGAAAGCTTAGATAAAAACCTTCACGGTCAAAAAGAAATGTTCCGAGCCCTGCGAAAAGTGTGTGTGTGTCGGGGGGAGGGGGTGGGGGGCTTTTACAAAGTCATCCGACAGGATGCAAAGCAGGAAATTGCTTTCAAATGTCTCACTCAATGGGCCAAGGCCGGAACGTTTGGTGTCGGTTTCTGAGCTTGTTTTGGTTTCATTAAGTGGCAACAATTGCTGACGATTTGATAATTGACCGCATGGTCTGTAACCGCTTCTCGAAACAACAACAAAAACCCTCGGTATTTTGTTATTCATGTGTCACCCAAGGCCATTATGAATCTGAGGAAGCACTCAATTCACAAAAGCACCGGTTTTGAATTGATGTACTCCCGACGCAGTATGTACTGACGCATTTTCTTTGAGCTACGCTGCGTGCAGCAAAGGGCAAAGCAGTGTAACTGCATTGCTGTGCCGCACTGCGCTCCCCCATTGATGCTTGCTGCCTTCACCTGTCACTAACCAGGATCGGGGAGGTTTGTTTTTTGCTCGCCACGCATGCGTCGCTTGACACCAGAGACACCCCTCCTCGCAAACGAGACATTCCATCTCAGGGGGAGATTAGCACGTGACATAAATGAACAACCGAGAGACCGGCACGCGTGTGGCGTGGCTCTCATCCAGCAGCGGGTTGACAAGATGGCTCTACGTCTACAACGAGTTATTGAAACGTGTTTGTTTATTTACATATATTTTTTAGTTTTCCCAAGGATGGGCGATGACTTTGAGAAAGGAGTGGTGACGGGGCGCAGAAGTTTGGATGCGATGGTGGCAACAGGTGGCGTGGTGGCATCGGGCGGCGGTTTGTTTGTTTCGGACCTCTCGACCTTGAACTCAAATCGTGAAATTACATTCCCGTTTGAAGTGACCCTTGCAAAACGCGCGACGGTGCTCGTGAAAAGGAGGGTTACAAAATACGCGAGGCTAATATGGACAAATGGGTGTGTGTTTTTTTTTTGGTTTTCCCGTGTAACAGAACCCTCCGTAGTGAGAGAGAGATAGCGAGCACACAATTCAATGGGGCGGAATGAGAGCGTCGTGACCACGTTGAAGCGACAACTACCTTGAGACGTCGCAGCCAGTTCTTCCGCGAGTCCTGTGTGCGTCACAAACTCCGTTAACATCGGGGAAGAGACAAATACACATTTGAGCCACTCTATGCGCCTATTAGGCTTCAAGCTGTTAACGATGAAAAGACACAACTTCTATCAATGGAACCTCATTTGCCAGTAAAAAATATGATAATTGTTTTTTTACCCTTCTATCTGGCAACAAAACTGACACCTTTTTTACAAGGAGTCATGTTTGCATAGACCAGAATACCTGCAGTCATAATGCAAACAAAAAACATAACTCTGATAATGTGCACTGTCCTTGAAGTTGATTGGCCCACACCCGAGACAGCTTTCCTTAGAGCCTAGTCTCACATGGGTTGGACCAGATGACGCCAAACCATGTAAAAAAAGGTGTCAGTTTTGTTGCCAGATAGAAGGGTAAAAAACCAATTATCAACTTCTGTCAAGTCAAACGCCAAAGTGGTTTCCAACACAAACGAGCCCTGAGTTGAAAATCCGCTTTCCTGTGGCAGGGGTGAGTCACTCCGTAGAACAACCACTGTTGACTTTCCCGCAGAAAGGTACTTATTTTATTGACCACGCAGGAATGATGGGCCTGAGTCAACCCCCAACCGGGAGTTGAACTCTCACTCTTCCGGCTGGGAGCTGCTGGCTCTACCGCAGAGTTGACTGGCATGAATATCCTGCAGGTGAAATGTCTAAATATTACATCATGAGACCTCCTTTGCCAGTACCAAAAGATGAGAAGAGGGTTTCACCTTTTTTCTGGCAACAAAACAGCCGTAGTCTGTGAGATTAGGCTCAAAAGAAAGCTGTCTCTGGTGTGGACCAATCAGTTTCAAAGACAATGCATATATTATCAGAGTACGTTTTTTGTTTGCATTCTGACCACAAGTATTGTGGTTCATGCAGACATGATTCCTTGTAAAAGGTTTCAGTTTGGCGTTTTAACATCTTAATACCTGGTTTGTTGCCAGAAAAATAGGGGAAAACTTATTCTCATGTCTAAATATTGTTTAGACACTCTAAATAATTGTACCTACTTAAACCCATGTGGTCCCTTGAAAATGAGTCTCCTGATCTCAATGGGCTTTTTTTTACCGCAAATGACGGTCACCTATCAGTCTTATTCTCACAGTCATGCAATTTAATATACACCGTACATGTACTATGCTAGGCACGCCAGTCGTTACCTTTTCACACCTCTTATTACGTATGGCAATATGGTTCAGGGGCTACATGCCAATGTCGAGGTCTGCTAGCCACGAAAATGGCTTCAGACGAGAGTTTGCGTCGTCTTTGCTGCTCTTCCGTCGAAGGATCGCAGACTACGGTGGTTTACTAAGTGGTCCACCGTTTTGGTTTCGTGGCCAGAGTCGCACTGTGGCTCGTCTTTAATTTTCCACTCATGGAGATGCGCCAGTGGCAGGAGGCGCGATGTTTGAGTCCCCGCGATAGCAGTGCTTCGCAGCCGATGCGTGCCGGGCGTGAGGGTCTCCGCGGGATACGCTGCAGTGTCGTCAGAATTATAAAAGGGAAGAGGCTCGCTGTTAGCAAGCAAGGACAGACGAACGCTCCCTCTCCGTGCCGTTCAGTGGCCGATACAGGCTCCACCCACCCCCACCACCACCTCCCGCCCTCCCCTCTCCGTTGGTCGAGTGAGCGTGCGCTGACGTGGCCGGCGTGGCCCGCATGCCCTCTCACGGTGCCCCAATTTGGCCATTTGGCTGTCGGAGGCCGTGGATATTTTTTCTATTCTTTGGTTCTGTCGGCAAAGTCACGTAGATAGAAAAAAATGTTAAATAAAAAAATGAAATAATAAAACATATATAAACATTAATGTAGCCTGGTTCTTAATCGGAGTGAGTGTACTGGCAGTCTATAATGTAGACTGTAGCCTGGTTCTTAACCTTCCAACCTTCCAAAGTTAAGAACCAGGCTACGGTCTACATTATAGACTGCCAGTACGCTCACCGAGGTTAAGAACCAGGCTACAGTCTACACTATAGACTGCCAGTACTCTCACTAAACCTAATAACCAGGCTACAGTCTACATTAATATTTTATTTATTTATTTTATATTTTTTCTATCTACGTGACTTTACCGAAAGAACCAAAGCATATGCATTCCTACAGTCACGAAAGTTTTAAGTCAAGACATTTTTTTTTTCTGTTGAATCTCCAGAATCCTAGAAGCACACCCAGCAAATATGGAGATGGGAGGGGAGGGGCAATGACCCCTCTCCCTCCCCTCCCTCCCTCCCTCCCCCGGTTCAATGCGTAACGCGCGGTAGCGTCTGCTGCTCGCTACGTTTGACCGGGCACTCGAGCTCGTTGAGACTAATTGTTTCGCCGCTGCCCTAATTGCTCGCCGCTACGACGAGGCCACTTTGAGGACGCGAATCCTTCTCGCCACCCGCTATTGGGGGTGGGGGGTGGGGTGGTGGTCGTCCCCCCTGCATCATCTGTGCGACGGCGGCGATGCAGCCACCCTCATCAACGTAATTGAAGAGACGTCCTGGAAGAAGACGCAGTCGGAGGACCCTAGCGCACGCCCGAAAGAGGAGGAGGTGCTCTCAATTCCGCGCGCTCGTGTTTGACCTTTGAACGCCCCGCAGCCTCGCCCGATGTCCGTGATACATTTCGGGCGCGCGATATGAGGAGGGTGGCTCGCGGGTTGTTTGCACACACAAAATAAGTAATATTTAAAAACAAATGTGGAAACACGCTTTAATGAATTGTACCGTACTAGTAATGGAAGAACTCCACGACTCCAGGAGGTGGCCCCCAAGCTTGCCATAACGTAAGGGACCCTGGTGATTTATTGCCAATGTCAGTTTATTGTGGACAATTAGACCCGAGCCGAAACATAACGTATAAAAAATGTAAAAAAAGATATACTTAAAATTTTTTATGATAGAATATAGTATTGCCATCCGTATGACATAAGTATACCAAGTTTGCAGTCGATACCACATTGGGAAGTGGGTAACAATTGAGTTACAAGATTTGAAGATACAACAACAACAACAGTGAGTTAAATAATAAAAGCGTGTAAAATAATAAAAAGATAAAGATCCCCCCCCCCGTGTATCCTTTCACACTGTTGGGGCAAGTGCCCTTAGCGAGGATCAATGAAGGCTCTCGAGGGGGTGGGGTGGCCACCACCACGCCCGACCGCCTTTGTCTCCCCAGTGCTGATGTTTACACCCCGCACCAGGTACTAATTTGAGGCTGAGTCGACCTCGGGGAGGCCCAGGACCGGCTCAAATCGTGGTCACCGAGGCTGGATGTTGGCCGTGTGCTGAAATCGAACTCGGGTAGCCGGGTTCGTAGCGCAATGCGGTTACCCAACTACACTTCTGTTCCACTAAAAATATAAAGATCCCCCGTATAGCCTCAACAGGCTGTGGGGGCAAGTACTGTTAGCGAGCATCTTGTTACACTATCACACACACAGACGTACGCGTTTGGCCATGCTTTTATAAACACACATGTGATACTGGTAGGAACCCACTGGTTCCACCAGCCCACAGGGGATTATTGTGTCCGTCCGTCCGTCGTGCAGGGAGGGGCTGGGTGGGGAGGGGATGGTGGGGAGGGGCTGGATGGGGAGGGAGGGGCTGGGTGGGGAGGGGAGGGTAGGGAGGGGCTGGGTGGGGAGGGTGGGGCTGGGTGGGGGGTGGGAGGGGTGGGGCTGGGTGGGGAGGGGCTGGTCACCCCGTGGTGCCCTTATAAAACTCAACGTTTCACCTACTCACGCCGGCTTGTACCCGCCCTCACAGTCGGGCAGATTTGCGGAATACACCACGCCGCCGTTGACCCTGGCCATTGACCGAGCAACCCAACGTTCCTACCAGCTCCCTCCGCAGGAATGCGTTTTAGTCTTCCTATTCTGTGCGAGTACATGTTTCGTTCCGCCGCCTTTGACCCCAGGCTTTGGTTGGTAACGCTGAGGTCTTGCGCACGAGACGCCTGCCTGCACGGGGAAGAGTGGTGCCTGTGCGATGCAGTGGAGCAAGTAGGTTTGCGGATCTGCGCGTAAAGCGAATGTCGAGTTGGACTGCTGGTATGTCCTTGGGCCCCCACGGCGCCGTATCAATCACGACCCAGGGCTTAATTTCTCACTCAACTATTTTCCGGGCTGCCGCGAGAGCAGTAAGCCACAGACACGATAGCGAGGGATGTTGGTGTTTGCTGGACGCGAAATTAGATGTTTGCTTTTTCACCGACGGCCAGGAGAGATCCGGCTGCGATGAAGACCACTTTGGTGCGGCGTTCTCCTCCTACGGGTCGAGGAAGAGTCGCGTTGACGCTGCGATTCCCGTGGGGGTTTGCGCGCGGTCGTGGGCGAATTGCAAATAACCCATCCAGCTGATGCCTCGACTTTATTTGCGATGATGATGATGATGACGACGATGATGGAGCCGTTGGGGTTCGACGGCGTGTCCCGTGTTCTATAAACGGCGCGTCAGCACAGGTCGCCGTAGGGTGCCACGTGGTGCCGCGGCGAGTTGAACGCCCTCTGTTTGTTATCGCTCGCGTCGAGAGTCATGGGACAATGGGTGCTGCTCTATGTGTGTGTGTCTCTGTGTGTGTGTGTCTCTGTGTGTGTGTGTGTGTCGCTGTGTGTGTGTGTCTCTGTGTGTGTGTGGGGAGCGGTGGTGTGGCGGATAGCGCGCTGAGCTACGAACCTGGCGACCCGAGGTCGATTCCCGCTCACGGACAAGACCGGTGACGATTATCTGAACCGGTCCTGGGCCTCGACTCAGCCTCAAATGAGTACCTGGTAAGGTGTGTAAACATCGCCACTAGGGAGACAAAGGCGGTCGGGCGTGGTGCTGGCCACCCACCCCCTCGTGTGCCGTGTTGACCTTCATAGGTGCTCGCTAACAGCGCACTGAGCTTACCAACCCGGCAACCCGAGTTGGATCCAGGCACTGGCTAAGAATATTGGCGATTATCCGCCTGGACCTCTCCTTCCGAGACGTATATGACTGGTTCCGTGGATAAACATCAGCACTTGGGGACAGAAACGGCAGGGATTGGTACCGAGCACAGAGGGGAATAAAGTTGTTGTAGAAGACAATTTGGAGCTGAGTGACCTTGCGAATGACTGGTACCAGTGGTGTCAACCTCTGCTTGTGAAGGAAAGCTTCTAAGCTTTGAAGGCAGTCGCCTACCACCACCATCATCATCAACAGAGGACAGAGGAGCAACGCTCACAACAACGAGCAGAGCGCCGGGCGGTTCAATTTGGCAGTGGGGAGCACATGCGGCCCATTTTGCGTGTCATCTCGATCAACCCATAACACCTGGGTCTGTCCGTCCCGCGACATCCTGCCAGCGAGCCTTCCCACACTTTACGTAGCTTCAAAGTGGGCTGACCCAGTGCCAAATTAAGTTAGTGCGTGGCCTGTAGCATATTTTGTTAAAACACAAATTTTTTTACTTGCATTGTAAAGTTAGTATATTGTTTCATTTGCTATACAGCCACAAATCGCTAACCTTAAACACCCAGTCGTTCATAAAAGTTGAAGGCGGTATAGTACTATAGTAATAGAGCAAGTGCAGAATCACTGAACCGGAATTGATCGCTTGAAAGCATTTAGCGCGGGGCCCTTGAAAGTGCGGGGCCCGTAGCTACATGTGTAGCTACTTGTGCTACTGGGGTAACCCGGCACCGAGGTGAGTGGCACAAAGCGCCGTGGCGATGCCATCGTCACTTATCGGGGAACGTGTGGCCGCTACTGTGGCTACGGGTTGACCGACGAACACACCAAGGGGCTGTCAAGTTTCGTCGCTCCTCTTTGTTTAATCGAAGTGCTTAACAAGGAGAACAATTTACTGCGGCTGTGGGAAATAATTATCATTATTACTCCATTTGACAACGACAAAAAATGGGAATTCAGAGAATCCTGATTCTTTTTTCATATATGTTGCCTAATTGGAGTCTGGTACGTTTTCTCAGTGTGTTTTGTAGAAATGTTGGTGCGCACTTGCTCGTTTAATTGAGGGGTTATTAGCTGGTGTAAGTAACCCATTCGTTATGCGTGGAACACAAATAATCCGCTGTTGAGTAAAAAAAAAATCCTTGCTTACACTTTTTTAATTCATCGTCTTCCTAGACGAGAGCTCATAAAGAAGCAAAGTCTCTCGCAAGAAATGCTTGGGATAAAAGCAACGACGAACAGCAACAATGGAATAATAACATGGGTTTTCCCCTTTTTTCTGGCAACAAAACTGAAACCTTTTTACAAGGATTCATGTCTGCATTAACCGCAATACTTGCATTCAAAATGCAAACAAAAAACACACTATGATAATATATAATGCATTGTCCTTGAAACTGATTGGTCCACACCAAGGGACGGCTTTCTTTTGAGCCTCGACCCAATTGGTGCTCGACCAGAGGACGCCAAAAGGCGTACGAAAAAAAGGGGAAAAACCCTATTATAATATTTTGGTACTGGCAAAGGAGGTCTAATGATGAAGCAACACTGGAATTGAGACAAGCTATCGGTGTAAGAATATACATCTGTTTTTTAAACATTCATCGTGGGGGGGAAATTTTTTAATTGCAGTGTACACCGTACATGCTAACCACACGCAAATAAAATTTGCAATGGTGGGAATTTTCACCAGAGGTCATGAACCAGTGGTGGAAGTTCTTCGTTCCTATGCTGGGGACAAATATTTCCGAAAGTAACACCACTGTTGTTGCCCCCAAAAGAGGTCCTCTTGTTGTAGTACATAAAGTACACTGCGTGTTTCATTCACTGCTGGATGAAGGCCTCTCAGTGCCACGTTGGCTTTGGGGGTTAATTGACCATACTTTAGAATGCTGGTCAGTGCGGGGTGATAAAGGATGGGGAGGGGTGCCCAGGATCGGTTCAGGTGCCACTCGCTGCTGATGTTGGCCGTGGCTGCGGATTCACGCTCAGCACTCCGCCACGGCTCATCGACTTAACCAACCACAAACATCCTTAAAGCAAACTCTTTGGTTCTTTCGGTAAAGTCACGTAGGTATTAATACAATATATCATTTTATTTTTCGGTGAAGTCACATAGGTAGAAATACAATATTTCATAAAATATTTCTACCTACGTGACTTTACCGAAAGAACCAAAGAGTATGGATTCCTGCAGTCACGAAAGCTTCAAATCCTTAAAGCACTTATTATCTTCGAAAATATTTTTCCCTGCACCCACCCCCCTTCACCCCTCCCCCACCCCCCACTAAAAAAAAAATCTCAGAAAATAATAATATTAATCTTCATCATCCCGTATGCGTGTTCACTATGATTTGTGCAAAAAAAAATAATCTAAATACGATTGAGTGCTTTGTGCGTGCGCCTTATCAGTCGTGGCTGGGTTATCTTGCGGCGCCGCGGCTCAAGAGGCTCGGGCACGCGGGTCTCGAGCGAGTGATGTGACGGGGGGCCCATCGAGCCGTGGGCCTGACCCTGCCCGCGCGCTCGGTCCACCTGGCCCCCCTCATTGTGTGGGATGGCCCCGTCGCAGGAACAAGTCCCTGCGCCCGTGATGACCCCCGAGCTCGCCTTGGCAACGGCCATTGTGAGCCTCGCTTGTTTACGATCCCCTCCCTCCGTTGGACAGGCGGCGTCGTCGTCGGCGGTTATTGAAACGCGCTCGAATTCACGCAGCGAGCGCCGCGTTTTTGGAAAATAAGACATCCTTTGAATAAACATAGACAAAGACCCCCCCTCCCATATAGCCTGACCAGACCGTTGGCTCGCGGCCAATACCGGTGACGATTATCTGAACCCGGTCTGAGCCTCCCCTAGGTCGACTCGGCCTCAAATGAGTACCTGGTGCAGTGTGTAAACATCGCTACTAGGGAGACAAAGGCGACCGGGCGTGGTGTTGGCCACCCGCCCCCTCGTGTGCCGTACCCGGCCTTCAGAGCTGCTCGCTGACAGCACTTGCCCCAACAGAATATCTCCACACACACCTTCATTCTCGAGATGCGATTGCATTGCCGGGGTTGGGAAGTGGCGGTGCGGTGCAGTGGTTTTCTGACCACGTGATTATTAACCCGGCCACCTGAGTTTGATTCCCGACAGCGGTTATCGCCGGTGGCGAGGGCGATCTGAAACAGGTCATGGGGCACCCATTTACCAACCTGTAGTGACCGGCGCGGTGAAGTATGGTCAAACAGCTCTCATAATTATCGACATGGCTCGCGGAAGGCCTTAACCCGCAGCAGTGGATTGGCAAAGGTTGTTCGTGCTAAATTCCATCACGGTACTGATACAGCAGCGTCATGCTATAGGTGTGTTTTCTTTAATAGGTTGATATCTTAAATCTGGTAAAAAAAATCCTATTGAGATATGGATCCGTCTTTCACAGGGGAAGCCTCGGGGAATGTGAGAAATACGCAAACACACGGGGAAAATGAATTGGTTCAAAACTGCTAAATTAATTAATTAATAAAAACTACAGCGTTGCATTACACCAGTGGTTCCTAACTGCATCTTTCACAGATCCACCACTCCAAGAGACGCTTAATAAGAATACTATACAACATACAATAATCATTAGCGTCGTAATGGAGAACATATAAGTAAATCATCCGGCAGTTCGGCAGCGTTGCTTTAAGCAACCCTGCTGCTCCTGCACAACGTGTCTTTCTTTGTCAAGAGAACGCCTCTGGCAGTGGAGGGTACAGGCGCAGCCCTGCAATGTCTTTCTCGCCGCCACCGCTCGGGTAAGGGCCTCCCTCTACACCCGTGGTTCTTAGCCTTCACTGCAGCATTGCGCCCCATTGCTTCTCGATCGTTAAATAATATAAAATGTTAATGAATGCATCGGGTTTGATGGAAACAAAGTAGTAGTACTTACGTGTCCGTGCTTAATTTGTGGTTTGATTATTTAGCGTCTAAAAAAAAAATCTGGCATCGCTCGCGTCCCCAGAAAGGGCATCTCGCACCCCCAGGGAGAGGGGGGGGGTGCGTGCACCCCAGGTGAAGAACCACTGCTCTACACCAACGCAAACAGGCCTGCGACACAGTTGTGAAACCATGCGACACGGCGTTATTTAACCGGTCGGCATATTCTCTCCAAAGGGCGCGGTGCCCATGGCAGAGTCCAGCCGGGGCTATCATGCTTAACGATTAACAGCGACCAGTGACGTGCGATGCCACATTGAGCAGCTTTGGTCGTCTCACGGCCAGGCTCTGGAGGGGGGAGAGGCGAGGTGGGGGTGGGGGAGGTTGTGCTCGAGACGGCACTGCCGAGGGTGAATCATTTGTCTTCTTGAACGTAAACAACGCCCCCCCCCCCCCCGCTTACTCGTGCCGCGTATGGCTTGCCAGTGAGTAATGTGTCCAGCCCCGTAGGCTGTTCTTCCCCACGAGGTGCGGGAAGGTACGTAGCAATAGGATGCAAGATGAGCAATGTTGTCTCTGCGCCTGCGATGTATACATTGCGGCGCGTTCTAGGATTGTGTTTTATTTAGCTGTACGCGGGCCCGCTGAGATCCATTATCGTGTCTTCATGGGAGATCTGATTAACTTGGGAGTTCGCTAGGGACCCGTTATGATTTTTTGGGAATGGCGTTGTAAATAATGTTGACGTTTGGGAATTGAGCTAGGACTGTGGCAGATGGTGCAGTTTCAGTAAATCGCCACCGAAATAATAACACGGATTTTTGAAAACGAACCTTGAAGTTTATGCAAAATGGCTTCGTGGGAAATACGTAAACAGCTGGGCCATCATATCAGCCCTACATATACACAGGAAGGGAGCATTGCAGAATCAATGCCATTTCAAGGTATTTGGCCACAGCTGCGTACAATATGTCAAATAAAGCCAAACATTGAATCTTGACGGGGACAAATGCAAAGTGCCGCGAAGCATTGGCGCAAAGCTCTAATGGAGCAGCCATCTCTCTCTGTCTGCGGTGTCCCGTGGGGTGGCGGCGCGCGGATCACCACCCGTGGTCGAAGCGGTGGTCCCGTGCCTCCCGCTCTGTCGCCTTTCTCTCTCTCCCTCTCGCGCCTGAGCGCGCGACGCGGCTGCCCTCTTGACCCGCAAGTCGTCGCTGTGGTGGGCGGCTCCCAGGCGTCTGGCTCGCGCGGCGATTTTAATCTGGGCCGAGTTGGGCCCGTGGCTGCCTCGCTTGACCTTGAAGCAAGGGCTCCCTTCTCGGAAGCCGCTCTTTTGCCGCACGACGAGAGTGGAACATTGTCAGGGCGATCGTTCAAACGCCGGGCGCTCGTGTTGTCTGGGTGAATGGGTAACTTTGGTAAACTGCTGCTGCGTTGGCGTAACAAAAATATAAAATAATGCCTTCTGCCGTGCTGAGTTCAATGAGTGCGCTGTTATTGTTCCGGTACGGGAGCGCGGTTTAAATGGGTTGCATTGTGCAGGGGCGGGGAACCTTTTTTCTGCCAAGGGCCATTTGGATATTTATAACATCATTCGCGGGCCATACAAAATTATCAACTTAAAAATTTGCCTGTTATATTTGGTCAAACATTTCATTAACTCACCCCTAATGCGATGGCTGGAACTGCTTCTCTTTGGCGAGGCACGTGATGTTAGCTGGTATTGATGATGTTGCTGCTACTCGCAACTGCTTTTCCAGGTTTGCTCCGAGATTTATTGAATTTCGAGTCCCGCCTGCGGTTGCCTTGGCAGGGCCACACCAAATGATTTCGCGGGCCTTATACGGCGGTGGGGGTAGACGGCAGTTTGGCTCACGATCGCAAAGTTGTGACTTCGAATCCTGGTATAAGGTTCATTTGACCAGTTACCGCCAGCAGCATCTGGGTGGAGGGTGGTGGTGGGGGCACGGCGAGGGGGGGAGGGGGGACTGCGTTACGTTGTGGGATTATTTTGTATCAAACAAACTGGGGACTGGCATAGGAATGTGGAATTCTCTCCACTTCCTCAGTACACCCCGAATGAGATTAGGTATCGCAAAGCGCATTTGATACGGGACGTGGTTCTTCACTTAATTACTACGCACGGAATGCCCTCGCATCGTGTGGCAGTTAAAAACGCCGCTGTTGGCTACCGCTGTACTGTACTCTGCAAGCGGTTGTTTCCTGAGTGGCGGAATTGGTCTCTCTCGTCATTCTGACTTCCAAATACACGCGCAGACTTTTATTTTAATCTACTGCTGGATGAGGGCCTCCCCACGGCGGGTCAGTCTTGGGGGGGGGGGGCACTGATCAGTGCATATTTGTTGATGTGCGGAGCATAGACTTTTGTGCGTAGTAGAGTACAACTTAACCTCGCAGCAGCAGCAGCCCACAGCGCCAATGTGATCCTTGCCGGCGATCACCCATCGCGGCGCTATCTATTTGCACATTTTCATTTTATTTTCTAGTTTATCTAGGAAAAGCCACACTCAGTTATTTTCAGCCAATAAATGGTTGCGTGTATTCATCCTACGTGTGGGAGGAAACCGGAGCACCCGTAGGAGCAGAAGAAACAAAAAGACACGCGCACCGAGGTGGCGACGCGCTGTGTCCTGTACAGATTGAAACGGATGGCGATTAGTCCACGTGGTGTACCGCCTTCTCCTGGCGAGCCACGGTACGGGCATCCACCTCCGCGACGCCCACGGGATGGGAGTTTCACAACATTTGTGCGGTTGATCCACACCAACCATCGCCTACCTCCACAGTACTGAATTACAGGCCACGTGCATAGCCACCGGCCAGGGCTCAAACCCCTGCTCCGCTTCCGAGATCCGATGAGATCCACGGCGTTTACTAAGTTTCTGTATAATAATAAAAAAAAGTGGAGGATATTTTTTGTTTTGCTGCAGGTGTTTGTTTTTTTACAGGAGGCGTCCGTATTACTACCATAATGAGCCAAGAATGTCTGTCTGTGTGTCCCGCGCGTGACGTCACTCCACATGCACCCCCCCCTCCCCCCAGTCATGAATATTCATGAGCGGGTGGATTTTTATACTCACACAGAAGGTCTAGCAGAAATATTTTTTTCGCAAATTCGCTTTAAGTTTCACGTTTCTTTATTGAAAGTGAATCTAAAAAATAATTATACGCAGCAACAAAGTGGATTTGGTGTCTTTATTTATTTCTTCAACATTTGAGACTAATTTATGCTTTTACATTATGGTAAAATAGACATTTCTCAATAATGTTACAGATATTGTATCGATTTCCAATTTATTTCAACCCCAGCGACCGAAAGCAGAAGATAATAAAGTATCAGAGCAGTGAATTTGAACAAATTGAAGGTCAGTTATATACAGTGCTACAGTGACATGAAGTGAAGTGTTTGATGGCATACTTTCGTGCAAGATTCACTGCCATTCAATTTCCACAAGATACAATTATACTCCGCTCAATTATTTTCGTAAATATTACAGCTTCCGTCCTAGGACGGGCCAAGAATCTCGTGCCAGTAATAGTAAGGCTGCGGCTTCAGGCCCCGTGACCTTCAACTGTGCTGCCCATGTAAGGTAGTCAATGCGCGCGCGTGTGGATGTTTTTCTCGTGACGTTGACATCAGCAGCAGCAGCAGCCCGTGCCACATCCGATTGCTCTCTCGTTGCGAGTTTGGTGAATCTCCAGGAGTTGGGAGTGGGAGCCTCAGCAGTGATTTTCTTTCTCCGTTTGGTTTCGCCCCTATAGGAGGAAGGTATGCTTACGGTCAACATCACAGACAGAGGTCCCCTGTATAGCCTCGGCAGACAAATGCTTCGAGTGAGAACCTCTCAAGGCCAGGCAAGGCGCACGAGGGGGTGGGTGGCCAACATCACGCCCGGCAGCCTTTGTCTCCCCATTGCGGCTGTTTACACACTGCACCAGGTACTCATTTAAGGCCGAGTCGACCTAGGGGAGACCCCAAGAGCGGTGCAAACATTCGCCACTGTTGTTGGTCGTGAGCGTGAATCGAACTCGGCTCGCTGGGCTCGTAGCGCGGTGCGCTGACCGCTACACTACCGCTCCCCCCGCAGTCAACAACACACACAATGGATGGATTGTGTTTCTCTGTACACACTATTGTCTTCCCTAATGTGCACGCTGCGCGCGGTGGAACAAAAATGTAGTCATGTTTTTAGCCTTTTGATACATTTGAGACACAGGACGTTGCAAGCCAGACGCTAATATTGTCGATACTCCAACCTCGCCAAGATCACTTGGACCACGTGGGAGAATCGACCAAGCACCCTCTGAGCTCCCTCCAGAGCAGTGGTTCTTCACTTGGGGTGCACGCTCCCCCCCCCCGGGCGTGCGAGATGCCCTTTTTGGGGGTGCGAGAGATGGGCAGATCTTTTTTTTAGAAGGTACATTATCGAACACACATTAAGCACGGGCACGGAAGTACAACGACTTTGTTTCATCAAACCCTATGTATGTATTAACATTGCTGTAGAGGGGGGTTCTTACCCCAGCGGTGGCGGCGAGAAGGACATTGCAGGGCTGCGCCTGTACCCTCCACTGCCAAAGGCGTTTTCCTTAACAACAAAAAAAGACACGTTGTGCAGGAGCAGCAGGTTTGTTTAAAGCAATGCTTGTGAACGTTCGGATGATTTACTTATATATTCTCCATTACGACGCTAATGATTATTGTATATTGTATAGTATTCGTATTAAGCGTCTCTTGGAGTGGTGGATCTGTGAAAGATGCAGTTAGTGTATTTATTATAATTGTTATATCTCAGAATGCAATATCTAATACTTGATGCTGTAATAAATCAACGTTCGGAAATTAGATCATTTAAATATTTGTACAAAATTTAACATGTTTTTTTTTAAAGGGACGTGATCTCTCCACTGCTGGATAAAGGTGGTCTTCCAATGCCGTAGTCCACCCCGCTCCTGCACCATGTGAGCTAATCTCATTGCTCCATCTCCCACGGTGGACGTACGCTCTCTCGCACGCGTTTCCCTCCATCCAAGTCTCATCCCTTGGGACATCGTCTCTCCTCTGGCAATGTGTCCGGCCCAAGCCCACTTGTCTTAAACCACTGCGTCTCCACTGCCATTTGCATTCTTCCACCATCCACGTGGTACACTATCATTTCTCGGTTAAAATTACAACCATGGGTCTCTCTCCTTCTTAGTTTCCTAGTGGTCCTTTTCAGGCTGGTCAATTCCCCCGAGTTGAATCACTCATCTGGAGATAAGCAACTCTTCGGTGCCCTCTAACTGGGACCTGTAAATGCCTGTTGATTAGAGACGGAGTATTCTTAGCGTTAATGAGCTTCGGGTTGCTCAGCGAGTCATTGTTCTCCCACGTTGACCCGCAGTGGTAATGACATACATTTGGCACCGTGCTCACTGCAAAGCTACACTTTAATTACAGGGGCGTGTTGACCGCATTTTGTTGTGTTTTTTTTTCCGCTGAGCCAAGCGTCTGTCTGGAAGTGTCACCGCAGTGGGCGCTTGTTCGCGCTTTCTGCGACTACGATGAAAGACTGGCGTAAATATCGATGGGCACGGGAACACGTGGGCGGTTATGAATCAAGGACCGGTGTCTCATTTATTTATTGCGGTGTTTGCCAGCGGCGTGGGCTGTGGGCGCTCCATTGTCCCGTAAATGCAGCGTGGCACCAGCCGGCTTTGTGCAGTAGCTCGCCCTGTCTGGCACAGACAAGATGTAATCTTCCGAGGAGGACTGTCAACACGAACACTATATTGCTTCTACAAGCGTGGGTTGGCACAGGTCAATGGGCGTTTTTTTCCCTTTGTACTGCTGTATTTTTTATTAAGCAGAGAAATAAATAATGTCCCCTTTGCACACGTAAAATAAAAGTGTTTGTTACACATCCCATAAGCCATGGGTAAATTTTTTAACAGCATTGGTTTCATCGCAAGCAAACCATGGACCGATTTCGACAGTCAGTGTTTCATCAGCAGTCAAGCCTACTTGAACCAATGCTGGTGAACTACAAGATGTGTATCGGCGAAAACCCCATCTCAGATACAGGGCCTAGGTCAACATAAAATTATACAATAAATTATACAAAGTAGTCAAGTTTATTTTATTTAACCAGATGAGAACTCAGGAGGTCAGGAGAGTCTCAATTGAACGAGTGACCTTTGTATAAGAGATATATAATACAAAACACAAAAAATATTAGAATATTTTATGTTGTATATATTTTGAATGTTATTTAAAATACAAGATGACAGTGCATTGCATCGGTTTGTGATGTCTGTGAAGGAAGGAGCGTGCTTGTGGAGAGTGGTGGCGCAGTGGTTAGCACGCTGCACGACCAACCTGGGAACCTGAATTCGATTACCACTCACGGCCAACACTGTGACGAATATCTGAACCGGTCCTGGGCCTCTCCTAGGGCAACTCCGGCTCAAATGAGTACCTGATCGCAGTGTGTAAACATTGCCACTGGAGGATACGAATGCTGCCGGACGTGGTTTTGGCAACCCACCCTCTCGTGTGCCAAGTCGGCCTTTATCGGTGCTGCTCGCTAACAACACTTGCCCTAACAGTCTGTCTCAGGCTATGCGGGGGATCTTTGTAGGAAGCTGCTGTCTGGCGTTAGCTCTGCAACTCTCCCGCGCCCCTGTCAATTCGCTTGAGGCGGTGCCCTGGAATGACTTGGAAACTCGCGTCTACGTATTTAGTTTTAAATTAATCCATTACGGCATCATGGAAACATTTAACGATCCACTTTTGATGAATCCCCTTTTCCAGATAATGGCACAATCAACATAATGCATTCACTGTCTTCGTCCATGAAATCTGCTTACTTCCAAAAAGGGGCCTGTTTTTTTGGACCGTGAAGTTGTGCGGGTCATTATCAGGTGTTTCCAGGACACGCCTCATGTGGCACGGGGTATTTACAGTAAACTGGCTGTTGATGGTGGTGAATATTGCCGTGAGCTTGTTTCCCATGATGTGGGTTTGCATGAAAATGTGTGCATAGCTAGTAAGCAGGGACCTTCGGCACCTTCCTGCACGACAGCCCGACGTGGTCATTGCTGAGCACCATGACTCAACAATTCAACATTGTGCTGTTTGCTTTTCTGGCGTTCTTTGGTCGAACACTGGTTGAGACTAGGCCTTTAAAAAGCCGTCTCTGGTGTGGACCGATCAGTTTCAAAGACAATCCATATATTACCAGAGCATGTGTTTGTTTGCATGTTCACCACAAGTATGTGTGGTTAATGCAGACATCATTCTTTGCAAATGGTTTCTGTTTGGTGTTTGAACATCTTAACACCTGTTTTGTTGCCAGAAAGAGTAAAACCTATTCTTATACTGTGATACTGGCAAGAATGGTCCCATGTTGTGGATGCTCACCCTGAGTACATTGGCTATGTGCTGTTTCCCTTTTGGCGTTTCTGGTTTGACACTGGTTGAGACTAGGCCCTAAAGAAGGCTGTCTCTGGTGTAGACCAATGAGTTTCAAAGACAATGCATACAATTACCAGAGCATGTTTTTTTTTGCATGTTCATCACAAGTATGTGTGATAAATGCAGACATGATTCCTTGCAAAAGGGTTTCTGTTAGGTGTTTGAACATCTTAACACCTGTTTTATTGCCAGAGAGGATTAAACCTATTATTATAAATCAAAATCGTGATTTATTTCAAGAGTCGATATTTAAAGTTTTTCCTTTTTTACTCGTAATGACGATGTGATGTTTGTTGTTTCTTCCCGTTGTGCGTACAGTTTAGTTAACTTCAGGAGACTAAATGCAAATAAAAATAATGTTGGGGGGGGGGTTGACTCAGCCCATCATCCCTGCGAAGTATATAAAATAAATACCACTTTGTTAGAAAGTCAACGGTGATAGGTCTGCGGAGTCTTGCCACCACCATACGAATGTGGAATTCTTCGCCACTGTAAACGTAAAATGAGCACCGCCTAAATGTTAATGTGAGCATGAAATACATTCAGAATTTTTACTACGAAATCGTTTGTGTGTAATTATCTGGCCATTTAAAATAATTGATTTTGAGCTCCGCGTGATTCGACGCGCGTGTTGCGAGCGTAAGATTTTATTTACGTTGATGGATCATCATTATCGATGCGTCGTTACGTTCCAAGGCTACAACAACTGCAGGAAACTTTCCGTCCATATGGTGGCACTGTTGGGTGTGCATTGTGTGCAGTGGGCAGTTTTCACCACACGCAGAGACGGGACCCAGCTTGATGACGGGCAGACTTTGTTTTGCTCTCGGCAATGGTGGAAAGATATGTATTGGTCACTTTATTTAATGTAATATTTTGTTGACCGTTAACCGCCGTTGAGTGAAGTGCACCGCTTGGAATGGACATCACCACAGGGCTAAAAACACAAAAACACATTTCCTGAAAGTCATCTGCTCAAAATGTCACGATTATCTCCCCTTGCCCTCGGTGTTGCCATGAAATTGTTTTTCTTCAATAATAATTAGATGTTTAATTATTATTTATTTTATTTACGTGGGGCAGTGACTCAGTGGTTCGCACACCACACGATGAACCCTTGGGTTCGATTCTCGGTCACGGCTCATGGTCAGTGACGTGCAGCATTTCAACCAGTTCTGGGTACCCGCAACCCCTTCAACCTACACTGGCCCGCCTGGTAAAGTGAAGTATGGTGGTAGCAACCCCCGTGACCTACAGGGCAACACCTTCATCCAGCAGTGGGTTGAGAAAGTGCCGTACAGTACAATGATTACAAAACGTTGAAAAAACATGTTAAAAGTTCACCGAAGTAGGATAAACATTTTAAATATATTACATAATTTCAAGCAATCGTTGTTGTACATGGTTTGTATTAATACTAAATGGAAGGCATCTATTAACCAGATACGAGTACAGTGTACTTTGAGAAGTCTCTTTATAAGAGACCTGGGTACAGTATCTGTATTGTTGTGTTTTTTTTGTGTTTTCACTTTTCAGTTCTGGTACATGGGTTCTATCCTGCAACTTTGAAATGGCCCACAACAAGGCTGATCTGGTAGCCTGGATTGAGGAACAGTGCCTTCTTCCTCTGTTGGCATAGGTGTGACTTTATTGGCCGGGAGTTGCGTGCATAGTTGGGGGGGTGGGAGGGCCGTTGAAAAAAAAGTGGATTGGGTTTGCTCAACGCTGGGATTTGTTTATGGTGACATGCGGGGTGGGGATAGGAAGCTTGCAAGGCCAGACCGTGTGGCTAGCTACTACAAGGGTATTGTCACGAGTCCACTCCGGGGAGTTGTAAAGGAAGGTGAGCTGTAAGTTTATGCCGTGACCGTACGACAAAATGCTTTCATGTTCCTGCGTTTTCACGGGGGCATTTAAAAACGTGCGCGCCCTGGGATACTGACGGGCTCAGGCTGACCCGTAAGATCATCAAAGCCAGACCTGTGCAAGACCCTTCCCCCTAACCGGCAAATGCCACTTTATAGCAGCTACAAAGGCTTTGAAGTACTGTATAGGCAACACGGCCTGTGCGACGCAGCTGTAATAAATGGGATTTTTTTTAAAAAATTAACAGAAATATTGACACGTTGCCAAAATACAGTAATTCTGGGTCAAATTTTTTTTAGGATGTTCGTTCCACCTGGCAGATTAATCCTACAAGCATTCGTTTTTTCCTTGAAAAAGTATACAGCATGTACACTGCATTAGCATGACATCAGTCTGTGACGATACACCTGCGAATGGATGGCTATGTATGATTCATAGTAGCTTACAGTACCCTAATACAGTATTACAAAAAATCCTCATTAATGGCTTTGGCTTAAAATACTCGGTTCGGGACCCTCCTTAAAAAGTCATGAGCCTCACGAGTGAGGCTCTCCTGTATTAGAAAACGAGCATCATTGATTGTATTATTTCACGTGCCAAAAGCGTGGCTGCATAACGCTGATCAGCGATGATCATCGATCGGCATCATCGTTTGTGTTTTGTATCACACCGGCGCAGGATCACATTACATTTCCAGAATGGAGGCGAAGAAACCCTTATTTTGTGAATTGAAGAAACCAGGTTCAATGACCACGCTGTGCTCGCTGCTGATGATGCTGCTGCTGATGATGTTGCTGCTGCTGCTGATGCTGCTGATGCTGCTGTTGGTTTGTGACGCACGGACAGCCCCGAGGCGGTCTGCGCGCACCGAAAGAGCAGCGCTGCTCCTGCCGTGCTGCAGGTGGTGGTGGTGGGTGGTGGTTGTCGGTGGTGGTGGTTGGTGGTGGGTGGTTGTGGTTGGTGGTTGTGGTGGTGGTAGTTAGTGGTGGTGGTTGGTGGTGGTTGGTGGTTGTGGTGGTGGTGGGTGGTGGTGGTTGGTGGTGGTGGGTGGTGGTTGTTGGTGGTGGTGGTTGGTGGTGGGTGGTTGTGGTTGGTGGTTGTGGTGGTGGTAGTTAGTGGTGGTGGTTGGTGGTGGTTGTGGTGGTGGTGGGTGGTGGTGGTGGTGGTTGGTGGTGGTGGTTGGTGGTGGTGGGTGGTGGTGGTGGGTGGTGGTTGGTAGTTGGTGGTGGTGGTTGTGGTGGTGGTTGGTGGTTGGTGGTGGGTGGTTGTGGTGGTGGTTGATGGTGGGTGGTGGTGGTTGTTGTGGTGGGTGGTGGTGGTTGGTGGTGGTAGTGCCCCCCCCCCACACACTGCCCTCCCTACACCGCCGCCGGTGCAGTAGAGGGAGAGACGGGAGGCCGGGATCTCCCGGCAATGCGCGACAGATTGAACAGGAAACTATTGAGCCCCCAACGTTGAAAAGGGTCCCACCCCCATGACGGGCGACGCCCACTCTGGCATGATCTCCCTCCTCCTCCCGCCGCCTGCGCTGAACGCCCACTGGCTGCCGCGGATCCTTCGCCTTGTCCAGCCCACGGACGAGCCAAGCCAAGCGCAGTCGATCGCAGTTCCTGGGTTTTGCTGCTGTTGCTGTTGCCGCCGTTCCACGCCGGTGACCGCCTTCTGCATCGTTGCGCGCATCCGAGGAAGGGGGTGGCGGGTGAGTGATCGTCATCATCCTCACCATCATCATCCTCATCATCCTTGGTTTGATCTTGAAATGAAGGCCAGTTCGCGGTGGCCCGTGGTGGTGACGATGATGAACTTTTCTGTTGTTGGTTTGGTTGTTGTCGTCGCAAGAGAATGACAGCGAGCCAGCCTTGCCTGCCTTGGCTCGTTCTCTCTCCTCTCACTTTGCCGGGGGAAGCGGCGATGGGCGAGCGGGCGGGCGGGAGAGATCGACTTGCGGGGATGTTGACAGCATTTGTGTGCGCGTATGTTTTGCTTCTCTCTCTCTCGCATTGTGCCATTGAATTGGCTGGCGGGGGGGCGGGGGGGGGGTGCCCGACGTTATGCTTTGGGTACCCCGTGCTTACCCCGTGGGGACCCCATGGGCCCCCCATGGGGACCCCGTGGGGACCCCGAGTGTACCCCGAGTGCCCCCCGCTGTGTATTTGCTGTGCGCGTGGGAGACGCGGCTGCTGATGTTTGTCCGCGCAAGTGAGTACCGCGGTGGCGGCCCAGTGGGGTACAATAACAAGAGGGCGCCGTGCTTCGCGTTGAACGGAATACGCGAACATTTGTGGGGAGTGGTGGTGGGGGTGGTGGTGGGTGGTGATGGTGGGGGGGTGGTGGTGGTGGGGGGGTGGTGGTGGGGGGGGGTGGTGATGGTGGGGGGGTGGTGATGGTGGGGGGGTGGTGGTGATGGTGGGGGGGTGGTGGTGATGGTGGGGGGGTGGTGGTGGGGGGGTGGTGGTGATGGTGGGGGGGTGGTGGTGATGGTGGGGGGGTGGTGGTGATGGTGGGGGGGGTGGTGATGGTGGGGGGGTGGTGGTGGTGGTGGGGGTGGTGGTGGTGGGGGGTGGTGGGGGTGGTGGGGGGGGGGTGGTGTGAAAGGCCAAGGAGGGTCGCGGCCACTTTCTTGTTGTGCTCTCTGTCTCTCTCTCTGTCTCTCTCTCGCTGTCTCTATCGCTGTGTCGCTCTCTCTGTGTCTCTCTCTCTCTGTGTCTCTCTCGCTGTTCGGCGAACTCGGTTTTGTCGGCGGTTCAATGGCGCGCGACGGCGGCTGCCCTTCCACCCCTACCCACCCCTACCTACCCACCCACCCCGACGCCGCCGCCGCCGCCTCGTGCAGTAGAGACGCGACTCGACGTCCACAGTGCTCGCACACACACACACGGGGGGAGGGAGGCGGCCGCGTTGCCTCTCATCGCTCGCTCCTCTCTCCCCTCTCGTTCTCCCGACGGCCGCTCGCGCTGGGCACTGCCGCAGGCGCTCGCTCGGTGGCTGCCTTCGCGCAGCGACGGCGCCGCGTGAGGCCACCACATCATCAGCGATGCCACCCCCCTTGACCGCCCCCTTAACCCCCCCTTTGACCCCCCTCCATTGACCCCCCTCCTTTGACCCCCCCCCTTTGACCCCACCCCTCTTGACCCCACCCCCCCTTGATCCCCCCCCCTTGATCCCCCCCTTGATCCCCCCCTTGACACCCTTCCTTGACACCCCCCCCCACCCCCCCTTGACCCCATCCCCCTTGATCCCCCCCTCTTGATCCCCCCACCCCCCTTGATCCCACCCCCCTTGACCCCCCCCCCCTCTTCATCCCCCACCCCCCCACTAACACCCCCCCACCACTAACAACAGTCTCGCAGTCCGATTCACGTTGGGGGGGGGAGGGGTTCACTTTAAACACGGAGATGCAACCTGTGTCCCCGGAGAGCTGCACAATGATTGCGGATGATTCAGTACGGCACTTTTACTGATTCACCTTCGCGAACGCACTTGACAAAGGGGAACCGAGTCTCGGTGACAGCCGTGTGTGTATGTGTGTGAGTGTATGTGTGTGTGTAGGTGTGTGAGTGTGTGTGTGTATATGTGTGAGTGTGTATGTGAGTGTGTGTGTATGTGTGTGTGTGCGCTTAGACATTATGATGACAGTATTCTGGCGGGGGGGGGGGAGTATCCATCCCTTGAAAGAAATCATCAATTCGTGCATTTGTAGCTGAGCCGAGGAGAGGAGGCCCTCGGAGCCGCATTCGCTCGCGCGAACGCGGCGTGCCAAGAGGTTGCCCCCGTGGCGAATATTTAACATTCACAAACTCAATGTCTCCGCGGTGTACGGGGGAAGAGCGGGGGGGGTTGGGGGGAGTGATTGTTTTCAGTGTCAACCGACGGATGAGCAGCAACAGAAATAGACGGGCACGAAGCCTGGTCCGCGACGGTTTGATTTTAAAATGAACGCCTCGTGTGCTCATAAAGCTTGACAGCCTTGCTCGGTTATGGACACGAGTCTTGTCTGAGGCTCCTCAAGCAAGGCTGGTGCCCCCATCCGTCTATCTGTTTACCCATCCAGCCATCCTCCTGTCCAGCCATCCATCCGTCAACAATACATCCATCTGCCAAGCCGTCCACCCCACCGATCCGCCCGTCGATCAGGTGCCTGCCATCATTTGCGCGGTCGGTCACGTCGACTCGGGAACGTGGGCAGACATTTTTTGTTGTTGCACGAATTTTTTTTTTAACGGAAAACGATTTTGGGTAGGTTTCGTTCGCCCCGTTGGGTTCCTTTATTACGGAAGAGTGGGCCCGGCCCGGATAACCCCAGCAGGTGAGACAGACGTGAGCACAAATGAGCCGAGGGCAGGGAGGACGTCGCACGGCCTCCTCACTGTGACGGTGTCTTAACCAGAGAGCGACGGGGAAGCGGAGCGAGAGATGGAAAATATTGCATGGCTTATGAAAGGAACCGTAAAAAACCCCGGGGGGAGGGGGGGGTGAAAGCGGGTTTGCAAATGTGCACACGCGGCTTTGAGTGCAGCCGCGCACTGCGTGGGTTATGTAATGGAAATAACCAAAGGACTGAGAAAATATATATGAAAAATATAAATAATGGTGAACAATGCAGAATGAAATGTCAAATGTCACGATGTCCCCAAAGGCGCACTTGGAGGTGTTTGTCGTCGTTAGTGGTCATCGTTCAGAGGCGGAAATTCCACATTCTTACGGCCAGGAGCATTTTTTTATTCTTTCTAAAGGACAACCCCAATACATTTATACTCTGGGTCAAAGTTCAAATAGTATGCAGTGTGCTGTTATGGAATTCACGCGGTTGATCCCGGCAGATTTTTGAGCCTGGATAGTGCTTGAAGGGATGCCCACCGTGCACAGCAGGTGCTATAGGCTGTGGGAGCGGCATTGCGGGCAGTGCAGCAAAAATCCATTGCTGTGCCAGTACTGCATATTCCTGCGCTCCCGTGTCGAGGTTTCCCATCTTCGACCAACACCGCCGACCAGTTTGGTGAGGTATAACGGCCATGTGACCTCCAGGGCACGAGGTGGCCTTTCCTCTCGCAAGCGTTGGATTTGCCGCGAGGGGCTTGCTGCACTCCGTCGTTGGCGTTGGCTAAGAACAAATCAAAACGATCGTTGCTGGGAACTTCGTGTCTTCGGTGACGAGGGAAGGTGAGCGTGGTGGCTGGCGGCCTACCCCTCTATCCGGGGCACCCGTGCGTACCTGGACAGTCACTTTGGAACCCGTGCGTACCTGGACAGTCACTTTGGAACAGCGCGGATGAGTCATGCCCTAATGACGCTTATAATGTGTCGTTACATACACCGCTGTTTGCACGAAATATTTTCTTAGTGGTCTATGTATGTACGTTGCACTTCTTTCGCACCGTACGTAGCCAACTGTGCTAATATAATTGGAGGTGCGGTGGTTAAGCGTCGTTCCACAATCGAGCTGACCTGGGTTCAATACCTGGCTTAAAGCTGTCTGTAGCTGGTCGAGGTTTTCTCGATGTAAAATTACTCGAGTGGATCATGGGTAGCGATCGTCGGCTGCTTACTGTGAAAAATGGGCAGGACCCTCCTGAACAAGAGTCACGAGAAATCCGCGAGCCTTTCCTGGGTAAACAAGCATAGCAATAATAATATTATTACGTTGACTGACTCAAACTTAAAATGGCCCTGGGACAGTGACGTCGTGGGTGCTATGGCAACAGCTGGCTCCACCAGCTGTCAAACAACTGTCCTTTATAATAGGCATTCACCTAACAAGATCAAGATGTCATCATGGCAGAAGCCGAAATGCCACTCGCGGCATTCTCCAAAGATGTTTCCCACCAGCCTAACTGCAAAGTGCAAAGCCACCTTGAAGTGATCTAGACCGAAAACTCATTTCTTTAGAATTGCTTTTTGTGTTGAGCTTGTTGTCTTTCCAACCGCACCTCTGATTAGCACTGTTGGCTACGTTCGGTGCAAACGAAGTTCAACGCACAAGCTTAAAGAGGCATGGTTACTTCGAGCGCGCGTGTGTTCCAAGTTTGAAAGCTGCCTGGTGCTTTGCGCAACCTACACTGTAGATTTCGCTCGTTTAAACAAGAAGGTTGAGCACCACTGTTGCCATTTAATTAATGTGAATAATTAATTCACTATTCATTATCAGTTACAGGGTTTAAGGTCACAGAGTCATACATAAAATATAAAGGATTAATATTTAATGGCGTATTGGGGCCAGGGGGGGGGGGTGGAATGGTTTAAGGAGCCTTAAAGGATCGGTTCTTTAGATTCTATCGTTGGCTTATTAGCGCCGCGCATGTCACATTCAATAGCGGTATCGCTGTCGCGACCCGACCAGAGAGGTTGGGAAGCGATCAAAACAACAACAACGAGATTAAAAAGGTCTTCTGAGAGCCGAATCGCTTCGAACACCACCTCCCGTGCGTTGCTCCGTAACGCTCGGCTTGGCCCGTGAGAGTTTTGTCAAAAGCCTCCGTTATTTCGCGATTTTTAAAGGCACTGGAGTTGTGTTGTGTTTTTTTAATATATCTGTCTGTAGAATCCCAGGCGTGCGTGGTTCCACGCGGGTCCTCCAGCCCCACGTTCCTCGCGTGCCCTTCCTGTTGGGCCCTGGGTGTCTGCGTGTGTGTGCGGCAACTGCACTTCCTCACCGTTGGTGTGCACAGAGCGTGTCGGGGTTGGGGTGGTGGTGTGGGAGTTGGGGGGAGTAGGGGTGAGGACGGTGGTGGTGGTGGGTGGGGGGGTGGCGGTCCGTGAGTCTGTACGTCCATAAATCCGTCACGGTGTTCGCTGCAGCTGCCTTCACAGAGCGATCGGGGAAAGTAAAACTTGGCCTCTTTGCTAAAGGAAAACTCCGTATGAAAAAAATAAGATGAGGTTTTAGCCTTTCTGGCAATGAAACAGGTGTTAAGATGTTCAAACACCAAACGGAAACCTTTTGCAAGGAATCGTGTCCGCTTTAACCGCACGCACTTGTGGTGAACATGCAAACACACATGCTCTGATCATTTTGGCATTGTCTTTGAAACTGATTAGCCTACACTAGAGACAGCCTTCTTTAGGGCCTAGTATCACCATAGAACGCCAAAAGACACGGAGGTTCCGTGTCTGTCTGTGGCCAGTAGTTGGGGTATTTGCGCCGTGGATATGCGGACAAGCCCATCGTGGCGACGCTCAACCTTGGCGTTTGGAGCAGTGTCGTCGTGAGCAGCCCTTGAACGGGGCGGTGAGGTGAGGGCATATTACGGGAATTCGCGGCGGTTCATCGCTCGCGATATGAAAGTGCTGCGCGTGAAAACGGACGCCTTCGAATGAAACCCAGCTGTCTTAATATTTGGAAACCGAATCGGGTTTGCCGAGTCCGCGCCGACACGTGTGCGCCCACGCGGAGGAACAGGCGAGCCGGAACTCGAAATCCGGTGCAGCCAAAGCACTGCTCACTCGTTTATTTAACAACAGCATAACAGCATACAGATGGAGAATGTTGCCCCATCTGCGCTGCGTGCACGGTGAGCCAGCCGCACCAGCGCATGCCACTTCGAGCCGTCCTGTCAGCTGTCAACAGAGCCACCAATCAACAGCTGACGCATATCACAGTGTCCGAGAATGCGCAGATTTTTTATGCCGATGGCACTTCCGCAAGAAGGTGAGAAACATAGCGCGCTCCCCCCCCCCTACAATTACTGTGACATTAATTTGAATGATGTCTCATTGATTTACGGTCCGATTTATTTACTTGTCTAATCTCATTATGTAAAACGGCTCCGTTAATGATTTCGTGCAATGTACAACGCAGAATGGAATACTGTATGCATGGTACAATTAGTGTAGGTGTCTGAAGCTGCTGCTAGAGGCTTGTCCGATTGATAATCTACATCCGCGCTGTTTGCAAGGGGGCCGAGTCGCTGAGGGATTTTCCATGTCGGCTCTACTCCGGTATCGATTGCGCTGACGGGCCCGCGAGATAAATGGCACGGCGCACTGTTGTTCAAGGAAAAGATGCGGTAATTGATCACCACCGTGCTCGCAACGCGCGTTCGTTGGGCGGCGGCGGTGATTTAAATCGACCTCTGTTCAGAGCGCGCCGACGAACGCCGTCGCGGTTGCTTCTGCCGCCCCTCGTAGCCATCGCGGCGCGGAGCCGGGGCCCTGGAAGGGCTTCGGGTTTAGCGAGGTGGCGGGGGGGGGGGGACGGCGGGGCACCGCGGTTTTCTTCGATCGCAGGCGAGCGAGGGCTGCCCGGGGTGTGGGGGGGTGCCCGCGGAGCGACGTGACGGCGGTCCTTGATCACAGAAGCTTGAGCGGCGGCGGCGGTGGCGGTCGGCGCGCAGGCGACGCACAAACTCCCCGAGGAAACGAACCGCGGTGGTTTAGCCCGTGCGAGATTAATTTGCTCTCTTAAAAATAAATCTTACGTCGGGGAACGCAAGCAGATGGTGAAATGTGTAATTACACTTGTAATTGCGGGAGGAGTGGAAGTCGCTTGCATCCCACGCGAAGAGCAACGGGGAATTCTTAAAGGGTTGGTGGAACGCATTTCGCGAGCGGTGCGGGCAGTGCGGCGTTCCTTCTTCAAGCAAGCCGCCAAACGCCGCATGTTCGGAATAATGGAATGCGAAGGTACATAGCCGGTGCACTTGAGCAGTTTAGCGGATGTGAAATATGTATGAGTGGGGCCAGTAATGTAATTCGGAATTATTAAAACAACAGGAGCGTGCGTGTTTGACCGAGTAGCTCGGAGCAGCTGGTACACAATCCGAAGGGGGGCAACGGTGGGGGGGGCATTCTTGTGAGGTTTCCTGTTGGCCGGGTGTCGTCACGGCCGCGCAGGAAAAGGCTGGTGCTGAAAGCGGTGTTGACGTTTGCTTTCTTCCGAGGGATTATAAACAAAAACAAGCGGCAAATGAAAGCTTCCTTCTTGGCACAGAGCACACGCTGGGCACCCGGACGACCCAGGGTAATCCGCGTCGAGGAAAGTTCACGAATGTGTGCCCCACCACCCCCGTACGAACCACAATTACGTTGCTGATCTTCTTTTCAAGAGCATAATCCACTTCGCAAACTCCAGTCGTCCTCGTAGGCGAACCATCGAGCAGAGATGGCCACTGCATAGCGCGCTTTCAGATGTGCTTCTGCAGCCGTCTGGAACGCTCTTCCTTCCCATATCGGGAAGCCGAGAGAGCAATGCACTTTAAAAAAAATCTAAATGATTAGCATGGTTGGATACATACGGTGCGAAAGAAGTTCAGCGTGTACACACATATATATGTCGCAATAATCAAACCAGCATTGGGCAGCGCTCCTGTGCTGGTGGTAGAAATACCCATAAGACAGTGGCTGTAGACTTCTCACTTGCACCGTACTCATTTGGCAGCAAACAGGTCGATGGGTCATTTTCACCAGATGGTGAAAGTCGTATTACACCCAGCATCGTACATGTCAATATTGTAGCCCTTTGCCAATCCGCTGCCAGATGAGCGCCTCCCCCATGCTGTGTGGGTCGTAGTTGGCCATACTTCCCCCCTTTTGCTCATCGCAGATTAGTCAAGGCGGGGAAACCATTCGACGTGGGAGTATACGAGTACTAGTCCAACATTGTATTTCATGTAATGTCCTCTACTTCCAACGACGTAACCCCACAAACTGCTATACGTATGGAGGTCAAAAATGTAATCTGGTGCCCAGGCTCAAACCTGTTTAGGTTCTGGGCTCTGACAAGATCGGGCGCATTCCAGGTGATTTGGTCAAAGGTGACGTGCAACATTAAAGCCCGTTGAATCAACTTGAGTTCCATTTCTTTGAATGGAGCTGCCGTCTCTGTTTGGGGGACACACATGTACGCACGTGGAACTTCTCTCGCACCATACGTAGCCAAATGTGTTGCTCAGTGGAGCAATCTGAGCGGCAGTGGCAGAAGACCGCCGCGCTTTTCCACCTAGTTTCGCGCATTCTCAGTCGCTGGTTTATCCGCGTTAACGTCACCGCTGCGCGTGACAGCGGCAGTGGCGAACACTGGAATTCTCTCGGGGCAATAAAGCTGCCACGCTTTCCTACCCATCTGCGACGACGACAACAACAACAACAGCAGCAGCTCATTGAGAACACTGTAACATCAGTTATGTGCGGAACGTGAATAATTCATCTGGAGGGAAGTGGGGGGGGGCACAAGTTGCCTTGGTTTTGCTCCAGTGGGGGAGTGGAGGGAGCGAGGGGGTGGGGGGTGGGTGGCGGCTGCGTGCGAACACACGCGGTGGTTGTTCCCTCCTCGAGCGTCGACTTTTAATTGCTGGACTCGGCACCGCGTTTTACAATCCGCGACTGTTGCTGTGCGGATGCAGAACGGCGCCGTGGCCCTTCGTTTTCATCCCTGTGCGATGTGCGGGCATGGTGTCGCGCGCCGATTATGGTACCGATACAGCGCTCGGTAAGAACTGTGCAGTGTTCTCGGAAGAGCTGTTAAAATAGAACCCTATGCCCGGCGGTGCAGAGGAGCCATGTGATGTCCCGTTGGCCCCATTTGCCAGTTACACTAAACTCCTACAGCGGTTAAATCTTGACTTAAAGCTTTCGTGACTGCAGGAATTAATATTTTTTGGGTCTTTCGGTTCAAGCGTTCGTCATCAGGAAGAACGCTTGTGTAGCGATCGAATCGTCGTAGTTTTTTGTTTGTTATTTTCTTTGAACCTATCTACGTGACTTTACCGAAAGACCCAAAGGAGGAATATCCTCTTGCGGTGTTGTCTTTGCGAAGCGTTATGGTGCAATGCACATGGTGGCAGCAAAATGGGTTTACTTTTTCGCTTACAATGGGGGCAATTGTCACGGTGCAGGCATCTCTCGGCCGTTTCGGGTAAATGTAAAATAATATGGTCGAGGAGTTGTTTTTTGTGTCGCCTGCCACTACCCTTTTTTGTTTGCCACGGAGGCTGCCCGCTTCGTTGGTTTCCATCGGGGCCTGGCGCCCGTGCCCAGCCCGTGGTGGTGCGGGATGGACGCAGTCGCCGGCAGCCGGAACCCAACCCACCGCCTCCATCGTTGCTCGCGGAGCCCGAGGACCCCGTGCCGCCTCGCGCCTGTGAGCCGTGCACTGCATCGCTGCGTCTGAGTGGGCGGCGGAGGTCTAGACGTTTCTTGTCGGCACCTCAAGAGAACCTGACGGCGCCGAATCCCGTGGGCGTGTTCCAGCCGGCAGCCCCGTGGGTGGCGAGCCGATGAAGCTCGCGCTTGGGTCTCCCGAGTGGCGGCACTGTATATGGCATCGCGCAGCTCGCAAAGGGTTCCTAATTTTACGCTTGCACGTGGGGTTGGCTAAAAATGGAGATTCCTACAATAAACACCGCAATGTTTATCCAAGTAAATTTGTTTATATTAATAAAATATCACACGCAAGGATGTTTCGGAGCCGCAGGAAGGGGCGGGCGGGCGGGCTTTCACTCGCAACGCGAAGCAGATGGTCCAAAGTGGTGCGCGAGCAAACCCCCAGGCACGGTGGCGTCGCGCATTCTTTACCCCCCCCCCCCCGCGGCATTGTTGCACCACTTGCGAGCGCGGTGCCCCCCAGTGCCGCACGCTGTCCTCGTACACTACCGCCTTCTCTGTCGACCACCTCGTGCGGGCTGCGCAGCAAAAACAACTCCATTGTTTATGTACAGCTCAATGAGCCTTGGCGATGTCGGTGGCGGCGATGGCGGTGATGGGCGCGTGCGTGCCGGTTTGCCTGCGGGGCACGCTCGTCGTGATCACAAAGCGCAGGTCGACGGATATCATGGGCTGATCCGGAGTAAAATTGAATGCAAGTGTTTTAAGTCCATCTTCCGAAAGGGGCCCGTCTGGTACAAAATGTTGTCCGCCAGCGTTTGATTCCGGCAGGCCAAATTCTTCGCCTGGTTTTGACTTTCTCGTCAGCAGAGTCAGGGCCGCTAAGCTCGAAAAATATCTATACGGTTGTCGCGCCCCATATAGCATCTACCGCACACGTGATACCGAGCCTTGGCAAGAACCAATTTGCAGCCCTGTGTGCATTGCGGATCCGCGAGGGGCCTTTGGTGGAAATGTGAGAATTGACGTTAAAGGAGATGGGGGCGGCGGCGGGGGGGGAACACCCACCCTCGGTTCATTAATGTGCAATAGACAGAATAGCCGCCGTCTAATTTGAGCGGAGCACGCACGCAAGGTCAAGTGCCATCGTCGCTGGGAAAACGCGGAGAACCTCGGCGCGCAGGTCTTGTTAAAATAGCGGCTGGCTTTTTTGTTCCCTCTGTCTCCTTCTGCAAAGCCCATTCACGCATGGAAGATGCTCAATGGGCACTTCACTCAATTGCACGCCATGCACAGGCATGTACGCCGTGACCGAAGTGATCGTTTCTCACCTCTTCCTCCTCCCGCCACCGACGACAAACCGCGGCGTGGACGCGATGTCACAGACGGAGGTCCGAGTCGCTCCCTCCGACCGTTTTGGGTGCAGTCCCTCCGTGTTTTTTTTTGCCGTGGCGACGTTGTTTTCTCCCTGGCTCTGTTATTGTTATTGCCCAAAAGCTCGCTGCCACGGCAACGCAACCGCTGCGAGTGCTCTTCCTTTTGTTTTCCTTGCGCACTTTCTGGTGGCGTGGTTAATCGTCGGTACGGTTCGATTTTGGCAGGCCCCGGCACCATGACCGCTCCTCCCCACCATTCCAGCCATCCCGGGCCGTAGCCCAGTTGCGGGGATGCGTCTCGAGTCCTCTGTGCGGCATCTGTCGCTGAAATGCGCGCCCCCGTTTTGGTTCGCACTGAAAATGCCACTGGGCTTTTTCGGCCAACAGATTCACGCGCTCGAGATTTTATTGTTTAGACCACTGATTGTGGGCGGATGGCAGTGACGGATGGCGTGCATTAGTGAAGATGGTATATTGAAAAACTATATCAAATACTTTATGATTGTGTTACCGCGGGCTTAGCCTTCAGAGGCTCCTTTTTAAATCGCCAGCGGAGCAAAAATACCACCCCATGACCACCACTCGACCCAAGAAGATGACACGGTTAGAAAACTAGAACTACTTCAAAAGTCACTTCAATAAGGCCGTCGACCAGCGCTAGAGGGTGCTGCTTAGCACGCTGCAAAGACGTGGTCGTTCCCTTGTATGTCAGTCATCCGATGTTGACATTTTTTGCCTTCAGCGCCGGGCTAGTTGTTGGGATTGCATTGTGCAGACTCGGCGCCTCCCAGATGCAGGTGTCTCCAACCCACGTGGTGAGCCAAGCGAGGTTTTATTGCGCACCGCTGGGCGGGCCTCGCAGGAGGCTTCGTCGTTCCGCAGCAAAGTCCACATTGTTATGACCGAAGGCGCGATCAAGGGGCCGTCCATAAATGACGTCACGCACCTGGGGAGGGGGTGGGTGTCAGACATTTGTGACGAGGGGGGGGTTTCAGAAATGTGACGTCACATCAAAATGCGCAGCTTTAAATAAATATAGACAACACCTTCTACTTAATTAAATAGACTTTTAAATAAATGTTTTCTCCTACAACATCAGAGTGCAGCGCCACATTAAATACGCACTGCAGTGACATTAGTTTATAGCGATTTGAAGCATGTTTTGACTTTGTGACGTCATATTTGAGGGGGGTCTGACTTTTTGTGACGCCGTGTGACGAGGGGGGTGGTCAGAAATCGTCCAAAATCGCGTGACGTCATTTATGGACGGCCCCCAACCCAAAACGCGCCGATCTGCCGTCGGGCCGAGGGCCATGCGGAGCTCTGCCGATCTTTACTTTTTTCTTCTTGGTTCTTTCGGTAAAGTGACGTAGAAGGGAAATAATAAAATAATAAAAATAAAACATAATAAAATAATTCTCACGACGTTTCGGCCACAACGCAAGCAGCCGTCCTCAGGTGAAGAACAGGTCTGTCGGAAAGACAGTGTTTGAATGTCTGAATGACACTGTCTTTCCGACAGACCTGTTCTTCTGAATGTCTGAATGACACTGTCTTTCCGGCAGACCTGTTCTTCACCTGAGGACGGCTGCTTGCGTTGTGGCCGAAACGTCGTGAGAATTATTTTATTATGTTTAATTAGTATTATTTTATTATTTCCCTTCTACGTGACTTTACCGAAAGAACCAAGAAGATGAATCCCTGCAGTCACGAAAGCTTTAAATCGAAAGATCTTTACTTTGTTGAGCAGAGTGATGCAAGGCACCCGTGTGTTAGCAACGCGCCCCGGTGGAGCTGCGTGTGGTTCGCCAATACCCCAAAACTGCGACATCTCAACTCGAGGACCCCCCCCCCCTGGCGAGAACGCAACGAGGAAACGCGCGCACGTTTCTCCAGAGGAATCCCAGTCGCCGCAGAGTGTTTGAAGGGATAACTCTATTTCAACATTTTTTGTGTTTTTTTTTCTGAAATGAAAACCGGTCGCTCGCTTGAATGTTCCTGGAAGGAGCAGCACTTGGCGCGGTGTGCACGCGGAGAGACCTCGGATATTTCCTGACCGCAACTTGTATCCCTGTACGCGACATTAACACGTGTGTTGTTTTTGTTAATACCACTCTCGTAATGAATAATGTTTCGGAGCCGAGGGGATGGCGGGCGCAGTGGTTGAATGGGACGACCCTGAGTCAGATGCCCTTCCTGGGCAGGAGGGGGGGCATTCATCCAGCAATGGATGGACATAGAGCTCGAAATTATAATGAATCATTACTTGAGTAACACTTTCCCACTGAATCTGTATTAAAGCTCATCGCGTGGCATGGCGCTGACCACCCGGCATGTTTTACTTTGTCAACACTTGCGCGTGTGCCGTGCCGTACTGCGCTGTTTTCGATTCCGCGTGAGAAATTGTACAAATTAATGTGGCTTAATGCGGCGTGGCAGTCGTCGTTGGCGTGCCCCCCCCCTCCCACCCCCTCGGACATCAAAACAGGAAGCTACGCAAGTTAAATAGGAAATGCGTGAAATGGAATATCGCCGTGGTTTTCTCGATGCTACACGGCCGGGCGGCCAATCCAAACATGAGCCGAAGGGGGCCGTGGCATTCGGATCGCGTGGTTTCGGTTGCCGCTTTGCGCGCTGTTAATGCTCGTGTAATGCTGTAACCCTATAGCGTTGGGGCCATTAAAGCGTGGATTTGGGCCCGGCAATGACACAAAAACGCACGCGCATTGAACAGTGCGGTGAAGGCGCCTCCGTGCAGCTCGCCCCGAATGCACCGCGATCACTCGTCAAGATCCTCGGAAGCGAAGCGCGTTCGAGGGTGGTGAGCACTTTGATGGGTGACCACCTCCCAGAGCCTTGCTTTTAGGTGTTGTATGCGTGGGGGCAGCGTTGTGTGGCGAGGCAGATGGCAGTGCTGATCGTTGCACCCCCCCTCCCCCCCACCCTTATCGTATGCTTGGTGGGTTTTCTCCGAGTTTTTTAGTTTCTTCCGGCATCGGGGCATTCGTCAATAAAGTCAATGGCCAAACGTCTCCAATGTGGCAGAATCCTCTTGGGGGGACAAAAAAAAAGTGTCTCCTATGTAGGTCTCAAAACCCAACGAGACATTCCCCGGGTTAAATGATTGGATTTGTTTAAAAGTTCCTTGAAATACGCCCCAGCGTCGCGGCGTTTGGCACGTGCCGATGGCCGATATGTCTGATAGCAATTTATTCTGGCCATGGCGGATTTAACCGATTGCATGCTGGGGGGGGGGGGGTGGATAAAGCCTGTTCCAACTTACTTTCATGTGTTCATTGGGAGCGTTCCATCATTCCCAATCACCGTCTGTGCTCGTGCAAGGAGAGTTAAGTGTTCTCATTTGAAGGAAGTCGAACAGCGGCGCGCGCAAAGCCAACCCGGATCGTATATCCACGGTGATCAAGCTGCCAGACGAAGAGAACAGACCTGGGACTAATTTAATAAAATAATTACTCCGGATAGTTTGACTCCTCTCCTTAAAGGAGTTTAACAACGTCGCTAGTCTGAGCCGCTAATCATCTTCCCCCAAAAAGCTTGCCAGCTCAGCTTGTCCTACCCCCCCCCCCTTGCCACGTCTCCAAGGAAACCGGCCTAGGGCCGATTAAAATTCTTTCACGGGTCAACACGGCACCCATTGGCTTGCTCTGCCTTGCTCTGCCTGTTACTCCCTCCTGCTTTTGTGCGCGACTCTGCTTTGGCAGCTGCAACACCCCCCCCCCACACACTCTCTCTCTCTTCAGCCTGGGCGCCCACCTCCTTCCAGCCCACTCCTCCAGCCCACTTTCATCCCATTCATATTCTTGGTTCTTTCGGTAAAGTCACGTATTTAGAAAATAAGATAAAAAATTAAACATGAAAAATTTATTTAAAATAATAAAAGCAAAAACGCACGCAAAAATTTGTAAAAATAAAATATAATTGTAATTTTTTTTTTAAACCCACTCTTTCAGGACTCTGCTGGGGGCAGTTTAAAGCAGTGGCATGGGATTGGGTCCCCAGGTCTCGGCCAGGCCGGGCCCGGCGTGGCCCGGCCATGGCTGGGCACGGTAGAGGGGGGCGGCCGGGTGGTTCTCGCTCTGGTATAATCTGCGTACGCGTGAGATGAGTTGCCCGGCGGTTGTGGCGTGCGCGGTGCTTCACGCCGCTGCGCTGTCGGGGACGGCCAGGGGCGAGTGACGGATCGGTCTCCCCTGCCCCCTGGCGAGCTGGGGGCGGAGAATGAATTTTTTGTTTATCAAAACAAAAGAAAAAACACGGGTCTGTGGAAATTAGCTTTTTCTCTCTTTCTGTGTTGAGCAGCAGGCTGTTGAATCCGGGGCATAGCTGATGTGGCCCGTGAATTGAAATTGAATAGAAATACGTGTTTTTTTTGGTTAGTTTTTTCTGGGGGAGCTGCCGCCCGATGGCTTTGTGGATGCACGCTGGCGGTTGTGTTGTTGGTCTTTCGAGAGAGATGTGGTGGTTGGGGGAGGGCGGCCTTGGCGTTGACATAATCATGAGTCGTGAACACGACTCGGGAGTTTGTTCGGCGGCGAGGCGGACGGGCTCGAGTGCTGTTTTGTGTTCATCCCGTGCGATGAACGGAAGATCATTAGTGGAAGTTGTCATCATTAGGAGCTCCTGGGAGGAAACTATTTACTGTAGCAACCCTTCACCTCCCGGCAGCATTTATATTATTCGTATTATTCAATACTGTAATTATTATTTGACGTGTGAGAGTGTACGTAGTGCGTGCCGACACAGTATTTTACGTGCAATGTGACCTTTATTAACCCACTGCCGTGTGGGTGTAGTTTGACCATACTTCACCACGCTGGTCAGTGGGAGTTGGCGAAGGCGGGGAAGCCTAAATGTGTGACCACAGAACCCACTGTACAACAAATGGATGTCGCTGCAATGCGCCCCTGCTGCTGCCCAACAACGCAACACAAACCTGCCGTGCGTGATTGTCACCCGTGCAAGCGCTCCCAGACCTCTCGGCCCCGCTTCAAAGATTGGGCGCGTTCCACGTGATTTTTTTCTTGGTCATAGAAACAACACGGCACTTTAATGAGTCCGCCGGCCATGAGGAGGACAGACAGTCGTCCTCCTCCTCGTCATGGCCGGGGCGTCAAGAGAGGGCGGCTGGACAGCTGTGGTTGAGGGCCGCCACCAAGAAGGGGGTCTCGGTGCGCTGCTGCAGCTCGCGCGCTGACAGACGGACAAGGCACCACTTGGGTGCCCCCCCACACCCCCACCCCCACGGCGGCCGTTTCCAACAAGGGGCCATCCATACTCTTTGGTTCTTTCGGTAAAGTCACGTAGGTAAAACATTTTATTTTATTTCTACCCACGTGACTTTACCGAGAGAACCAAAGAGTATGCAGTCACGAAAGCTTCAAATCTAGAAGGGGCCATCCATTGAGGACGTCACGAGAAAATCTGTCAACCCTTGACCCCTGCCCCCCCCCCTCCCTGTACGCACGCGGACTTTTTACACCCCCCCACACCACCTGCGTACTTACGCCTGACGCACCCCCCCCCCACCGAATCCTATAGAACGGCCGATATTTAATCCACGCAGAAACGATCAAGGATTAATAATATTCACGTGTTTAAGCAAACAGTCCACCGCCGGACTATCTAAGTCATTTGAAGGCCAATGTAGACAAATTATTATCGAGGCTTCACCCCCCCCCCCCCCCGTTTCCTATGCGTACATTGTAGTAGACCCCCCATACGCAAGCGAATGTATTTGGGTTAACCCCCCTCCCCCCTCCGTGCGTACGCACTAAATGGATGGCCCCTAAAATCCCCCGCAGGGTGTGGGCGAGTGGTACAGCTCTTCTTCTCTCGGCTCACCGCGTGACCTCGCCGCACTTTGGCCCGTCCATAAATGACGTCACGCACCTAGGAGGGCGGGGGGGTCAGATATTTGTGACGATGTGTGACGAGGGGGGGGGGGGGTGAGAAATGTGACATCAGATCTAAATGTGCAACTTTAAATAAATATGGACAACACGTTCTACTTAATTAAATAGACTTTTTAATAAATGTTTTCTCTTACAACATCATAGTGCAGCGCCACATTAAATACGCACTACAATGACAATAGTTTAAAGCGATTTGAAGCATGTTTTATTTTCAAAATGGAAATATGGTTTTGGTGGGGGGGGGGCAGAGCTTTGTGACGTCATATTTGAGGGGGGGGTCTGACTTTTTGTGACGCCGTGTGACGAGGTGGGGGGGGAAAAAATCGTCCAAAATCGCGTGACGTCATTTATGGACGGCCCCTTTCTCTCTTCGCCTCTAAAGGTGCCGTCGTTGTTGCGGCCCGGATACTCCGGCGGGAAGGCGCCCTTCGTCTTGTTTGCGGCCGTTCTTGCACAATCGTTCCCGTTTGTGTTTTTCGCGCCCTCGCGCCTGTCGTGTGATTTGACTCTGGGTGCTTCCTTGTAAAAGAAAAAAATAAACAATCGACGTCTTCACGGAGCCGCTCCGCCGCTCATGAACGAGGTAGCGATGGATTGGTTCGTCTCGTCTATTCAGTTTGTGCCTCCTCGACGGCTGCCGTTTGTGAATGCTCACTGCGGTACCTCGATGGGCTCGTCGCGTAGGCCGCTGAGGCTGCCCACGCAACTTGGCACGTTGATCCAAATGGAATCTTTACAGCGCCACGGGAAAATAAGTCTTGCGATAAATTTTGGGTGTGGGTTTTTTTTTATTGCAGCGGGAAGGGAGGTGCGGCCAGGTGGTTCGGTGTTCGGAGTGCTGAGCCAGCGATAACGAAAATCCCGAGTTCAAATGCAAGGCTCTTAAGCTACAGAGAGTTGATCGGTCTCAGGCCAGTCACCCAATGACTGCACTCAAAGCCCCTCACGTAAAGTAAATGTTTTCGCGCTTTATTCGCCACAATTCCAGCTCTGAGAAAAACATATCAGGTCCACTGTCACGTGACGTCAGCCATTTAGCAGAGTGTTTGGGGAAGCGGGCCTTCTCCTGTGTCAAATAAAAAAAAGGACATTTTTAAGGATTTTTCCAGAAAAGTCAGGTGAAAATTCTCTTTTCCTCAATGACGTGAAAAAAAAGACCACACAAAAAGCCACGACATGAACGTATCCCTTTACATTGCCACATACAACAACGCCACATACAACAACGTCCCATACAGCTACGCAGCAATGCGTACAATGCAGCCATGTGATGCCGACGGTCAGTAAATCGATGTGATTTTGAGAGTCGCTGTAAGGGGTCCTTTGTCGTAAAAAGTTTGGGAGCCTCTGGGCCGTGGTGCTCTGTGTTCTGCCGGCGTTGTAGTGAATGTTACGCTTCGATGGCTAGCCCCCTTCATCTTATTCTGTTTCGCCATGTTGCGAGTCAGGTTACAGAGATAGCATCTCCGAGGGCTTTTATTTTTATTTTGAAAAAGATCAAAAGTAGTGGAACATCACGTGAAACTGCTGACATTTTATTTTCCCCGCTTTACGCTCCACGTTTTGAAAATGCACAAATCGGAGCGCGCACGCTTGCCGGGTCGGCGCGATCAATGAGGAGTCGCACGGAGCCGAGTGAGAACTACAAGGCGGGCGCTGAACACGCGCGTTTCAAAAATGGATTGGGGAGGTAAAATCCCCAGGAAGCCATTATGATCAGAACGTCAGCGATTTTGTTTTAGAATTATACTTTTCTTCCATCACACGTGGGTTGTTCCCATCGTAATCTTACTTCCCCCCCCCCCTTCCATGTAATTTATTAATTTGCATGTCGACCGACTAATGAAATGCGCGTGGCAGTCCACCGTCGGGGAAAGCGCAGCGCGCCGCAAATAATTCTCGTTATCTTCAAAAGGCTGCGACACCACGAATGACTGCGCTCGCTCGCCGCCGGTGCTGGTGGGCGTCTGTGACCCCGGTGCCTGCGGTAATGTCCGCACCACTCGCTCCACCAGGCGGTTCAAAGCGAGGCGCTCTCTGCCCTCGAGCTTCTAATTAGCTGCGAGAAAATGAGAGGCTTGACCTTGACGCGAGGGCCTGCACAGTCGTGCCACTTTGCGTAACGCTTTCCCAGAGCTCGGCCTGCGCAGGCGCAGGCTTGTACGCGGGTCCGTGCCCCCCCCCTCCCATAGCGAACCTCGCAGTGCCGTACGTGCTGCACATGAAAATCCAAGCCGACTTCTCCAGCCGCTGTGCGGAAAGGAGCGGGAGCGGAATTCGGCGCCGCTACTCTAGCAGTCTGTCCCGAGAGTGTCTCCGCGCTCGCAGTCTGTCCTGTCCCCCAGGACGAGTTAGTGCGCGGCTACCTGTGCTGCCTGAAATAAGATGGCCACTCTGGCGTTGTTATCGATTGTATGCTGACGCCTGCTTTTGGGAGCTGCGCTCGTGCGTGTCGCGGTTTGCGCGGCAGTGGCGGCGGCTCGGTGAGTCCGCGTGGTTTGTGGGTCACCGGCACGGCCGGGCAATTTGGGGATTGTGCCAGCAGTGTTTTTTGACCGGTGTGACATTCCCATTAAAGGGTGATGATGCAAACATAATCTTTGAAATGCTCATTCGATGAAACAAACAACAACAACAAAACTGAGATGGTTGGATGGATCGGAGGTCAGAGCGCTGATTTCCAAATCCCAGCCAGCTGCTCATAATTATTGGTATTGGCCTGGCCACCAATGGCTGTGCAAAAAAATAGCACCACCATGATGTGGGTTTTCACTTAATTCGGCAAAATTCCAGCTCTGAGAATTTCAATATTGGTTTGACTGTCACGCGATGAAACGTCGCTCTAGTTGACAGCCAGTGGGATAGTGCTGCCCCCCCCCCCCCGATCTTAGAGGTAGCTCTGTAGCGTTCACTTGCTTGGGTTTTTTAAGGATTGCACTGCTCCGATGCCTTATTTGCGATTTGGTGAGGGTGGTAGGGGAGGAATTAAATTAGAAATGAAAAAGACAAAGCAAAAAAACATATCGTGAGGTCTGTTTTGAAAGCGAAAGGTGCACTGTTTTAATTTGCACTAACGGTTGAAATGGATTAAGGTTTGGGTCATAAAGGCTCAGTCATGCTTCATTGGCTGCCTGCATTACGTGTGATATGTGCCGTTTTCATTTGGCTAATGTAGTGCGGCAGCTGACGGTGCTCTCTGTGGCGTTCATGCGTGGAGAGTGCACAAGCACACACGCGTGTTAATCAGAAACTCAAACACCGCTAATCTCTGCAGCAGCTGGGATTACAGTAACGGTCCCAACGATTTTGCCAAAAGGAAAAAAAAACACAGGGCACACACACACACTGTACTGTTTATACAACGTGTTCCCAGTGGTGTGATGTTTCGTGTACCTAAGACGTTTGCACACCATGATGTTTACAATTTGGACGTCGGAGATGTCTCTAACCGGGCGAGGGCTGACTACCACATCACTCTGAATAAATTAAACAACATTTTTTTTACCGGGTAAGCCTCACTCCGCTATATAGCTCTTTTCTTAGAAGTGACCTGGCCACAAATGATAGCTCAACAAAGTTGTTTATCATGAGGATATTTATAGCAACCAAATACACTGAACGCGTGTTGATTTTAAATTTGGAGAGAAAAACCAGAGGACCCGGAGCGAAATCCGCACGGCCACTGGGAGAACGTGCAAACTCCAAATAAACCCACGACCTCCTGCATACCAGGCGAGGGAATCAGCATCTCGCCACCGTGGCCCCCCACCTCATCAGATCTTGGATGCTAAGCAGGATTTGAGACTGGTTGGTACTTGGATGGGAGGCTGCCTTTGAGACTGCCTAGCAGGTGTTCTTGGCTTGGGATGTGAGATGTAGTGTGAATTATTGATTCTATCTGTGCGGCGCTTTGAGTGTCACTCCGTTGAAATCCCAGTTTGGTCTTGGCTCGCTCGGCCATGGGGTGGGACTGCAAAACTTGATAGCAAGTCAAAACCATTGTTATTCTATAGAATTGCATCCTGCTGTGAGAATGTGGAGTTTCCTCCACAGGATCATGTATTTCGATTGAGACAATGGGCAATGCCATCTCTCCAATTGCTTTATAAAACGCTGCGTATTGCAGTGTAGTAGAGGCAGTGCTATAGTTTACTTGGCTGTCTGTCATGAGCAGGTGTGTGGTCCTGCTCGTAGGCAATGTTGTTTCGCTCTGTTGACCGGTGACAAAATGTCAATGTTGGTTCGGGCTTTGAGTGTCTCCAACCTCCCCCGCGTCGTCCCCCTACGGCCGCCTCTCTCTGTCGGGTGGCAAACAAACCCCGGTGGAGTGTTCGTTAAAAGACACTCGTGTGGCCATCCTAACGATCAGTCGAGAGAGGGCCCGCTCGCCCCCCGCTTGCCGTCTCATCCGTCACGCCGATACAGACCTCTTTCCGTCAGACTTTCTCTTCGCTGCGGCATGAAGCGAAAAATAACAAATGCTGCGCCGTTACGTGAGAGCGGGGTGCATTCTGTGCGGTGCATGCACGTCGCCGTCCCCGTGCAAGAGAACCCACTTTCCCGGGAGCCTGCGCTGTTTTGATGTTACCTGCTCGTGAGGTCATTTAAATTCGGCGTCAAAAGCGTTTGAATGCAGCATAGTGACGATACGCTTTTTAAAATGCAATTTGTTCAAGTGCTCTATCGTAGCCTGTAATTCTACGCGCAATATATATTTTTGGATTATTTGCAGTAGTCTTGTTCCTCAACCCGAAGTGTAATTCCTTTTGTGCACTTACCATTGAGGTATGGTGTGGTTTTGCTATACACAGGCCATTTTTCTACCAATTTAGCCATGGAATTGGTGGATCGCACAGAAGTCATGATGCATGAGACTCCCAACCCCTGGGTCCAGAGGTGGCCAGTGTATGGCTGTACAGCAAATGGGTTTCAATCTAAGATGTGTATTTCTCTTTGTGTTAAGCCCTTTATATTAAACTTGATTTGGAGCTTTCGTGACTGCAGGAATTACTCTTTGGTTCTTTCGGTAAAGTCACGTAGAAAAACATTCAAAATAAATATTACCGGGCTTTCTCAGGGTACACTGGACTAATATTCGCAAAGCCCAAATGGTTTAATTCAGGCATTGTGGAAAACATTCCAAGTGCAGCTCTCCTTGCAGAGCGTGGAGTAAGGCCTCTGCGAGGCTTGCCTAGGTAAACAGAGGACCGTTATCGTTTCGTTACAAGGCACGCATGTTTCGCCGTGCGCCGCCGTGGGACCGCACGCTGCAGGGAGTTACAGGTGCAATGGAAGGCCGAGAGGAGAAACTCTCACGCGGCCTCCGTCCACGCCAGCGGCCCCGGTCCTCCCCCGTAGCGGCAAGGTGTTTCTATTGGCAGGAGAAGTGTCGCCGAGGCACAGGCACGGCATGCCGATTCGCTATCTCGCCGAGTTCGGTTTCGCGCGAGGATTGGACACCCAGGAGTATCTGGAATTCTTGAGTAAATATAGCCAGCTGGGAGAGGGGGGTGGAAGAGAGAGAGAGGAGGAGGAGGAGAAAGGGAGAGTGGAGTGGGGAGGGAGGGAGACCGAGGGATGGAAAGTTATAGAAAGGGGACAGATGGTCAAGATTTTAGCCATGGGCATGCCCAACGGACAAGAAAACCGCTCTAAATAAACCCAGATCACAGCAGCAAAGTGGAACGGGGCCCAAGGCTCGTGAATACAGAGCGTTGTAGAATTCGGCATGAGCACGAACGCCCTAATCTGTTAGCTTACAAATGATCCCGTGTGTGGTACTGCCGCTAGCATCTGCACTTGTCTTTTTTTGTCGCTGCGTCAGTAAGTGGCCTCGGCGGTTTTAATGCCCGTCCAGCGAGGCGTTGCGAATGGCCAGACATGAGAAGCCGCCAATTTCGCCGCATCCTTGCAAGTAGCCGCACGCGCTCCCTCGCTTTGTCAACTCTGCGATCGTTTAGTCTTTCCTGTCAAGGTCAGTCTGCAGGGCCTTGTGCCACCCCTACCCCCAGCTCGCCCTCCCCTGGCTCCTCTCCTCCACTCCCTCGGCTTCTCTCTTCCCGCTAACCCGACTCTCTCCCTCCTCCTCCTCCCCCCCCCAACATCCCTGCCCAGCCCAACCCCAGCAGCTCTCACTCACCCAGTGCTCGCTTTCCCAAGCTCAGCGGAGGACGTGGGCTCAGTTCCGCTGCTTGTGAGACGCTGCCTGTGGAAGGTAAACTCTGTGGTGTGGAAATTGGCCGCTGCTGTGCCCCACGCCAACTCCACCGCTTGTATTTGTATGTACGGTGAACTTCCTTCGCACCATACGTAGCTAACCGTGGTATTTGAAGGTGCGGGCAAAGGACAACAAAGTAAACACTAAAAGCAGTTCTAAAGAAATTCGTTTTCAGTCTCTGATATCGGAAGGAAGAGCTTTCCAGACGGTTGCAGAAGCGCATCTGAAAGCGCGCGATGCGGTGACCGTCTTTGTTCGATGGCGAGCCAAAAGCCTCTGCGAGGGATGACCGGAGTTCGTGTGATGATGGTTTATGGAGGTACCGTTGCGGTAGCAGTATCGGGGATTGTACCGTGTAAAGCGTTTTCATTTGACGGAGTTCTCGCTCGCCCTCTTATGTTTGTTCAATTTTGGACAAGTTCAAGGGCTGTGGGCTGTGTTGTGCAGCTAAGGTAATGTGCAAATAATATTCATCACTTGCGGTGCAATTTGTACAAAATCGTTAACCATGGAGTGTGTGCTTGTTCCATTTATAAGTGATCCTCATGGCGGTACCCCGGGGTACCAAATAATACAAAATGGCCGAGGCAAATAAGTATTGTATTTCTGGGACACAATTTTTCCCAGGGGCGTACTTTACTCCGCGACTGGGGTACCCATCAATCCGAAATCAGTGCCACTCCGCGATGTCAAAACGCAGCGAGGACGATTGCGCTGAAACCCTGAAGGCTCGCGCTACGCACCGTAGTGGTGCACGTGTACAGCTCGTCGAGATGAGTCGATTGCCGCATCGCCGACCATCAACAGACTAAAAATGACTGCATCACGGACATTATGCGAGAGCCGCGGTACTATGGTACCCCGGGGTACCGCCATAAGATTAAAGTGTGCATCGCTACATCTGAGAGTGATGGTCTGATTTTGTTTTGTTTTGCCAGTTATTAACTTTTCTTCCAATTCAAATGCTCATGATTATTATTAGTCTGTAATAGAGTGTAAATGCTAAAGTGGTACAATATAGATTTTTTTGCGAATACTCTGTGCTATGCCTTTATTATTGTTTTTACCGCTGTATTTTGGGAGGGAAATACTTGCCATATTCCGCTCTAACGGTATCTGTTGACGTAATTATGAATCCGCCGCGCGTCACTGATACCCCCACCCCTACTTATTCACGGCAAATGGCATCATTATACAATAACGTGGGTGGCTGATAACATTTTCCGCTGGGCTGGTCGCAAAAGGCCAGGGTTTGCCTATTTTGCAATTTAATGAGCTACTGCTGAATGACATTAAGCATCGGATTGGCCGCAAACACACGGCCGCGTGCTCAGGTATGCGCAACGAGGATGCGGTGTCGGGCAGGCGTCTCGTCTCGGCGGGCGCCGTCGCACAGCGCTGCACCCCGCCGGTGACAGCACTCACGGCCGCGAGCCGCTAGCCGCTCGAAGTCGCAGGCCACCGGCCGGCGGCCGGGGTTTTTGTGCGGTGCGTGCACGGCGCCGAGGAAGTTTTGGCAGGCGCCCTCGAGAGCCGCCGGTGTGAGCATCCCTACCAGCCGGGCGTGGAAACCGCGTCCGGTGGCGCCCGCGCTCCGCCTCGCTCGTCCGTTGGCTCGCCGGTGCTTAAAGCGCCGTGCGTCTGCACCGTTACCTTCCCAGACGCGCCGCTGCACCCCCATTAACATTTTAATGAGTGAGGGGGGGAATGAAGTAAACGGCTAATGAGACCAAAGCTGTTAGAGATGTCCGGGCTGCTTGTGGCATCAGAACATTGGAACCTGGGAATAATTGGCTTCGGATTCGCGGGAAGGTGGTTCCGTGCTCTTGGTTGCTGCTCGCCCGCGCTCCAACCCTGCTCTGTCCGTGCCTTCGGTTCGGCCTGTGGGAAGGCTGCCCGCTCGCCCAGTTCGGCCTGTGAGAAAGGCCGCCCGCTCGCCCAGTTCGGCCCGTGAGAAAGGCCGCCCGCTCGCCCAGTTCGGCCTGTGAGAAAGGCCGCCCGCTCGCCCAGTTCGGCCTGTGAGAAAGGCCGCCCGCTCGCCCAGTTCGGCCTGTGAGAAAAGCCGCCCGCTCGCCCGGTTCGGCCTGTGAGAAGGCCGCCCGCTCGCCCGGTTAGAAAGCCTGCTTTGTGGGCTGCCATCTGCTCTGCTCGGCCACAAAAGACGAGGCTTGCACGAGATTAGGCGTAATCCCTTTCATTCGTTGGCGTTGGCGACACAGGCTTCCTCATTATTGTGCGGCAAACCGAACCGACAGCAGCCTACCGGCTCGCCAACTTGGGTGGGAATTCGGGCGAAGGTCATCGTGCCGCGGTTGTGCCTCAGATGCCTCGGGTGAAAAGATTTTGGGCCGTGCTTTAAGTGACTCCACAAACATTTGATACGATGATTACGTGCGGCGACGATTATCTCAGGTTTGTGGCACTCTGCCCTTAATTTGCTCGTGCAATTTGCGGGTGTCCGTGTGCCCGCTGTGGGGGCGTGAGTCCTGAGCGAGTGATCGCTCTTCAAGCCAGTGTCGCCCGATACACAGGGCAAACAGCTTGAGTCTAATGCCCCAAAAAAACTGAAAGTGTCTACAAAACTGCACGTCCGGAAAAATGTAAAAATTTAAATAAAAAAAAGTGGGAATGCATCCAGTTGCAGCAGGAGAGGCAGAGGTAATGCTTGTTGAAGTTCACGAAGCATGTTCACAGTGGATTGCCCGCTTCCTACTTTAAGAAGATGTATAATTGACCGCCATGGCTTTTCGGCATCAAGGCACATGCGGCTTTGAGCTAAAGCACAAAATTTGATCGCTTACAGAAAACACTCGTCACGGACTTTTTCAACAGCTCGGGGTGGGGGGGGGGAGTGCTTCCCCTCCCCTCGATGACGGGACGTGGGGTCCGGCCTTCCCTCCCACACAACAGATTGTATGGGGCTCCCGGCATGAGCCACGCATGACCTGCAGGCAGTTGAGCACCGTCGACAGTTTACCGACGCCAAACCTCAGAGTGTTTCTGCTTGTGCCGCTGCTTAGACTTAAACTTCACCAGGCGTACCCCCCGCCCCCCCCCCCCCGTACGTTTTAGTTTTGTTTCGGTGCGTTCGCGCATGCGTGCGTGTGTGTGTGTCTTGCAATACCACCATATGCGTGTTTAGACAAGGGGGACTAATTGCTGCACTGTACCGAGGAGTTGATGAGCGTTAGGTCACGTTTCGCATTGTGTTGGTTTGCGAAATAGGGCGGTGGTGTCGTGGTGGGGGCCTCTCTACGGCAGAACTCGAGTTGGGGGGTTGGGGATTGGGGGGGGAAATGACCTTGGCTAGGATGAACACTTCTCTAGTGCCTTGCCAATAACCATCGCCTTGACATATTGACTCCGGGTTGTTGGTAATTACAGGACATTCAATTTCAGAGCCAACACTGTGTCGAGTATCGACTGACTTTGACACCCAGATGTTGTGGTGAGACTCTGGCACATGCGAGCGGCTTTCTTGTCCGTCACGCGCTCACAGTCGGTGGGTCGCAGTCTTTAACCGCCGCACCTGCAATAGGGCTGTTTACACGTCGCACGAGAGGGGAAGTTGGGATGGAAACGGCAGCTTTCCGAGTGACAATCGCACCGTGCCTGATTGTATTTCGAATGCATGCTTGTGTTGGAGGTTGGCAAACCGCACGATGAAAATTATGGAAGAACAAAGTTATTCATTCATATCCAGTGGCGACAAAGGCTTTTTTGACTACACCGCTTTCGGTATTGGCGATAGTGGATTGCATCATAAGCCACGTGTGAATGTGCGGTGGTAAAGTGCTAGACTTTTTGTGTGTCCATTTGCAAGTAATTGGCAGTACGACTGCCCATGCCAGCATTACTTTAGAAAATTAAACTGCTGGCATTTCATAGAAGTCGGCACTTCCTTTATGTCGACATGCCGCACCACGCGGGCACAACGTTTTTATTTTATTAATGTTGCTATATCGGTTTTGTTCCCGAGACGGCATTTTGCTTCGCATGCGGCGATTTAAGGTCAAGCGGTCTCTTGGCACAAAACTTCTTTCCATATCAATCACCGCGCACGCCAATTTCAAATTGACTTCATCCTTCAAAGGCGTGTGCGAGCTTTGGACTTGGACATTTTCGCGTTCGCGGAACCTTGAGCGATGAAAGCGTAGGCTCGTAAAGGTGCCCGACGACGGGCGTGCGATCGCATCGAGCGCACTTTAACTATTCGCATTCATTTGTTTAATTTTCCCCCCGCTGCACTTAAACGGAAGAGGCTACATTTTAGCGAGGCTGCCTTGAAGATGAAGGGGCGGCGGCGAGGGTTGGGGGGGGGTCAACGACAACCTTCGATGATGCCTTCCACAAACAAGTGGCGCGGGGTTGGCGGTGCATGCTTTGTACTTGGTGCCCCGCTTGGCCGTCGTCGTTCAGCAGCCGAGCCTCCTCTCGACCGCAGAATTCCAGAGAAGGTGCCCGGCTTTAGTGGCAAAAGTTGTTTTGACCCGCCGGCAAAACCCGTGGCTGAGACGGTGCCCAGGGTCAAGTATACGCGTGGGATTCGCCAGGACAGTACAGTTAAAGGAAATACATTTCTCCTCTCGTTAGTTACCATCCGTCGTCTTTTTGGGACGATGAGAACGGTGGAGACCTTGATGTCTTGAGCCAGCTTTACGGCTGGCTTTACTTGTATCCCCTGTCGGTCGGAGCCCATCTTTGCTCTACCGCTATTTCTCGTTTCCATGTGCTTGCTTGCATAAAGCCACATTTGGAAATCCTTTCTCCATCCGTTCTAGAAAAGTTTTTTCCAAAACCACCGGTCTTGGATATTCTATATTGGGGTTAACGCTCAATTCATAGCCACATCTTAAACGAGCGCAACATCACATGCTACATTGCACAGTTGGAACGCATCAGCTGCCATTTTTACCATTGCCTGATTAAGTGCACTATTCCAAGCTGGGTTAAATACAGGCATAGAAAAGGAGCTGGCTGGAAAGAAGAGGTACATGGGGGCAATGTTTGTGGACATATGTGGCCCCCAGGGCTTTCAGATGCCAGTTACATAACAGATATACGTAAGTGGCATTCCAACTGTGACACGAGCAGCAGCAGCAGCCCTCGAGGGCTGCGGCCAAAACATAACAGCATTGCTCGAGCACAGCATGGCACGGCACCGTGCCGGCTAAGGCCAGGCTGCCAAGATCGATGCAACTGCCGAATGTGGCAGCTGTTGCCAGTGGGCCGCCGTGTAACTGATAAAACAGTGGCCGCAAACATTCAGGCGGGGGGGACACCACGAAGATGGGGGAGGGGTTGGGGGGGGGTCTTATCGAGCCCGAAGCTGAGAAGACGGACAAACTGCTGGGAATGTTGAAGGACGGACACTGTGGTGTTTGGCACGCACTGTGTTTCCCCCCCCCTCCTTCCCGATCGACCTCCCGTAGTTTTGTCCTAAGACTAAGAATCCGTTTGGAGATCTCACCGGCGAAGTTGTTAGCAAACGGTTCATGGAAGCAGGTGTCACAGAAATAGTTCTTAGATCACTAAAAGTGACTGCTTTCTTTATTACTAGGGGACAGCAGTTTCCCTCCAGTTCTGCCGCAGAGTAAAATGTTCATCACATGACACTCGAGTTCATATTTGAATTGTCATAGCTGGAATTTATTCACGTTAAAGTCTCAAAACATGATTTTCAATGACGACTTTTTTTAGAATAGGTAACCGGGCGAAGACCATCGCCTCCCTACGCTTGTTAACCGAGTTTGATCATGGTCAGCTGAAGTCCGGATTTGAACCCACCCAGGATCCTCCAAGGTGCCAGCTGCCACACGCTGCTTTAATAAAACACGACGTGAACATGTTTGCAGTTGGAAGGCAGCTTTGCAGTCCTTCACATTGCATGCAGAACAAGGGAACGTTGTCGCGTGCGTGTGTGGCGTTTCTGTGCGTAGGAGAATGTTCCTTTTTGGCCTGACATTTTTCGCTTAGTGTGAGTATGCGCGATTGTAGCCATCGCCAACAGAGCGGCAAATCGACAAGGTGAAGCGTTTCGACCGTTTTGGAAACATTTCAGATGCTATTCGGGTCCGTATGTGTCGCGAAAAAGTACACGCACGGTTACATTGAACGGCACGAGTTTACCGACTTTTAAAGTCGCCCGTAACAGCTCGCACATTCAAGCGGATCTTCGCTTGCTTGCGGGTGTAAATGGTTGGTTTTTGGTGGCCGATTTCCTGCAGCAAGGAGGCAATAACAGCGGCCACTTCAACAGGGCGTCACCCACGCTGCGTTCACAAATCAACAGCCAGCAGCCCATGCCCACCCCAGTGGTGGGCGCGTTCGTGAGCTTGGGGTAAGCGAGAGCCTTCGTTGCGGTTGAAGGCTGGTTGAGTGGTGAGAGCAGTTGTTGGGGAAGTCTTTTGGAGGTCGTAAAAGTTGTTCCGTTTGGCTTGGGGGGGTGGGGGGGGGTGCTTTGTAGGACTTTTGTTGGGCCGCACTGCTGGGTGTTGGCGAAAGCTGTGACAAGAGGCTGGGGACCCCCCCCCCTCCTTGTCCGCGGCGGTTGGGGGGTGGCTCTTTGAGAAAATGTGAGTGGCCGTCACGTGGCAATCCTGGCGACTGACCACGTCTCGACGCGGGGAGGGGGAATTGTGTCCGTGTGTCATTGAAGTGCATTGACGGCCGAGAGCGATGGTCACCAGGCTAACGCGTGGGCACTTTGCTGCGAATTTTAATTTGTATTGAGAAATATTGAATTTAGCCTAATTTGTTATTTTTTCTTAACATCAGCTGCATGCATTTAACATAATTGCTACATACAGGATATTTTTTTTATATATATAAAGGATTCTAATGTGTTGGTAACTATAAAGTAAAAAGAGCAGAAATGTATTCTGCTAAACATTACTATATTCTTTTTTAACTCGTGCGGTGAATTAGAAATCGTACAACTTTGATACATCCTCAGTGCCTAATTCTTACTAATGTGTTAATAGTCGGCTAAACATCCAAATCTAGGACCACAAATCATGGGTAATTGTTGGAATCCGTTATCTGTGGTTGTCCGCGCCTCCGTGCGAAAACTGTGCGCGTTACAAATACTACGGCGTTTTGAGATGCAATTTCCATGAACAGACCGCGCAAGCTATGTACAAATGCAACATGACTATTGTTATTAATGTGGCCCACATGCATGGGTGCAGAAGTGCACACGGCGGCCAAATCCAACAAAACATTGTTCGCTTGGTGGACAAAAACCCCCGAGTCGCAAGCCAAAAGCCACGCAGGGCCGCCACTGGCCACGGTGACGCGACCCCCGCCGCGTCGTCCGGTTTTTATGTTTCCCAGCGCGACATTGCCCTGCTTCACTTTGCGTCGCCATTCAAAGGTCCTTAGGATCTTTTCCAAGGGCCCAGGTAGCGCTGAACCCTGCTCCGCACGGCCGACTCTGCAAATTGGCTGCCACTGTGGCACGCGTGGCGATCAGGCGCCCGTGACTTAAAAATATCAGAATCCATTGGCAGGGCACAGCTGTTCCAGGAAATTGGTAGATGGCTTGGTGTGCCGTCTGGGGAATAGCAGCACTCGCTTTGGAAAAAAAAACATTCCAAAATGACACGTCTGATCTTTACGCCTTGATTGGATCTTTGAGGGGCTCAGAATAAGGCTTTGTGAGCCACACACTGCATTCGAAACGGCCGTTCATTGGCAGGCAGGCGCATTCCGGAGACGAACGATCACGCTACCCCGTGTCTGTGCACAACGTGTAACATATTAGAGAATGTAATCCACGCGATGTGGCTTTTAATGTGCACTGCACACTCGTAGGGGCCACGGTGCCGTAATGTGCTTTGTCACAAAATGTGCCGATTAATGTTTCGTTTCCTGGCCGTCGTTTTGTGCGGGGTCGTTATTCTGCCTTGGTTTGGGCCAGAAGTGTTTATTGCTTTTAGATATTTAATTATAAATGGAAGATCACGTTATGTTTTACTAGATAACCTTAATTTAAAAAAACTAAATATATGTACATTGACAAACTGCACGTGATTGCATAAAAAAAAATTGATTTCACGCATGTCAGCCGTGCGCTTGATTGAATTGTCTTTTTAGAAAATCAGTTCGTAACCGAATTTGTAACCGAAATGTTTGTGTCGCAGACGGACCGAGGGAGGCTGCGTGGGCGAGGGACTGCAGCGTCGCCGCCAATTCTGGTCGTGAGCGTCTCGCGTGACGACGAGGAGGAGGCGGCGTCGTCGTGCCACCCTGAACGCCGGCATGAGTCTGCCCAGTTTGCCGAGATGGACGATGTTTGTTTATTGCTTAAAGACCAAGCTTTGAAAGGAAAACATTATGGAAACAATTTAGACCGGCCGCAATATTTTGGTAACATTTAACGCCATCTGGAAAGCTTCGGCAATGATTAATACGGCTTGCTTTGCCTGCTGATATTTAATTTGGCACATTTCGATGACATTAGGAATCAGATAGGTGGCTATGGATAGCATCCTGCAGGCGGGCAGAGCAAGGCATTGTAGGGGCAATGGCCAGCGTTAAACACTTGGCACTGGCAGAGAAGGTCGGGGTGGTGGAGCCCGGCGTCATGGCCGGGCCCAGCGGGGAGGCCCAGGGCGGCGTCCGCGCCGACGAGTTCTACTCGCGGCGGCTGAGGATGCAAAACGGCAGCGGCAGCGCACCGGGCTCGTCGTCGAAGGCCGACGGCCACCCCGCGCACGCCAACGGGACGCCCTCGGTGCCCCGCATGGGCGTGCGCGCCCGGGTGTCCGAGTGGCCCCCCAAGAAGGATTTCGACGAGGAGCCGGGTATGGCACCGTGGGACGCACGCCCCGCGACGGCGCCGTACGACAACGTCCCGCCCAGGGCCTTCCCCGCGTCACCGCCCAGGACCTCGCCGACGTCGTCGTCGAGGAGCGCGCAGGGGACGCCTGTGCGGCGTTCGCGGGACGACGGCGGGAGCCCCGACGCCGCCGACTGCTACCACTCGGCGGCCTCTCCGCAGAAAGCGGCGCACCCGCCACAACGGCAGAGGAGCAACAGCGACGTGACGCTGGCCGACCTGGACCTCAACGTGATATCCGTGAGTGCCAATTCCGGGATGGGCTCCCTGCACCGGGAGTACGGCAGCACCTCGTCGATCGACAAGCAGGGCGGCAGCTACGGCGTCGCAGCGGAAGGCTACTCGAGCCTCCTCAGGGGGTACCGTGCGGACGATTGCCAGGACTCGTCGGTGGCTTTCCCCGGGCCGAGTTTAGCCGACTGGCCCATGCTGGTGCAGGACCTTGACAAGAGCCCTGCGCTGCTGCTCAAAGAGAGGGAGAAGTCCCTGAAGCGGCGCTCGCGCTCCGACACAGGCGACAGCTCCATCTTCCGCAAACTGCGAAACCGGGTGGACGGCGAGTCGGCTTCCGAGAAGTCGTCGGACCAAGAGGACGGCCGCTCCGAGGACGGTTCGAAGCCGCCCTGGGTTTGCCAGAAGTGCTTCGCCCACTACGACGTGCAGAGCATCCTGTTCGACCTCAACGAGGCGGCCGCAAACCGGCACCAGCTGGGCCGGCGCGTCAACACCACTACGGGGGCGTCGGCCGCCTCGCAACCCCCGCGAGCCCTCGGGGCCCTCGCCGCTTGTCCCGGCGGTGGCGGCGGCGGCAGCAGCGGCAGCATCGCGGGGACGGGCGGCTCCCCGTCGGGCAGCACGGAAGACTTGAACGGCCGCGAGTGCCCCGACCCGGACACGGGCGATGGCAAGAGCTGCGAGCTGCTGCACAGCTGCCCGTACTTCCGCAACGAGGTCGGCGGCGAGGGCGAGCGGCGAATCGGGCTGACGCGCTCGGGCGGCGGCGGGCCGGTGCCGGGCGCCGGCGGGTCGGCGGCGGACGGGGCGTCGTCGTCCTTCGAGTGGTCGCTGAGCTCCCACTGCACCAATGCGGGCGTGTCGGTGCTCGAGGTGCCGCGGGAGAGCCAGGCCGTGCACTGCGAGAAGGTGAAGCGCTACATCATCGAGCACATCGACCTGGGCGCCTACTGCTACCGCAAGCACTTCCACGGCAAGGGTGAGTCGAGGGCGACGGGTGCCGCCTCCGTCGTGACGCTGCTGTTGGGTGCCGCGGTGGCGAGATGTTAACTACGTCTCCTGGTATGCGGGAGGTTGGTGGGTTCGATCCTGACCCCTGACGCCTGTGTACTTGGAGTTTGCATGTTCTCCCCGTGGTCACGTGGATTTTTCTCCGGGTCCTCCGGTTTTTCCCTTAACATTTAGAAACGTGCGCTTTGGGTTTTTGGCTGCTCTACATTTGCACGTGATGAGAAACTTAATTGGGCTATCGTTTGTGGCCAGGTCGCATCTGATAAAGAGCTATATAGCTCAATGGGCCTTACCTGGTAAAATAAAATAAAATGTTTAGTTTTAGTTTGGCGCAACGCGTTGATTTTCACGACCGAGTTTATGATTTGTACGATGATTTTTTGGGTCCTTAATACCGACCGCCACGCGAGACGTCCAGGCGTTAAATGCACCAGCCATTACTGTTTCACATCTCCAGTAAGTCGAAGAACAATTATCACGACGTTTTGTTTGAAACTGCGTCAGTGAGGGTTGCTCATTTTTAATATGGAAGAGAGAGGACTTTGGATACATTTTCTCTCCCATGCAATTCCATCAAAGTTTTTACAGGGCACCAATGCGGATTTTTCAATGTGCTTTAAAGGCGACCGAAGGAAGGACAATAACTAGATTCGGAATACAATGAATCTTAACAAGATTTTAAATGTATTAACTATGCCTTTATCCCTTATGCACTATTGATACACGACACGAGGAAGCAAACCAACTGCGCCGGATAATAATTTCTTGACAACCGTGCACAACCAACTCTGAAAAACTGTGGGCAGCAGCAACAGCACACATTTACATCACCCCGTAGTTCGGCTTAACACGGCGACCCCACGTGCCTCCAATCACAGAACACCGCGATGACCGTTCGCACCAGCCCTTACGCACGCCCCACTCTTGGGTGACGAGGTAACGCAGCAGAAGCCCCCGGGGTACTTAACGGCAGTCTCGGGACTTGGTCTGCGCTCACGACAGCGCTCCGAGCGACTCAACGCAGCCGCAGTCTCGGCCAACGAGCCGTGCGGACGACAGCAGCCGCCCCTCCCCCCGACCCCCGGCGAACAGCGACCACCCCGACCCCCGTACACGGGTAGCGCTCGCTTAAATACACAAACCTGGTACCGCCCTCACGGCCTCTATCGATCAACTTGGCTCGTGCAGCGCCCCCCCAATCGGAACCCCGTAACGTCGTTAATTTTTGTTGACTTCAATTTCCACCAATCGCGCACAGCCCCATCGACTAACCCCGCCCCTGGTCAAGGCCAGACTCCGTCGTGCCCTTGGCTTCCGGAGATGTGGGGTTTAGGGCATTTTCCCCCCATAACCGCTTACCTCATGTAACCTCGGCCACCCCGCATAACCCCGGGGCGACAGTCTGTGTCTATACCGTTACAGCGTTAAACATCATCAGGACCAGGTCCAGCAAGTCCGAATAAACATCCAGGAAGTGAGACTAACCGTGTCACCTCATCCGGCTTCTTAAACAGGAGTCATGACATAGTAATAGTTTTTTACCCTTTCAACTGGTACAAAAACTGACACCTTTATACAAGGCATCATGTTTGCAATAACCACAACACAAGCAGTCAAAATGCAAACAAAAAGAAACAACTCTGATGATGATAATGATATGCACTGTCCTTGAAGTTGATTGGTCCACACCCGAGACGGCTTTTCTTAGAGCCTAGTCTCCATTGGTGTTGGACCAGATGACGCCAAAAGGCGTACAACTCAAAGACAGCGCACTACCAGAGTATTGAGAGCTCGGGGTTAGCATTTACACTATGAGACCTCCTTTACCAGTGGCAAATATAGTAATAGGTTTTTACCCTTTCAACTGGTACAAAAACTGAGTTGTTTCTTTTTGTTTGCATTTTGACTGCTTGTGTTGTGGTTATTGCAAACATGATGCCTTGTATAAAGGTGTCAGTTTTTGTACCGGTTGAAAGGGTAAAAACCTATTACCATATTTTGCCACTGGTAAAGGAGGTCTCATAGTGTAAGGAGTCATGACCTCGCACGAACAACCAGATAAATCATGGTAACCTTATCGTTGGGCTTGTAAGTTCAGTATTTGCCGCACGATTCAGGATCGCGGTTCAATTCAAAAACGACTTTGTCCTGTGTTCGTGTCTTCTGCGTCCGTCTCATTGTAGTCTCGTTCATTTGATAAGTAATATTTGCCTGTAACAACAATAACAATGTACAGCCCTGTGTCAATCCACTATTGGATGAAAGGTTCCCGACGCCATGTCAGTCGTGGGCGCCGTTTGACCATACTTCACCACGCCGTTGAGTGCGAAGCGCCGAAAGGGGGGCAGGACCGCTCGCTTCGGATGTCACGCGCCATTGTTGTTAGTCGTGGTGGTCGTGGTTGGGAATCGAACTCTGGCAGCCATCTTCGTTGCACGCGCTGCCCCCTCCTGCTCCTTCCTCCTTCGTTCTTCGCCAGGCCCTCGTAGGCGAGGGCGATCGTCTTCCATCGGCGTCTTACCCGTGTCCGCCGGCGATGGCTGACGAGGCCGATCTCAGATCGGCGGACTCTTTGTCGCGGCTCGGCCGCCGCCTGCTTCCGTGCAGGAAGGGGGGTGGGGTCCCCGTCCCGTCGATTCGGTGTGCGACCACGCGCCGTTTCTTCCGCTCCCGCTTATCATCCGCCTCTTGCCACCCGGGGACTGATCGATCCTGGGCAACAGCTTATAATTAGCACGAATTGTGAAATGTACGTTCTCGTGCTCCCCACGTTTCTGCCGCGCCGATCGTGACCCGCGGGGAATCCGTTTTGAGCAATCGATGAATCCGTACGCGCCGATCAAACAGCCCAATGTTTTGCGTCCCCTCGTTCGCCTGCGCCCGCAAGCGCCGCGTGCTCCTTTGAACCCCGTCCCGCACAGCGTCCGGAGTTGCGTTTATGTTTAGACGCAGCACAAAATGTTTCCAAGTGATGTGGTTGTTCTTGTTCTCATTCTCTATTTTACCACCCATATCTTTTCTTATGAGGCGCCGCGGGCGAACAGGACCAGGGGGGGGAATGCATTTAAATGTTGGCGGCATATTCCTCTTAAATCTCGTAAATGGCTTTGTAATTGTTGCAATTTCCTCAGGAGCTCAAAAAAAAAGCTCCCGTTGAACCTCTTTGCCAGTAAAATCGAAAGCCTGCTATTTTAGTGTCGCCACTACCGTGCCACTGGCGGGGTGAGATTCAGCTCAAAATAGACGGCACTACTCGGATCCATTCGGTCATTACAGCGCTATTTTCAGTGAGAACTGGATCTCGTCTTGGGGAGGAACCTCCTCGTAGCTTTTATTCTCATATTTCAGACTTGGCAGGATCTATAATTTAAACCCAACGGTCCGCTTGCTCATTCCAAGTCAAACGGATAGATTTTAATTTCTATTCTTTGTGCCTAATTGCACGCTTCTGTGAGGTGAGTCATTGACTCCTCGCCCGTGTTAATAATGAGGTTTTTTTTTCCAACGCAGATTATATAATATATATCTGCCAGTGGCGTACAAAAGCGAAAATAAATAAAAAAATCCCTCGACTCTCATTCTTATCACTGCCTTTATAGCAGACAAATAATATAATCTAAAAGGACAGAAGGCTCACGTTTCGGGGCAATGCATCGAACTTCTATGCACAAGTCAATGCCGAAACGTTAGCTTGCTCTAATCTCCATCTTGCCGCCTTTGGAAGATATACTTGAGTAGGTAGGCCAGCGATTTTGCCAATGTCCCAGCTTTGAATAAATATGTATGCAGCCTGCTTATATCTGCGTTACGAGGCGGCGTTAATGACGTGGGTGCTTAATGCTTTTTTCTTTTCTGGATTCGCTCCCTCCGGTTTTTATTTTACTCGCTCGACTTAAACGTTTTTGTTCTTTACAAAGTGAAGGCCCCCGTGGTGCTGCACCCCGCACTCGCCTCGCAAAGCTGCACAGAGGCTGCGGGGGAGCTCGGAGCTTCAGCTGTTGTGTGTCAGCTGCCGGGTGGCACTCGGCTCGGTTTGTCACAGCAGGTGCGATAATCCCAGGCATTGAAAGCCTCCGTGGGGGTTGGGGTTGCAGAGAGGGGCCTTTTGGGGAGGGGGTGGAGAGGGTCGGGTGTGGGGTGGGTAGAGAGGGTCTGGTTTAGGGCAACGACGTTGGGCAGTGGTGGGGTGGCCAGTTTGTGGGATAATAGAGGGCCTCTCTGGGCACGACTGTGTGGGTCAGAGTCAGACGCGATTCAATTTAAATTAATATTCCACTCCAAAGCGCTCTGCTCTTCACTCAACTTGAGGGGTTTTTTTTGTACGTCTCATTGTGGTGTCGCTGTTCTCAACAAGGCGCTTGAATTGTGGCCAACAAATGTGAAATAACTGCAGTGCTTTGTGTTGAAGCCCCCTTTGGTCGTGAAAATGAGTCCATGTCTTTTTTTTACCCATTCATTAGAAAGGATTCTCTTTTAGAAATAACCTCGTTCCTGCCCATCTCTTAAAATTGTTCTTAATTATGGCCACACAAATCCAAAGCCTGGTGTTTTCACACGGCGCGGAAATTGGAACTGTTTCACGTACGTATCTGCTACGTAGGGATTCATCTTCATTGTTCCGAGCGGTGTGGCCGGCCCCACCGAACTGAGCGGTGCGGCCGCATCCGTTTCTGTCACGTTTGGCTCCCGGGTGCAGCAGGTGGGGGCAAGAGGTGCTGCGAACAATATTTTCGACGATGCTTTTCCCGTGGCTTCACCCAAGGGTCCTTGTGCATCTTTTATTCATCGCTGGGTTGTTTAAACAAAGACGTGCGAGACAATCAGCAAATCGCCCAGCTGCTGTTTGCAGCTTCTGTGAATTGCAAAAAGAGAAGTTACAATTATTTACTAAATAAGAGGGTGGCGCTTCGTTTTTTGGGAAACTGTGGAAGTCCTCATTGCCAAAATGAGCCATGAGCGTGGCGCATCCAGAAGTGTAATTTGAAGTGATCCAAGTAGGGTACTTGATGAAATAAATCGAAGTTGAATAGCGAAGCTGAATAAGCAACGTAAAAATAAAAAATGGCAATGTGTTTCACATGCCACACATTGAACCGTTTGGGCCAGGAGGGAAGTGTTCGCCGGCGGTGAGGCTGCGCTGCAGCAAGCCGCCTCTAAATCGCGTAGCGATGTCACGCCTCTGTGCAGATGCGCGCCGCCATGAAACAGGCTTAGGTGCCGTCCCCACGCCTCCAATCGTGCGCCGAACAAAAGCCGCCTCATGTCCCGCGTCCAGCGTGCACGAAGCATGACATCGTAGCTGGGTCGGAACGGGGCTCCAAAAAAATATATACGGGCATTTGAGAGTGGGGTTGAAAGAGAAGCTTTCAGCTGCTGGGCGCCCGGGCCCTTCGCTTGAACGTCCGATACAATGCGTCGTCAACAAGGGCGGTCGTTGAGCGTGAGGAGGAACTAAAACCAGACAACGCGGCGTCTGAACCGCCCGCTGTCTTCGGTGTCACCGCAGTGACCCAGTGGTGACTTCACCGCGGAGGGGAAAAAAGCGGCGCACGCACAGCGCACACAGAGGCGGTGTCTGTGTCCGTTGCCTTGCGTCACACGCGGACGGCCATGCACGTGCGCGCCCACATAATAAGGCCATTACAGGAGCCGTGCCATTCAATACGGAGAGACCCTTTAATACCGGCGCTGGGTTGCAAGTTGGGCTCATAAATTGTGCATGCTCAAGTTTTAATAATTGAAGAGTTCTCGTTATTATGGAGTTCTACCGAAGCCTGCTCCCTTTTAAAGATATTGCCGTCTAATTGCTGAATCTCTAGCCGCGGGTACCGAGCTTAGCGCGAGCAGTTTCGTGCCTTTCCGCTGCATTGTTGGCAGTGCATTGCGTGTCTCGGGAGACAACGCCGCTACAATCGAGGCCGAACATCCCCGCACAATTTGCTAATGAAGGCTTCGTTTTCGGCGGGGGAAAACTTCCGTTGGTTTTCCCCCTTTTTTAGGTTTAATCAGTCGGCCTCCTTGAGTTTTTATTCTTGGAAATGTTTTTTTTGGTGTCCTCTTTCTGTGTTGTATTATTCATTTTGAAGTGGCTGACGGGGTTTGTGTGTGTGTGTGTGTGTTATTGTTGTTGTTGTTTTCGGGAAGCAGGTTCATTAAAGTCTGTTTGTGCTGCGCAGCCTTTGGGATGCTCCCGTGCGCTTCTGCGCTGTCGTTTAAACTGAAAACTGCGGCGCATTTGTCGTAACAGATAAATATTAAAAAGGGCTCCAAACCCCGCTGGAACATTGTGTTGAATAATTGATGCCCTCCTGTTGTTTGTCGGCTCTGGGTCATGAAGGGGTGGGTGGTGGCGTTAGGGGAGTGGTGGTGTAGCGGTTAGCGCGCTGTGCTGCAAACCTGGCTACCCGAGTTCGATTCCCGCTCACGGCCAACAGTAATGATTACATGAACCGTTCCTGGACCTAGGTCGACCTAAATGAATACTTTGTGCGGTGCATAAAAACATCGCCACTAGGGAGACAAAGGTGGCTAGGCATGGTGCTGGCCACTCACCCCCTCGTGTGCCGTTCTGGGCTTCATCGGTGCTTGCTAACAGCACTTGCCCCAACAGTCTGTTAAGGCTATACACGGGGGGTCTTTGGTAGTGGTAGTAGTGCTATTGCTTGTGGTGGTAGTAGTGGTGGTATTGGGGATGGTAGTGACGTTGGTATTGGTGGTGGTGGGTGGTAGGGGCGGTGGTCGTAGCGGTCGGTACTGGTGGCGGTGCTGCTGCTGGTGCATGTAGCACGTGTTTCGATGACGTCAGACCTCTGTGCAGTTCTCTCATTCGCGTCCCTCCATCTGGTTCTCCCCTCCCTGTGCGGTGACCCCCCGCCCCCTGCACTGCGCTTCTGCACACACGTGCACTTATATGGACTTTGAGCCGTTGCCCAAAGACGAGCAAGCCCAGCAGTGCCGTCCGAGGCCCATCCCAAATCCTACGGGAAACCGGCCGAAAAACCGAAGTTGTCGGGCAGCTTTCAGGCAAAGGAAATAATAATCGGTCTGGTAGCTGCTCATTTGCTGCCGATTTGTATATTTTCTGCCAAAAAATCGGTGTCAAATCAATTGCCGCCAGTCCACCAAACATTGCGCGTAACGCTCCTCGTGTCTGGCGTTGGTCGTGGCGAAGGTTTACGTAGTCTGTTTACCACGGTGCGAAACAAGTTGGATTTCATTTTACTTTTTTTGCATGACGGCAACACATGGCTTCAAGGGAGATGGGAGGGGGGGGCGACCTTCGGCTTTGAGTGGTCAATCCATCTCAAAGACAGCCTAAAAGGATTCGCTGCCGCTCATCTCAATTCCATGGGAGGACACGAGTCGATTTATAGGCGTTGGGACTCTGCAGGGAGAAGCATTTGATGTCCGGTACAATGAAATGTGTTTACGTGGGGCAGAGATCTGCCATCCTTACCATCTACGCTTCATCTAAAGTCAATGCTGCACGTCCCCGGAATTATTTTATTTTTTCGTTTCAAGGCGTTCGGAACCCTGGGGAGAGAAGTAAATGGAGTGATCATTGGAAATTGTTTCTTACGGCAAGGGATGACAGTTTTTATTCGCATGCTAATGACCCGGGAAATGTATCCTTACGTAAGCCCTTTATTTTAAGAACCTCTATACGTAGTTATCTCTTGAATGCAGCGTAAAACGCGATGCTGTGAAAGGGATTTAAACTGGCCTGTCCTAGGAGTGGGCCTTAAGACGTGAAAATGTATTTAAAACAAGAATATTCATATATATGAACTCTTTGTGTGGTGGTCGGTTTTTGTCTTGTTTTCTGGAGCTCCACAGCACACACCGCCTGCAATAAGGTTTCCGCGACAATTTGTGCACACGTGTGCTTTGATCGATTAATTCATCTCCTTTGATTGTGTCGTCTTTGATCGGCTCGTCAAGCCTGGCTCTCTCGCTCTGCCGCGCTCTTCACAAGTCACGTTCTCAGCCGTGGTTTTCATTCAAGCGGTAAACGATGAGAGCGGCGTCACGATGTCGCCAAACAGCAGTCCGTGTAGTGGATACGCTCGCTTTGGCGATATTACTCATTCCGACGGCAGACTCATGACTGGCTTGGGAGGGAAGTTTGCACCGGTTCACCACCTGGACCGCTGCCTTTCCCTCCCCGTGCGTGGCTCTGCCTCGTGGCCTCCCAAGTCGTTCTCCCGCTCTCTCCTCGGAGAGCGAGCGAAACAGCGTGGCGTGCTGCAAGTCCAACTAGTGAACGCTATCAATGCGGCGGTGCTATAGTTGGCGCACGGCTGGGCTGCACAACCGGCGACCTGAGTTCCGTTGGGAGACACTGCTCACGTCAGCGGCGAGCGATGCCTGACCGGGTTCTGGGACCCCCCCCCACCCCCCCATTCACCGACAAACGCTGACCAGCGCCATGAAGTATCGTGAAAGGACCCTGGGAACGATTGTTAAAGGGCGCTTTATAAATCAAAGGTATTAAATTATTACTATGACCAACCTTGGCATTAGGAGGCCTTTATCCAGCAGTGTATTGACAGTGGTCCGTTGTTTTGGACAGTGTCGTTTAACTGGCTACTTGCATTCAGGCTGCTGATGGCTCGGCACGACTTCCAGCTGGAAAGTAGGTGCATCGGTAGCCATAGCTACGGCGAGCGCATGCTAGGAGCTGCTGTGTGAGTTTATCTTCCGTTAGCCCGATTCACGCAATTTCATGCAGATTAAGGGAGGCGTACATCTTGGTTGGTTTGGCAGGGAGAGGTGTCCCCTCGGTGATGGATCGCCGCGGTAACGCACCGACACACCGCCACCACCACCGCCCGTCGGTGCTGTGCCGCGAAAGGTCGCACGCCAGGACGCAGGCGTTATCTGGCCAAGGTGGTGTGTATTTAATCTTCAATGAAGGTTGTTATTTCCTGCGGTGACACTCGCAAAGCCCATCGCTCAGTAATGTGGTGCGCACGTGTCTATTATGAAACATCTGCACAATAGCTTGAGAGATTCTTGAGATTCCAGTGAGGGGCAAGGTGCGTTCACGTGCCACGAGACCGGTGAAGCTAATGATCCGGGGCCCACCGATTGTTTCTCGGCCGCCGCCGCGTGTCGGGTTATTGGCGAAGCTACCAAGGTGGTGACCTCTATGTATTAATGTAAAATAATAATGGTATTTTACTGATCGACTGCTGGATGAAGAGCTCTGTAGCTTCTTGACCGTACTTCAGCACGACGGTCGTTGTGTGCATTGGTGAATGGGTGAGGCCCGTGATTGGTTCGGATAGCACTGAGGTTAGTCACAACTGGGATTCAAACTCCACTCGACGCCGTTATCGTCCGTGTATGATGTTTTGAGTGCAGTTCTCGCATGATAATTGATAAGCATCACGAATAATCAAGTGCTCGCAGTCATCATCATCTTATCAGCAGCAGCAGCAGCACCCGCACCATCACCGTCGTTATCATTGCCCACTATTAGACTGTCCACTTCGATCATTCCCTGACAGAAAATATTCACCGGGCGACTCCAGAAGCCGTCCACTGGCTCGCTCGCTCGCCCGCCTTGACATTGCAATGTCAACTCCCCCAGTGTATGAAAATAAAAAAAAGCACATCAGATGCCATCACGAGTTTTAGCTCGGTATTAGCCGCTGGGCTATGTCCGCATGAGAAAATGCAAGCGTGCGGTTAGCACCGGGGGATCAACGCCGTTGCCGTGTGGGTGGCCTGCGCACGCTACCGGAGCTGGTGAGCGTGCGGTGAGGACACGGAAGTTCCTTGTGAAGGAAGCAACGCATTTTGCGTTCCTCTTTTCTTTCTTCATTGCCGCCGTGGCTGCCTTGGTCGGTTCGGACCCACAAAGCGAAGCACGGCTCGGGGCTCGCGTCGCAAACGCCGCCTCCTCGATGAGGAAGTGCGAACCTCGGTGTTGGTGCTCAACGTGCACGGGTTGTTTTTCACGCTTGCCCCGGAAAGCTCGCCGATGCATTTTAGGGTTGCACAGCGTGCTGTTCGACGTTCTGCCGACCTTGTAGCTCCGCTTGGGGGTGAACCGCCAAGTCGGGTGCCTGAACAAGCTCCTAGCACGTGGAGCAAAACGTCGGACTTGGTGCCAAGCGAGTCGCGGCGCATTGCGAGAATGCATCGGAGTGCTCTGCTCGTTGCTCAAAGCTCATCACGTGATTTTGTTCAACGTCTGTGATGACAACGGCGTGAGACCTCGCTTGTCCTGGCCGTGTTTTGGAGCACGGATAAATGTATCCGCTGATGATGATGATGAAATTTGGTTAAAAGTAACGTAACAACTGGTTTAGAGAACGTTATGCCATGATTTTCCCCTTTCCAGTTTTGTTTCACTCTCGTCGAGGGAGCAAATGCACACGCGGCTCATGTAGATAGCGGTGAAATCACCTTCAATCGAATGTCATTTTCTCGTCGGCTACCGACCTGTCACAGCTGAGGTCTCTGTTGTTAAACTGCCAATTATAATGAAGGGGGTGCGTGGCGTGAATTCGGAGCCATTTTTGGAAGTCTGCGAGATGCTGCCTCGAGGCAAATCCATCTCACCGGGATGTGTTTTTTGACTTTTGGATGCCACTCGCCATAATTTGAAAGACCTGAAATAGTAGGCAATGAACACTGGATGCTCGAGGGCTTTTTTTGAGCATGCGTGTCTTTTAACACAGGTGGGATTAAACTCTTACATTTGTCATAAAAAACGCAAAAACAACACAACCAGCTTCAGGGCTGACGAACCCGCGTCGCTGGTTCCGCTCACGCTGCCGTTGCGCCTGTTCCGCCCTCCGCCGTGTCGCGCAGACCACCAGAACTATTTCGGCGTTGACGAGAACCTGGGCCCCGTGGCGGTGAGCGTCCGGCGCGAGAAGATCGACGAGGGCCGCGAGAAGGAGAGCTCGCACGGCCCGCAGCACCTCTACCGCGTCGTCTTCCGCACCAGCGAGGTGAGGAGGCCGCGGGCAAGAACCTCGTCCCCGTCGTGGCGTGTCTTGGGCACGTGCCGGCGGCGAGTTGATGATGGCCGGTGAGGGTTTGGGTGTTGCCACAGCGCTGGCGGTGTTGTCACGGCAGGCTCAAGTCGGATATGTTCTGTAAACCTTGCAAAGGCGTAAACGTGTAGCGCCTTCCTGTGACCGCCTTCAAGCAACGAGAGTGGTGCGAGTACCAACTGTTCTTGCTTGAAATTCACTTTCAGTAGGGCAGCATCACATCTCAGAATCATCAGCTTTCTTTAGGCTGGAAGAATCTGATGAGCTACGAAGCTTTCTTTCACAGATGTCCGGGAAGGGGGGCGGGTCAGCAAGTTGCGTGCTAGGTGCCTCTCGCTAGCTTTTGATCACTGGGGGGTTTTTTTTCCCCCCAGGCGAGCTTGGGTTTTCTTTTGTTAACAATAGTAAGTTCACGCTGTTGATTGCTTTTATTATGAAACATCATTGCCTTCACAAGGTTTTGAATAAAACAGCTGTGTTGCACGGAAATAAAAAAAGGCATAGGTGAACATGGAAACAATTTCTTGGCACGCAAGTTGAAAGTTAACCCAAATAAATGATTTGTTTTCTCTACCGCATTTGCATAGCGGCTTTGTTACGGAAATAACAATTTTCCGTTGTGTTGATGTTAAACAAACGTTACAGTGAAAAGTGGTGGGATGGTTAGTGCACCAGACTTGCAAACCAGAGGGCTCCAGTGCAATGTTGTCTCTCGGCGTGGGCAGGAGAAACAACGATGGCAAGTTTCTTAAATCCCCCCCCACCCTGCCACCGCCTCTCTCCTCCCAGCAGTATTAATGGCTGCAGCCACAGTTAGTCCATTGGCCGCTCGCGTGTGGTGGGTTCAGTGTGGGTGCACCCAACTCTTGCAAGACTTCTGGTTGGCCTGGAAGAGTAGGCCAAATACCCGCGAGAGTTCGCTCCCGCGGAGCGCTCCCTTCCGCCAGCAGTGCTGTAAGCAAGCGATTGGAGTACCGCGCCGTCACCTCTCGCCTCGAATTAAAAGCTAAACGTCCGGTGTTTCACATTAAGTAAACAACTAAAAGCTCATGATTGCAGCTGGCGCAGCTGGGTTTGAGGTCGGACGGACGCCCCTGATCTTGTGGCGGCGGGGGTGGGCGGCGGCGGCGGCGGCGCCGGCGTTGCTCGTGCCGTCCGCACTCCAAATCCCCGCGCCGCCGCCGAGACGCGTGACGGTGGCGTGTGAGTGCGGCCGAGGTGGCGCCACCGCGGAGCTAAAGCTTCAGAGCGGCGCCCCACGGCCTGCCCGGCGAGGGACGCGCTCCTGCGGATTACGGATTATTGTCGTCGCCTCTCGAGTCTGCTTACGCCGCTCCCGTGGAGGGAGCGGGTGGGGGGGGGGCCGGGGCGAAGAGCTGGCGGAGAGTCGATGGGCAGTTCCATGAATTGGGACGCTTTAAAGATGTGTGGGTCATCATTGGTGTAATCGTGAAGTTTTTTTTTCGCTTGGGCGTAGCGTCTTGGCCAATTCGAACCGTAATTGGGATGTAATTAATTTGTCCATCTCTTCCGATGAGGGAGAAATGTTCAAAGTGCTGCCACGTTGTTAGACGTAGTCGGAAACAAACTGGCGTTTTCGTCCACGCTGGGGTGGCGATGGCGCGTGGATTTTCGCGTGTGTGTCAATCCGGTGACTTATTCCGTAAATAAGTAATGTGTTTTTTAATTATAGACAATTAACTTCAAAACGACATCTATTATTAGGATGATTTTGAAATTTTGATTGTGAGGTTGCCTCATCTAGGGAGGAACTGCCATGAAGGTGCCAGGGAGGGGCAGGGGCAAACGCTCAAATAAATAGTGATATTACGTGGCTCCTGTGTATACAAAGACAAAGATTCCCCGTATAGCCTTAACAGACTGTTGGGGAAAGTGCTGTTAGTGAGCTCCTGTGAAGGCCGGTACGGTGCACGAGGCGGTGGGTGACCAACACCACGCCCCGCCACCTTTGTCTCCCCAGTAGCAATATTTACACACCACGAACAGGTACTCATTTGAGGCTGAGTGGACCTAGGAGAGTCCCAGGACCTGTTCAGATAATAATCATCATTGGTGTTAGTGGCCGTGACTGGGAATTGTACCTGGGTTGTCGGTCTTCTAGCAAAGCGCGCTAAACACTGCACTACCGCTACACACACACACACGAACACTTACGCCATCCAATAAAGTACTTTGTGTGCTACAGCATGCACACAATTACAAAGTCCGAGTCTGCCTCCTCCAGAATTCCACATTCCAAAGTTTGGTGCCAGTCCACCCATAAGACAACCGCCCGCTGTTGGCTTCCCACAAAGTGGTAGTTTTATTATTGACCCACTGCACATTGTGGATATATCTTCTTGGTTCTTTCGGTAAAGTCACGTAGAAAGGAAATAATAAAATAATAAAAATAAAACATAATAAAATAATTCTCACCACGTTTCGGCTACAACGCAAGCAGCCGTCCTCAGGTGAAGAATGAAACACCAAGCTTGGAGCGTATATTTAAGCTGGGTTGGAGGGGGAAGGAGAGCGCCTTGACAAAAATTGTGGATATCGTGTACAAGTACGTACACAGTAAACAGAGTGTACGTGCGGCATGCGCACAGTTAATGCATTCAGCATGTGTTGACTTTCACCGTTATCATTCGGCCACTGTCAATCCACTGCTGGATAAATGCCGCCTCCCCCGCGCCATCGCCACCCATCATGGTCCTGCGATTCGACAGCCCCACGCACGAGCCGGCGCGGTCGACTGTAGCCGCGGCAATGCGTCGTGTAACGCTCTGCGCTTGGCAGAGTGTTTTTTTTTTACTGCTTGCCCACCGCCGCTCTCTTAAGGGGCCAGTGCCGAGGCTGCGGTCTCAATCTTCCTGAGCGTGGCTGCCACCGCCTATAGTTGTGTGCGTGTGTGTGTGCGTGTGTGTGTGCGTGTGAGTGTGTGTGTGTGTATTGATTTGTGTGGATGCGTTGCCTGCACCGTTAGCCATGAATGAGCCGAAGCGGTACGCTGTTGCCTCCCGACTCGCCGGCACTCACGCGCAACAATTCCCACTGCTAGTGGCAGGACGTCGACACCAAACTAATTGGCGCTGCGCTGGTACCACGGTGCCGGAACTAACCCCACGCACCCGCCGACCCTTGTTCGTCTTGTTGGCCACCGTTTCCAATTTATCAGGTTCACTTTGTTGAACTGGGTGAAAACGCAAGAGGATGAGGGTCAGCCATTCTGTGACCTTTAAAGAAGTACAAACAAAGAAGCAAATGTAAATTGAAGAAAAATCTACTGACAAGAAATTTGAGCAAAAAACGTATTTGTGGAATAAGTCAAAACAGTGACTAGCAGGTGACCACTGTATAATGCAGGGCCTAGACATCTGTGAAAAATTGCTTTATAGCTTAAAGGATTTCTTCAGTATAAATACTGATTCTGATTCTTTGCGAAATCTATAACCAGAGTTGAGCCTGGATAGTGCATGGATGAGTGACCGCCATGCACAAAGCAGGGCACATTGCTGGCAGAAGAGGACAGCCCAGTAACATCCATTGTTGTACTGTACTCTGATGCCATGTCTATGCTCTCTGCCTTCACCAACCTCCACTGACTGGTGTGAAGTACTTTGGTCAAACAAACGCCCATGTCCCGCACAGCATGGCAAGGGCTGTCTTCCAGCAGTGGTTTGACTCAAGGGTTGTACATGTATACGTGCTGTACGTAATCGGTTCACATCTCCCCTCCAGCTACTAGACGTGCAATAGCTAATCAGTTTTCAAGGAATGCGAGTTTGGTACAAGTCTGTTAGCATCTGCAAAGTTCCCACGCCATCCCCTGGCTCTCCGTTGCAGCCATCTACGCAGCGGAGTCCGATTCGCGTGCTGTAGGCGAACGATCCCATTTCCCACGAGAATTCTGCACCGATGTATCTGTCCCCAGAAGATGGGCGAAACCGCCAAGGGGGGGGATGCGTTTTGGTCGTTCCGTCAACGTGCGAATCTGGCTCACAATGTGCGTAGAGCTGCGATCATTGCACTGCAGCAGCGCAAGCCGCGCACCGTTGTCTGCAGACCAGGCGCAGGCGCTCAAGCTGTTGTTTTTCCAACTCCCTCCTCAGCCCACCCCCGCCCCTCAATATATAAATGAAATTGTAAAAGTGTTTTTTGGAAAAGTGAAACGACACCGGTGCCAAAGAAAGCACACGTTGGCTCATGTTTTCACCCGACAAAAGCCTTCATTAGGCCTAAGGCTGCTGCCTAAAAAAAGAAAGAAACTTTGAACGCCTCGTGCACTTTTCATAACATCTTGGCAATCGCGTTCTCTCGTGCTGCACTTGCCGATGTGTGCGTGCGTGTGCGCTCGTTAAGTGCTCCTCAATGAATTCTATCGGATCTGGCACCGGGTTACCGCCAGGTCGTTCTGTGGACGGAAGATCTGGGTTGAAATAATCCCGTCACCGACTCTCTCGCGTTTCCGTGCCATCGGCAATAGGCGCTCGCGAACAGCACTCGACCCAAACGGCCAGCGATGAGTAAAAATGGCGATCGTTGTAAATGGGTCCTTGCCAACCGTGCTAATTGGAGGTGCAGGATGTCGCTGTCCTACCCTGTCACCGTAGCTTTTGTACCCCGTCTCTCTCCACTGTCACTCGACCCCGACCCCACTTTCTCTGCACCTGCCGTTGTTTTTCGCCTGCCACGACCTCGCCCATCCTCGCCTGCGCCGAGCTGTCCGCGCTGAACCCTTCCACCCGACTGCCCCCTCACTGACCTCCTGTGCCCCCGGCCCCCCCCCCCGCAGCTGCGCACCCTGCGCGGAGCGGTGCTGGAGGACGCGGTGCCGTCGACGGCGCGCCACGGCACCACACGGGGGCTGCCGCTCAAGGAGGTGATGGAGTTCGTGCTGCCCGAGCTGCAGCTGAGCTGCTTGCGCCTCGCGCCGGCCACTCCCAGGGTCTCCGAGCAGCTCCTCAAGCTCGACGAGCAGGGGGTGAGGAGCGGCGTGAGCGCGTGGGTTGACGCTGCCTTTGTCTCTGGGTGCGTGTGTGTTTTTTATCTGTGTGAGCAGTAGTAGGATGGTTTTTTTTTCCACGACGTTTAGCGGTAATTAATTGAAGATGGAGGGGTTGGCCGCTGTGGTGGCTAGAAATGCACAAGTGCCGTGGGGATGTCACCGCCACTTAGTGGCGAATGGCGGTTGTTGGGCAGTAGTAGTGTAGTGGTTGGAGCACTGCGCTATGAATCTCGTGACCCAAGTTCGATTCACAGTTACAACGCGCATCTGTGGCAAATAGTGTCTGAATTGGTTTTGAATCTCCCCTAGGTTAACCTAGCCTTAAATGAGTACCTGCTACTATGTATGAACATTGGTTCTTTCTGACAAAACATGCCCCCAGCAGTCGACGTAGGCTCTATGGGTGATATTTGTTTTTTGTGTGAATGTGAAATTCGTACAACTGGCTTCATGCTCTGTAGGCGAAGAATTCCATCTCATTGCCAGCGTTGTGGGACACTTGTGGGACGATGGCGCTTAAAACAATAGCAGAAAACATACCGCTCGAACGTTAGCCGTCATTACAATTGTCCTCCAATAGTTAGTCAATCCGCTGCTGAATAAATGCCATCACGGCGACCAACACGACGTGGGGAAGCCTTCATCCAGCAGTGGATTGCCTCGGGGACGGGCCGCCGTGGTGGCGAGTTGTTACCGACCTCGCCTGGTATACAGGCGGTCATGGGTTGGATCCCGACCCTGACACCTGTATATTTGGAGTTTGCATGTTCTCCCCGTGGTCGCGTGGATTTTTCTCCAGCTCCTCGGGTTTTGCCCTCCACACTTAGAAACGTGCGTTTCCAGTATTTGGCTGCTCGTCATTTCCACGTGATGAGCCGCTTCGTTGAGCGATCATTTGTGGTCCAGGTCACTTATGAAAAAGAGCTACGTAGCTCAGTGGGCCTTACCTGGTTAAAATAATTTTTAAAAAAGTTTAGTTTTAGTTCAACTGTTGCAGCAGGCGAAGACGAAAGAGGCGCAGTGCTTAATACGGGCAGACTGCTGCCATTATCGCGGGGTTAATAACTCGCGGCTCCGTATTGTCTTAATACATGTACATCACCCCCCCCACTTTTAATCGATGCTGGAATTGCGCGGGGGGTCGGCGGCCGCCTGCGTTGCGACGAGCGACGCCGCCCCCCACGCCGTTGTTCCTCTGCTCCGGCGGAGAGAGGCACGCGGCCAAACCCCCCCCCCCCCCCTGCGCCGTTACCCGTGGAGGATCTGAGCTCGGCACTTCCACGAAAACGCTCCAACTTAAATTTGCCGATTAAAGGGAGTGGGGGGGCGGGGGCGGTGATGGGTGGTGGGGGATGTGGCTGTGAGTGAAGCGAGTATTGCGAGCCAACCGGAATGACTCTCTCTCTCTGCTGCTGCTGTGTGCGCGTGAGGGTTAGTGAAGGTTATTTATGAGCTTTGCATGGCTCTAGTGGGGGTCCCTGTGGCATTCCGGGTGCTACTGTTAAGAGCAGAGGTTAAATTGCAGTGAAATGTGTAAGTAACATCACGAACCGGACCTTTGCACCTCTCGGTTATTGGCATCGCAGCTGGGGTAGAGAGCGAAAACCGTCAGGAAGAGAAAAGCGAATCGCCCTGATTCTGCTGATGAAACGCCGCATTCAGAGTTGCCGATTCCGAATGTTTGCTGTGCCCCTTTTTACGGACGGGGCCGTCAATTCAACAGCGACGGTGCGTGTGCGGTGTAAGGTCTGAACAAGCTGAGTGGAATGACACACGCGCACACGGAACGATTATGGGCCTGGCGAACAGCGTGACTTTCACCTAAATATTTAGCATGTTCAATTACAACGTGTAAATGTTTACGTTGGCTGCGGACTGCTCGGAAGGAGTTCCTTACTGGAAACTGCCAAATTTCTGGCGGTAATTCCACCTTCATGCTTGATTTATACTTGTGGATGCGGCTGAGAGCATTTGGGTTTGTGTGTACAACTCTGAGCATGTGGTGTTCACGTGTGTAACAGTGAGCTCGTTGGTTCAATTGTGTGAATGTGTGCTAGTTCACCTGTGTGACAGTGAACCCGTTGGTTCACCTGTGTGACAGTGAACCCGTTGGTTCACCTGTGTGACAGTGAACCCGTTGGTTCACCTGTGCGACAGTGAACTCGTTGGTTCACCTGTGAGACTGTGAACTCGTTGGTTCACCTGTGAGACAGTGAACCCGTTGGTTCACTTGTGAGACAGTGAACCCGTTGGTTCACCTGTGAGACAGTGAACCCGTTGGTTCACCTGTGTGACAGTGAACTCGTTGGTTCACCTGTGAGACAGTGAACCCGTTGGTTCACCTGTGAGACTGTGAACTCGTTGGTTCACCTGTGTGACAGTGAACCCGTTGGTTCACCTGTGTGACTGTGAACTCGTCGGTTCACCTGTGTGACTGTGAACTCGTCGGTTCACCTGTGTGACAGTGAACTCGTCGGTTCACCTGTGAGACAGTGAACCCGTTGGTTCACCTGTGAGACTGTGAACTCGTTGGTTCACCTGTGTGACAGTGAACCCGTTGGTTCACCTGTGTGACTGTGAACTCGTCGGTTCACCTGTGTGACAGTGAACTCGTCGGTTCACCTGTGAGACAGTGAACTCGTTGGTTCACCTGTGAGACGGTGAACTCGTTGGTTCACCTGTGTGACAGTGAACTCGTTGGTTCACCTGTGAGACAGTGAACTCGTCGGTTCACCTGTGTGACAGTGAACTCGTCGGTTCACCTGTGAGACAGTGAACTCGTTGGTTCACCTGTGTGACTGTGAACTCGTTGGTTCACCTGTGAGACAGTGAACCCGTTGGTTCACCTGTGTAGCTGTTGGATTGCAGGGTCACCTGAGCGTTGGTGTCTCCAGTGTTCTTGACCCACCAGTAACCAACCCACACCCACCGCGGCCTGCCTCATCGGCTTGCTGAGCAACGTGGGGTTTGGTGGCGTTTTACTTTTGGTTACGACTCAACGCGAGCCCGGTACAAAGCGCCCATTGCAGAACGGAGACGGGGGGGAGGGAGGAACGCAAATCCCACGAACAGCAACAACAGCAGGCCGAGTTTGTCATGGCGGGGGCTTAACGAAGGTGGGGGAGGGGGCAGGGGGGTGAGAATTGGGGGGCTCGCTGCTCCAGCCAGGTGGGAACCACTCACGTGGCAGTTTACATGGGGGAGGCGGAAAAAGGGGCTAAAGGTAAACTAGCGTGCTGGGGGACAGGGTCGGGTGGGGGTGGAGAGAGAAAGTGGGGGCAGGGAGGGCGGGGGCAAAAGAGTGCAAGGCGTGTAATAAAACACCGCAAATCAAATAATTTATGCTAACGTCCCACAGGTCGGCGCTCCGCTCCCGCGGAAGAGGTGCGCGCAGCAGAGGTCGCAAACGGGTTTTGATTCCTTACCCGTACCCGGCCGCACCAGGGTTGCAAACGGGTACCCGTACCCGTACCCGGCCGGGTACAGGTACCCGTTCCCTACCCGTACCCGTACCCTACCCGAAATGAGTGACAAACGGTTACCGGTGACTCACGGCCTACCCGTCCCCGTACCCGGCCGCACCAGGGTCGCAAACGGGTACCCGTACCCGGCAGGGTACGGGTAGCCGGGTATCGGGTAGGGTACGGGTATCGGGTACCCGGTTGCGACCTCTGGCGCGCAGCCCCCTCCACCCCCCCAAAAAAAACAGCCGTCCCCCTCCACCCGACCTCCCCGACGACTCCGTAAGAATGGGGACCATCTGGCCTAGAACTCCACTTTCTCTGTCTTTGAGCTTGTGGCCAAAGTGCTCGATTTTTGCAAGGGTGAGGGGGGAGGGTATTATGCGACTGTTTCCACAAAAGGGGGTACATGGTCTTTACCAATTGATCAATATGACCTTCCTGGCCGTGATGGGTTTGCAGGAAAGCACGCTGATGTTTCGACAGAGCCCCACAAAGTAGTTTCGATTGCAGGAGTGAGAAGAATGGTGCTGCAGAATTTAGTAAAGAAGTCCATGATATCCCGATGAAATATGACTGTCCGGGCATGACCAAAAGGCATGGAGGCATGACTGGACCGAGGACAATCTGGCGGTGAAACGTCCACGAATTTTTCTCTTCTCTCGTTGTTCACGTAGGTGCCATTTCATTCATTTAAACTGGATTAAGCCTCTGTGGTAACGATCGTGGTGCCGGATTGAGGGGCCCGCCAGGTTTGTGTCCATTTATGCCGAGGGACACCATGGGACAGAAACCTACTCCCAAGTTTCCGAGTTGTTGGTCTGTGGTACGAGTAACCCTCGCAATCCCGTTGGTGCTGTTTTGACAAAACGTGAAAATCATCATCGCCATCGCAACGCGCTTCGTTCATGAAGCTTTGAAACGTACGACGTTCATAAAAACATTGACGTTCCACGGAGAAAATGTTTTGTCGGTTATGGGAAAGTGTTTATACCGTGTGCGTATAATAAGTGCAACATCGTCAGCGTAATAAATTATTAAGTTAGAAGATTTTATAACCCATTAGCTTGCATTATTTCCCGCGCATCGGCACGCCGAAATTACGTCTTTAAATCAAACGGCCGGGACCTGAGTTGAACAAAATGACAGCGTTCACAGATGAGAAGTGGGGGTAAGGACGGGGGAGTGATTCGGGGGGGGGGGGGGCCTGGGGATGTTATGCTGCATCAGCCCCGCCAGCATTGGCTGAAACGCAAACCCCTCTTGGCAGTTTAGTAAATGTGAGCCTTCAAGCTGTCACTTTAATTCATTCTGCACAATATCCATGGCAACCGCGCTGACAAGGGAAATAAGGACTTGCTGACCTGGCTGATTGGGTTCCTCCTGCACCAGGGTCCGCACACCGCGCTCATCGCTGGGGATGCGAGCGCAGCTGTTTGTGTTGCCGCTCGTTAATTTAAAATATCTTAAGCGCAAAATAACGTTTTGGCGCGTGTGACCCTCCTCCCGAAATAAGCGAGCGCCCAGCTTTATTGCCGCAACATCCACCCTGCGCTCTCCCCCGTGTCCCGTCTCCCCGTACCCGTCGCCCCCGTGTCCCGTCTCTCCGTACCTGTCGCCCCGTACCCGTCGCCCCCATACCAGTCTCCCTGTACCCGTCGCTCCCGTCTCCCCGTGTCCATCAGCTTGTCCCCGATGCAGTCGACCGCGGGACTCGTTCCGGTCGGGGGACGTGTCGTGTAGAGGTGGGGCGGGGGGACGTCGTGGGGTAGGTACTGGATGCTGTTTCCGCACGCCCGTGGGGGCGCGTACGAATAAGAGGTGCTAATCGCAGGCTAATGTGAGGGCCGTGCTGGAGGGGTGGCGGCTGCTGCTGCTGCGATCATCGAAGCGCCTCTCTCCATCCCCACCCCTGACCAGGCAGTGGCAGCGTCTAGCAACTCTCTTGGTTTGTAAGCCCCGAGGTTGACGCTAATGTTGTTTGTCATGTTTACATAATTACACGTGGATGCATGTTTATAATTCATACGGCCGTGTAAAACTATTCACAGGACGTAGCGATGCACATCCCCAGCGATTCTACTCATTGTCGGGGTGGCTGTGGCATTCAAGGGCCAAAACAAATTCGGTCTCATTTTCATATCCGTTTCGTGCCCATTTTGTTAACGCCATCGCCCTAGATACAAAACAATCTAACGACGTGCGTGAATCGTAAATGGTGTTAACACGCAAACACATTCCTACACTGCGGGACCTGGTGCGCGCGCGCGTTTTGAGCGATTGAATCGACGTGAACCTCTGCATCTTGCCGTGCCTCACGGCCCTGTGCAGGCTCTCTCCTGCAAGTCGACGCACAAAGCCCCGAGGTGCCAGCGTTCTTGCCACCACGAGCAGCCGGCCTCTCACTCTTCTGCGCAGAGATGAGAAAGTTCCTGCCACCAATGCATAGTTTGCATTTCAGTAGAATGAACCTTTCCTATAAGATTGGGTGTGGCTGTTCTCATATGAAGCATTCGTTTGGAATTCTCGCGTTGGAGTTTCGTATCCGGCGGAGGCTGTTGGAGGCTGGTGCGTGTTGCCGTTTTTGTGGTTAGCCATTCCTGCGAACAGCCGGTGTTGAGGGGTGGGTGCGGGGGACGTTTGGCTGAGACTGTGCCTCACTTTGTCTCCTTTCAACCGCGTCTGGATTTCACACCCTCGGGGGGGGGGTGGGGGGGCTGCTGCTGTGTGCTGGAAGGAGGAAGTGGGATGGCTGGGGTGTTTTTTCTCGCCCGGGTGCTAATTAATTTTTGATCGATGAGGTTTGATTGTGGTGAGGAGGTTGCAAATGGCCCCGTTTGTGTTTCCCGACAAGTGTTGCGTCGTTGCGTGGGCATGGCCTCTGTGCGTGGTGGTTTTCCCCTTTTTTTTCCCACCTTCCCCCGAACAAACCCGCGTGGCTTGAAGAGGACGCTGCCTGCCCCCCCCCATAGAGTGCGGTTGTGTGTGGGTGTCGTGTAATTCAGCCTCGGGTCAAACGTCACTGCTTTCTGTTTATCGGGCGCTTGAGGCACCCACTGCTGTCCCTCGCGGTGGCTCTTTTTGTATCGAGCAGATATGTTATATATTTTTTTACATCATTGCATCACATTGAGCGAAGGCGGAATTGACTTCAACCTCTCAAGTATAAATTAAATCGCTCTCTCTGTTGTAAAATATTTTGGTGCAATTGCCGGTACTTACATGATTATTGGTGATTCCAATTATATTGAAATGGGCCCTCTGTACGCATATATTCAAATCCGAACTACTACTAAAGCTCTTGCCTTTCGGCCGCATTCTTCTCCCACGGAGTTGGAAATCAGTCGTGCAAGTCTGTTTACTGTAAGGTGTCGCACCGAAATGCACAGTTTGACATTTCCTTGAAAGTCTCTGCAGAAAATCCACTCAGTAAAATTGCCATCGCGGAAACGTTCATTCCATTCGTGGAGGCCTGTAACAACGCCGCGTATCCCTGGGCGCTCCAAAAAAATAATGAAAGGAACATTAATGGCGGTTTTTGTGCATTTAATTTGAGATTCAAATATAAACGAAATGACTCAACTGGGAATAAGGTGGAAATTAAAACGTGTGCCATGGGGCCCGCTCCCCCCTGTTCCCGCTCCCCCCTGTTCCCGCTCCCCCCTGTTCCCGCTCCCCCCTGTTCCCGCTCCCCCCTGTTCCCGCTCCCCCCTGTTCCCGCTCCCCCCTGTTCCCGCTCCCCTCCAGCAGCTGGATGATACTGTGTAATAAGGGGATTCCAAAGAACACAGGATGAGATGTTAGTATCCTTTGTGCAAGCACTTCCAAGAGTTCATGAACAGTGAGCCTGGTGAAATTTGGGGAGCGCATCGTCAGTAGTGACCCTTTGGTTCCTAGGGTGTTTCGGCCTTTCACACTATACACCCTCCCCAAAGGCGGCCAGCGACAGGGTGATCAATCCTACGCTTGCGTCCCATTCCCAATTAGTCATAGGAGTTGCCTTGTTGTTGATAGCCAACATCCCAGGGAATCCATGTCCGCAAAAAATGTAGAATTCTTGTTGGCATACTCTTAGGTTTTTTCGGTAAAGTCACCTAGGTAAAAAAAATTATAATAATATAAATAAAATAATTAATCAATGAAATCACGACGTTTCGGAGGCAACACAAGTCTCCTTCTTCATGGTGGGACCGTCACAGATAAATTTACTGTATTTTTATTTTTTACCTACGTGACTTTACCGAAAAAAACCTAAGAGTATGAATCCTTGCAGTCACGAAAGCTTCAAATCTAGAATCTTGTTGGCACGATGTTTGTGACATAACAACGACGCTGACTGTTTGAAGACATCACAATTGTCGGTGTTCCTCCATCCTGAGGCCCCTGATTTTATAATCCCCTAGGGCCCCACGCTGCCACCTCTGGATTTTGTCTGCCAGGTCAATCGTTTTCCTGGTGGCTACACATGTAACAATTCAACCTCACCACCGCCACCTCCCCCCCCCCGCAGCTATTCCAAGGATTGTCAAAATCAGGGAAAGCGATTTCCATTAAAGAATCGTTTTTCTTTCAACCCTTATCATACTTCTGATTGCACTTGGAGACACTTTGTTTTTTTGACCTTAGGTGTCCCTTGAAGAAGAGACCTTTTAATCTCAATGGGCCCTCACGTGGCTATAAATAAATCCGTCGGATTAAATGACGGGTCTCTGGAACGATTGACGGCAGCAGCGTTTGCCCGTGGCCGCTCGAGTCGGCCGCCACTCGCTGGGTATCGCTCGCTGGGTCCTCCGCCGCCGCGGCCGCCGCTCACCCTCGCCGCCTGTCCCCCCCCCTCCCTCCCGCCCGCTCGTCGTCTCCCGGCAGCTGAGCTACCAGCACAAGGTGGGCATCATGTACTGCAAGGCGGGCCAGAGCACAGAGGAGGAGATGTACAACAACGAGACGGCGGAGGCGGCCTTCGACGAGTTCCTCGACCTCCTGGGGGAGCGCGTGCGCCTCAAGGGCTTCACCAAGTACCGCGCGCAGCTCGACAACAAGAGTGAGCGGCCCGCGGCACCACGCGTCGCCCCTCCCCTCCCCGTCTGCCCCTGCTCCCCATCCCTCTCGCTCTCCCTTCCCCCCCAGCTTCCCATCCCCCTCGCCCGTCCCTGTCTGCCCCCCCACCCCTCGCTCTCCATCAGTCTTGCTTCCCATCTCTCTTATTGCTGTCCATCCCTCTCGCTCCCCATCCTCCCTGTTCCCCCTCTTCCCCCCCCCCCACCTTCTCCCCTGTAGGCTGTATATATTTCTCCATTTGTTTACCTTCACATTTGCATGCAGATGTCTCAGCTGCAGCAGCTGGAACATCATGGCGGGGGGGGAGGGGTGGGGGGTCATTAACACTTTCTGCCTCTGCGTGGGCGGCGTTCAGCACTTTGTGTTTTGGGTTCCGCGCACAAATCCGTCTCCCGCACCGCACCGCGAATTTCAAGATTTGCCAAATTAGCTTTAATTACCAGAAAAATTCATATGTATTTGCCTAACAGGTGCAGGGCGGGAAATGAACGATGAGCAGCACTTCTTTGTGATGTGTCTGCTTTGGGTAATTGCTTCATGGAGACGAGGCATCGGTTCTGCCGGTGGACAGGGTGCTGGGCAGCGAGCGTCACTCGCCGTCACTTGCTCCCTCTCACCGTTCTGTGTTTGTGGCGGTGTGACGACGGTTGGGCGATCCGCCCTGTAAGCCCGCACGTTCGCTCGCACGGGCAATCCCGCACCTCGACAGCGCCAGGCCCCTGTGCAACCTCGAGCTTTCCCCTTAGCACTTGTGAAAATCCTCAAAGTGTTAGTGCCACGGTGGGAGATGTGAAGCGTTGCACCGCTTAGCCAAGAGGCCACGTGGAGGATGTGACATTTAGTCAGGATGGTGCGAAAGCTGCCGCCCCCCCCCGCCCCCCGTACGCAAAACGTTATCAGGAATCGTCGGGAGCCCAGGGGCATAGACGCGGAAGACGGCACGTCGCTGGTTGACCACTCTGCTCCCCCACCGCCGCAGATTATCAAGTGTGATGTTTGCTTTTCAGAGGAAGAGCAATCGTGCCCTGTAAATGTACGCATGCCCTCACAGCTGCCGCTGCAAACCGGATTACTTGGCCTCTGCATTGCCCGCGCCACAAAAATGTCATCACCTTGGGTTAACATCGCTTGACGTTAAATGTCACGGTTCGCACGTCGGTATTCCAACGGTCAAAGGTTTTTCCAAATTTGGGTCATATCCGCTTGCGCTCGGCTCACGAGTGCCATGGTATGTTTGTGCTCTCGCTTGCTCGTACGACGGCCGATAACCAAATTATTTTGCAAGTCGTGTAATTAGGGGCAGCGCCTTACAAACACTGGAAGTGTTCCCGGCCGCAGCGCCGTGCCAACGGCGCCCGTTAGCGGCAACGGCACTGGCAGCAAAACAATGAAACCGCTGCTGCATTTTGAAATCGCAGCGCAAAATTGAGTCCCAACTGCTCGGTTAATTTGGTCGTTAATGAAACGCGACTCTGTTACGTCCGTGCTGCGCCGTCCGGTGTGGCGGCGGCAGCGGCGGCTCGGCTCACGTTTGAGTTGTCCCCTGAACTGACCGACGCGACGGTGCCCCCCCCCCGTGTCTGACAGCCGACTCGACGGGGATGCACTCGCTCTACACCACCTACAAGGACTACGAGATCATGTTCCACGTGTCCAGCATGCTGCCGTACACGCCCAACAACCGGCAGCAGGTACCCACGTGACCCACGCGAAGCCGTGGCCTCTCCCCCTTGCGCACCAACGCACGCGCGCGCTCGAGCGTCATCTTTAAACCCCCCGCCAAACCTCCTACGCATTTCACAAGAAGTACTAATCGCATATCTGCATTTCCCATAAATATGCTAAATTCCTCTTGATATGCAAATTATTTTGTCAAGGCGCCCTTCCCCCCTCCATCTCAGCTTAAATAGTCGCTCCAAGCCTGGGGTGTGTCATTCAGACTCTGTCTTCTCGACAGACCTGTTCTTCACCTGAGGACGGCTGCTTGCGTTGTGGCCGAAACGTCGTGAGAATTATTTTATTATGTTTTATTTTTATTATTTCCATTCTACGTGACTTTACCGAAAGAACCAAGAAGATGAATCCCTGCAGTCACGAAAGCTTTAAATAGAAATCGAGCGTCATCGTCGAGGGCCTCCCTCTGCTGATTTGGCACCTGGCGAAGTGGTCCAGTGGCTTTGGAGGTGGGAGTTGGTGGATCGTGCAGAGATCATCATGTGAAGCTTCTGTTACATAGCTTCCTCTCCTCTAAATTGAAAACGAATTTCTTTAGAGCTGCTTTTTGTGTTTAGTTTTGTTTGTCCTTCCCCCGCACCTCCGGTTAGCACGGTTGGCTACGTACGGTGCGAACAAAGTTCTGCACACATACGTTAGGCGTTGACGTGGCCAATAGATGGTCGTTCCTACTCCCTGCCCCCACGCCATGTGTAACGTGCCAAAATAAGTGCTCGTGAATCTCTCTTACCTTGATGGAATGTAAGGCTTCTGTGTAAACTCAACTGCATAGGACAGGCCTCTGAGAGCTGTGAGTCTCAAACTGCAGTGTTCTTGAATCGATGCATCCAGGGAGAAACTAACCCTAGGCATGACGATGTCTTACTCAATGCCCCGCGCCGACACTTTTGACACAAAGAGTTGCACCTGGTGCAGGCTGCGAGCCTCGTCCCGCCGGATCGTAGCGTTCCTAGCCACCAAATAATTTAGGGATCGTTTAGTGACGTTGTCTTTATTGCCATAATACATTTCTGATGGGCCATTTGGTGCCTAAGCGACTGTATACCCCATTATCCGCTGTAATTAGTATGGGCTGCCTCGTCTGCGCTGGCCTGCGGGGCGATGCATCTGGCGTGGTGGGATGGGAGCAGTTCTGCTGATTGTTGCCACGGCGGACGGAATAGGAGAGCATCTGGCATCTGGGCTAACGGCCCTATCAAAAATGTAGTCAATAAAAAGGGAGGGGTTGCAGCGTCGTGGGGGCGTATAATGTTTTGTAGAACCGCAAATGCAGACTGTTATTATGGGACAAAGCCTTGATAGTCATCGTGACTATGGGGGCGTGTAATGGTCATAAAAGAGGAAGGGCTTGGCGACATATTACGCTTGTTTTCCACAGCGACGAGTCTTCATTTGGAGCGCCGTGCCAAAGAGGCCTTTAGTTACGGCGGAGAGGAGACAAAAGATGTTTGTGGTAGAGGCAGTCGTTGACTTCCAAACACCTGATTTACGAACACCCACACTTGCGAAACCAGCTTGCCTGAAAAAAATACATCGGCTTAAAACGCGAACTCGCACTTGCAAACTCAACCACGGAACTATTTTGTTCAGCGGAGCGATCCTCCGCGGGATGTAATGAGTCAGCCTCGTGCTGGGAGTGAGAGTTTGTGCATATGTGTGTGCCGCGCGCGAATGTGTGTGTGTGAAAGTGTGTGTGCGTGCGCACGGATAAACGGAGATTTATCCAGTCTCGCAGCAAGATGTCTCTTGGAAAGGCAATTTCATCACGGCAAAACAAACAAAAAATTACCTACATATTGGCCTGTCTTGCTTGTCAATCCAAAAACACTTGTGACAAATTGAAAGCCCATTTTTTTGTGGACTGTCTCTGCTGCTGTTTGTTGTGTCGGGCCAGCAACACGGGGGTCGCTGGTGGCACCGTTTTCGATCTGTCGCGCATTCATAAATAAACTGCACAATCCGATACACCTCCGCTAATGCGGCCTCAAATCTCGCACGCGTCCTAGCAAATCAAACGTCTTAACCTTGTGAAGCTTGAAGTTTCGGTGAGGGAATGCTGTGCACGTTACAATTTGAAATTATTATTTAAGTTTTAACGGGCCGCGCCGGCTCCCTCCCGTGACTATAAACGTCACCTATCCCTGCAGTGCGCAGCAGCATGTCGCGCGGAGTAAATAGCATCGCCGAGGTGAGCATCGCGATGAAAGCGAGGGCTGCCTGTAGCGCAAGCGGAGGGGAAACGTTGTTGGGGTGTAGTTTTGCCAAACTGCTGCCGAGTTGCAAGCGAGCTTCATGGCGAGTGCCTCACAGACTGAAGCAGAATATTGTATTTCGATTTAAAGCTTTCGTGACTGCAGGGATTCATCTCCTTGGTTCTTTCGGTAAAGACACGTCGAATGTTAATAATAAAATAATAAAAAATAAAACATAATTAAATAATTCTCACGACGTTTCGGCCACAACGCAAGCAGCCACCGAGCCGTGAGGACGGCTGCTTGCGTTGTGGCCGAAACGTCGTGAGAATTATTTTATTATGTTTTATTTTTATTATTTTATTATTCCCATTCTACGTGACTTTACCGAAAGAACCAAGAAGACAGAATATTGTATTTATATTGGAGCAATCCGATGAGCTATAAAGCTCTTTTTCACAGATGACCAGTAGGGGCGGGGCAGCACGTTACAGCAACAAACGATACAAAAAATACGACAGGAGTGCGCTGAGCTCCCAGGAATCTCAGCAGCGGCAGTAGCACCGCCCACGCTGACGCAGCAGCAGCAGCAGCAGTGCGCAGCTGCGGCGTACATTTTCTTATTTGTTTTTGTTCCTATAAAGTCGTCATAGTTTCCTTGAAAAAATGGACAATGGCTCGGTAAATATTATGAGCCATGTCTACATGATGCCCCGTCCTTCGACAGTCATGTATTTTCTGCAACGGTTTATTTTATATTTCTTTTGGTGGCTTGTTTCCCTACCTCAATGGATTGAGTTTTTATTTTCCCCCACCCCGCCCCCAAATAAAAACTCAGCGTTACCAGATACCGGCACCCTGCTGAGCATCCCCTGCAGTTAGCGCGTGCAACGCAACCAGGCCTCATCCTCATCATCCTCCTCGCTCCGACAGGAATCGCCCCTATCAAAGCGCTGCTTTTTTTGGCTTAAGATTTTGTTTTTTACGCCCCGATCAAGTTACACCAGCCAGGAGGCCCCAAACGCAGTGATGTCATTGGGCCCATCACTTCCAAACATAAGAGACATCGGGTGAGAAAGAGAAGGGAATTGGAGTGGCTGTCGGGATGGAAGGGGAGGTGGGGAGGGGGAGGGGCGCGTGGGAGTGGGGAGCGAAGAGGAACCACCCACGCCGCAGCGGCGTGTCGAGTCGCATCCCGTGTACACACGTGTCACGCGTGTACACACGTGTCACGTGTGTGCAGTGAGTCACCCCGCCAGCATCTGTTCTCCGGGATGATCGTGATCACCGTCTGTCTCAAGCAGTGCGACTGCCTGCCCCGTGGCCGCCTCGCCGGCTCGATCGTTGGGAACTTTGTTCAAGACCATCGATGAAGTCATTGGCTTTGTTTGTGTCACTGACAAACAGTTTGTTGCTTTGTGCTGGAGCCACCGAGAAATTGAAAAATAAGGCGCTAATTTTCTTTGACCGTTTAAACTTCGTTTTGCTGCGATAATTTTGTACACGTCGTTCGTGGGGTTTTTCTCTCTTTATCTGCGCACGATCGCTGTTCGGGAAATAGTCCAGACATGCCATAATTAGTTGGACACTTCCAAAGGCCCGCAAATGGAATTTTGACAAGCACGATTTAAATTACCGTACTTGCTAGCTGGCTGCACTTCCCTCCTTCGGCGGTCGTTTGCGCGTCTTTCTTCAGCAGCCACCGAGTGAGAATCGGCTCCTCCTGTCTGTAGCAGGGGTGGTGCGACGTGGCTGATGGACCGCAATTTCCCTGGGTCGCCAGGGCAGATGTCGTGGTGTCGTTTATCGCCTCTGGGCGGTGACGCGATAGCAGCCTGGCCGTGCGCGCGAGAGAAGCGTCCTCCGCCGGGAATTGCCGCGCCAATCGGAGCTGTGCGCTCGTGACGTCTCCTCGATCCGTGCGCTCCAGGACGTACGTTGACCACCATTGTCAACGTCGTCGTCGTCGTCATCAACAGCCATTATCAATGCACTGCTGGATGGACTCCCCTCGGCCCTGCGTTCTCACAATCAATCTAGCACCTGCACACGAGCTGATGGTTCATATGGTGGTCACCGGCACGCCCCGGTTGAAGTACTAATTCCATCCCTGTGCCGGGCACTCAGAAACCGATGATTATTCCATCTCCGTCAATACAATCCTCCAACGTGGAGGAGTTGATTGATTGAACCAGTGCTCAATGATGCACTCGAGTCGATCTCACCATTGTCAAGCCTCTTCCTTGTCCCTCTCCTATCGCTTTGATTCCTCTGGCAATGTTAAGGATTCCTGCCCTCAGTTTGGCTGTGTCCTCTCACCCACACTGTGTTCAACGGTCTTCTTTATTGGCACGTGACACTTGACCAGAACGCCCTTCCGTCACCTCTTCCCCCCCTTTGACGGCACAAGCTTGATGGAAGCGCACCCTTTTGGAGCAAGGCACGCTGTGCTTATATCCGCAGTAGTGTGCTTGTATCAGAGGTCGCCCTTTGCCTCTCCCCCGCCTCCGCCTGCACCGCGTGCAACGTACGCTTTACGTTGAATCTATCTGAACCGGCTCCGACTGTATTCATCTTGGCATCATTGTCATTCGTGATCTACGTTGCTGGCCACTATCAGCCTTTCGGGCTTGGCAACTAAAATTCGTCTGTCATTGCACGATCGCAAGTGTTCATCTCAGCACCGGGGAGGCGGTGGGGGGGGGGGGGGGGTTACATGGGGAGGCCACGGTGCCTGGGCTGGGCAGATAGATTTCTTGGTAAGCGGAGTGCATGAATAATGCACGTGGCTTTTCTTGGTGAGGCCAGTGGCCCGGGCGACATTCGGCGTCTGCATCCGTCGGAGTGACCGGGCCAGTTCGCGCCAACGTAGTGCGCGAAGCGTTTTGTGTTGCGTGCTGTTCCGCGTGTAATTGGCAATCGGCGCCGGCGAAGCTACGGGATCATCGGCGGCTCCGCTGAAAGGCGCCGCGAATCGAACGAGCGCTGCGTCGGGCCGCCGCGAAGCCGAGCAAAGTCTCGAGCAGCGATTCATCTCTGTGCGGCCCTCACCTAATCGGTGAGTCGGAAATATGTTTCCGGCGCCCGGCGCACACCACGTCCGGCAGACCTCTCGCTGCGGTTCTTGTGGCTACTACTGGCCACGTGCAGCCTGCTGAATTTTTCCACAGATCCACGAAATGCTTCGTGAGCAATTAATCCCCGGTCGTACTCGGGAACGTCTTTTTATGAATGGTGACGCAAAAAGGAAGAGATAGGTGCTTCTCCCCGCACAGCACCGTCCTGCTGCGTGTTGCCACCAAACCCAAATCGCAATTAATTACAATCGCAACGTATTTGTAACTCCAGCGAAAACAACGCTTTTGCAATTGTACAACGACGCCGCGCGTCTGCTGTCCACCCACGAACGCCGTCACGATACCCGCAATCCTGCAACCTCCTGCTGCCCAAGGGAGCTGTTTCTGGGAAAACAAAAAAAAGTGAAGTCACAATGAGAATAATTCTTTTTTCTAAAAGGTTAAGCCAGACCCCCCCCCTCCCCCCCCGCGGGGCCACGTCCCCTACGGGGCGATGCACGTGGGCTGTGGCCCCCGCAGCTGGAGAACGCCTCGCCCAGAAGATGGTGGCGCCGCCTAAATTGTCTTTCCATCTGTGCCGTTGAAACCTGAGCGTCGGCTGAAATTGCGATTTACTCTCCAGCAGCCGCCCCCCCCCCCCCCCCCCGTGCGAGCGAGGGCAGTGATGGGAAACGCAGGTGCTGTTCCGTCTAGTGGCCCGCCTCGTTTGGCGCGGTGGGGACCGCTTACTGTGCTCAAATTGCCGATCGGCATCGTCGGAGCTTCGATTTGTGGCTGGATGAGAATCTATGAATTTGTTTCCTCTTGCTTGAGCTGCGTGATGGTCCACTTGGAAGTCCTGTTTGGCCAAACCGCGTCTCCAAACGAGAACCACATTAAAGGCGATTCAGCCAAGGCTGTGATTTTTGTTTATCTCCACAGTGGGAACGCTTCCCGCTGCAGTGCTTAGCGAACGCTATTAAAGTTACGCTTATGAAACATTATAAACTCTTTATTTGTGTGTGTGTGTACAAATACACATTTGATAAATCCGTTACTGCGTATGAATATTAGCTCTGTAAGTTTAACAAAATTAGGAAAATTGGCATATAACTACCACGTGGCCTAACCCAAAAACAAATGTGGATCGATATACATGCCTGATTCTAGTTTACATCGGTTATAACCTCTCAACAAAACTTCGCGTAACACGGAGCATTGTCAGTCTAGTACTTGTGAGATCGGCCCTTGATTGACCATTCCACCACTCTTTTTGGTTATTTCGGTAAAGTTACGTGACTTTACCGAAAGAACCAAGAAGATGAATCCCTGCAGTCACGAAAGCTTTAAATCGAAATTCATTCCACCACTATTATTTGCTTGTAACTTGTCCCGATTGCCAATCCACTGCTGGATGAAGGCCTCCCCCACAACGTGTTTGTCACGGGGGCTGTTAGACTATACTTCAGCACGGTAGTTGGTGCATGTTTTTGGGTGGGGGGGGTGGTGGGGTAAGGGGAGGCGGCCGTGTGCTAGTAATCGAACTCGGGGTCGCCAGGTTCACAGCGCAGCAGTTCGCCAGCCGCTCGCTGGCAGCAGGGCCACTCCCCTGGGCAGCGCTGCCTCGGCGCTGTCTCTCCCCGGACGCCTGCCCTGGCACGACACGGCTCGCGCGCCGTGTGCGTTGGGCTGTTCTTCTACGCTTTAGTCGAGAGAGGAGGGGGGGGGGGCTCCCTCGCATTGAGATGCGCATTGCACTTACAATGAGCTCGATGTTGTTGTATTTACATTTGATGGGTTGGGGGAGGTGGGAGTCCTAAGTGCTTGATACGTGAAGGCTTTTCTTCTTTAAAACCACCCCCACCACCCCAACGATTGTGTTGAAATGATCAAAACCGTTGCCGTGCTTTTCACCCATTGTTGTAATGAAATCAAAGCGTTTCCTTTCAATAATAAACCCGACTCCGCTCTTAATCGTAGCCACAAGGAGCACGATGGATTTTCATTTAACCGTCTCACAAAGGTGCCGTGCTGGCTTGCGCCCGCGCCGGTTTGTGCAATCATTTACATTCGCTAATCAAATCCTATTTGTTGAGTTGTTCCGTTTGAGGCTTTTATTGGGCTCGGGAGGGAGGAGCGAGTGAGCGCCGGCGGCGGCGCGCGGTTACGCGAGCGGCGGAGGAAACGATTACAGGCGCGCGTTGCCCCGTTCACGTCGTTATTGTTTCGTTTTACGCTGGCAGTTTTAGAATTAAAAGCGATCCTCAAAGGGGAAGGGGTGGCGGGGGTGGGGGATGGGGAGGGAAACACAATTTAATTTGTGAGCTCTGACATTAGGAGGATGGGGGGGAAAAGAAGCCACCCAACTCTTTCTGCCGAGCGAACTGGTGCTCAAGACCTCTCGTCAGGCCCTCGCCGGCGCCTCTGTGAAGCTGCAGTGCCATGTCAGATGTCGGATGTCGAATGTCGGATGTCGGATGTCGTGTCGCAGCTCCTGAGGAAGCGGCACATCGGCAACGACATCGTCACCATCGTGTTCCAGGAGCCCGGGGCGCTGCCTTTTACACCCAAGAACATTCGCTCGCACTTCCAGCATGTGTTTGTCATCGTGCGAGTGCACAACCCCGGCAGCGAGAACGTCTGCTACAGGTGAGACGCACGCACGTTGCACGCGTGGGGGAGGGGGGGGGGCACAGAGACACACACACGTGTGCAGCCACGTGCAGACATCGCAAATGTTTACTTTCTACTTTTAGAGCGAGCGCCTGCAGTGTCTGCAGTAGGCGAGCACATGCGGGGCACATCTGTATGCGTGGCCTCCCCCGTGCTCAAATTTTTTGTCAAAGCCTGTGAAAATGTGTTTAACCCCCAAGCGCAGGTGATCCTTCACATTCTCTTCTCCCGACGCAAGCGAGCAAATCTTGTTCCTCTTTTTCTTTTCACGACGCCAGCGTCGCCGTGACTCGCTCGAAAGACGTTCCGCCGTTCGGGCCGCCGATCCCCAAAGGTGTGACCTTCCCCAAGTCGGCCGTGTTCCGGGACTTCCTCCTGGCCAAGGTGATCAACGGCGAGAACGCGGCGCACAAGTCGGACAAGTTCCGCGCGATGGCGGCGCGCACGAGGCAGGAGTACCTGCGCGACCTGGCGGAGAACCACGTGACGACGGGCACGGTGGAGTCTGCGGCGCGCTCGTTCGGGTTCATCCCGCTGGGCGGCAAGAGGAAGGAGAGGACGCGGCCGCGGCTGGGAGCCGAGCTGGGCAGCCAGGGCGCGCTGGTCTGGCACGCGCGCGCGCACGACTACTCCCACTCCGCCACACACCCCGAGCTCGGCTGCCTCTTGGGGATCTCCAACCAGGTGCGTCGCGACGACACGAGCGACGCTCCAGCGCCGTGAGCGAGCGCACGCACGTGCCGTCTTGCACAGTTTGAAACCGACGCCGCTCGCTCGCGCAGCGCTGTGGGATTTAAACGGATTTTTTTAATTAAAATTTTGGTCGTGGGTCGGCTTGGTGCATTCCTCCAAAGCACCATGCTTGTTTAAATTCCACAGTGGGTTGTCTTGTCGAAGGCTCTTCCCTGCCATAGCAATGCGGATTTTTCACCAGGTCCTCAGGACCACCGTCGCTAATGAGCGCGCACCGCGCAATCTCCTGCGGAGCATGGGGACAGTTTGAGTCCCTTCAAGAGGACGGCAGGCGCGGGTTGTCTGTGACGGCTCGCGGCGTGTCCCCCCGTGCCAGGTGGTGGTGCTGGTGGACAGGGTGGCGCGGAGCGGGGTGGTGTTCAACTGCACGACGCGCGACGTCATCGGGTGGACGTCGTCGCAGAACGCGCTGCGCATTTACTACGAGCGCGGCGAGTGCATCGACCTCACCGTGGCGCCGGACGAGGTGGTGGAGGTCGTGCAGCGGCTGCAGGTGACCGAGCGGCCGTCGTCGTTGTCGTCGCTGTCGCCAAGCAACCGAGCCGCGAGCAAACACAGCTGCTCGGTTGAACGCAGAGACACCCATTAATACAACAGCCGAAACGTCGTGATTTTTATTTTACTTAACTTTTTATTAATTTTTATTTTTTACCTACGTGACTTTACCGAAAAAACCTAAGAATATGAATCCTTGCAGTCACGAAAGCTTCAAATCTAGAATTAATACAACAGCCTTCGTTTAATATTGGGCATCTCTGGCTCAAGATGTCACCGAGAACTTTACAATCCAACCTTGATCTCCAGTTATTTTGCTTATGCAACATATTGAGCGGTTAATATCACAGACATCGTCGTTGATTACCCCCATGCTATCAAGAGCAAATAAGTCGTCGGGTGTGATTTTGAAATGGAACACCAAAACATCAGTCTTACCGAGGACAGGAAGGAGATCCAAAGGCTTGGAGCATAGTCTTGCCTTGTCGAGTGGCCTTCATTCACACGTGAGCTTAGGATGGAATTGGGTCACTGGGCAATTCGGCACTTTCCCAGTAAGCCGGTTCTGGAATTGATCCAGCTCAAACTTCGCGTAGCTTAAGCCGGCACTCAGCATTTTGAACTTTTAAGACGCACGGAGTATGAATCGGCTCAACTGCACCGTCGGCTCGCAGCGCAGATGCCCAGTTGCCTGGTGGCTCAGCCCCACCATTGATGATATTTATACCCGTCGCGTGTCAGAAGCCTTTTCATGTCTCCGCATGTAAAGTTTAAGGCGCACAACCGATCCGGATGGAGTACACCGGGTGTGGACATTCCTTCAATTCTCCTTGACCTCCCTCGGCTTGAATGGATTGCACAGGCTGGTCGCGTTGTTCCTTACACGGCGAATATGCCGACCCATTCAATTTTAAATCGCCCACGAGTTCTTGTGCTCGCTGCCCCATTCCGTGGCGATGACGCCTCGCCAGCTTTGTGGCGAGATGTTTAGCGGTGAGGCCCCACGGGATGACGGAGGCGGCGTGTGAATGCTAGGCGCAGCGCCGTGTTGCTAATCATGGGAGCCTCTGCTGGTGGTTCTCTTTGCACGGCCCTCTCCGTGTCCCTTGTGACAACGGATGGCTGGTCTTGCCTCGCCGTGCTTTTGAGTCCCACTCGCGAGCCGCACATGGTGTGCATTTCGGCGCCGTCTCGCGGCTTTTTCTTCCTAGGTTCATTGGAACACTCGCTCTGGGAGCCATCGTCGTAAACAAATCGATACATTTTCTGGAGAACGGTTGCCACTCGCTTGAAATTCCTCCCGTGGTGGAATCGGAGGGTTACTCCTTCTAAATATTTGCCACGGACCCCTGGTTACAGCTGTTGTGTGGTGGCAGCTGGCCGGCTCGTATTTCGCCGGGACGCGAGGCCACGTCGCCCTGGCGTGCGATGAAAGCCCGGTCTCATCAACCGAGCTTCCTCGACGCTCACGGAGTGAATCCCGGGGGAAACGCCCGCGACCTCGGGGCCTCCGAGTGGAAAACCTGAGTGTTTACGTTCCGCAAAAAAGGCAAACTGATCACGGTGAGGGTCGCGACCTCCAAGACAGAGGCAGCCACTTTCCCAGCGAGTCGCGGGGCAGCGCCCGGGGGGGAGGGGGCTGGGTGGTGCACGTGTTCGTCACAGGCCGTGCCACGTGTGCCGCTGGACTGCGGAGTCGCACGTGAACTCGATTTAACCGCGCTCCGGTTGCTGGTGCGTTTTCACCTCTAACTGCCAAACCCTCCCCTCGGGGTGCCCTCAAAGAACGAATCCGTTGTGTTTATTTAACCCTTGCACACCGACAACCCCGAGCCGCCACGAAGGGCTAAGAGTGTTTGCGAAGCTCGGCTTTGGTGGAACATAACAGGCGTCTAAATAAAACAAAACGCGATTGATTGTTGAAATATTTTTTCTCTCCTCTTGGTCAAGAATAGGATTTCAGCTTTCCTGCGGGAGTTGGGAAGTGAAATGAAAGGATTTGCTTACATAGCGCCAACAACTCAACAAATCATTTCCTCAGACGACACCACAGAAGTAGTTTGCAGCGTGTCTCGCCCACGAATAGCTGTCATTCTTTCTTCCTCTATAAATAGCAGTTGCATCATCGTCAAATAATAAATTGCATTTCATTCCCCTTTGTAAATCTACTGCTGGACAAAGGCCGTCCTGTGCCATGTCAAGCAGCAAGAGTTGTGTTTTGTCATACTTCACCACGCCGGTCAATGCGGGTTGGTAAAGCGAGGTCCAGGATCGCTTCAGATATCGCTCGCCACTGACGATCGTCATCCCCAGCTAACGGTGCAGTCGGTGAACCACTGCGCTCACCACTCCACCAATCGTCGGATATATACATAGCGGCGAACGTATACATTTGGTCTCGCCTTAAAGATGGCTTCTGTGAAAATAAATTGAGATTTTTTATTTTATTTTCTGCGTTCGTTGGTGGCCAGGCTGAAGACATTGGAATTCGCGGCACTTGAAATTCAAGTTATTATTCACAGATGACTAAAAAAAAACAGGATCCTAGTGGTGCTGACTCATTGGGTCTGACAAAGCCACTCTGAGCCTCCTGATAAACGATTAGACTCAACCGTACGACGTGAACCGGGTTCACAGCGGTGGTGACTCGTCGTCTCTGACACAGCCATTGTGAACCTAGTGTCACGTAGACCCAGCCCCAGGGCTTGATCCAGCATGTGTCAGCAGTGCTGGCATCAATGTCCCTGGCGGGAGCGCTGCTGTTTTGTGTTCGGCTGTTCCTGTAATAGTTGCGGTGGCTACAATTCCTCTGCTGTTGTAAGCCTGGTAGATGTGCAGTGATTCACCCCGCTGATGATGCAATGAATCGTGACAATTCACTGAATCGTAAATAAATGTAAGCGAAACGATTCCCACACGCGATCACGAGCGCGCATCGTGGGTGAGCCGATGAAAATCGACGTGACGTCTCATCACGTGCCCAACGGTGGAACTAACCGCGACGGGCACGCGCGCGTGCGTGGCGGAGATCGTGGCGAAACATGTTTTTTTATAATTGCGACAGCACCCCCTGCCCGTCGTCTTACTCGATAAAAAACAATAATAGTAAAAATAACCGCGACGGCACGCGTGCCCGTCCGTCCGTTTGCACGCAGCTGGTGACGCGCGGCTGCGAGACGCGGGAGCTCACGCTGCGGCGCAACGGGCTGGGCCAGCTCGGCTTCCACGTCAACTACGAGGGCGTCGTCGCCGACGTGGAGCAGTACGGCTTCGCGTGGCAGGCCGGCTTGCGCCAGGGCAGCCGCCTCGTCGAGATCTGCAAGGTCGCCGTGGCGACGCTCTCGCACGAGCAGATGATCGACCTGCTGCGCACCTCGGTCACCGTCCGGGTGGTCATCATCCCGCCGCACGACGACGGTTCGCCCAGGAGGTTCGCCCGCCCGGCTGCCCGGCCGCCCACCCCACTCGCTCCGTGTGTCCCTCGGTTCTGTCGTCTGTGTCTATGTCTATCTGTTCCACCTACAGGTGTCTGTCTGCCTGCCTTGCCTGTCTGTGTATTTTTCTTCTGTGTGTGTGTACATCTGTGTGTCTGCTCATTCCTCTGTGTGCCGATCTGTCTGTCTGCCTCTCCGTCAGTCTTTCGGGGTGAAGCCTCTGTCTGGCCTTGCATATCCTATGAGCAGTACAGGAGGAAGGGAGGGTGGCATCTCACATCATGTTCAGAAGCTTGGTCAAGCATGACATCACAGTGTGGGCATACTTCCAAAATACTTGTGATCGATCAAACTTCTTCTATTCCAACTATCACAGTCTGTCGTAGTGTTTGCTGTGCTTTGTCAGTTCTCTGCTGGTTAACGGCCTCGCCACGCCGTGTTGGCGATGCGGGTTGCTGACCATACTTCACCAAGCTGGACAGTGAAGGATGTTGGCAGGGAGTGCACAGGACTGGTTCAGAAATCACTCGCCGTGATGTTAGCTGTGGCTGGGAATCGAACTCGGGAGGGCCAGTTTCTTAGTGCACTAACCACTGCCACACCCCACCCTGTGTTAGAGTGATCAGAATTTAAATGTGATTCCCCCAATTGCTGTGACCAATATGATTATACTATCCATTTCAGACACAGTTTTCAATGAGAATGTGTTTAGAGCTCATTGAGATGCTACCATAGCGAGATGTTAACTACCTCGCCTGATATACAGGAGGTCGGAGGTTCCATCCCCGACCCTGACGCCTGCTGTATATTTGGAGTTTGCATGTTCTCCCCGTGGTCGCGTGGATTTTTCTCCAGGTTCTCCGGTTTTTTCCTTACACATTTGTAAACATTTGATAAGCCACTTCGTTGGGCTATCATTTGTGGCCAGGTCACTTCTGAAAAAGAGATGTAGAGCTCAGTGGGCCTTATCTGGTAAAATAAAAAATAGTTGACAGTTTATCTTCTTTGCAAGCGAGACCTTGCCAAATCCACTTTTGAATGCCCTGAACGACACTGCTTCTAAAGTGCTGGCAAACATCGCAAATAAGGCTGCGTTCAAATGCTTCGTGCAGCAAACGTCAATTTGAGCAAAGCTGCGCACGAAAAATTGGACCGGCTTTTGCTTAGAAAAATGGATTTTTGATTCCGTGCATTAATTAACTTTTGTGTTCAAAGTATATTGAAGTCGGGGGTTCGCTTCTACCGACTGTATAACAAAAAAAGGAAGCATAATTCAATCAGGAATAATGGCTGGTTAGGCCGGCTTGTACGTACGGCGGCCCACCGCCTGCAAATTGTATTGGACAGGATCTGGAACAATGAGCGAGAGCTCACAAATCAGACGCGCCTTTTCCTCCCGGGGGGGGCTGGGAGGGTGCACTGACCCAGGCAGAGCTCGCTGGAAGTCTGTGTGTGGGCTGACCTGCATGCCAAGCAATTTAAACTTTGAACACGAAAGAGTTATAGTGCGTCACACACACACACAAAAACTTTGCATATGTTTAAAGAGGGGAAATTTATGATTCGCATAACGCAGAAGTCACGAGGCCTCGGAGACTCGTAGACGTTGAAACGGCGACTGGCTGAAATAACGATTGCAGGCATTGGTCGTGGTTAAAACATTTCGGTGCACAGTGATTTTTCGTGTTGATTTAGAGCTGGCGAAAAGGGGCTGCACGGAGTCCGCTGTTGGCGCTTAGTGGCGCATCAGGAGTCGTACAATCCTCATGGACACTTGCATGGAAACATAAACATGCAAGCAAAGATCACCCATGCAGAGATGCAGATCTCCAGGGCTAGTGCTGTTAAAATAACAGCTCTTTGTCCAGCCACTGCCGGACGAAGGGTTCTCCCTGCGCTGCGTCGGTCATGCGCACTTCACCACGCTGCCGCGTTTGGGGTTGTCAGCCGGGGGGGCCGGGGTGGCAGGACAAGTTCAGATATCACTCACCGTTGAGGTTAGCCACGGCCAGGGAGAAAACTCAGATTTCCGGCTGTGCCGCCATTGCTCCCCCACACACAGTCACGCCATCACTCGGTCGCACGCACGCACAGGGGCATCGTCACCGGCTTTTTGTGCGGTAGGCCGCGAATTAAATTGCCGCTTGTACGGGCCCCGGCGTCCGCATTGGGAGTGAATCGTTATCAACTCTCCGGGGCTGGGCTGAATCCCTTGGCTAAAAGACGCCTTTCGGCCGCCATGCATGCCCCTTGAGAGCGGACGGTGGACGTTCTCGGCTACGGACCGTCTCAAGGAGTCGTGTTTTCCCAGAAGACCGCTGGATGTGTTCTTCCAAAAGAGGCCCTTCCATTCATCCCACTCTTTTCTGAATTACCTGCGACAACAGAGAACTTTGAATTGCCCAATAATGGCTGAACGCCAAAGCTATTTCCTCTCTTGACGCGCGCGCGACAAATATTGATGCTGTTTTCTAGCGCTTGGCTCCGGACCGTTTCTCCTCCACCTGCTCTGCATAGGAAATGTAACGCCTTTTCAAGGCGAGTGCCTCTCCTTAATCCCTTTGTTTTGGCGGCTTAGTCATTTGCTTTGCTTGGCGGTGGGTGATGTTTTGGTTCAAGCACGCGCTCATTGTTTTGCCTAAACACACCGGAGGGTTTAGCTTGCCCTGCCGCGGGCCCGATAAGCAGAGCATTTGCTTGCGAGCCGCTTTCTCAGAGCCAGGATTATTATCCCCATCACGCAATCCTCGCTCCCCCCCCGCCTCCCGACATGAGCTCCACCACCGCTGCTACCGCCAATTTGCGGACTCGAGCCGCCCGCGTTGTAATCCCCGGCTCGGGCGGCGTGGCCCCGATTGCATTACCTCCTCCTCTGTGCCGCTGCCGGGGGAATTGGCCAGATCTGTGTGGCGTTTTGAGTTGGTCATTTCAGTGATATGTCTGACTCCAGGCTGGGGGAAACATGCACCCAGGAGGCTGTGGGGAATGCAAGACTGCAATTGTTTTTTCCCGCAGCATTTCTTGGTCGCGTTATGAAGAGGGAGACGCAACCAACAACAAAAAACGGCCTTCGCCTGCTGTCGAATTTAAAGCCAGACGCTGCTCTTAAATTAATCACAAAGACACAAACAAATCCGTGCATATGTCTTCATTACATCCGTGCTAGATTGTTATTGATTTAAGTTGTTAGGAATGTAATGGAGCTCACGACGCGGGCGCCCCTTGTGTTGTCGCAGCCCGCTCGACGCACGCCGCCTCGTTTTGAAGGCTCGGAGGTGCAATTGACGCGCGGCGCGACTCTCGCTCGTGACTCTTGTCGCAGGGGCTGCTCGGAGCACTGCCGCGTGCCCATGATGGAGTACAAGTTCGGAGAGGCAGGCGCGCCCTTCGACGTGAACCGCACGCCCTTCAAGGCCCCCGTGTGGCAGCGCGCGACGCCCACCGCGGGCTCCGCACCCTCGCCGACCTCGGGTCACCCGCCCGGTGCCCGCAAGGGCCCCTCCGCCACCGGCTCTTCGCCGCGCCAGCAGCCGCCGTTGCTGGCGCAGCACCCGTCCACGTTGCCCCCGCACCACTCGCAGGCCCTGTCGCCGATGCAGGCGCAGCCGCCGCACGGGCTCATCCTCTCGGCCCAGGGCCAGGGCGCCATCCCGCGGAGCTTCTCCGTCGACGGCAAGGCGGCCGAGAGCGGCAAGAGGTGCGACACGACGCGGCGCGACGCGGCGGGGGGTGGGTTCTGGGGGGGGGGTGGATTCTGGGGGGGGGGGGTGATCCTGTCTCCTGGGGGGGGCCGCCTGTGGCTCATTCATAATTTACGATTGACTCGATGGGAAGGTCTCGACTTAAAGCTTTCGTGACTGCAGGAATTCATATTCTTTGGGTCTTTCGGTAAAGTCACATAGATAGGTTCAAAGAAAATAACAAAAAATTAGCAAAAACAACTGACGTTTCGATCGCAACACGAGCGTTCGTCATCAGGAAGAGGGGGGTTAGCTTCTAAACCTTTATAAACAGTTGACCTTTAGAAGCTAACCCCCTCTTCCTGATGACGAACAAAACGTCGTAGCTTTTTGTTATTTTGTGTTATTTTCTTTGAACCTATCTACGTGACTTTACCGAAAGACCCAATCGAAGGGAAGGGTTTTCATGTTCGAAATCCCGGTCGGGTCGTCGACTCCTCGGCCCGTCGTTGCTTCTCGATGGATGAAATGAGTACCGCTGTGCGGGACGCCAACAGTGGTGGTGGTAGTGTTATGGATACACTGGTCCTCGCCACAAAAATGTGGAATTTCCACCACCGGCTCAGGCCTATCAACAGAGATGTTAGCTGCCTCCGGGAGTGTGAGGAGTGCCCATCATGCGTGCGTTTGTCAGGGTAATGGAGGTAACCTCTGGCTGGCCGTTGTCCGGTGAAGCCGATGGTCCCGTGCCGTACGTCACAACTTGTGGGTTTGCGGCCAGCGTTAATTCAATCTAGAAATTGCAACGTTCCGAGGGCTAATTAATCTCATTGCTTTGTTGTGAAGGGTCTCCATTTTACATTTACTATTAATTGGTGCAATTTGTAAAGGGGGTTCCCACAGGAATATTTTTTACAAAGTACAGTTAATGTTAAACGCCACAATTACAACGGGAATATCCTCGCGCGCAGGTCTCGCCCGCGACCGATACTCTTGCTCTCGTCTTAGGGCTTTGATCGCGTTTAAAATAATGCACGTAACAATGACGGTGATGATTTTGCTGTCGGTATCATAATAATACTTATTCCATAAATTTGTAGGTGGCAAGACTGTACCTCTCGACATGCATCGTGACAGATCACAAATTGGTCTACTCCGTGCTACGGTACAAGATTAAACACTTTATCAAGGTCGCAAGCGCTGCCAATTAAGCCCGGCTTTTGTGGAAACTGCACCTCCGATATGAGACAAAAACCTTTTCGCAAATGCGGGCAGCCTTCGGGTGATTGCTCTTGGATTTAGCGGCCACAGCAGCAGCAGCAGCTTCCAGAGCGTCAGTGTTGAACAGGTTCATGTCACCCAATTGCATATCTTCGGCCTGCAGATGTTTGTTTACATTTCCATGCCGCTGGCACTGGCTTAGTTTGCCGTCGCGAAAATTCATTTTTTTTAATCCATATTAAACGCAACAAAGTTGCGATATTTTTTTTCAAAGTATTTCATTGACTGCCTGTAAATCCTCTGTAATTGGTGTCTGCCTGAAATGTGTTCTTGCGTGAAGCTGGCGCACGCATTCTTTGGATTTAAATAGAAATCTGGAATGAGGTTTTTTTTTTAATCCGCAATTTCGATACCGCGAATAAAACCACAGCCCCAGTCGCAAAACTGCTCTCAATGTAACGCGCGATTGGAGCTCTCTCCTCAGTAGGCTCGTCTGATAAGCTCGTTGAATGTAGCTTTTCCTAATAAGTGTATTTTATGCCAAACTTTTTAATCCTTTCTACGTGCATTACATTCGCCACATTTGCTGGCTCGCATGCAGGTCTGCGGCTTGCACGTCTCATGATTGCCTCAGTGTAATGAAGATGGCTTTGGTCAGCTTATAATCTCGCTAGAATGGAGGGACAGCGTCGTTGCAGGAATTTCTCTGTGCCTGCTACTCGAGGCAGCTGGGCCTCTGAAGTGACGCAGAAAGACTCGAGCGTCGTGTTCATCCAAGATTGCGCCATTTACGCGTCGGCATCAAACATAAAATGACAATATTTTCAACGCTCCCGGCGCATACTGCGGCGCATTTGAACAGTCGAGTGCACCGAGCTTTTGTTGAGAAGCCAGGCGGTCCTGCCGGGGTGTTGGTTTTTTTTCCCCTTCCTGTGGCCAAAACTCTCGGGGACAATATCTGACGCACGCGTGATGGTTGGACGCGTCGGATCGGAGTGGGCGGATTTTTTTCGTTATCTCGGAAACGGGAGAGAATGGGGCCGACTGCGCTGCCTTCGAGCACCGCACCGCACTCCACTCCACGCGTGAATGGACGTGACTCACCGTCTCGGCACATGGACAATCTTGCCACTGCTTTCTTTCAACCCTGTTTACACAGTGACAACGGTGGTGCCGCCCCCCTGTACGTGCGCGCACTGAGTGTCGGCTCTAGATGTATTTTGCGTAACAATTTTTTACTTGCGCACGACTACGCGTGCAGTCGCGATCTGTCGTTTGCGTAACTTGTGGATACATAAATTACGCTCCGTTAACTTTGGGGTTTACGATAGCCGAGTGCCATTCAATCCCGCGGCGATTCCAGAGAATTGCCATGGTTCCAAAATCGTGATTCTATACGTGAATGAATGCTCTCAATCTTATTTTTAACATCTCGTTTGTACTGTTTGCCACATCAGCTTCAAGATAACGGCATGCAATTTGCGCAATGTGTACGCCATCGATCCTCGCGCATATGGTTCATTGCGTGTATCGTGAGCTCAAGCGTCGATTGGAATCAATGCATCATTCCTTGCCATGATAATACGGCGATATCCACATTTCACATTGCGCTTCGCCTGCTTGATAGTTTGTGGTATTTCTCGCCTCGCTAATCACGGTAACCGGGCGGGTGGGCCGGCGAGCCGGCGAGTCACGAGGGTCTGGTGTGCGATGCCCGCCCTCGGCTGCCGTAATAGTTGAGGCTTGGCGCCATGTGCGATGCTCTCGGTGCGAGTGGGCTGGGCTTTTAGCACCGCCGATAGCAGCAGTTGGTGATGAGTGACAAGAGCCTCGCCCACAAGAAAGCAAACGGCGCTCGCGTTGATCTTAGTGGCGGTTTTGTTGCATGACTAATCAAGGTTCATGCGCTTTGGCTCAACATCATTCAGCTTCTTTTTTTGGTAGCACTGGGAAATTCCGCCGTGGCTTGGAAGCGCCGGCTAAGTCTGCTAAGTGCAAATCTGTGTTAGTGGCAGGTGGAAGATTGATTGCCGTTGTAACGATTTTATCTAAAGCTTTGCGAGGCACGGATAAAAGCAGGCTCTAAAATGGTTCGGGGCAAATGTCTGATAACGCGACGTGGGTGGTGGCCGTTACATTAATGTCTCCTTATCTGCCCTGCCGCCTTTCTGCATCCCTTTGTCCTTCCCCCTCGCCCGTCCTGTCGCCCCGCTCTCCGCGCCCCTCCGTGTCCTTGCGCGTCCTCGCCGCACCTTCCCGCTTCTCCCACGCCGCCCCCTTTCCCTCCCCCGCCTCGCCAGGGGGGTGACGGCGGTGGACGGCCGTCCCGTCGGAGCGGAGCGGCACGCGCCGCACCGGGGCTCCCCGTGCGCGCTCGCCACGCCGGGGGACGCGGGGCCCTCGCGCAGGCAGCGGCCCGCGCACGACGGGTATGCGCCGTGCGCACGAGCGCAACTCGGCCGAGCATTTCGACAGGCGTCACCACCTCCTCGTTCGTCACTCGCGAAGGATCCCGTCGTCGTTAACGTCATCGACGATCACGACCACCGTGATCGTCGTCGTCGTCAACGGTGTCGACATTGTTTTTATCGTCGACATCATTGCCATTGACTTTGTCATCGATATGATAATTAATGATCTACGTTGTTTTCATCATCGTTGAGGTGGCCGGGTGTATATTAGGAGAGTCGCAGCACCAAGCCAACATTGTTGGGATCCTGGGTTTTAGATACCCATGGCCTCAGCTTGATCACCAATTACTTCACAAAAAATCAGCGTGTCATGCTTGATTTGTGGATTAAATTGGCGTTTTCCAGCTGTGAGAATTATAAACGTAGCTACAATTCGTATGCGATGAACATTATTTGCTGTGCATATAAAGGTGCCTGTCTTATTGAAGCGGCTTCAGCAGTAGGTCTGTGGAGCAAACTTCCAAGGCCCTCATCCGACACGGGGGGTAGCGCAGCGGCAGCTGCTAGGGCTCCCGTCAAAATGTATCGTCTCATAGCTCGGTACTAAAAACGGCACGAGTGCCGGTGGGAGGGTGGGGAGAAACACCACTTTCATCAGCATCACCGTTGTTATCGTCACCATCGCCGTCATCACCGTGACAAAAAAATCAAATCAATCACATTTTTGTGCAATCGTCCTCGTTCCTGCCAATGGTTGCATAAGCCAGCCCCCCCCCCCCCCCCCCTTAAAAAGCGACCTTAGTCTCAACGGGTTCTCTCCTCGTGGAACGCCGAAGGACGAGGATGACTGCGAGGATGACTGCCATCGTCTCCGTAGGCACGGTGTGCAGGTGGCCCCCCCCCACCCCCCCCCCCCGTTCACGAGCGAACGAGCACGTGGCCCACGACGCCAATGCTTCGCCTCCGTGACTTGCGTGCAAACGGCGCGATCCGCATCACGGCGGTTCATTGAGCAAATTGATAATTGCACGTGCAATTATGGTGACGCCAATTGCATGACCTTGCTGCGTCTTGGTTGGAATTTAATGTCTCTTTATAATTAGTTTTTTTGCATATGTGTATATATATTTATTTATCCGTGTGCGTGTTTCGTCTGCCTCTTTGCAGCCAGAAAATGCCGGCGTCCGTCTGCCAGGACGCGGTTGACACCGAGATGAGCGTGGACGGAGGCACGAGGAGTCGCAGCGGCACCCTCGAGAGGGAGAAGCCGAAATCCATTGGTGCGTGTGCAACAGTGCTGATAATCGCACTCCAGGCCCCGCTGACTCATCGGCCACAATCGGCTTCTCTCAATTACGAGCACAGCCCTAACGTAATTAATTCACCATTGCTCCTATCGATCCTGGAAACGCGACTTACGCCATTTATGAGTCATCTCCGCTTAAGATCGCAGCTTCGGTTGGGAGGGGGTGGACCCTGAGTGGAGGGGAGAAGGGGTTTGACCGTGCCACTTCTGCTTATCCCCAACAGCGAGCGGGTTTAGGCTGCACTCCAACCGCATTCGCTCACCCTACCCTGAAATCGACCCAGCATTCTGATTTTGTATGACATTTGAACATTCATTAATAATTCAGCATCGTGAAATCATCAGCCAACCGAGTTCCGGTCAGCTGGCCGATGCCAGCTGTCCGGGGCCGGCACAAGAGCGGAGGATCTCGCGCAAGGCTGCGAGGTCAGCGAGCGCTGTTTCTTATTGCGTCCATTTCTCAGCCACTCGGACGATAAATGTCAGCCGTCAATTGACGTTCTCGTCCGTCACCTCGGGTTTGTATCATCGGCATTGAGCAAACGGAGGTCTTGGCATCCCAGATTATACGATGCATTTCCGTCGGCATTGAAGCCCGCAGCAGAGGCGTGCTATTGCGTGATGCGCCGGGAGAGCAATAGCCACCGAGGTCACGATTACGCGGACACGACGCGCTACTGCGCAATAGCAGCGACCGCTTCTCGTGATGGTGGGGTGGGGGGGGGGAGTTTGGCGCGTGGTGGGGTGGCGCCTGCCTCCGTCCCCGTCACTCGGCCGTCTCGTTGACCCGGCAGTGGCCCGGGATGGCGGCGTGGACGTTTTTGCCCGAGAGTCGCACGGGCGGCCTCCTCGTGGGATGCAGGGAGAGCGAGCCGAGGTCGCGACGTAGCCACTCGTGAGCTCGGAGGCAGTGGGGTGGATTAAGAGGGTTATGTTTATCTTCACGTGTTCAGAACGACTTCCTTGAACAATCGTGCGTGAATGAATTGTGTTTTTAAATGAATTTAAGATGGGTTTTTTTTTTACGATTACAGGTGTAATCTCTGAACATCAATTTTGTTTTGCCTCAATTTATTCGGGGTTCTTGGTGGAGTTTTGTAAACCAAGGATTGAGGTGACTCCACAGGAAGAAGGAAAATAAATATGAATTACATTAATAGATACAATATTCACTTAAATAATAAGCAATTCAACATTTTAATGCCAGTGTAAAAATAAATTAAATGACCATGTGTTTCCTGACTTTTGGGCCACCCAGTATATTTTCGTAAAATATTTTCTGGCATCAAAAGCGGGCACCCACGTAAGCCTCTGCAGTGAGCAATCTTCTCTCCGCCGTGAGGAGAGCATCAGCAGGACGCTCACGTGGAGGATTGCAAGGATTCATACTCTTTGTTCTTTCGGTAAAGTCACGTAGGTAAAAAACTAAATTAAAATTAATAAAAATAAAATAAAAATCACGACGTTTCGGAGGCAACACAAGTTTCCGTCATCAGGTGGGACCGTCACAGCCAGATTTGCTGCTGCTATTAATTTTAATTTAGTTTTTTACCTACGTGACTTTACCGAAAGAACTAAAAGTATGAATCCTTGCAGTCCCGAAAGCTTCAAATCTAGGATTGCATGGATGTTAATTCGTAAAAAAAATTAAGCATTTCCGTGAAATGCAGCGCCTTCGTTCGTGATGGTCCTGCGTTGTAAGTTTGGCTTGTTGGCCAAATGTAATAAATAATAATAATTGCGCAATCCGGCATCTCACGAACGCGAGCGAGTGCCGCGCACTCAAACTCGACGTGACCTTCGCATCTCGCGCATTTGTCCGGATTGAGTGCAGTGCTCGTGCTGCCGATTGTAGCGTTGGACAAATCGTCGCGTGCCGCGGTGGCTCATAACCTGGGGGCTGTGCGCCGCCCTGGAATGGGCTTCTGTGAGCTCCGAGCGCACTCGCTTGACCCCGGCATTCTCTGCGGTGCGGCGACGCACACACGCACAGAGCTCCGAGCACAAACGAACCCTTGCCTAATCCCACACCTGAAACTCTCCGCCAGCGTGACGTTTCAGATGTGAGAACAATTTCTGGCATTTTGTCGTCGTAGTCATTTGATCGCAGTCCAGCGAAATGACTTCCTGGCCTCTGTGTAGATTTTTGCCCGTCGCGATGGGCATTCCTTCCTCAATTCAAACGTACTCGTGAGAGATTGGCCAAGTGTGTGAAGAACTCCTCCTTGGAAAAAAAAAAGTCTCTTGTAACTAATGCTTCCCCGCATAAATTGCTGTTTCCCGTGTAGAGTTACTTTACGCAGTATGCAAACGTGTTTGGTTACACTCATCGGGATGTGCAAGGATCGTTGGCCACAGCTGCAGCCACCGCCGGCCCCTTTGTTTTTGTTTAATGGACATTAAGATTCACGTCACGAATGGGTCCTCCTGCGTCCTTTAACGACGTCAGTGCCGCGGTTTTCTTTTCGGGGGCAGCCGTCCGTGCTGCCGCAGTTTCACAAACCCAGCGGCGGCTCTGCAGCCTTCGCGTGCCGCGTTAATCTCCTCTCGGGACTCGGTGAGTCATCGTTTCTCATTCGGCTTCCTTTGTTTCCCCCCCCTCCTCCCCGCGATGAACGTCACCACGCTGATGGCGGTGGCCGGTGTGTCGGTGTCGACCCTTGCAGAGCCCATGTGGCATGTGCCGGCGGGGAAGGTGCCGTCGTCTTACCGGGACAGCCCCACTCGCCGGGTGTCACGCCAGGATGCCAACGGGAGGGACTCGCCGGGCAGGGCGGCGCAGGTAGCGTGGCGCAGTGTTGCAACTGTCCGGCCGTGGTGTGCGGTGGCGGTGCGATGAGCAGCGGACGTCAGGCGAAACCACAGAGCGATAATTTTCTGGCGAATAATAATCATGATTCAAAATGTTGTTTATCCAAACTTGTAACGCACCTCACACAGGAATCACAGACAAGCAGGAAGGGCAGCGAGGCGGTGAGGCAGAGCCATCAATTGCCCAAGCTGTGCGGCCCTCTATATATAAAGATGTTTTCAGCCAATTAATGAAGAAAAGCGGAGCGTCCGGAGAACGCCCACATGCGTGAGGGTAGTCCACGTTTTTGTGAGGTTCAGCTTCTCCATAATCTGACATTCATTTATTTTGCACGAAGTGGTATCTATTTTAGCAACCATGATGAGATGATAGGTCGAGTCGATCCCCCACCCCGTTTCGGCTGCGGCTTGTGCCCGCTGCCGCAGTGCCACCTGGCCAAGCGTCGACTCCTCGGCCGCTTCGTTATCGGTGATGATGCCAAATAAATAAATGTATCTTAGTTTTCAGGTCGCGTCATTCCTTGCCTCAGGATTTCAAACGGCATGCCCAATCCTGCTTGAGGGGGCGCTCCTTTTATCTCTGACCTGCCCCAACAGCGAGCAGTTTGTCAAAACAGCTGCTCTCGAGGTGGGGGGGGGGCCTTTAAAAGGCATAAAGAAGCTCTAATGATGTAAAATAATCTGCAATAGGCAGGCCGACTGCCTCTTTCCATTTTAGCCTCTCACGCTCCATTACCCTCAGCCAACGTTACCTGCGGGGGGCCGGAAAGAGGGATGTGTGGGGCAACCAGCGGGGAGAGCCGTCTCATTCAGCCAAGACCACCGTATGTGCCCTGAGGTAGGGCAGGAGGGTGCCATGATGCGATTTGGCAGTGAGACCCATGCAGAGTCGGAAGATTCCTTGTGTAGCCTTGAACAGATTGTTGGGTATCGTGCTCTTAAGCGAGTGCCAATTAAAGCCAGCGCGGAGCGCGGCGGGTGGCTTGGCCAGTGCCATGCCCGGCCGCCTTTGTCTCCCCAGTGGCGATGTTTACACACCGTGCCAGGTACTAATTTGAGGCTGAGTCGACCTAGGGGAGGCCCAGGACCGGTTCAGATAATTAATCGTCACTGGTGTTGGCCGTGAGCGGGAATCGAACCCGGGTCGCCGGGTTCATAGCGCAGCGTGCTAACCGCTGCACTACCGCTCCCCACGCGTACACACACATGCACACACGTGCGTGCGCGCGTACCTTTCGCACGTGTCCTTCCAGGGTTTGTGAATATCCGACATGAGGGCACCGCTCATTTCACTGATTCCAGGGTAAATGTTACCGCACATCGAGCGCAAAAGGTACAATACGTTGAGCACCACGATAAAGGTCATTCTCTGCTGGGAGCTTGAATTAGCAGACCACAAATCAAGCGGCTTGAGATGAGATTCGCGTGGCATGCTCGCCCAAGCAATTACCGCTTATCCCTGCTGTTCGGCACTCGGATAATCCCCCCCCCCGCTCTTATTGCTCTTCGTGTTAATTAATGATGGGCGATAACTTGACCTCTTAATATGTTTATATACAGTATTTATCTGTAGCCTTGCGTTTAGAGCGCGATGCTTGTAAGCGGAAGGTTGCGAATACAAATCTCAGTCGGGGGGTCCATGCAGCTCATCATCTTCATTTCTCCGGGGTGGATAAAACGAGTACCATTTTTTTGGAAAGTCAACGGCAGCGGCTGTGTTTTCATTCGATAAATTAATTGGGTTAGTAGCTACCATTTTTCCCAAACATTTTCAGAAAACAAACGACCTCCTTGAAACTTGATATGCTCGTTTTTGCTGCCACTTGATTCTTTGGTTGTATTTTGAAGCTGGTTATTTCTTTACAAAGTCTTGAGAATGACATTTTTATTTACCTGATTTACACCAACTATTCATTGAAATCTCTCTTTATTTTCTCTTTGCTCCCAATTTAATCTCAATATCACTCTGGGCGTCAGGAGATGAAGCATCGATTAAGAGCGCCTTCCGAAATAGCACACAACTCTTACGTTAGAGAGCGGCCTACGGACGGAGGTATTTAAATATCGAATCAATTATGGGCAAGGAAAGATCCCCACCAAGATGATGTTCACTGAGCAGTCAATCCGCGGAAGCTGGCTTGTGGACTTGGCAGGAATTAAAAGGTCTCATAGTTGCCTGTTGAGATGTCTGGAGATTTAACAACAACAAATTACTACGGTTGGAGCAGCTTCAGCTTGATGAGCTCCTTCTTGTCCCGTAACAGTTCAGACACGAAGTCCTAATCCCGTGTTTTGAAGAAAGGAGATATATTCCTACCATGCCTGATACAGAGACAAACGTTCATTGTGCGATAGTCAAACTAATGTTATTAATTATCACGTCTGGAATTTGAGACATTTTAAGCGCAGGGTCAAATTTAACATGGTGGGTTTTTTGTCTGTGCACAACTCACTGCACACGAGGTCCTTGTTTAATGACAGGTGGCCGATACCCGGATGTGAACCTCTGTTCACTGCTCGGTGCGCTGACCTCTGAGCCACCCGGCCGCCTCGATAATTTTAGTGCAGCGCGCCTTGAGTTTCGTTGCCTGTGGGCGTTTGAAGAAAATTACCATCGTGGCTTGCGTTGCCCGACAAGTCGGCTTTACTCCCGAGAGAATAGAGCTGCTTTGTCACGAGGTTGATTGCAAAAACAAAAGCGATTGCGTGCGCGTTCCAGGACGGTTCCCGCAGCACCGTGGCCGTACGACGCATCTCCTCCCCAGTGAGATGGACATCTCGGTAACTCGAGCCCGCTCTGGGGCCCATCCTGACAATGTTTCAAAACACTCTGACCCGCGCGAACTTCGGGTATCTCCCTCGTTACTGCTCATCCGACTACGGCAATGCCGGCACGGCGGCGATGTGCCAGGACGGATGGGCTAATATTGAGACTCGCCTGCCCTTGATATTTAATACTTTTGGAAAACAAGTTTTCCTCCTTTTTAATCAACTAGAGACGAGCGGAGCGTGTGCGCAAGAGTAGGCGGCGGGGTCGTCTGTCGTCGCGTTTGAGTTGCTGCGCACGGGGCGCGTTATCTGTCCCTGGCCGTGGCAGCAGCGCAGCTACCCGCATAGCGGTGCAGCCCTTGAGTGCAACGTTTGCCCCACCCCCCCACCCCTCACCCCCTCTCGCGGCCTCCACTGCAGGCTCCGTGTCGCGTTTGTTGTTGGGATTAAACTTGGCGACAGCCATCAAGTGCAGTACACCTCACGAACCGTGCCGCACGGATAAGACTAAACGACGGATCGCGTGCCAGAGCCCGTAATGAGCTATTGCAACTTTGCTATGTGAATCCTGCCCCTTCGTGTGTCATATTACCACGGTGCCACAAATAAAATTTATGTTACAAAAATATATTTTTGTTACTAAATAATAGTTGGGGGTGACCAGTTAGGCGTCCTTCCCATCGTCGTTTAGATTTCGCTTGCGATGAGATCTTTCTCTCTCTCTCTCGAGTGCCACCGTTTGCACAGAGCTGCTCTAAGTGGATTTCGTTCAGTCTGATCGCGTCAGGGGCGGTAGCGCTGACGAGGCATCTGGCAGGGTGGTGAATTATACATGGGCAGCAGAGATGCGGAATTGGTGTGTGCAGGTGCCAGAGACCTGTGGGTCCGGAGAGAGGGGTTACGCGGGGGGGGGGGGGGGGGGCAAGGTAGCCCCATGCTCAAATGCATTTCTAAATTGAATTGCAGCACTGAAGCCACATGGCACGTGCGGTGCCGTTTAAAGTGGCAACTTTTGCGCTTGAGCGAACACATGGCTTGTAAGCAATTCACACAACATTTGGCAGTGGAGCCGCGACGATATTGTACGTTTTTTAATGCGCGTCTGTGAATCGCTTTGAGTTCGTTCGTAGAAATGTGACGTTGGTTGCGATCGGGGTTAAAAATTATCAAGGCAACAGTGGTTTAACCAGGCTCAGGCGGTGAGCGCGGTGTCCGTGTCGCTGAGACCAGAGCAGCATCCAACAACATCCGGCTCGCCACCGCCAGGAGAGCAATTTGTAAATTGTGAGATTTTTAAACTAAAGTGTTTTGCTCATTTGGCTGGTTTTACCTAAACTGAAAATGCAGAGGATTATTTATTTTAAATCTACTTTTTACCTTGAAATTTGGCGCACGCGTGCACCGTCGACCTTGACGGCCAGCGGCAAGCACCGCAGGCGTCGATTCGGTGCCGGCACCGGCGACGTGACCCACGATGCTGCCCCGGCCACACCTGTCCGCAGGCCGTGGAGCACCGCTACTCCAGCCACTCGAGCAGCAACACGTTGTCCAGCACGGGCTCCAGCTGCGCCAGCGACGACCGCTGGTTTCACCCGAGCGACGGCGCCCCCTCGGACCGGGACGCGGCCTCCGGCAGCGGCGGCGGCGCCGTGGCGGTCTCCATCACTTCCCAGCAGCTGACGGCGCCGGGAACGTCCACGGACAGCGGCATCGACACGGCGACGCCGCGCGGCACGCCGCTCGCCTCGGGCCACGCTTCGGCCCGCGCCGCCCGGGGGGATGGGAGCGGTGCCCACAGAGCGGCCGGGGAACGCGCCCACAGGGGGGGCGGTCGCGACGACAGAGGGACCGCGCGGTCACACGGCAGCCCACTGCATTCTGGGAGTCCCTCCAACATTCCTTCCCAGTCCAGGTACGAGGCCGCGTCCCTCCCCCTCCCCTCCACTGCTCCCAATCGACGTTGGCTGCACTTTTTGTTTGAGTTTTGTCGTCTTTGTTCATTGTCAACAAATAAAAGGAAGGTATTTTTCTTTTTTACCCCAGACTTGGAATGTAGTTGGAAATAAAGACTCGCACTTAATGCTGAAAAGATTTAAGCATTTGCACGCGTGCACAAGATATAGAGTTAGCACGTGATATTCTGACCATGCTATTCACCGTCTAGTACTTAAGAGTGTACAGGATTCTCATTGTGCTGCTGTCTCTGCCGTCTTCGTCAGATTTTCAGAAGTTCTCAACCTCTTATCTTCATCCAGAATGTTCCACGCCTTGGGAAACGTAGAATTCGTTCGGTAAATCAGCGCGCCGATGCAGTTCATAGCAGCGCGGTCATGATGGTGCTTGGGCACATTGCATCATGGGAGAGGTCACAAGGAAGCCAGGGTTGGCTTCCTTTCCAGACACACCGCAATCGACCACCGCCACCACCAGCGCTTGCGCCTGCGTTTCACTCGCGCGTATTCTCTCCCCGTGCAATCGTCTCGGTTGCTTTTCGTACCAATTTTGCGTGCAACCGGACCTTATAGGCAATATCTTTTTTAGTTTAATGGTTTGAAAACACAGACACCGCAGTTAAGCGTACGATTGAAAGGGAAACTCCGTGCAGTTTCTCTGTAACGATGCAATTGGCACAGAAGTACCTTGAGCTCCATTTGTGAACTCCGGCGGGGCAGCCATTGGGTGCAACCTGGCCAGGTGAGATTTGGGCTTGCGCTCGCTTTCCCTGCAACGTGTGTGCGGCACAGCAGCGGTGCGCGCCTGGCGACGCGCCGTTGGGACGGCAGGCGCTGCTGCTGCTGCTGCAGCTCCTACTGCTGATTCTTTCTTGCAGCAGCACAAACTATCGTCTCCCCATGCCGGCACAGATGAGGCGCCGCTTGCGTTCCCATACGTGCGGGTACGCGGAGGCGATAGATCGGCTCGGGTCCACAGGGTGGCTTCTGGTTGGGGGTGATGCTGGGTGTCTGGCAGGTGGGGCTCCCTCTTGAAGCAGAGCCACCTGGTTTATTCCAGGAATGCCCTGCTGCATGCTGCCCGTCGGGCTCACTGGGAGCTGTTGCCATGCTTCATCATGGGGCTTCACGAATGACGCGCTTGTGTCTCAAAACACTCACCGTACAGCCTGCATCGCACACTTGCTGATACTTTTAAACACGTGTTGATTATTTTCCTGATTGACCAATTCCGAGTGGTTTGTCTCATCCACCCCCCCCCACTCACCGCCCACGCCCCCTGACCCCCGGCCTTGTCGCGCACTGCAGTAGCTCGCGGCACGCCGGCAGCAGCCCTGGCACGCGCGCTCGCAGCAAGAGCTCCCTGGGCGAGGAGGGCCGGGGCGTTGGGGGCGTGGGCCCCCCCTTCTACCCGCGCCAGGGCGCCAGCGGGAGCTACCTGAGGGGGTGGAAAAAGCCCGAGAGCCCCAACAGCAGCGAGAACCGCAGGTACCGTAACACAGAGCCAAAGACGGGAAGTACGCGTGCGGTGCGTGCGTGGGCGATCGCACGGTGGGTTCCGGAATTGCAAGAACCCGGGGCATTATAATGACTATTTAATGACATGTATTATGTTGTAATGTCATAGGGAGGTTATTTGCCTTCGTGTCTGTTCGATCGCACAAGATGTGCTCTTCGCAGCCGAACGTAAAGTACGTTCACGTAGAGAGGTAGAGAGGGAGAGAGGGAGCGAGTGAGAGAGGGAGCGAGTGAGAGAGGGAGCGAGTGAGAGAGGGAGCGAGTGAGAGAGGGAGCGAGTGAGAGAGGGAGCGAGTGAGAGAGGGAGCGAGTGAGAGAGGGAGCGAGTGAGAGAGGGAGCGAGTGAGCGAGTGAGCGAGGGAGAGAGGGAGAGAGGGAGAGAGGGAGATGTAGGTGTGCACGGAGTTCGTTTGTCTCTCGGCGCGTGGACAGCGACGATGGAGGAGGCGCTAGGGCCGGGTAATTTCGAGCCCCGTGCCCGAGCACATCGCGTTCCGCCTGCGATGATGGATGGTGTCAGCGTGGTGCGACTGTTGGGCCATTCATCATTTTAAATTGGATATTCATCAAGTAAATGGAGTGCACAGCTGCGGGGGAAGCGCGTGTGCTACTCTACGCAGGCGTTTTGACGCCATCGGCCTCGCCACCGTTTTTGTCGGGACATCTCGGTAACGACGCTGCCGGTAACGCTATGATATTAATAACCGCGCTACGCACATCCACACCAAACAAATAACAGGCCGAGTAAAAATATTATCGCAGATTCTTTTCCATCACTTAGAAGGAAGGAAGATATTGGAATGTTTGCTCCCAATGCATTATTTGGGGTGCAACTTAGCATAAATTAGAGTATTGAAATTTGTCCCATGGGTCTCCATATTTCTTCAGAATAAGGCAGGGACGTGCGGTCAGGGGAGGCAGGGGAGGCAGAGCTTCACCCGTCATACTCAAGTGAAAATAGCTGTTACGCAAAGTCAAAAATAATCCAATCAAATTAATATTCAGATCTTTCCACTGATCTGTGTTATAAATGTAATTTTCAATCATTTTTATAGTAAAAATCGCCAAATCGACGGAGCTCCGCTGCAAAGACAGGGAAGAGAGGAGAGGTGAGGCAGCAACGAGCTCAGCCTCCCCTCTGATTGCGCAACCCCTCAGTAACTGGATGGAGCGCGGGCAATAAGAGCGTGCCCCTTACTATGTCTCTGTATGTCACCAATGTAATGATTACATTAGTCACCAATGTAATGATTACATATTTTGGCAATAAAAATGACTGGAATCGTACAGAAATGACATTTATAGCACAAAATCTTTATTGTATTCGTAACAGCTATTTCCATTGGAGTATCTGAGATGAGGCTCTGCCTCCCCTGCCTCCCCTGACCGCACGTCCCTGGAATAAGGTCGGGGGCCTCTTGAGAATTTGAAATCTGCTCGCGATACTGCCATCCAGTGTTGGCCTCGTCGCCTCGCAGGCTGTTGTGAGCTTCACCCAGAATGAGCGGCACGCCATCCACACCACCCCACCCCTACAGCTGGGCACTACATGCGTGTGCACTACATGCGTGTGCACTACATGCGTGTGCACTACAGGCGTGTGCACTACATGCGTGTGCACTACAGGCGTGTGCATTACATGCGTGTGCACTACATGCGTGTGCACTACAGGCGTGTGCACTCCATGTGCGTGTGCATTACATGCGTGTGCACTACAGGCGTGTGCACTCCATGTGCGTGTGCATTACATGTGTGTGCATTACATGCGTGTGCACTACATGCGTGTGCACTACATGCGTGTGCACTACATGCGTGTCCACTCCATGTGCGTGTGCATTACATGCGTGTGCACTACATGCGTGTGCACTACATGCGTGTGCACTACATGCGTGTGCCGCCACTGTGGTATAGTACCAGCACCTCCTGGTAGGAACTCTGCCTGGAATGATTCACACCCCTGGAGATTCAATGAATGGTCGCAATTCAGGGTCATGATTCGATTCAATAGTCGACTCGTATCTTACTCGTGTGCGCCGCCGCGTTCATCTTGTCCGTGCCGTACGTGTACCGAGTTCGTTGCTCTGGGTTGTTCTTTCTCTCCGTCCCAAGGTATATTGGCAAATAGCGCGTAGCTCTCAAGTGAGGTATCTTTTTCCAAACGCGATTCGAGACGCACATCGCGAGCGAAAGAATCCAGTCGCTCAATGAACCGATGAATCGTCTTACGCCTGGTAAGTGCGTATCGACCTCAAAACCTTTCATCACCTCCTGGCGGTCCTCGTTCAGTGCTGCTGTGTGGAGTTCACAGCCACGTGAACCGCTGTGCGATGAGGTCATGGCAGGTCGGGGCGGAGAGCCTGGTGTGTGTCTTGCTCCTCCGAGCTTTACGTCCGCTCCCACGCGCCCACGCCCCAGGCACGGGATAATTTAATTTTTTCGGCGGCTCGTGGGGTAATTGGTCACGAGGCAACGCACGACCCCATTAGCGCATTAGGTCGGCGCGTGTGCAGGGCGTGGGAGGGGGGGCGGCGCGCGCGCGTGTGTGCGTGCACGCTCACACAATGGGTTTAACGCGTTGCGCCGCGAAACTGACCGCTCCCCCCCCCCCTCTTGGTTCACGCGCCGGTCGGAGGTCGCCGTATTGCAATTTTGAAATGTGACGGTGTGTGCGCCAGGCGTCTGGGCAGCGACGTCAGCGACACCGTCTCGTGGGCGAGGCAGCGCGCCACCGCCACCGCACGATCGCTGCGCAAAGCCGAGGCGGAGGCGGCGTCAGACGGGATCCCGGAGTTGATGTCGCCCCCCCACGGCAGGATGCACGTTCGGGATGAGGTCCGTCACCCGTCCCCACTCCTACGGCTGCTCTTGGCTTGTTAGTCCACATTCGCGCGCGTGCGTGCGTGTGAGCGCGGATGAGCGTGCGTCTGTGTGCGCGCGGTCGTGGTTTGCGTGTCTGCCGTATGTTGAACTTCTTTTGCACCGTACGTAGCCAGCCGTGCTAATCGGAGATGTTGTGTTCGTAGTGATTGTATGTTCATAATGACTGCGTGTTGGCAGTGACTGCGTGTAAGCAGTCACTGCGTTTCCGCAATAGGGAAACACAAAAAAACACATTCGGAGGTTTTAATGGATCGATGTTTTCCTAGACTCTGCAGCGCAAACATTTCCAAGCCGCTTTCTTGGAGCCTGGTCATCATTTGTTCAAATTAACACCGCGGAGAAAACGCACGGAGCTCAATTCGTCCTCGGAGCCACTCGGCAGTGTTTACTTGTGTCCATTACCACGCGGCTAATGTGGCTCAAGGAAGAAAGGGATAACATAATGCCGTGCCCTTGAGCCAATATTGAAGAGTCTGGAGTGGCGACGCAGCACACACACATACAAACAAAGAGGCCCCGTATAGCCTGTAACAGACTGTTGGGGCCAAGTGCTGTTGGCGAGCACCTAATGCAGACCGGAACGGCACACGAGAGGGGGTGGCTGGCCAGGACGACCACCAGCCACATTTGTCTCCCGAGTTGAGGCTGAGTTGACCTAGGGGAGGCCCAGGATCAGTTCAGATAATCGTTCACTGGTGTTGGTCGTGAACAGGAATCGAACTCGGGTCGCCTGGTTCGTAGCACAGCGCGCTAACCGCTGCTCCACCACTCCCCAATACACACACACACACCTGATTAGCACGGTTGGTTATGTAAGGTGTGGAAGAAGTTCAACATACGTAGACGCACGCTCACACACACTGGATCTCCAGGCTCGATTCCCTTGCCCTGTTGGATTCCGCAGACACTGGAGGAATCTCCCTGCAGCCTCTATTCGCAAATTGGGCACAATTCAACCGCTCCTGAGATATGATGAATGGTTACGAGATGTGGGTCACCGTTGAGATTCGCGAATCGATTCTTTCCTTGTCTCATTTGTACTCTCTCACCTTCACCGTCCTTCTCATTTCCATCGTCTGTCTCACGTTCCATCTCATTAAATCGGCAGCCTAAAAATAACATTTGCACGTCATCTCTGCCCACCTCTAACTAATCAATTCTCGCGCACACGATTGGATGCGCGCATATCATGACCGCAATTAGCGATTTCAGTCTGATGAACCGAAGAATCTTTGCCGAGTACCAGCAGGCAGCGCCAGCGGCAGCAGCACATTGTCCTTCCCCCACACCCCCGATTAGCACGGTTGGTTACGTGCGGCGCTGAAGAAGTTCAACGTGCGGATGCACGCGACACTTTGACCCAGAGGCACAGAACGTGTGGAATGCGGCCGCATCGCATCGAGGCGCGCCAGAGCGGCATTCGTCGAGACGCGACGCCTGACCGACATCGGTTTGCTTCCGCGCCTTCCCCTAACTCCCCCCCCCCCCCACCGCTGTACCCCGCCACCCACCCCCACTCCCTCCTGCTGCGCATGCAGCTGTCGCTGGAGCAGACCCCGGCGCTGGCCCGCAGGCGGCTGCAGCGGACGCACTCGGACGAGAGCTTGTGCCGGCGTGACGGCTGCGTGGGCGGCGCGCGCGACTCGCTCCTCGAGCAAGCGGCGCCCGCGGGCGACTACCTCCTGCCGCCGGGGTTCCCCGCCGGCCACGCGCAGCCGCCCTCCCACGCCGTGCTGCCCGCTTGCCGCATGTCGGGCCTCTCCGGTACGGATGCCGCCCCCCGCGGCTCGTACCCGTTACGCCGCGTGCCGCGCTCCGTGCTGTGGTGCCGCTTGCCACGCAATGTGAACCGCGCGCTGGGCGACTTGTGTCTTGTGCCGTGCAATGCCTCGCCTTGTGCCGCTGCGAACCCGGGGACCCGAGTTCGATTCTAACTCGCGGCCACTACTAGCGACAGCGATTATCTGAAATGGTCCTGGGCCTCCCCTAGGTCGATTCAGCCTAAAATGTGTACCTGGTGCGGTGTGTAAACATCGCCACTGGGGAGACAAAGGTGGACCGGGCGTGGTGCTGGCCACCCACCCCCTCCTTTGCCATCCCGGCCTTCATAGGTGCCTTGCTAATAGCACTTGCTCCAGCATTCTGTTAAGGCTACCCGGGGGAACTTTGTCCTATGTACCATGCTGTGCACCACGCGCCACATGCCATCGTGCGCCGTGCCACACGCCGCGTGACCACGTGCCGACCTGCGCCGCTCGCCGTCAATACGCGCCGCACCTCGCCCCGTCGCCGACGGTAATCCCCGCGTGCCCGCCCGCGTGCCGCCGCAGTGGACTCATCGGGCTCGGAGGAGTCGCTGCCACGTCTAGCCGTGCGCGACGTGGAGGAGCTGCTGCCGCTGCCCGACGCGGCCGCGGGCCTCGAGTGGGCGACGCTGGTGGACGCGGCGCGCGCCTTCGAAGGTGAGCACCGCCCGTGGCGGGCTCGTTCTCGCTGCCCGCACGCGGCCACGACTTCGTTTGGGGGTGGGGGGAGGGGGGACACGTTCGAGACGTCCGGTATGGCGGCGGCGTCCAGACGCCCCGGCCAGCTGTGTGCATCTCATATACTTCATACGTGCGATCGAATGCAGCAAAAAGCAATAGTTTACAGCGTCTTTCGTCCGTATGATAAAAATAATAGTTCACAGCCATTGATCCGTCCACCTCTGGAAGAAGGCCTCCCCACTCCATCCCGGTTGTTCAACCATACTTCACCTCGTCGGTCAGTGTGGGTTTGTGAAGAGGCGGGAGGCCCAGGAGCGATTCGGATATCGCTCGCCGCCAGATTAATATCGCAAAGCGATCACCACTGCGCCACAGCTTCCGCTCGCCCACGCTTACCGTGTTTTATAAATATTCAGAATAGCCCCTGTCATAGGAATGTGGAATATATACTATTGGCTCGGGGCCGCCTATGCGGACGGATGACATTCATTGCCGACAGCATTCCAACGCTCTTTCGAGTCTCAAGAGACGCTAAAAATATCTGCAGTCCTTGTGTGCACGCGCACATTTAATGTATTTCACATGCGCACACTCGCAGGGTATATTTTGTTACTTCATTAGCAGTTTCACCATTTTGGCACTGTACACGCATGCTGCAGAGCACGGCACCGCGTATATCGAACGCGTAAGAAGTTTCGCAAGTTGCATCCACGTCAAGGTTCGTTAGTACACCGCAGAGGCGAAGTGATTTTGGACAGCACTCAAGAATTCAAAGCACACCTGAAATTAAAATAAACTGCTACGGGACCTATTTTGCCGGAGACGTGTTGCTTGCTCTGAAAAAATCCCCGGCCCCGTTCAATTTGTTTCTTCATTTGAACGGCGAGTCGCAGCGGTGCGCGGCGAAGTTTCTAAGTATCGGGAGATGAAACCGATTGGCTGACATTTCTGGAGCGCGCGAGCGAGCGAGTTCCCGCACGGGACCCGTTGGCGCCCGGTGCAAGCGGCGGTGGCGGTGCCAGCTCATTAGAGTTGCACTCGCTCCGCCGCCGCCAATGGGGCCGTCAAAAACGAGAAACGTCTCACTTGTGATTTTTTTTCCTTCGTAGAACTCTCTTACACTCTCTTCGTGGAAGGTAATTGCCGCTGGTGTGGTGTTTTTTTTTTGTCCGTGCTGCTAATTGGTCACGAGCTGACCCTTGGCATGGCTCTCCGAGCGAGTGGATAAAATGCATGACCCATGGGTGACGGCCGCGCGCTCGTCCGTTCTCATTACCGCCGTGCCGTGCCGTGCCGTGCCGCTAAGCGAGGTGTCCTCGTTAAGCGCCGCGTAATTACTCGCCCAGCTAGCGTAGCCCGGAACCCGGGGTTCATCGTGAAGGCGCGTGGGTTTGGTGTGGTGGCGTGTGGGGGGGGGTGTGTGTGTGTGGGGTTCGCGGTGTCGGTGCGGAGCGCGTCGGATGCACGCCGAGCGGAACGGAGTGTTGCAGGTGTGTGACCCCTGCAGTTCTGCGGATTGGGAATGAAACAAAAGAGCAGCATGAAGTGTCACACGAGGGGGGGAATATCGATTACGCATCTGCACGAGGCAAGGACGCCTTGAAGGACGATTGATCCGGTGCGTGCCTGTGTGCGCGAGTCACCGTGCGGGTCATCAACCCCCGCCGCCCCCCCCACTAAAGAGTCTGCACCTTCAAGGCTGCACGAGACGGCTCTCGGCGAGCAAGCAGTCCTCCGGTAATCCTGCGCTGGCGCAGAGCGGCATTGCCCAGCCGATGTTCCGGGGTAAAGGAACCGAGGGCAGGTCGCTCCTTATGTTGGGAAAAACACATTTATTGAGGTGACCATGTGACCACAAAGTGTGGAGGTGATGGTCTGGGCAGTCCTGGCCAATGCACACGACCCTAGTGCCACTCGACACATTCTTAACCCCTCTGTCGTGCGGTGTAGACATCGGGCAGCACTTCCCAAACGCCAATCCTCGCGAGCCATCACGGGACACCTTCCGTTTTAACTAATGTAACGCCGTTCATATTAAAATAAAGTCGCTCACTCTTAAACGTTGACCGATGGCCACTAAAGAGGCCCAATGTGATCGCGCGAGTGGCGGTGAATTTGATTCGCCGTTGTTTACTTCACGTGGGACGTGTTTTTAGCAATCGTCAGGCATGTGGAGTGTCCTACAACTTAATCGGTATTTAAAAAGTAGGTAAAATTGGTAGATGTGGAAGAAGGCGTTCCACTTGGAGTTGCAAAGATTGGGGGTTTGGGAAGCCGCCCCCCCCCGGCGTAGGTAATTCCGATCGTGCTCGTGCTGACCTGCCGTTGCCGTCGCGGTTGCCGTGGCTGCCACCGTGTCGCGGCCTCTGCCTTTTTTTTACCCCCTCCCGACTACGGCGCCCGCGCGCTGCGTGTGTCCCCCGTAGGCATAGACGTGATGAGCGTCTCCTCCAGCGGTGGCAGCGCGAGCAGTGAGATAGGTGACCCGTCGACCCCCAATTCCCTCGCACAATGACAGATGCCGATCTCATCTGAAGTGCTTTTCTGTTTGAAATACTTTGAGCTATTTTTTCTCTCTCGCTCTCCGGAGCCTTCTGTGGCTGACGTGTCACGTACTTGCGTTGCCCGTAGCCTGCTGTGCTGTGCTGTTGGTAGTTCGTTTTTCCTCCCTCCCCCTCTTTCTGTGTTTTGAATCGCCCTTGAAATTCTGTGAACTCTCAAACTCTCAGGAGGGTGGTGGTGGGGGGTGGGGGACCTTGTGAGCGGCGGACGTTTGTATCTTGTGTTTCTCCGATTGCGTGACTCACTCTTCTCGGCCTGGGTTGTGGAACGTGAGACGACTTCGCGCACAACCGCAATAACATTTGTTTCGCGTTCCCTTGCCTACGGTTTTATTACGGTCTCGCGTCTTGCCCGTCGTCTGTGTATTAAAAAAAGAAAATCGGGTTTCGCGACTCGCAATATCTTCGAATCGTCAGTTTTTTTACGACTTGCATTTTAGATGAATGTGAATGTCACGGACCCAACTTAAGACCAATCTAACGACAACACCTACGGCAACGGGCCATCGGCTCGCTCGTCGATAACGAACTCCGGTCATCAACCCCATGGCCCTCTCACATTCTCCGCTCGCCTAAACAACCCGTGTGTTTGCTGTGCACTGGAAGAAGAAAAAAAAGTGCAAATGTAAATAAGGATTTGGGCAATTAAATGCGTTTGTCAGTGCTCGTCACAGGAAAGCTTATTATTGCAGCAGCTGTTTATTAAATGTACATCTTGAAGACATTCTGCCAGTCAGTAACTCGCTGTTTGATTAATTGCCCAAGTCTTATTTTCATTTTCACCGCGATTTCTCTCTCTCTCTCTCTCTGGTTAATACATTAAAATTGCATGCTGCCTAAGAACTGTCATGTTCGATGAATGCAGGGAGTGGGGGGTTTAGGCGTACGAGGAAGGGGCGGTGGCGGCAGGGGGGGGGGTGGATGCTAAGCAGGGCTACAATGCTTCCCATTGTGCGCGTCTTCTCCGCGGCACGGAGAGGCGCGGCATTCCTCCCCCCTGCACGGCCGGTCAATACCCGCGCGCCGTGTGAACCGGTGGCGGTGATGCCACGGGGGGGGGGGGTTAATTTTGCTGTGAGAGGTTTAGTTGAAAGGTCAAGAGTTGCGCAAGCGACCGAGCGCGAATGATCCCATCGGCCACGCTTTAAGCCGACATTCCGCTCCTCCGGAAAAATCCTGTTTAGCCGGTCAGCTGGGTGGAATTGGATTCCCCATTCCCATCTAGCACCTGGGTCGTCTTCCGTCCCCACTAGCCGGGGTGCACCACACGAGTGCTTAGGTGAACGGTGTGTGGCTTCTTCTCGGTGTCGTCGATTGCCCACGTTTGACCCCCCCCACCCGCCCGTTCTCCTTGCCCGCTCTGCAGACCAGCGGGTGACGAGCGTGCTGGGGGGGATGCTCGATGTGGACGACATGGGCTGCATCGCCGAGCTGGCGGAGGGCGACCAGGCAGACGTCCACCTTCCCTCGGCGTCGCTCGTGGGGTGAGCAGTCCCGTGGCTCAGTCCCGTCAATTCGTCCGTCCAGTCCACCCGTCCGTCCATTTGTCTGTCCGTCTGTCCCAACGTCTTGCCCGTGCGTCCATGCGTCCGTCCATTTAAAGCACTGGAAATTCAGAGTTGTGTCGCTCAGTCACGGGGCTGCTGAGTCACCGACTTGTTGAGCGTCACGTGACCCAGGACCTTCCGTTGAAATCTCAGCCACGCTTAAAACGCGTCCGGTGCGGCGCGTAGCTGTTCATGCATCGTCTTCCGTGAAGTAATTTATGTGCGATTATCTTCATCGCATTTCTACCATTACCCAAATAATTGCAATCGCATGTGTCGACACCCTGCTTTGCATTTTAGTGTTTGCACATCACTGTCGTCAACTTCTATTCCTAAGGCTATCCTCACTTTGCACTATCGCTGGCGAACATTTACACGTTGTCTCGTCCGCTAACACCATTTTAGGTGCTGCATTACATTAGCGCTCGCGTGTGAGTGTGTGCGTGCGTGCGTGTGCGTGCGTGCGTGTGCGCACGCGTGTGGACAATGCACGCACAGGGAAGCCGTTTACTTGCGGTGGTATTTTGGTCTCGATGCATATTTTAATTAAAATTAACGAACAGAGGTCGCGACCTGGGGTCTGGTGACCTTAAATTCCCCTGCCTGGCTGCTCTGTAAAGGGTCGGGGTCGAGGCGGCTTTTACTGTGGACGTGACGAGGACCCCACCTGCAGGAACTTTGCTATAGCAGAGGCCTTCACTGCTGCCTCGGCAATGCCTTTTCTGCTGGGCAGTATTGGAAAACGAGACTTATTTTACAACGCAAAAACATCTTTCCACTAAACTTGCAAGGAATTGCGTTTTAAACCGGCCCGCTTATGACGGATGAGTTCTATGGTTAGGGGGCTAAAGACTGGGTGGCTCTCGAATAGGATTCGATTAAATGTGCTTTTAGAATGAGCCGTTGAACTCGCAGACACAGGGAATGGGAAGTTTGTCGTTTGAATTAACTTGTCGGCGCAGTGGCGTAACTCAGATGAATAGAGGCTCTCGGTCATTTTAAAGGGGACGTTTCCCATTTTCAACACAAACTTTTTCCATAGAGTGCGACTCTAAAAGAGCCATCCTTCAAACGTAAATGAAAGCGATGAGAATCCCACGAGAGACTCGCTTCCGTGGAGGCTATTGAGGCATGCGAGCAGTTCCCCTTCAAACTGTTCCACTTGTGTTATAGTCAACCATCTCCGCACGGTGCTAAACCATCTGCCAGCCCCCCCACCCCCCCCCCTCCTCGCTGAAGGCCACACCGCACAGGAGCTGTCAGCCCCTCCGGTTTGTTTTACGATCTGTGGGGACGAGGGGTGGAAGCTTCGGTCGGGGCAGTGGAGGCAGGAAGTACTTAAATCCTACGGACCTGTGGAACTTCTACTCAGGAGGGGGTGGCGTCTGTTGGCTAACTACCGATAAACCGGTGGGCGGTGCTTATTCATGACTCTTCGCGTCCAGCTTCTCCAGTGTGGTCTGTGAGATGAGCGCCGTGGTGGGGGTGAAACAAAAAAAAATGTAACGCGGCAACGTGAGAAACATTGGTGGTGGCCATAATCGGGGTTGGGGGGGGAGGAATAAACATTCGCCGATGTTACGATTCAGGCTCTGTAGTGCGCCCCTGATGTTTGGCAGACGCCTTGAGTTTTAAGTTTCATTTGAAGGACGTGACGCTGAGGGGTTCTTGACATTTTAACCCTTTTTCAGAGTGGCCCAGAATCTCACAAAAAATAGTCGTCCCAGGTTGAAAGTACATTCGGACTGAAATGGTCTGTTTATTGTACACATCTTCAGACGATCTTAATTTTGGAGCTTTCGTGACTGCAGGAATTATTCTTTGGTTCTTTCGGTAAAGTCACGTTTAAAGATAAAATAATACATTAAATAATAGCATACGACGTTTCGATTGCAACACAAGCAATCATCATCAGGTATAATGAAATAGCAACATAAAATCTAACCAGAAAACTATAGACAGACATATAAGCAGACAGATATCACCAAGATACACAGAGCGGGCAACACAGGTACAGAGAGGGGTGATCGTCTCTGTGGGGTGGCCTTAAATAGACAGAGGGGGGCGGAGGCAGCGAGAGGGAGGGGGTTAGAGAAAAAATTACATGTCAATGAGTACGAAGAAGACGCGTAGTAAAGTATCTTTATACGTGACTTTACCGAAAGAACCAAAGAATAATCTTCAGACGAGGTTCGTGGAAAAGAGGGAGCTAACGGGAAGAAAGCAATATATATAAATAAGCATTGCTATGCCGTGTATCCCATTAGATTCCACAGCACTTTGATTAAAAATGTTTTTTAGGCTCCAGTTCTGCTCGGCACGCTCTCCTTTTAAAATCCGAAGCCGCGGCATTGCCTTCGGACGTAACGCCACTCGACAAAATTACGTAAATGTGTTCTCGGGTTTAATGCAACATTTTATTCTCTTTCCTGCGTCATTACACACGGTCATTATTCAAAACCAGGCGTAGCAAGGTCGCGTAGAACTACCTGAAATAAAATTAGCTCCGATTACTGCCACAGCGTAATTACATTTCGCAGATTCATGCAGTTTTAATCGCATTCGCAGGCCGTGTGCGGTGCTGTCAGATGCACAAACACGTGGTAATTGTGCGCGCGTTATGCCCAGGGCATTGTACAAGGCCACGGCCCAGGGCCGAGCAGTGCGTGGTGATTAATGGGATCGTCGCAAACGCATCGTTATTTTTATTTTTTTCAGGGATGACTCTCCTAAATCTCTCACCGTTAAAGTCGGGCAGCTGGAGAGCATCTTAAAGCAGCTTCAGGAAGACCTCCAGAAGGTTTGTCAGAGAATGTTGGCACCTGTTTGCGCGACACTGACGCGACGCTAGCCGGGGTTAAATTTGTCGAGTCCCACGACACTGTGCAGGAACGGGCGTCCAATACCAAGTGAGCGATGGGGACAGGCAGATAGGACACTTTGATTTTGAACCCGGTGAGAGCCTACTGAGACACCAAGCCTCACTTTTAAGGGAGACCTGGGTTACTCAAGCAACAGTGTGGATTAAAAGCAAATTGTGCAAGGGGAAAAAAAACTATCGAATGTTAAATATCGTAAACAAAACACTTGTGATTCAAGCAAAACATCAGGCACTGAAACATTTGTAACACAGCAGTGGAGGGGAAGAGGAAAGTCCAACACCAGTAACGATTACCTGAACCGGTCCTGAGCCTCCCCTAGGTCGACTCAACCTCAAACGAGTAAACAAAGTCGGCCGGGTGTGGTGCTGGCCACACCACCCTCTCGTGTGCTTTGCCGGCCTTTATAGAGGTGCTCACCAACAGCACTTGCCCCTGAAGTGTGTTCAGGCTAGACGGGGAGGGTCTTTGTTGAATACCGAACACATGAGAGAGAGAGAGGTTGTGTAACGAGAAGAACGTATTAAAAGTAAACACAGTCGCGCTGATTTATTTTTCCACACAGTGACTTATAACCCCCACGCTTGAATGTGATGCACAAATGTGGGGCAATGAAAGAAAAAAGTCTCTGCATAGTCCAGCCGGGTCTTTCTCGGCGTCTCGGTCTGGATGAATGTTTCATTCCCGTAGACGCGCGGAAATCCTCTCGTCGCCTTGCTCGGTCACCTCCCCGCCCGTCGGTTCTCGTGAGCTGTGAGCGGTTCGGGGGGCGGGGGGGGGCCCCCCCACAACGCGCGACGCTCTCCGTGTTTTCACCCGACACGTGCGCCGCCGGCCGTCGCCGGCGTGTTCCGTAGGAGAAGACGGACAAGGCGGCGCTGCAGGCCGAGCTGGAGGACCTGAGGGAGGACAACGTGCGCCTGCAGCAGGAGTCGCAGACGGCGGCCACGCAGCTGCGCAAGTTCACCGAGTGGTTCTTCAACGCCATCGACAAGAAATGAAGACGCCGCACCTTCGAGACTGAGCGCCATGGGGACCAGGCGGCTTGCGTTTTCGTCGCGTACGTTTCCGCACTCTGTAGGCCGCGACGGAGCCTTGTTCCGTTGGGCGTGAGGATGAATTCCTGTCATGACTGGACGTCACCACCTGTCTCTACTGTAGTAGCTACCGCTGCCGATGTTGCTGCTGCTGCTGCTGTCGCTGGGACGTGAGGCCGCTTGGAAATGGAGGAGTTTCACGAATAGTCCGAGGCTCCACGACGCCGCTTTTATTCCCGAACGTACGGCACAGATCCGATGGGGGCTCGTGACTTTCGGCAGCACCCACCCCTGCGATGCGTCCATGAGACTGCCAACTCGTATTCGCCGTCTCGCGAAGGGACCGTCTTGGCAAATGCGTGGACACAACAGGCCCGTATTATCCCCAGCTTGCAGAGGTGTACAGTGTTTGGCATTTGGTCTCTTGCGTCGATCTGAATTCACTATCAGGGTATCGTGCTTAGAGTTAGCTGTGTTACGTACATGAAGTGGTTTTTCCCGGGGCCTGAATGTGGCTCGGGCAATAGTGTGTGATGCGAAAACGATTTGAAGTAATTTGCTCAATTCCTGAGGAGATTTAACTGTACAGTATTTTAAATTGGCGACACGCAAAGTGTTGCCAACGTGTGATTTCTGCTGTCTCATTTGATGTCCATATCTGCTCTATTTTAAGCCCGTAATCTAGACTCAGGCATGTGTGCATGAAGAGGCTGTAAGGAGCCTTCATGCACCCGCGTTGAATCGTCCCATTCGCACGTTTTTGTGTTAAATGCACTCGTATTTATTTTTGAGCGCGGTGCGCCGCTGTGGATGAGAATATCGAGATTATGCCTTAATCGTAGGCACGGTGGGTGTGTTATTGAAGTCGAGTCCTTCGGAGGCCTGAAGCACACAATTCCGACGCTTGCCTAACAGACAAACAAATTGTGCCTCTGAATTCCCATGTTCTCTGGTGGAACCCCCCCCCCCCCCAGTTAAAAAAGATATATATTAATAACGACAAAAAATAAATAAGTGGTGAGTTCAAATGGCCATAGCCTCGGGAAGGCTGATGGCCCAACAAGGACTTTATTCTTGCCTTTGTTTCCGTAGCCTGCGGGCCAGCGAGGACTTGAATGGTGATGGCGTCGTGCCAGTGAAACTGCTGCATTAGATAGTGTGGCTTGGCGCTGCGGGCCGAGCGTGTGCCGGAGCGTGTGCCGGAGCACGGCGTCCGGCGAGCAGTCCCCCCCCCACCCCCCCCCCCGGTGGAATTCGTGCAAGTCTTTGGGTGGGGTGCGGAGATCTGGGCGCTCTGGGCGCACGGTGGAGACGCGTGGGTTTGATTGATCGAGAGTGGGACAATCGATTTATTTTTTAATTTTTACCTTTTTGGCATTACAATCAGAACTATGATTAACTAGAACCAAAAGAGCAACACGTGCTGATTGGTGTGTTCCCGTAACGGCAAGTCCCCGGATGGCTTTCTTTCTGGAGAAGTGCTGGTTTGTGCTGTGCTTGTTCTCAAACGGAGATTTCCTTTGTAGTGTTTTTATATATATACTGTATACATATACCGTTGAAGTTAAACATCGTGGGAATCGGTTAACCAGTGTTCAATTTTATTGTACGGTTCCTTTTAAACCAAATGGCATGTATCGTTTAACTCCAGAATGCAGAATAATAATAAAAAACCACCAACTTCAATAACCTCCCATAATAACAACAACAATCTCTGACAGAATGCTTTTTAACGTCAGCTTGAAACAGAGTTGCCTTGAGCTGGGTCCGCCCGTTGCGGCGAAGCCACACTGCCATCGGGGGAGGCGCTCCGCGTGGCTCTGACTCGCGACCGGATTGCTGCCTCTGCGATCGCGGACGCAGCGACCGTGGGCGGAGTGATATCACAGTCGCTACGACCGCCCGATCGCTGGCCCAGTGATCACGTGCTCGCGGGCCCAGTGATGTCACGGGCCCAGTGATCTCACGGTCGCTACGACCGCCCGATCGCTGGCCCAGTGATCACGTGCTCGCGGGCCCAGTGATGTCACGGGCCCAGTGATCTCACGGTCGCTACGACCGCCCGATCACTGGCCCAGTGATCACGTGCTCGCGGGCCCAGTGATGTCACGGGCCCAGTGATCACGTGCTCGCGGGCCCAGTGATGTCACGGGCCCAGTGATCACGTGCTCGCGGGCCCAGTGATCTCACGGTCGCTACGACCGCCCGATCACTGGCCCAGTGATCGCCCGAGCGCGGGCCCAGTGATGTCACGGGCCCAGTGATCACGTGCTCGCGGGCCCAGTGATGTCACGGGCCCAGTGATCACGTGCTCGCGGGCCCAGTGATCTCACGGTCGCTACGACCGCCCGATCACTGGCCCAGTGATCGCCCGAGCGCGGGCCCAGTGATGTCACGGGCCCAGTGATCACGTGCTCGCGGGCCCAGTGATGTCACGGGCCCAGTGACCGCGCGAGATGCCCGCCGCCCGACTCTGCCGCTGGGTGTTTGGCGCCGCACTGCGCGGCCGCTGCGGACCCACCCGAGGCGACGACTTGGCTCTTTAATTTAAAAGCGTATTGCGAAACAATTGTTTTTAAACTAAAAAAAAAGGTAATTTTATTCTTTATTACATACTATATAGATACAGAATGTTTTTGTTGTTGTTGTTTGTTGTAATGAAGAAATCTGTTCAACTTGAATTACCAGCTCCCGGTTGTAACATCAAACCACAGCGTGCCAGGGGGCACGCGTGAAGCTCATCCACCATTCTCCTTAATTATTGTCTTATATTCGTGCAATAGCAGCCCATGGGCACGCGCGCGCGCCCGCACATGGGGAGACTAATTAAAGCAGCAGTAGATTCGGAATCGGGCTGACTTGTTTGTGCATTTAGTGACGTGTGGGTGGCCATTGTTTGGCCTTGTGCAAGACGTGTGGTGGTCGTTCATATGCACTATTCAGCAGGTTCCTATATGCTGTATATTTTGTACTTGGTGTTAGGTTGGGTTGGGTTTTTTTTCTTTCCACACATGGCGTCTGCGCGTAAGAGAAGTGTTTTTTTGTTTTAGTGAGGTCCGTCTGCAACATTCTGTTTCGTCCGAGGAGCCGAGCGTACGATGACATTTGCGCGACGAGTCTCGTGTCATCCCTGGAGCTCCGGGGGCCGGGTCCCAGCGCCTGGTGGTGGAGGGGTCGCACGTCTCTGACCTTGTCACTGTCAACTGGTTCGCAAGTTGTGTCACATTTCATTTTCATTTTTAATTTGCCTACGAACATTGGTGATTTTTCGTTTTGTTTCCGTTAATTACTGTATTCGAACGTAGTATAAAACGTGTAATGATTTCACCGTTTTAACATTGCCAGAAGATGGTCCAATTTTTGGATTTGCATAATAATAAACATTGTTATACAGTAAAGTGTGTTTGCGGTTGTCGGTGGTGATCGATGATTGGGATGATCATGATGAAGGCGAGTGATGTGATGGGCTTTTCCGTGTGGTCTGGTCGCATCTCCGCGCCCTTAGCCATCCCGCCTCGGGCACAAGAGCTCTGGGACTTGAGGATCCACCACACAACTTCCACTCCACCACCACACAGCCTCCACTCAGCTTCCACTCGACCATACAGTCGTTGTTGAAGAATTGCTCTGCACGCGGTTGCTGCTCGCACTCGCGGGATCGATTTATTTGTCCTCTTAACCGCGTCGTTTCGAGCGAATGACTGAATGAAGCGAGGCACTTGAAATAAACTAAGTTTTTTTTTTATTTTACCACACTAAGCGGGCTCATCGTGCGGAAATGTAAAGCAGCCAAATACTCTGAGCGCAAGTTTTTAAATGTGGAGGGAAGACCCCGGAGGACCCGGAGATGCATCTGCACGACCGTGGAAAGAGAGACACGGAAACGCCAAAAATACAGCAGGCGTCGGGGTCGGGGTCGGGGATCGAACCCTCGCCCTCCTGCATACTGGGCGATGGAGATGACATCTCACCACCACGGCGCCCCTTGACGGTTTAGCTGCGTGTCGAGCTCTGGTTCCCGTGCCGTGGTCTGCGGACCGCCGGAGAGGAAGTGGAACCACGGAGCCGTTGCACATCTGTTAAAATGTTTGATTTATAAATAAGTAATATATTTTTTTTTAAAATAAACACGCTTTTATGAAATGTACTCGTAATGGCAGAACTCCGAGACTCCAGGAAGTGGCCCCGAAGCTTGCCATAACGTAAGGGGCCGTGGTCAATTACAGCCAACGTCAGTTGAACGTGGACAATTAGACTCAAGCTGAAACATATTAAAAAGAATGTTTCAAAATGTATATTTTCATGATAGAATATAGTATTGTCATCAGTATGACATAAGTATGCCGAGTTTGCAGTCGGTACCACATTGGGAAGTGGTTTAAAATGGAGTTACAATATTAGAGGATACAACAACAACAGACAGAGTGAGTTAAAAGAAAGCGTGTAATAAAAAAACGACTGAATCCTCTCTGGCATAAATACAGGTTTAAAGACGTGCAAACGCCAAATAGATACGTATTACAAAGGCATGAAATCTGCATGAACCACGCGTGCATGATGAACTCACGGGTTAATACAGAGCTGCGGGGGACAGCGTTGTGGGCAGCGAACAAAGAAGGCGATGGACTTTGCGTACTTCTATGCTCCCCGCCTGCAAACCGCACTGACCAGCGCGCTGAAGAATTTTTAAATGACCCCCACGATCTCCATAGAGTGGGGAGTAGAGGCCCTCGTCCAGCGGTTGATTGGCAAAGCGGTCTGAGACCGCTGGCTGGTCCTGGGACGCGCGCGGGGCCATGGCATAGACGAGCGGGTAGGAGCGCGCGTGGTAGCAGAGAGAGAGAGGTTCGGGTTAGCCATGGCGACCCTGGTTAATACTGCCGGGTGTATTTAACCCACAATTGTACGTCTGATCCCGACGGGTTTATTCGAAGGAAGAAAAAAAAGACGCGTGGTAGTCCACGTGGTGCCGGCGTCACGGTCCCAATTTAGAAGCAAAACATTCCCGAAAAAGAAGCCTCCGTAAGTGGGGGGAGGGGGGGAACCACAGAGCAGCATCGTTCACCCCCCCCCCCATCACCACCCCACACACTTCGCCGTGGCCTGAACGTGCACAATTAGTGGCAAACGACGGTTCTTGATGTTGTTGCGGAAGACGAACCAATTAACCGGCTCCACCACACCTCCATCACACCTCCACCACACCTCCACCACATCTCCAATCCACCTCCACCACACCTTCACCACACCTCCAATCCACCTCCACCACACCTCCACCACACCTCCACCGTACCTCCACCACACCACCATACCTCCAATCCACCTCCACCACACCTTCACCACACCTCCAATCCACCTCCACCACACCTCCACCACACCTCCACCGTACCTCCACCACACCACCATACCTCCAATCCACCTCCACCACACCTCCACCACATCTCCAATTCACCTCCACCACACCTCCAATCCACCTCCACCACACCTCCACCGTACCTCCACCACACCTCCAATCCACCTCTACCACACCTCCACCACACCTCCAATTCACCTCCACCACACCTCCAATTCACCTCCACCACACCTCCATCACACCTCCAATCCACGTCCACCACACCTCCACCACACCTCTACCACACCTCCACCACACCTGCACCCCACCTCTACCACACCTCCAATCCACGTCCACCACACCTCCACCACACCTCCAATTCACCTCCACCACACCTCCACCACACCTCCACCACACCTCCAATCCACGTCCACCACACCTCCACCACACGTCCACCACACCTCCACCACACCTCCACCACACGTCCACCACACCTCCACCACACGTCCACCACACCTCCACCACACCTCCAATTCACCTCCACCACACGTCCATCACACCTCCACCACACCTCCACCCCACCTCTACCACACCTCCACCACACCTGCACCCCACCTCCACCCCACCTCCAATCCACCTCCACCACACCTCCACCACCGCTCTCGGGAAGGGCGCTTGGAGCGAGCGCCCCGCCCTTGCTAACTTACCACATTGCACAGCGCGCGCACTCTGTGTGAGCCATCAGCAGCGGCTTCTACGGGAACACCCCGCCGGGTTCTCGCGCTGCCTCCGCGTGGCCTGGAGGCGAGGGCGTCTCGGGGCAGCAGATGTCCTCGTCTCGGTGTGGTCCCGAACGCTCCTCCCACGGCGCAGAGTAATTTCGTTAATGCCCCATTAATCATTTTCTCTGCGCGTCAGAAAAGGAAGTCCGCATCGATTTCGGTGACGCAAGCGAAGGAGGACGCATTTCCCCGCCTGTCACCAGTTCCCAATTAACCGCAACAAACAGCGCGCCGGGTGGCTTCCTCCCTGATCGCGACGCGCCAGCACTTCTGTCACCGACGATGACTCTGTGACGCAAGCAATGAACGTCGTCATCCTGACCCCAACCAGCCTCGGCCTCGTGGCAAACGTCGGGGCTTTTTGTCATGGGGGGGTGGTGGTGGTGCTTGGTGGAGCTCCGAAGCCAGTGACGAGACGAGTCGAGTCAGGCCGTCCTCGTGTGCAGCTGTGAACGTCGCCTCGCCGCGCCTACAGAACCTCGGGTTGAACACATTTGGCTCGGCGCATTCTGACATCACTTTCACCCCCCCCGCCCGCCCGCCCGCCCGCCGTGTTTTCACTTCTCCGCGTGTCTCTCGCCCATGTGGCTGACACAACCGTCGTCCCTCTGTGCTGCACGTGGGTGCGCGCATCTTGTCGGCAGCTCGGACCAGTCACCCCCCCCCCCCCCCGTGCATTTTGCGGGATGATTTTCTTGGAGGGAAGGGGGCGCCCCTTTCCCCCCGCGGAGTGGTGCTGCGTGGAATAACGCGCGCTACGACGGTTTGGCAGAAGTACAATGTTGGAGGACTTGCAGGGAGTCATTATGAGTTATTCCACCCAGATGTGCGGTAAAACTCATGTTCCACTAATTAAAATGGATTTCATTTCCCTCTCAAGATGACTGCAGCCATCGGTTTCACGAAGAATGGGTGCGGGTGGAGACTGCTGCGAGATGTGAATGTGCCTCTGTTCTTAGTCGAAAAGAGAGACATGCTTCAGATCTTCTCTACAGCCCCCCTTGGTCAATACACTGCTGGATGAAGGTCTTCCCCACGTCGTGTCAGTGCATGGGGGTTTTTTTCTGACCACACTTCACTCCGTTTGGTCACGGCGGGTTGAAGGGTGGGGGCTCAGGAGCGGGTCAGATGTCACTCAGTACTGATGTTCGCTGTGGCCGAGAAGCGAACCTACGATCTGGTTCATAACGCAGTGCCTTAACCTCTGCGTCCACTCCTCAGTTATTCCCCCCCTTGTTGAAAGACGAGCCTGTGCTCTGTTAGCATGCAACGCCCTCTCACCCTTCCACTTGGCTTCTGTCTCTAATAATGACTTCATAAATAAACAATACACTTAGTATCCATTGGGATTTCTCAAAATCCCAGGAGCCCACAAACAAGCAGACAGCATATAATTACTTGGAGGATGTTGGTGTTTTCCAATTTATTTTGTTCATTCGTGCACGTGAGAACTCAAACGATACCAGGATAAACTCAAGTGCAATACGGTAGTGACGATCTGGGTCACTAAGCATGCCAAAAGCAACCCGCGTAAAAAAAAACAATTTTATAACAAAAACAACTACCGCATCTATCACTTGAGGAATTGAAAAGTAATGGCAAAACATAATTCCCCGCAGCGCAAATCGTCTCAGGCAGAGATTACCCCCGGGTTTGAAACGCAGCACACATTTTGACTCGTGCGGTCCACAGGAGCTTACAATGCCGAGACGTCGACGCGAAGTTTGCACCGGCGATGCGATGCGCGCGCAACAGCCGGACGGAGGAAAACAGAAAAAAAAACGAAAACACATTTCAGAACATTTATTTTGGCACGACATTAAAAACGCATTCGACTGGCCAGAGAGCGGCCTTCACCTGGCCAGACGGCACCAGGAGGCTCATTAGCTCAAGGCTGACGACGGGGCGACCTTGCCTTGAGCGAGAGCCTCATTAGGCCGCGGGCACCGAGCCTTGGACCTTTCCGTTTTGAAACGGCCCTCGGGCTGTTATGGGGCCGCAGGGACGAGCAGACGTGGGTACCCCCGTCGTGGTGCCGTACCCCGTGTTTGTGTTCAGCCCCGTGTTGAGTATAATATCATCAAGGGAGGCCGTGGGGCCGAACCTTGACAATAGCAGCGGCAAGTGCCATTGTGGAGGGCAAGTGGGGGGAGGGGGGTGCATCAAACAACGCGGCCGCGTACTTTCATCGAAGGTGTTTTTATTTCGTAAATGTTTATTAAAACTGTGACTTCAAGAGTAATGAAGTAAAGGATGGCGTTAACCGGCACGGTCTCCAATGCCACATGGGTGCCGCTAAGTCCGTAGAGCCCGGGGTTAGATTTGTTTAATATTTCATGTGCCGGTCGTACATACACCACCTGTATGCATATTTAAGTTTGTTTTTCTTGTGTTGTTGCTGAGTGGAACCATTTATTTTACATGACCAATAGCAATTAAACGTGTGACTGCTGCAAGGCCATGATTATATTAAAATATGCCTCAAAATGCCCCCCAATATATTGCTATAAAATAGATTTCTGTTTATATGATTGTGGTTATGGTTGTACTTTATTAATCCCTAATCTCTGCCATTACATACAATGAAACAAGAAAAGGTAAAAAAGAAAAAAACTGAGCAATGTAATACAATACACTATTAGACATTATTGTTAAAAATAAATAAAAAGTCCATCCTGTGTGTTAGTGAATTTTTTACAATATTTTAGGCAGGGAATGGCAGGAAATTTGTTTTCAAATTTAGATTTTTTTCGGGGGGGGGGGGACCCCCACACCCTCTGGAAAATGTGGTCCACCCCAATGTTGACTCCATGGCTACGGCCTAGGACTGCTGACATTTAAAAATGAGAAACCTGTGACATAATTCACTTCTGTTAGCTCTTAGCTCTGGGCACATGGCTCGAGTCGTTATTGTGCCTCACACAGCCGTGGTGGTGGTGGTAGAAGTGGTGGTGGTGGAGGAAATGGCAGTTAAGTAGTTGGTGGTGATTCAGGTGGTGGCTGAGGAGGTCGGTGGTGCTGGTGGTTTAGATGGAGATGCATCTCCACGGCCCAACACCGGTGACGATTATTTGAACCGGTCCTGGGCCTCCCCTAGGTCGACTCAGCCTCAAATGAGTACCTGGTGCGGTGTGTAAACATCGCCACGGGGTAGACAAAGGCGGCCGGGCGTGGTGTTGGCCACCTACCCCCTCGTGTGCCGTGCCGGCCTTTATAGGTACTCGCTAACAGTACTTGCCCCTAAATATGTTAAGGCTATACGGGGGATCTTTGTCTTTGTTTTTTAGAAGGAGATGCAGGCGGTAGAGATCACGGTGGTGGTGGTGGTGGTGTTGGTTTAGGATGTGGAGCCCGAGACCTAAACAGATGGTGGCGGAAAATGTGATGCAGGGTGGTTGTGGTCGTGATGATTTAGGCTGTGGCGGTGGTGGTGGTGGAGGGTGTATTCGGAACACTATCAGGCAGGAAAAGAGCTGCGTGGACCGACCTGTGAGTGAAACGAGCACTCTGGCGCTATCACAGATGCACAACGCGGAGCCTGTGATGCAAATGTCTGTGGGAATTCAAGTTCTTTAGAAGCAATAGCACCTTAATATTTAGTGAGAATGTCCATACAAAACACTTAACAGGTGGGGAAAGCAGTACGTTCAAAGAAGTATAAAGAGATGACGAAGAGGCCTGCTTGCTAATGATTCCTGAAAAACTGCCGCAACATTTCCTCTAAAAAAAAAAGCACTTAAAAGAAACCAAAATGCCCCAAAAGCCGCCTCGAGATCCTGGAAGACAAAAAGCCTCCGATCTGGTGCCAATGCTACAACACAAACCCGTGCAATGTTGTGAATTCCAAACTTCCCAAACCCCCAAATCCTCACAGCGAAGGGCTGGCACGTGGCGTTCACCCTCTATGGGTCAGTCCTGGATCCGCTGTGGGAATTCCACCTTCCAGGAGTTTGTATAATCGCACAGCTGTGCTACAGCCTCACCACGTGGTACTCATTTTGTCTGACCCCGTCGGGACGATTATGACGGAGATGAGTGGTGGCAATGATGATTGTCGATGATAATGATGATGGATGATGTTCATTTTATTTTTTTGTCGCCCCTGACCGCGACTTGAACTCGTGACTCACGACCAACGGCTGAACCCGTGCTCTGACCCTGTGGGCGGATGGGTTCTTACAGAACAAGTCTCTGAGCTGTTGACTCATTCGTGAGGAATGCGAGCGTCATGCACTCGTCTGCGTATGGGGTTTTTTCCAGACACCGCGGTTTTACCTGCCGCACAGCGGAACAAATTAAACGTTGCACTCGAATAACGGAGAATAGTTTGTCAAAATACGGCGAGAAATTGATTTCTGACAATATGGGCGAGGCTCGGGAAGGCTTCGCATCGTGAGTTGCAATAATCACGATGACGATTGTCATCATCATCATCGTCGTTGTTATTATTTATTAGATTCTATTCTCCCGGCGTGGTAGTTGAAACAAATGGGCACCTCTCTTAAATCCCCCCCCCCCCCATCGCATCTCTCTGTCCGCGCAGCAGCATAAACGGGCACAGCACATCGATCGATGATTCATGATTAGTATAATCATTATCGATCACTTTTTATGATTGATAATCTAAAAAAAAATGCAATAACATTATCACGATAATTAATGCCACTTTAATTTATGTTAATATCGGACTGGGTATGTTGTGACGATGGTGATGACGCCAATTAACAACTACAGCCCACGAACTCGATCCCCCCCCCCTCCTCAGGCCCCGCCCCCTCCCCCCCATACGTCACAGACTCTCGGTGCGCGTCACGATCCACCGCCACGCGGTTGTCGCCTTGTCGTACTGGCAGCGGCGTGAAACCCGCTCGATGTCCCTTTCTCACGTCCCAGTGGAGCCGCCGTGCGGTGGAGGAGGGTGAGCAGGGTGAGGAGGGTGAGGAGGGTGAGGAGGGTGAGCAGGGTGAGGAGGGTGAGGAGGGTGAGCAGGGTGAGGAGGGTGAGGAGGGTGAGCAGGGTGAGCAGGGTGAGGAGGGTGAGGAGGGTGAGGAGGGTGAGCAGGGTGAGGAGGGTGAGGAGGGTGAGCAGGGTGAGGAGGGTGAGGAGGGTGAGGAGGGTGAGGAGGGTGAGAACCCTCCGGGGGAGGGATGGGGGGGTGGGGGGGGGGATGGGGGGGTAGAAGCCTGAATCTGGATGAGTGAGGGTGAACGTCGCTTGGGGTCGCGTCCGCGCTGGCTATTGCCACGGTGTCGGAGAGTTCCTCCTCGCACTGTCCCGTCTCGCCGAGCTAGGGGCCGTCCATAAATGACGTCACGCACCTGGGTGTGGGGGGGGGGGGTCAGACATTTGTGACGATGTGTGACGAGGGGGGGGGGGGGGTTGAAAAATGTGACGTCACATCAAAATGCGCAACTTTAAATTAATATAGACAACACGTTCTACTTAATTAAATATACTTTTAATTAATAAATGTTTTCTCCTACAACATCAGAGTGCAGCGCCACATTAGCTACGCACTACAATGACAATAGTTTAAAGCGATGTGAAGCATGTTTTCTTTTTTTTTGGGGGGGGGGGGGCAGAGCTTTGTGACGTCATATTTGAGGGGGGGGGGTCTGACTTTTTGTGACGCCGTGTGACGAGGGAGGGGGGGGGTAAAAAATCGTCCAAAATCGCGTGACGTCATTTATGGACGGCCCCTGAGCGTTCCTCCTCGCACTGTCCCGTCTCCCCGAGTCCGTCAGCTCGCACGTGACCTCGACCCTTGACCCCAACTCGACCGAGTCGGCAGACGCGACTCGTGACGAGGGCACGCGCAGCAACCCCAGAGCGGCACAGAGCAGAGGATGCGTCTGTGCATGTGCACGCAAATTAAAAACAAACATCTGGCTGTCGCCTGATGATGCTAGTTGTAATTACTGGCGAAACGTCGTACTCGAATGGTAAAATGTTGTGGGTTTACTCTCCAACACGCCGGTGTACTGCACTCATCACGAATTGGCATGTCTTTTTTACGTGACAAACCTTACCAATTGGTTGTGTCGGATGGTGGCGGGTTTAACGACACATTTATATATTTACACAATCTAACCCCCCCCCCCCCAAACCCCCCCCCCCCCCTCTATTATGGATATTGGTCGCGAAATCCCCCATAGAGCCATTGCAGGGCCGGGTGCTCTTTGCACGAGGCTCTGGTCGGTCCCGTAGGCGGACTGGGCTAACCACTACGCCATCGCTCCACACACACACACACCAACAACCGCCATTCGCAACTAAGTGGCGGTGACGTCACCACGACGCTTGTGCCAGGCCATGTGCACCTTGAGGCCACGTGAAGTGTCGAACGCCCGCTGGCAGGAGGTCAAGGGGCAGACCCAGGTGCCACGGGTCGACTGACTGAAATGACCGAGATGACTGGCTGATGCACCACCTGTGCCCCCTACTGTACCAACTTGCTGTTCTTTAGCCACCCGGCGCTCCGCTCGTTGTTGTGAGCGTCGCTCCTCCACCCTCTGTTGTTGTTCGAGGGCGACTGCCTCCAACTGCCCAGTAGCGTCCTTCACGAGCCTCCTCCACAGAGGCCGATCTTGACACCGCTGGTACCAGTCATCGGCAAGTCTACTCAGCTCCACATCCTCCTGTACCACATCACTCCATCTCTTCTCTAGCCCGTGCCGCGCCCGTTTAGCCCCCTCGATCCGGCCGAACAAAAGCTGTTTGGGCATGCGGTGATTGGGCATGCGAGCTACATGGCCCAGCCAACGCAGCCTTGCCTGCCGGAGGAGCTCACCGATGGGACTTTGCCCAGATCTTTCGAGGATTTGTGAGCTCCTCACACAATCCAGCCTGGTTAAACCCAGGATTGATCGGAGGCAGGCCAGCCTAAATGTTTCTAACCGGCGAATATGCTCCATTAAGGGGGTCCACGTTTCGCAAGCGTAGAGAAGGGAGGGAATAACTGTGGCCGAGAAGACCTGAAGCTTCGTGCGGAGCGATAGACCAGGTATAGCTTCCACACAGCGTTACGCAACCGATGAAAAGATAATGCCGCTCGACTGATTCGGAGTGAGACCTCTGCTGTTAAACCGGAGCCGGTCATGAGCACACACACACCCACATACACGCACACCAACACACACACCCACACATACCCACACACACACCAACACACACAACACACGCGCACACACACCAACACACCCACACATACCCACACACACACCAACACGCACACACACGCATAGCGACGGTGCATGGGCGCACAGCAGCAATTAACATCGCGCACACAGCATTTGCACGGCGCGTGAACCGTGCAGCATCGTGATCCATGGACAACAGCACAAACCGCTGTCCATGACGCAGACACGCGAGTGGTGACGTCGAAAGTCGTCTTTTGTTTCCCAAGGGAAGGTAAAACTAAAAAAAAGTGGAAGGCAAAGATTAGAAAATAACGGTGAAGGGATTCGCAATGGACGGGGAGAACGCGAGGAAGAGTCTCCAACAGTGTCTCGAGGCTGCTGCACGGATCGACGTCTTCAGAGTTGGGGGGGTGGTGGTGTTGGTGCCACAGATGAGTGTCGTGATTCACGGGAGGATTCAGACGACGCGGATGCATTCTGACATTTGTGAGCCGCTTTGCTGTAAGATGGCGCGGGGACGTAGGGCAGAGAATGCGGAGGTGAAGAATTGCCGCCACCCGCCGTTGTGTCGCAGCAATTGCAGGTTGGGTTGTTGTTGTTTGGTTGTTGTTTGGTTGTTGTTGTGGGGAGCGGTGGTGCAGCGGTTAGCGCTACGCTGCGGTACGAACCCGGCGACCAGGGTTCGATTCCCGCTCACGGCCAACACCGGTGACGATTGTCTGAACCGGTCCTAGGCCTCCCCCTAGGTCGACTCAGCCGCAAATTAGTACCTGGTGCGGTGTGTAAACATCGCCACTGGGGAGACAAAGGCGGTCGGGCGTGGTGCTGGCCACCCACCCCCTCGTGTATCATTCCGGCCTTCATAGGTGCTCGCTAACAGCACTTGCCCCTACAGGCTGTTACGGCTATACGGGGGATTTTTGTTTTTATCTTTGTTGTCGCTGTGGCGGTTCCTTATCATTGGAGCGGCGGCGCAGTGGTTAGCGCACTGCTTGCCTGAATTAGATTGTCGCGCACGGCTAACATCAGCGGCGAGTGAAATCCGAAGCGGTCCTGTGCCTGTACCCCCCCCCCTGCCCCCCACCCACCAACTTCACGAAGCCGCAGCGGTCAGCGTTGTGAAGTATGGGGCCGTCCATAAATGACGTCACGTGATTTTGGCCGATTCTTGACCCCCCCCCCCTCCCCCCCTCGTCACATGGCGTCACAAAATTAATTCAACGTCACAAAGCTCTGCCCCCCCCTCCCCCCAAAACCATGTTTCCATTTTAAAAATAAAACATGCTTCAAATCGATTTAAACTATTGTTATTGTATTGCATATTTAATGTGGCGCTGCACTCTGATGTTGTAGGAGAAAACATTTATTAAAAAGGAGGCGTTGGAAAGCTGAAATTTAGCATAAAATTCACTTGAAAATATTCAACGTCTAACTAAAACTACAGATGTTCAGAATGATATGGAAATTATCTTATAATTATAAAATATTAAAAGTAATTTTAACTGTAAAAATACTTGAAACTTTGTAGTAGAACGAAGCAAATTGGAGAGTACAATTATAACAATTATATATTCATTCCACAGAATGAAAAGCCCTGGTAGAATCATTAGAATCAAAATGTTAAATAGCAATCATAATTTTTTTTACAAAATGTATGCTTCTCCATTCTCCCATGGGGAAGCAAAATGCTCCTTCATGGAATAAATAAAAGGTGACCTTAGTCAATTCAAATAATCAAACAGTCGCCTTTATCTCGCTCGTGGCGATGTTTACTACGCACCGCTCGTTTAAGGCCGAGTCGACCTAGAAGAGGTCCCACGGGCAGACGCAGATCGTTGGCCACTGCTCTCGGGACACGCACGTGGCCGGCTTCACGTGGAGCCGCAAGGCGGCGGTAGTGACACGCCGCTTGAAACGTCAAATTGCTCGTGGTCGTTCGAGACCCGGCCCCACACGGGTTCAAGTTGCGTTCACGGCCAACACCGCCGGCGAATAACTGAACCGGACCCGGGCCTCCCCTGGTTCCGACTCGGCCTCAAATTAGCGCTGCACCTTGCGCGGTGTGTATGAAAACACCGGCGCTGAGGATAGAAAAGCGACCGCGCGTGGTGCTGGCAATCCACCCCCTCGTGGACCGCGCCGACCTTCATAGGTGTTCGCAAACAGAACTTGCCCCAAAGCCTCTTAAGGCTTTCATATTTTTGGTTTGTTCGGTAAAGTCACGTAGAAGGGAAGTAATAAAATAATAGAAATGCAACATAATAAAAGAATTCTCACGACGTTTCGGCCACAACGCAAGCAGCCGTCCTCAGGTGAAGAACAGGGCCGTCGGAAAGACAGCGTCTGAATGACGTCTGCTTGCGTTGTGGCCGAAACGTCGTGAGAATTATTTTATTATGTTTTATTTTTATCATTTTATTATTTCCCTTCTACGTGACTTTACCGAAAGAACCAAGAAGATGAAAGCCTCTTGAGGCTTTAAGTGGGCATCTTTGTCTCTGTGGCTGTCCATGGAGACGCGGCACGGACGCGACCCTTGTGCGTGTGGATGTTGCGTGTGCTCAAGGCAGTGTCTCCAGTCGCCGAACTCGTCACATCTCTGGGTTTATCTTGGACATCGCTTGGACATCGCTTGGATGGATGACCGCACACAGCTCGGCACAGCGCTGCCAGGGGCGATGTGGTGGGGCAGTAGTGGGCAGTGCAGTATATTTCAATGCCGCGCTTAAATCCTACCACGTTTTCATTCACAATCACGCGCCGATGACCACCAACCCGCACGGCGTGGGGAGGCCCTCATCCAGCAGTGGATTGACAAAAGGTTCCGTTACAGATACTACAGATACTAGACGTGTACATAGAGGGCGGGTGCTGGACAGGCGTGGTCCGATTGCGGTGATTTCAAGTTTTTTTTCAAGTTCATTTCATTTATTAGGTATAGCCCTGTGAGCCATTCGGCTCTTAAATCGGGTGCAACCGCAACAAACAGAAAACAAAAACATGAACAAGAAAACATCTTAAAGTGACTATGCAAACAGAAAATCCAAGAAAAGACAGCAAAATATTGCAGAAAAAGCACCGTACACCAACAATGTGTGCAAAAATCCCAGTGGGATGCAAGTCAAACAACAACAACCACAAGACAACCTAGATTAAGGCCATCAGTCTAACTCTGTACTACAACAAACAAACATGGCCAAACCAAAAAACGTTTCGAAAATCACCAAAATAAAGGCATAAAAGCAATGAAACAGTGCAGGTCATAGGAACTGTGACCGAATTTTCACAATAAACGACGTAAACAACATGTACTACCAAATTTCGATTTAAAGCTTTCGTGACTGCAGGGATTCATCTTCTTGGTTCTTTCGGTAAAGTCACGTAGAATGGAAATAATAAAATAATTCAAATAAAACATAATAAAATAATTCTCACGACGTTTCGGCCAAAACGCAAGCAGCCGTCCTCAGGTGGAGAGCAGGTCTGTGAAGGAGACATAGTCTCATTCGGACCTGAGGACGGCTGCTTGCGTTGTGGCCGAAACGTCGTGAGAAATATATTTTTATTTTTATTATTTTATTATTTCCATTCTACGTGACTTTACCGAAAGAACCAAGAAGATGTACTACCAAACTTTTGATTGGAGCTCGCGAGGAGCGAGGGTCTGCCTCGTACGGTCAGCGCTAGGGTCAGAGACTTCGCGCTGGTCTCTCCGATTGTCAGGGGCGCCACGCAACTCGTAGGAGAGCGTGCCTCCCTCCGGGGTCAGACGAGGCCATTCCGCGTCGCATGTTCCGCCGTGAAGGGTTCACGTGTCACGCCGGCTTTACATAAAACAAGTTAAATAATTTATGTTTACGGTTATTGTTATTATTCCTATACACCGCACCGTAGCGATGGCTCGTGCAGTAAAACACGACCGCGCGTGGCCGTAATAAAGCATAATAAATGTTTAAACCGAGCAGAGGTAAGAAAAAGCCATAAATTAACTCTTGGTGTGCACAATAACACAGCCATGTAAAACAAACATGACGTTCGTGTTCGCATTTGCAGCTGGCAGGGTCAGCTGCTAACCCCTGCGCCACCCAACTCACCACCCGAGTTTAATTCACGCTCACGACCAATAACAGCGGCGAATATCTGAACCGGTTCTGGGCCTCCCTTAGGTCGATTCAGCCTGAAAAGGAGTACCAGGTGATTTGTCCAAACAGCAGCACTGGTAGCGCTCGGGAGGCAAAATCAGCCGGGCGTGGTGCGGCCCACCCACTCCCTCATCGGTGCAGCACTTGCCCCAACAGTCTGCAAAGGCTATACGGGGGATCTTTGTCTTTGCGCGCGTGCGTGCGTGCGCGTGCGTGCGCGCTCCTCTGCCCGCGGCGGCTGTTTCGGCGCCGTGGCGTCGTGACCCCGCCGCCACGCGCGCTCCACTTCCCCTCCCGCAGCACTCGCGCACCGCTCAGCGGTTCTCTGCCTGCGCGCCGACGCCTCCTCCTCTCCTCATTGCATGGATATCCTGCAGCAGCAGTAGCAGCAGCAGCTGGTCGTGGTGGTGGTGGCCACTACCAGCAACTTTCCATAGCGCTCTTGCCGACGTGCGGCTGCTGCTGCTGCTGCTGTCGCTGCTATTACTGCCGCGTGCTGCTGCTGCAGCTGCTGCTGCTGCTGTTGCATCAGTTGTTTCTGTTGGAATTTACTACGAATCAAAGCGTCACGGGGGGAAACCCATGGCCGAGTTCGCTGCGGAGGCCGCCGCGGTGGCATCTGGGTTTGTCTGCGTGCAGCACTCGCCCAACATGAGCACCTACAGGAAGGTGAGTGGCTTGCGCGAGTGATGAATGCGCGCGTGCGTGCCTGAGTGAGTGAGCGCATCAGTGAATGAGTGCATCAGTGAATGGGCGAGTTAGTAACGCGAGCTGCGAGGAGGAGGATGATGATGAGAGGGCATGCAGCCCGGCTACGGGTAGCTCCCGCTCGGCTTGGTGGCCCGCGCGGAAAAAAAATGTTGCCTCGGATTCACCGCACGTCGCACGAGAAGACGCATCGTCTCGTGCTCGGTTCATTCTGCTCTGCCTCTCTGTTGTCGCTGTTGCTCCACTATCGCTCGTGTCCCCTTGCGCTCGGTCACGTCCCCGACGACGATCGCGCCGCACTCGGCATGAATACGAGAGAGAGAACGCGCGGCGCCACGCAGCAAGTTGCTGGTGGAAGAGCGGAGACCCCCCCTCCCCACCCTTCCCCACACTCCCCACCCACCCTTAGCGAGTCGCCTCGCGTCCGTGGCAGTGCAATGCGGCATTTGTGCGAGCGGCGACCGAAGGCTGGGACCCGGGGACCTGTAACCCGCGACTTAGAATCCGACCGGGGAGTGGATCGAGGGGGTTGGGGGGGGGGGGGTCCTCGCAAGCCCCCCCCCCTCTCTCCCACGCGGCCCGCTCAGCCTTTCGGATCTTCACTTGAAGCGACCCGTCAATGCCAACGGCCATCAGTCACAATCAAAAGCCAATTCGTTTTAACCTTTCGCGTTCGCTACGCGAGCCCTTAAGAGCCGCGTGCCCGTGAGCGCCGCCGCTGCTGCTGCTGCTCTGGGGGGGGGGGGGGGGGTCACAAGGGGCGAAATGAAAGCCGCTTATGACGCGCGCACCCCCCCCCCCCGAACGGCCGCCACGTGGCCCCCGCCTGTCCCTTTCATTAATTTTTAACCTCATTATTATTTTTGGAGGCGACGGAAGGGTTCGTTTGAAATGAGGCTTTTGGTTAAAGGGAGACGGGAAGTTGCACCACCCCCTCCCCCCCTCCCCCCGAGGGATGGTGGTGTTGATGTTGTTTGTTGGTTGGTTGGTGGTTGTTGTTGTTGGTGGTGGTAGTGGTGGTGAACCCGCTGTGGTGTAGCAGCGAGAAACGAATCAAAACAGAAGCCCCCGATAACACCTGGTAGCTGTGTGGGCCGCACGTTACCCGGTTACCGTGAGTGCGCGTCACACGCTACCTCCCTCGACGTTACCCGCATGTAGCCGGGTTGAGTGTTTTCGGAACGCATTTTGCCGCCCAGACTGATTCACTGTCAATGCAAGTGAACCGAGTTTCTACGGCTTGGTTAATCCCAAACAGCGCTTCACGACCGAGTCTCAAGTCGTCCTATTTTAAGGAAGGGGTCTGCATCGGGAATATTTGGCGAATTCCATCACTGGAGCGTGTTCGGAGTAACCCCGGAGAAAGCCCCACGCATGCGAGAATTGTAAACGCGAAAACCTCTGCACAGCAGAGAGATTCAAGAATCCATTGCTAGCACTGCCAACTCACGGCCAAGCTCGTAGCCCAATTCCACAGCACGTGCCAGTTCCCAGGCAGAGTGGCCGCCCACCCGAGCACCGTCCAGACGTGACGCCGCAGAGCTTACGAGACGCGGCGGAGAATTCGGGGCGCATTCGCTCAGGTAGGCCTCGGTCAACCGCAAGATCCACAGCGTTGTCGGTTCGTCCGCGTGGCAGCTGCCGCAGCGACGTCACAGTGGCGCGGTGACGTCGCCACTGTGACGTGGCGTCAACCAACTGTGACGTCGGGTGAAACGTCACAGCCGCCGGCGTGAACCAAAAGTGATCGCGATGGCTGACGATTTTCGTCGACGTTACACAGAATCGGTGTAATGTGTTCCATACCGGAGGAATCCGAGGAGCTGTAAAGCTCTTTTTCGCAGATGTCCAATCGGGCTGGGTAGGAAGGTTACAACAACAACGACCAAAAATTAGATGATTGGAGTTCAAAGTACCAGTATAGGTAAACAAATCACCCCAACACATACAAACGAAATTTAACAAATGAAATTGAACAATCCCCATCTTACCAGGCAAAATCCATTGAGGTATGAATTTATTTTTCAACAGTTTATTTTCTAAATGATAGCTCAACAAAGTGTCTTATCATTTCGACCTTTATAGCAGCAAAATCATCTAAATAGTCTAAACGCATGTTTAGACACACACATAGTAACCGACACCCATTACTGCACAAACTTGTCTGTCAGAGCCTCCTAAAAGCGAGTCTTGAGACGAACGGGTGAAGAATGATAATAATTTTCACGTCCTTACTTCCGCCATATGAATTAAAATCTCAAATTACAAATAATTTATGAGAAATTGTTCGTAAAAACTCGTGGCTAGTTACGAATTTTGCACTTCTTGCGAACTTTCAGCATTCTACTGTAACACCACAATTGACATCTATTGTCCAGATCATTTCATTCACATGCAGACGGTCACCCGAGATAGATTGATATCACGTTAGATGGTCGAACCCTCGTCGTTAACTAATTACATTGCTAATAAAGATGGGGGGGGAGGGGGTGGGGGGCAAAACAATATATACAACTCAATCACTTTCATTGACAACGTACAGTCGAACATCCGTGGTCTTCCGCAACTAACTATGGACGATGGAACTCGACGAGAAACCGCCACGGCTTCCCGACACCGCATAACCCTCCCCGACACCTGCCCGGACCGTCGCGGCAAACTCGCGCCCACACGGCGCGTGCAACCGGTATCTCGAACTTCTCTCCCACCGTACCTAGTGACAAACCCCGTTGCCAATGGGAGGCGCGTGCTCTTGCCGAGGTGCCACAGTGCGGGGGCGCGGGGCGGTGGGTCGGTCCCCCTCGGCGGCTCGTGCCGATGGCTCCTCCCGGCGATGCGCGCTCTCCAAGGTACCCGGAGTTCCCCCCCCGGGGTGTCTCTCGCCACGTGGATCTGTACAGTTCCACCCCCGGGGTGTCTCTCGCCACGTGGATCTGTACAGTTCCCCCCCGGGGTGTCTCTCGCCACGTGGATCTGTACAGTTCCCCTCGGGGTGTCTCTCGACACGTGGATCTGTACAGTTCCCCCCGGGGTGTCTCTCGACACGTGGATCTGTACAGTTCCCCCCGGGGTGTCTCTCGCCACGTGGATCTGTACAGTTCCCCCCTGGGGTGTCTCTCGCCACGTGGATCTGTACAGTTCCCCCCGGGGTGTCTCTCGACACGTGGATCTGTACAGTTCCCCCCCTGGGTGTCTCTCGCCACGTGGATCTGTACAGTTCCCCCCGGGGTGTCTCTCGCCACGTGGATCTGTACAGTTCCCCCCGGGGTGTCTCTCGACACGTGGATCTGTACAGTTCCCCCCTGGGGTGTCTCTCGCCACGTGGATCTGTACAGTTCCCAGCTTGCACACAAAAAAAGGCCATTGAATGTTTTGGGGATCGGAGAGGAAGCTCTTAGGGTGAAGCCTTTGCGGAATTTTTTTTTTTATTAAGAGGCGTTGATGTCTGGGGAGCTCATTAGTGAAAAGCTAAATGTTGTATCTATTATAAAATCCCGGCGTTCCATTTGTCCTTCAACTAAATTGTAAGAGCCTTTCAAAAGGCCTGAATCAAAAAAGTTATATAAGGTGGACCCCCCCCCCCCCCCCTCAGAAGTGGAGGTAAAACGTTGATTCAACAGGGTGCCAACAAATTCACTCCCCCACCCCTTATATACAATAGAGTCCAGATTTATTTTGTAGGCAGGGGCTAGAATAAGGCGGTCGTAAGCCACCGGAATTTTAGTATTTTTAAAAAATGCACAAGTCATTGCTTTGTTTCCTACTCCCGCATACATTGTTAATGGGTTTCGGGTCTTATAAAACTACTCTCTCATCTGGGCTCGGTTTTATGAGCAGCGAAACGCCACGAGTTGTGAGAAAACGTAAAATATTAATGTAGTTCCATCAAGCACGCAGACACACGCTCGCTGATATAAACACACGCATACACCCATGAAATCACTCAAATGCACACATGTACACAAAGATGCCCCGTATAGCTCCAACAGACCGTTGGGGCAAGTGCTGTTATCGAGTAGCACCCATCACGGCCGGCACTGCACACTTGCCCAGCCACAAAGCCCGTCTCCTTATAAAGGGCCATTACCCGAAACGTCGCCTATATTATTATTTAGATAGGTCGGCAAACCTAATAATAGATTTTTTTCCCCTTTTTTCTGGCAACAAAACTGAAACCTTTTTACAAGGAATCATATTTACATTAACCACAATACCTGCGGTCAGAATGCAAACAAAAAACACACTCTGATAATGTATGCATTGCCCTTGACATTCTTTGCATTCTGACCGCAGGTATTGTGGTTAATGTAAACATGACCCCTTGTAAAAATCGGCAAACCTACTTTCTATGCTACATTGTGTCCGCGTGAGAAGGGGGGGGGGCGGTTTAAGACGAGAAAGCACGCGGTCTGTGAGTCACCCCACCACGCCCCCCTATGCCCCCCTCCACCCCGTACCGGGGGCTCTGTGAAGTCGCTCGCGATTGAGAGACGACGCCCACCGCTGACCCGGGAGAATTTTTTTGCCGACATCTAAAGAGGCGACTCCACCACCCCCACCCCTCCACCTCCTCCTCCACCTCCTCCACCTCCACCACCAACTCCACCTCCTCCACCTCCACCACCCCCACCCCTCCACCTCCACCACCTCCTCCACCACCTCCACCACCTCCTCCACCACCCCCACCCCTCCACCACCTCCTCCACCTCCTCCACCTCCACCACCTCCTCCACCTCCTCCACCACCTCCACCACCTCCTCCACCACCTCCTCCACCTCCACCACCTCCACCTCCTCCTCCACCTCCACCACCTCCACCTCCTCCTCCACCTCCACCACGCACTCAGAGCCTCTTCCTCGCTCGATCCCGACACGCAGCGTCCGGCAATGCGCCCGCGTCGTGCCTCGACAGGCTGAGGGCGATTCGGCGCATCCTCCTCCGCCTCCCTCCGGCTTGCGAGATTCTCCGCGATAATTGCACGCGGAAGGAAGGAGGAGGAGGAGAGGAGCCCACGATGCTGGCGGCGACGAGAAGGAAACTGCCACCATTTGGACGCAAGTTGTTGTTGTTGTTTTTGTTGTTATTGTTCGGAAACAATGGAAGGAGCCGGTAAGGGAGGAAGGACCTCACCGAGAATGGCTTGAAGACGACGACGAATTAAGAGATTGGCGGCGGACAGATGTCGCACTACTCGAGCGAATTAAATAAAATAAAATTGTATTTTAGACCCACGTGACTTTACCGAAAGAACCAAAGAGTATGGATTCCTGCAGTCACGAAAGCATCAAATCTAGATTAATGACGAAGTGTGACAACAGCGGACACCTACGGGGCTATCTGCCCACGGATCGTGAACCGCTCTTCGGACACTCGCTCGCCCAGCCATCGCGCACGCACCCGGCTCACTCTGCCATGTCCAGCGTGCGGTGATTGACCCCCCCTCCTCCTCCAGCCCCCCTCTCCCCCCCGTGTCTCTCCGTTGACGTGAGTCGCCGGGAGGAGAGACCTCGTCGTCACTCCCGGCTGCGTGCACGCGGTCGCTAGAGTCGGAGGGGGGTGAATATCGTGACCCTGTCCCAGGCACAGGACGCGCCGATGTGTGTGCATCGCTGACGAGGACGATGATGATGACGACGATGATGACGACGACGACGATGATGATGATGACGACGATGATGACGACGATGATGATGATGACGACGATGACGATGATGACGACGATGATGACGATGATGAGATCGATGATGACGATGACGACGATGATGAGATTGACGATGACGACGACGGCGATGATGACGAAGACGATGATGATGACGAAGACGATGACGACGACGATGACGGCGATGACGATGATGATGATGCGAATCGCACCGGGCGTTGTGACAAGTTTTGGTTCTTTCGCCCGGACGCGCATCTTGGCCCACAGTTCAGCGCCTTGTTGTGCACAAAAAGCAAAAGCCAACACCAAAACACAACTCACACATTCGTCAAGATCACTGTGGCCTTCATGAGATATAAATCTACAGTATATATACTGCATCAATAAACACATTTACTGCATACACACTTGTGCATTTATTTATGCAACTTCGTTTCTTGCAATCATTGGAGAATAATCATTGATCTGTTGCTCGGAAGGACAATTAAACACAAAGTGCAGGATAATTGCAGCTGTTGACCTTGGCATTAACGGCAGTTTTCTTCAAATGTGTTCAATGATTCATAGAATCCATACCGACACAATGGTGGAAGTGTTTTTCCTCCACTGCCGCCGATAGATGCCTGCAAAATCGCAGACACCAGCTGTTCACGCGATTGGCAAACGCTTCCTTTCATCACCATCTCTTGTCCGGCGACGACAACAACAACAACAACAACAAAACCTCCCCCCGGCGACGGCAAGCAGCGCGTTGAACCGGACCGCGTTGCAGCGCCCAGGCGCGGTTCATGTGCGATGGACTTCTTTCGCACCGTACGCCAACCGCGCTCATCGGATGTGCGAGGGCGGACGACGAGCTAAGCGCAAAGCGCGTGTCTAAAGACACCTGGTTTTCAATCCACATGATTTGATCGTGCATAGCTCCAGTGGCGTCCCAACATCGGATGGAAGGAGCGTTCCAGACGGCCGCAGGAGCGCATCTGAAAGCGGTGGCCGTCTTTGTTCGATGGCCAGCAGCCAAAAGCCGCTGCGAGTATAATCGGAGTTCGCGTGATCGTGGATGCTCCTTGACCAGATCGTCAAGGTGTTGTGGCGAGCACAAAGCAATGCGGCGAGATGATGTTAAAGCAGTGAACTATTTGTCTTTTGTCAACGTGACACTTTTTTACTGATTGGCCGTGTCGGGTGGTGGAGGGTTACGACACATTTATAAATAACGCGATCTAAACCCAAAAACGTTGATTATGAATAATATTTTTTGTGAATTGTTTATAGACGGCAACAACGACGACAACAACAATATGTTCTTGATTTGGAGTTTTCGTGACTGCAAGGATCCATACTCTTGGTTATTTCGGTAAAGTCACGTAGGTAAATAAAATAATAAATAAAATATAAAATAACATATTTTACAAATTATTGTGAAAATGTCTACTCAAGTCATTTTCTTGCTGTGATATTCACTCCTGATGATGATTGCCTGTGTTGCAATCGAAACGTCGTGATTTAATTTTATTTATTTTTTATCTTTTATTTTATGTATTATTTTATTTACCTATGTGACTTTACCGAAACAACAATATGAATATCCATATCATCACAAATGCAATCGCATCTCAAGACGTTTTACCACCAGCATTAAACTCACCCCTCCTCCCCTCCCCACTTGACAACCCCGCACTGATCAGTATGGTGACGCATGGCCAAGCAACCCCCCCCCCCCCCCATGACCGAAATATACAGAAAAGGCATTCATCCAGTGGTGAATTGAAAATGGCTGTAAAATCATCATCATCATCATCAGCAGCAGCAGCATCATTAGCCGTGACCAACCCACTGCCGGGAGGTCAAGCCCAAGCGGTGACCACCTCCCACGATCGTGTCGATGGAAGAGTCCATTTAGCACACGAGCCCATCTGGATGCAAGTTTTGTGCTTGGCGAATGGGAAATGATTTAAAACATTACATTAGCGCCGTTAGCGCAGGCTGGATTGCGCCTATCGATTATATATGGGTTGGGGGAGGCGGCATTAAAGGCATCTCCGCCGGTATGACGCCTCGACCAATCGCTCGCCCTCTCGCCCGCTCGCTCCGCGCGCAGTGCTGACGGCTTCTGCAATATTAATGGGGCAGAACTTTTCCACTGCGGGACGAGTGGGCCCCATCACAGCTGGACAATTCACATCCTACGCCAACTCCACCCCGTCCAGCTGCATCACTTCTCATCCCATCAAATCCAAATGTTATCGCTCCCCTTTCCATCCCATCCCATCGCATTCCATCTCTTCCCTCCTCGGCATCCCATCGCACCCCTTTATAATAACATTATATTGTATTCCGTCGCATGCCATGCCGTCCCCGTTAACTCATCCGTTCTCGTCTCATTCTTTCTGATTCCACGTCTCGTCGGAATCTCTCACCTTCTTATTATGACTCCTCATCTCATTCCCATCTCGTGCCATCCCACGCCTGCCTTCCCGTCGCGTTCACGATCCTTCAGAGACTCCGCATCTCCACGTTCCCACGACCAACTCACCGTGTTCACGAGCCTTCCGACGAACTTTTCCGCCGCATTAAATCTCGATTCGAAGTTTTCGTGACTGCAGGGATCCATGCTCTTTGGTTCTTTCGGTAAAGTCACGTAGGTAGAAAACAAAATCAAACAAATCACGACGTTTCGGGCGCAACACAAGCGCCCGTCATCTCAACGGGAGATCCGTCCCACTTGTCGAAAGCTCCGCTCTCCATATTCCGGAGGAGCCGCGACTCTCACCCTAATCTCATCTCGAGACGCGGCTGCTCGTCAACATCCCACGCGGGAGGCCTTCTCTCTCACCTCGTCTGGCTCTAAGCGGGTCCATTGACATTGGGATGTGAGCAATTTGGTGCAAATTTGCATTGCAAATCCAAGTAATTACAATACTAATACGAATTTTACGATACAACTGTGAAATTGGGAATCACAGCAAAACGAAAATAATTAAAGTGGTCTGTGTGCACGTGCCATCATCGGAGGGAGTGGTGGGGCAGAATTGCGTTCCCACTCACAGCCAATATCGGTGGCGAATATCTGAACCGGTTCTGGGCCTCCCTCAGATCGGCTCAGCCTTAAATCAGTACATTGGCGCGATGCGTATAACAACGCCATGAGGAGCTGTGCGCCTCGTGTTGCGCTCTGTGCTTGGTTTACGTCGCGAAACGTTCATTTTCACCGCTCGATGCGCACGTGTACACGTCACAATGCGTACACGTCACGATGTGTACACGTCACGATGCGTGCACGTCACGATGTGTACACGTCACGATGCGTGCACGTCACGATGCGTGCACGTCACGATGCGTACACGTCACAATGCGTACACGTCACAATGCGTGCACGTCACGATGCGTGCACGTCACGATGTGTACACGTCACGATGCGTGCACATCACGATGCGTACACGTCACAATGCGTGCACGTCACTATGCGTACACGTCACGATGCGTGCACGTCACGATGTGTACACGTCACGATGCGTGCACGTCACGATGCGTACACGTCACAATGCGTGCACGTCACTATGCGTACACGTCACGATGCGTACACGTCACAATGCATGCACGTCACAATGCGTACACGTCACAATGCGTGCACGTCTCTATGCGTACACGTCACAATGCGTGCACGTCACTATGCGTACACGTCACGATGCGTACACGTCACAATGCGTGCACGTCACTATGCGTACACGTCACGATGCGTGCACGTCACGATGTGTACACGTCACGATGCGTGCACGTCACGATGCGTACACGTCACAATGCGTGCACGTCACTATGCGTACACGTCACGATGCGTACACGTCACAATGCGTACACGTCACAATGCGTGCACGTGACGATGCGTGCACGTGACGATGCGTGCACGTGACGCACAAGCCACAACAAAGATGCCCGTATAGTCGTGAACAGACTGTAGGGGCAAGTGCTGTTAGAGAGCACCTATGAAGGCCGGAACTGTGCACGAGGGGGTGATGTGGCTAACACCACTGCGCAAGCTACTGATTTAAGGCTGAGTCGCTCTAAGGGGAGGCCCCAGATATTCGTCACCGATAGTGGTTGTGAGTGAGAATGCAATTCTGCCCCACGGCTCCCGACTATGATGGCACGTACACACATACACACATACACACATACACACATACACACATACACACATACCCACATACACACATACACACATACACACGTACACACGTACACACGTACACACGTACACACGTACACACATACACACATACATACGTACACACGTACACACGTACACACATACACACATACACACATACATACACACATACACACATACACACGTACACACGTACACACGTACACACATACACACATACACACATACACACATACACACGCACACTGACCACAAATACGCGCACGTGTACGTGTACGTACCCACACCAGACACATACGTGCAACAGACACAGATCCCCCGTATAGCCTGTAACAGAATGTTTGGGCAAGTGCTGTTAGCGAGCACCTATGAATGCCGGCACGGCACACGAGGGGGTGCGTGGCCAGCATCACGCCCGGCCGCCTTTCTCTCCCTCGTGGCGATGTCTTACAAATCGCACCAACTATTCATTTGAGGCTGGGTTGACCTAGATGAGGCCCGGGACCGCTTCAAATAATCGTCACCGGCGTTGGCCGTGAGCGGAGGTCGCTGGGTTCGTAACGCAGCGCCCCAACCGCCACGCTACCGCTCCCCCACTCACACACACGCAGACAAAGATCCCCCTACAGGGGCTACAGACGTTTGGGGCAAGTGCCCCAGACACACGCGCATACAGCTACCGGTATTATAAGCCGAACGCCACAATGCTTTAATACATACAGCACAAGGGGGGGGGGGACAGGCGTGTATTATCATCCCGAAATGAATGCGGCCATGCGCACTTTATTGGCAACGCTTCCTTCCCTCTGCCAGGTCCCGATCTGCCCTCACAGTAACCAGCACGTGCTCTGAGGTCCTTTCTTCCCCTTTGTCGCCAGACTCTCGTGGAGATCACTCCAACCAATGGCTCTCTCTCTCGCTCTCGCTTCTTCACAGACGATGATGGGTCATTGTATAACCGCATGCAAGCAGGGAACTGGGCACAAAACGTCAACGGCTCAATATTTTTCTCCGGCACGAACGCGGCGAGTAAACACAACATGAATCCGTAGCAGGGTGTGCCGACAAGTGAGACGTGCGATCTTGGTCCTCTGACGCAGAGTGCAGTGCGAGACCCCCCGCCCCCCCCTCCCCCCCCTTCGCGAGAGCCGTGCTCGAGTCCCGACGACTCGTGAGAACGCCCTCCCACGATCTCGTTTGACCTTTCCGGGGCTCGAAGTGTAGCCGCGATCAAACTCAATTAACGTTGATCCGCTCCGTTAAATAAAGCAATTAGCGGCGCAGAGGCGGGCATTTGTCACCGCTGATGATGACGGCCTCCAGTCACCACCAGCAGCAGCAGCTGTTGCTGCAGCGAAGGGGCCGTGGCGATGGAGGCGGCGGCTGCTGCGTCGCGGGTGGTGAAAAAGAGCGCATGCGGATTTTGAGAAGATTTCCACGCTCGCTTTAGAAATTCCACCTCCGATATGAAATATTGGCCAAAGTTCGAGATCTAATCGTCATCCTCATCATCACCGATCTCATACACTTCATCATCATTGTAATCATCATTATCAGAGTTGCTAAAATTCCGGGGCCATCACCTTCATCACCAATAATCATCATTACTATCTGCGTGGCATTCTCATTAGCATTGGTAATATTATCAGGATCATCATCATCATACAAGTGAGGGAAACTCCACGGTACTCATCCGCCTTCAATTCTATTCCAGAGATCAAAATGTCATCATCACCACCAACAACGTCATCGTCGTCGTCGTCATCTCGATCACAACCGGGGCCGCTAACATGATCACCGCCTGGCGAGACCTTGCACGCGAAGTCACGAAGGCAGCAGTCGTTGTCATGGACAGAGCCGTTACCGGCGGCAACTGCACAATAGAACTTCCACCAAAAGATGCCTGGGGTCCCCCCCCCCACCACCCCCAGTGCCGGATTAAGCTCGTGCGGGGCCTGTAGCATATGTTATAAAGGGGCCCTAAATAAATATACAATAAATAAAAAATATTAAAACACAAATGTTTAACTGGCATAGTAAAGTAATTGTATATTTTCATTTGCTCCACAGCCAGATGATACGACAAATCGCTGACATTAAACACCCAGTTGTTCATAAAGGTTGCAGGCGGTATAGTACTATAGTAATAGAGCAAGTGCAGAATCACTGAACCGGAATTGATAGCTTGAAAGCATTTAGCGCGGGGCCCTTAAAAGTTGCTTGGCCCGTAGCTACTACATATGTAGTAGTCACTTGAGCAGCTACATATGTAGCTACTTTTGCTACTGGGATAATCCGGCACTGCCCCCCCTCCCCCTACACCCCGCCACGACAGCAGAACGGCGCCAGAGAAAGTTCGTGCGCGGGTCGAGGAGAAACCCGCGGGTCGGCACCGTCTCCGGTCGACGGCTCGCGCGCCACCAGCGTATGGATGCGTCGCGCGCCACCACCAGCACAGACGTCCTCGTGTGTGCTGGTGGCGCCGCGAGAGAAGACCACGTGCACGCGGTGGCGACGAGAGACGACGACTACGTCAACTACGTCGACAGTTTGCTGCCGTTCCCGTTCGCAACGTTTTCGGCCGTAACGTTTCCGGGTGTCTCTGCAGCTCACGCGCGTTCGGCCAACGCGCTGCAACTACGACAGTAAACCGCGCGGGGGGGGGGGGGAACGAGGAGGAGGACGAAGAGGAGACGAATTGTGGCGGGGAAGGGGGTGGAGGAGCGAGGGGGGAAGAGGAGCAAAGGCGCGCGCAAGCGCGCGCTTCAACGTGGAGGCGCCTTGGGTCAAGCGCCGCGTCTCGAATGGGATGCTCAAGTGACGGCCGCGCAGGCAATCAATTGGTCAATCAATCAATTGGTCAATTCATCAATTATTTCGCTCGTGACTTTGTCAATCAGTCAGTTCATCAGTCAAGTAATGAATTAATGAGTCGGCCAATCGCTCACTACATCGAGATGTCAGTAATTCCACACATTTATATATTTACGCGATCTTCCCCAAAAACCTCTATTATGGATGATATTGGTCGTGAAAAACAGTCAGTAATTCGTTGGGGTAGTGAGTAGATTCTATTTTATTTGGTATGTTTTTTTTTATATAAACACAGACTGTAGGGGAAAGTGCTGTTAGCGAGCACCTATAAAGGCCGGCACAGCACGCGAGGGGGTTGGGTGGCCAACACCACGCCCGGCCGCATTTGTCTCCCCAGTGGCGATGATTGCGATGTATAAACATCGTCACCGGTGTTGGCCGTCAGCGGCAATCGAACTCTGGGTCGCCAGGTCCGTAGCGCAGCGCGCTAACCGCTACACCACCGCTCGCCCATAAAACACACACACTTACACACACGCATCCCATGACTTCCGACCGCTACAAACGGTCTCAGAAGGCGTCGTTCACGATCGTCTAGCAAGGGCTGCGCGCACGCGGTTCACGCCGTCGTTCGGGCTTCGCTGGAGGTGGATGTCCCCATTCGAGGGGGACGAGCGGGCGAGATGACTTGGAAGTCCAACTCGCGCCGGTTGTCAACTCCCCGAGACGACGAGGGGGCAACAGGACCCCGAGTGTCCCTGCCTCGCATCGATGTTCATCTTCGCGTGTAACAGCCGCGCCGAGTTGCGTGCGCGTGTGTGTGCGCGTGTGAGTGTGTGCGAGTGTGTGTGTGCGTGTGTGTGTGCGCGTGTGTGTGCGTGTGTGAGTGTGTGCGTGCGTGTGTGTGTGCGTGTGTGTGTGTGTGCGTGTGTGTGTGCGCGTGTGTGTGTGCGCGTGTGAGTGTGTGCGAGTGTGTGTGTGCGTGCGTGTGTGCGTGCGTGCGTGTGTGTGTGCGCGTGTGTGTGTGCGCGTGTGAGTGTGTGCGAGTGTGTGTGTGCGTGCGTGTGTGTGTGCGTGCGTGTGTGTGTGCGCGTGTGTGTGTGCGCGTGTGAGTGTGTGCGAGTGTGTGTGTGTGTGTGCGTGTGCGTGCGTGCGTGTGTGTGTGCGTGTGTGTGTGTGTGCGCGTGTGTGTGTGTGTGCGTGTGTGTGTGCGCGTGTGAGTGTGTGCGAGTGTGTGTGTGCGAGTGTGTGCGTGCGCGTGTGAGTGTGTGTGCGCGTGTGTGTGTGCGCGTGTGAGTGTGTGCGAGTGTGTGTGTGTGCGTGCGTGTGTGTGTGCGCGTGTGTGTGTGCGCGTGTGAGTGTGTGCGAGTGTGTGTGTGTGCGTGCGTGTGTGTGTGCGCGTGTGTGTGTGCGCGTGTGAATGTGTACGAGTGTGTGTGTGTGCGTGCGTGTGTGTGTGCGCGTGTGTGTGTGCGCGTGTGAATGTGTACGAGTGTGTGTGTGCGTGCGTGTGTGTGTGCGCGTGTGTGTGTGCGCGTGTGAATGTGTACGAGTGTGTGTGTGTGCGTGCGTGTGTGTGTGCGCGTGTGTGTGTGCGCGTGTGAATGTGTACGAGTGTGTGTGTGCGTGCGTGTGTGCGCGCGTGTATTCGGTGGTGTAGCGGTTAGTGCGCTGCGCTACGAACCCGGCGACCCGGGGTTTGATTCCCGCTCACGGCCAACACCCGTGACGATTATCTGAACCGGTCCTGAGCCTCCCCTAGGTCGACTCAGCCTTAAATTAGTACCTGGTGGTGATGTGTAAACATCGCCTCTGGGGAGACAAAGGTGATCAGGCGTGGTGTTGACCACCCACTCCCTCGTGTGCTGTGCTGGCCTTCATAGGTGCTCGCTAACAGCACTTGCCCCAACAGCATGTTAAGGCTATATGGGGGATCTTTGTATTCGAGCGGTGGTGCAGTGGTTAGCGTGATGCGCAACTGTCCTTGCCAACTGAGTTCGATTTTCGGCCGCGGGAAACATGAATGGTGAGTGATAATCTGAACCATACCCAGGCCTGCGCTAGATCGATGATGATGATGACGGTGGTGAAGATGGTACGAATTCAATCACTCATATAAGCGGTTGACGATGGAATTTGATCATTCATATTGTTCTTCTAATCTTGAAGTCATTTTAAGTAACAAAAAACGTAAGATATGGTGATCACGTGGTGATGATGATGATGATAGTGGTCAGTACAATCATGGTCAATATCGATGAAAGTCAAGGGTTCGACGTGATCATGATGACGAGGATGACCTCGGTGTCATCTGTATCACGCTGAAGACGAGAGCGATAATGATGCTGACGACGACGATGATGATGCAGTTTCCATCACAAACACTTACAGGATTAGCGCGACGATGACGGTGGCCGCGTGACGGAGCCCGTGTCTGCTTCGCTGCCGGCGTCATTAACCCAACTGATAGATGCTCTCTGCCCCCCCCATACCCCCCCCCATCCCCACCTCCTCCTCTACCCCCGCGTCGCTCTGGGGAGGCTGTGGAGCGCCTCGTTATTCACCCTTAATTGGAAAGGAAACGCCGCGCCACAATGCCGCCTTCCTTTTGTCGAACAAGAACGAGACGTTTGAAAATCCCTTATCGCGTCATTATCGCGTCATTATGGCGTCATTATCGCGTCATAATCGCGTCATTATGGCGTCATTATCGCGTCATAATCGCGTCATTATGACGTCATATTCACGCCATTATCGCGTCATTACGCAGCAGCAGTCGCTCGCAGGTTATGGGAGTGGTGGTTACGCTGAAGTCTTCGCGCTGTGTTACCCGCGTCATCCCCTCGCCTCAGTTACGTGCAGCGCCACGTAATTGCATTTTGTGTGCGCGTGCCCGAGCAGCTTCTGTTTGGCCGGAAAAGGGGGGGGGGGGAGCTAGACGGGCGCGGCACGGGCTAGAGAAGCGATGGAGCCGATGTGGTACAGGAGGATGTGGAGCTGAGTGGACTTGCCGATGACCGGTACCAGCGGTGTCAAGATCGACCTCTCGTTGAGGGAGGTTCGTGAAGGACGCAACTGGCCAGTTGGAGGCAGTCGCCGATCCGGCAAACTTCGTAGGGCAGAGGAGCGACGCTCACAACAACGAGCGGAGCGTCGGCCACAGGCGGTTTATCGGCCAGTCATCTTCAGTCAGTCAACCCCATGGCACATGGGTTCAGCAGCGTGACACCGCGTCCAGCGAGCACTCCACGTGGCCTCATGGCGCACCTGGCCTGGACTAAACAAAGCGCCGTGGTGACGTCACCGCCACTTAGTGGCGAGCTGCGGATGTTGTCGTCTCGGGGGGGGTCGGGGGGGGGTGCTGGCTGCGGTGGGGTCTGGAGGCTGAAAGTGTGAACACGAGACACCCCGTGGCTCGAATCAGCCTCTGCACCTGACGCCCGCCGAGGGATGGGGGGGGAGGCGAGTGATTGTGTTGGGGGGGGGATTGAGAGGGGGCACCTTCAAACACCCTCCCCGCCCCCCGCTCCACACACCCAACCCTCGTTCACCCCCCCCTCCACACCCGCTCTCGTCTCATCATCATCAGCAGCAGCAGCGGCGGCGCTAAGGCGTCCGCGTGGCGTGTGGCGCGTCTCGTGTCTCTGTGAGGAGGAGGAGGAAGAGGAGGGAGGAGGAGGAGTGGCGTGGGTTTGCGAACCACGCTCGCGCGGATGGCGCGAGACAATAACAACAACAACAGCAGCAGCAGTCAGAGGTGTTATTTGTATCCCGTAGTGGGAGCTGTAGAGTGGGGCTGAACGATTAATCAATTTCAAATCGAAATCGCAATTTGAAACAATGCGATTTTTTTGCGATTTGGAATTGTTGGAATTTTATTTTCTTATTAATGTATTATTTGAACTTAACAATTGCTCTATGTTTGATTGTTCTATTTTAATTAAAACATTTTAATAAATACATGTTGGAAGCAATTCATAATTTGTAAAGTTCTCATACTTGCATTATAATTTATAGAGCAGTTCATATTTTGATGGTATCATGTAATGGTCCATCACATGTTTTAAATCTATTACACAGTGAATATTGAACTGAAGCTTGACTTAAAACATTTCCATCGCAATATCTGTCAGAAAAATCGCAATTATATATTTCCCCCAAATCGTTCCGCCCTACTGCAGAGGCGCCAGAGGAGAGAGAGAGAGACACCCACATTTCTGGGAGCTGGCACCTTGATTTTGTGAGTTACGCGGTTATTGTTTCGCGATTGTTAAATTAGCGGTGGCTCAATTTCAATCGGAACGCTGCCCCAGGTAATTGTTTTTGGCGCGCCGCATCCATCTCACCTCCTATTATCCCCCGGCACATCTACATTCGTATTGTTTTACATATTCATATGATCATACGAATATAGGTCACAATACTGGAGGATTCGTACGGATAGGCTTGTCTTGAACTGTAGTGGTAGTGCCTTACGCCGAAAATCCCTAACTTCAGGCCAGGAAAAAAAAAATACCGAACCAGTGGTGGAAACACGGGGGGTGTACGATGCGTTTCGTCTTGCCTGTTAGGAGTGATCGGATTACTCTCCCAAGACGTTTGCGCGGTCACGTGGTCAGTGGATCACAGCGGTCGGGGGCAAACCTTGCCTGCTGCCACCTCTGCGGCTTTGCCCCACGTCACGTGGTGGTGGCCGTGGGCCTCGAGTATAATGGGCAATTGGAGTAATTGGCAAGAGGGGCGCTCTGTAGCATTGGCAATTAATTGCCAATTATCATCTGGATTGGATTGGGACGCATGCGACGTGCGTCACAATCCAATGTGCACGTGGCCGTGTGTGTGTGTGCGTGCGGTACACCACGTGTGTGCGTGCGGTACACCACGTGTGTGCGTGCGGTACACCACGTGTGCGCGTGCGGTACACCACGTGCGCGTGTGCGGTACACCACGTGCGTGCGTGCGGTACACCACGTGCGCGCGTGCGGTACACCACGTGTGTGTGTGCGGTACACCACGTGTGCACGTGCGGTACACCACGTGCGTGTGTGCGGTACACCACGTGTGTGTGTGCGGTACACCACGTGTGCGCGTGCGGTACACCACGTGCGTGTGTGCGGTACACCACGTGTGTGCGTGCGGTACATCACGTGTGCGTGTGCGGTACACCACGTGCGTGTGTGCGGTACACCACGTGCGTGTGTGCGGTACACCACGTGTGTGTGTGCGGTACACCACGTGTGTGTGTGCGGTACACCACGTGCGTGTGTGCGTGCGGTACACCACGTGTGTGTGTGTGTGCGGTACACCACGTGTGTGTGTGCGGTACACCACGTGCGTGTGTGCGTGCGGTACACCACGTGTGCGTGTGTGCGGTACACCACGTGCGTGTGTGCGGTACACCACGTGCGTGTGTGCGGTACACCACGTGTGTGTGTGCGTGCGGTACACCACGTGTGTGTGTGCGTGCGGTACACCACGTGTGTGTGTGCGGTACACCACGTGTGTGCGTGCGGTACACCACGTGTGTGTGTGCGTGCGGTACACCACGTGTGCGCGTGCGGTACACCACGTGTGTGCGTGCGGTACACCACGTGTGTGCGTGCATGCGGTACACCACGTGTGTGCGTGCGTGCGGTACACCACGTGTGTGCGTGCGTGCGGTACACCACGTGTGTGTGTGAATGCGGTACACCACGTGTGTGTGAATGCGGTACACCACGTGTGTGTGTGTGTGTGCGGTACACCACGTGTGTGCGTGCGGTACACCACATGTGTGTGTGTGTGCGGTACACCACGTGTGTGAATGCGGTACACCACGTGTGTGTGTGTGTGCGGTACACCACGTGTGCGTGTGCGGTACACCACGTGTGTGTGTGCGGTACACCACGTGTGTGTGTGTGTGCGGTACACCACGTGTGTGTGTGCAGTACACCACGTGTGTGTGTGCGTGCGGTACACCACGTGCGTGTGTGTGTGCGGTACACCACGTGTGTGCGTGCGGTACACCACGTGTGTGTGTGTGCGTGCGGTACACCACGTGTGTGCGTGCGTGCGGTACACCACGTGTGTGTGTGAATGCGGTACACCACGTGTGTGTGAATGCGGTACACCACGTGTGTGTGTGTGTGCGGTACATGTGTGTGTGTGTGCGGTACACCACATGTGTGTGTGTGTGCGGTACACCACGTGTGTGAATGCGGTACACCACGTGTGTGTGTGTGTGTGTGCGGAACACCACGTGTGTGTGTGCGGTACACCACGTGTGTGTGTGCGGTACACCACATGTGTGTGCGTGTGCGGAACACCACGTGTGTGTGTGCGGTACACCACGTGTGTGTGTGCGGTACACCACGTGTGTGAATGCGGTACACCACGTGTGTGCGTGCGGTACACCACGTACGTGTGTGTGTGCGGTACACCACGTGTGTGTGTGCGTGCGGTACACCACGTGTGTGTGTGCGTGCGGTACACCACGTGTGTGTGTGTGTGCGGTACACCACGTGTGTGTGTGCGGTACACCACGTGTGTGAATGTGGTACACCACGTGTGTGCGTGCGGTACACCACGTACGTGTGTGTGTGCGGTACACCACGTGTGTGTGTGCGTGCGGTACACCACGTGTGTGTGTGTGTGCGGTACACCACGTGTGTGCGTGCGGTACACCACGTGCGTGTGTGTGTGCGGTACACCACGTGTGTACGTGCGGTACACCACGTGTGTGTGTGCGTGCGGTACACCACGTGTGTGCGTGCGGTACACCACGTGTGTGCGTGCGGTACACCACGTGTGTGTGTGCGGTACACCACGTGTGTGTGTGCGTACGGTACACCACGTGTGTGCGTGCGGTACACCACGTGTGTGCGTGCGGTACACCACGTGTGTGTGTGCGGTACACCACGTGTGTGTGCGCGTGCGGTACACCACGTGTGTGTGTGCGTGCGGTACACTACGTGTGTGTGTGCGGTACACCACGTGTGTGTGTGCGTGCGGTACACCACGTGTGTGTGTGCGGTACACCACGTGTGTGTGTGTGTGTGTGTGCGGTACACCACGTGCGTGTGTGTGTGCGGTACACCACGTGTGTGTGTGCGGTACACCACGTGTGTGTGCGGTACACCACGTGTGTGTGTGCGTGCGGTACACCACGTCTGTGTGTGCGTGCGGTACACCACGTGTGTGTGTGCGGTACACCACGTGTGTGTGTGCGTGCGGTACACCACGTGTGTGTGTGCGGTACACCACGTGTGTGCGTGCGGTACACCACGTGTGTGCGTGCGGTACACCACGTGCGTGTGTGCGTGTGTGCGGTACACCACGTGTGTGCGTGCGGTACACCACGTGTGTGCGTGCGGTACACCACGTGTGTGTGTGCGTGCGGTACACCACGTGTGTGTGAATGCGGTACACCACGTGTGTGTGTGCGGTACACCACGTGTGTGCGTGCGTGCGGTACACCACGTGTGTGCGTGCGGTACACCACGTGTGTGCGTGCGGTACACCAAGTGCGTGTGTGCGTGTGTGCGGTACACCACGTGTGTGCGTGCGGTACACCACGTGTGTGTGTGCGGTACACCACGTGTGTGTGAATACGGTACACCACGTGTATCTGTATGTGAGGAGCGGTAGTGTTGCGGTTAGTGCGTTGCGCTACCAACCTGGCGATCCTGAGTTCGATTCCCGTTCACGGCCAATACCAGTGGCGATTATCTGAACCGGTCCTGGGCCTCCCCTCGGTCGACTCAGCCTCAAATGAGTATCTGGTGTGGTGTGTAAAAACATCGCTAATCAGGAGACAAAGGCGGTCGTGTGTGATGTTGGCCACCCACCCCCTCGTGTGCCGTGCCCGCCTTCATAGGTGCTCGCTAACAGCACTTGACCCAACAGTCTGTTATGGCTATACGGGGGATCTTTGTCTTGTGGGGGTGGTGGTGGTGTGGTTAGCGCGCTGCGCGACAAAACCTCGATTCCCGCTCACTGTCACCATCAGTGATACATCTCTGAGCAGTCCGCGAAGTCGACAACGCCTCAAACGAGTGCCTGATGCGACATGTAAACATCGCCACGTGTGTGTATTCTGAACCTCTTTTGCACCGTACGTAGCCAACCGTGCTTATCGAAGGTGCTGGGTAAGGACAACAAACTAAACATAAAAAGCCATCCGTGCGTGGTGCTGCGATGCTATTCATAGATGCTTGCTAGCAGCACTTGCCCCAAAAGTCTGTTGAGGCTGTACGGGGGATCTTTTCCTTTGTGAGAGCGATACACAATGCACCGCACGTGTTGTCTGAGCTGTAACAGCAATTTTCATTTTCTCTTCCCCCGGCGCTGCCAGACGACTAATTTCACCGCACGCCTCTTCACCCACACCACCACCACCCCCTCCGCAAAAAAAAAATCACTGCATCCCCTCTTGTACCCCTCCCCTCGCGGCGCTGTTCCCGAATGCATTCTCGTCTCGGCAACCAAACCGTGGGCATTTCTCCCCCCCTCCCACCGACCAAGATAAGAGGGCGGAGAGGCAGGGTTCGTGCCACGCGGCTCCTATCGGCAATTTGTACGCAAGGAGAGGTTTGACCTTGATGTCAGGGATGTGATGGTACGTGTTCCTAGGTTCCCGGCCACAGCCACCGCTCTATGTTGTGTGTGTGTGTGTGTCACCGTGTGTGTGTGTGTGTGTCCACGTGTGTGTGTGTGTCCCCGTGTGTGTGTGTCCACGTGCGCGTATGCGTGTGTGTGTCCGTGTGTGTGTGTGTCCGTGTGTGTGTGCATCCGTGTGTGTGTGTCCCCGTGTGTGTGTGTCCACGTGTGTGTGTGTCCCAGTGTGTGTGTGTCCACGTGTGCGCGTATGTGTATGTCCGTGTGTGTCTGTGTGTGTGTGTCCGTGTGTGTGTCCGCGTGTGTGTGTGTCCGTGTGTGGGTGTGTGTCACCGCGTGTGTGCGCGCGCGCTTTCCTTTAATTTCCCAGCGCTCTTTTATCGCGCGCACAGAAATTACGAGCGGCGTTCTCGCTCTGCGTCTCCAGCCCCGTGCGACGAGAAGATAGGAGAGTGGCGGGTCGAAGTGGCACGCGCACACGTGTCTATTTATGGACGCGTGTACGTTGCACTACTTGCGCGCCGTGCGTAGCAGGCCGTGTTAATCGGCCACGTAACGAGGTGGCCGGCTGGCTTAGGGGGCACGGGAGAGGCAGCCAGCGATGAGAATCTGGCTCCAGATCGGAGGATCAGCCGCGCCGAGACCGTGGGCTCAACTGGGATCAAATTCTTAAGTGTAGCGAGTTGACGGACTCTTGCCCAATTGTGGAGGGATCTCAGAAGCAGTTCTGTAATGTCTCATTCCGCAGGCTGTTCACCAAGACGCGGCGATGCACGCGAAGCTCTGGGGACAGCTACGAATGCGCGACGCGTCTCGTGAGACGACGCCAGTGGCACTGTCGACATGAGAGTGGTGACAAAAAATAGACGCGCCACGCGTGACGGAGGGAAGGGATGCACCGTGAGCTTTTGTTGGGGGAAGTGATGGAGGAGAGGGGGTGGTTGAGGAGGAAAGAGCTTTCGCCAAATGCGTCAAAGCCGCTGCTTGCGGAGAAGAAAATCATAGCGTGCGGTGGCGCTGCAAATGCTTCACGCGGCTCAGGCGCGACACGAGGAGAGCGGCAACCTGGGGGTGCGGCTAGGAGGAGGTGGGGGGAGGGGTCCGTGGGGGGGGGGACCGTGGGGGGGGGGGGAGGTTGGAAACAAAGACACAGGAAGGTACTCAACTTCAGGGACTCTGGATCAGAATGAATGGCGGATTTAATGATCGGCTGGGAGAGAAATCCACGGTCAGTGAAGGAAGCTCGCAAAGCACGAAAATCAATGGAAGAACTCCTCGTGCGAGTGACGATGATTAAAGCACTCGGGAGGGGGAGGGGGTGGGGTGGGGGTGGCAGGCACTTTTGTTTCAAGCACTTAGGCCCAGGAGTCCGGATCGCAGACACTTCGGGTCGGGGAGCTCTCAAGCGCCTGGTCACGCAGGCATGCCGACGACACGCGTCCGAGGACACCGTCTGCAGGAACGGGCCGACCCCCATCTACGCGGGGCCAGGCGCTGGCCGCTGAGTGGTGCTCAGACGGAGGCGCGCACAGCGGCCAGGCAGCCGAAGGCCAATCGCGATGGGTCCATTGCGGCCGCCACACGGACATGCCTCACCGCGGCATCCGTCGCCGTGCCGCCGCGCCATTTCACACGTTTCGATCGAGTCGTAAACTGCACCGGCGAGAAGGAGGCGAGAAGGCGGCGAGTCGCCTGCTGCTATACGTGCGCGTGTGAGTGTGTGTTCACACACTCACACTGAGCCCCCCCCCCCCCCCCCCCCCCCCGGGACACCCGCGGACACATTCACAATTTGATTCACAAGGGCGAGGAGTTGTTGTTGTTGTTGTTGCAAAATCGCGGTTTCTGAGCGCAGGCCTCACGACAATAACAATACAATCATTTTTTAGATACATTTCGCGTCATGCGTGCCCATTGCATCTCACAACGCGATAGCAGACATACCCGATTCAAGAGCCGAATGGCTCACAGGGCTATACCAAATAAATGAAACTGAAGCTGAAACAATAATTACGCGAATAATCACATTGATGGCGAAATCATTTTCGCAGTAACGCCAAACGGCCAGCAACAAGCATCGCTATTGAGTGTACGATGGGTACGAGTGAATACGAGTGAATACGTTTCTCGAATTGAGGCAAGGGGGGGGGGGAGAGGTAGTGGCTGGGTGGCTGGGTGGCTGGGTGGGAGGGTGGTGGCAGAATTCCAACGCGCCGAGTCGAATGTCGTGATGTCTGAAATGCATCTCAACATTCACTCCGCGTCCCAAGGGCGGGTCACCCCGCGCCGTTGGAGGCGAAGCGACACGCTGGTTTGGGGGGGGGGGGGGCGAGTTTTTCCACAATCCTCACGAACCACAACGTCGGTGGCCAAACGACGCCCATCGGGCAAAGCCACAAATCTCGTTCTCGGAGAACGACTGAGAAGACAAACACGGCTCCTTGGCATGTTCGCGTCCATTCATCTTGTTTTATTTATATCCGGCACAACGATGCCGATCGTTGTTGTGTTTAGTTGTGCGCGACTATCGAATTTTGCATTAAACGAGGACCCCCCCCCCCCCACCCATAGCGTCAAGACAGGGTCCGAGCAGCGTTGATTCAAGAGAGCCTGCTGCTGATGATGAGACCCTGCGGTGTCGAAACCGGTCTAGAGAGTTTGCTTGCCCTGAAATCGTCGCCGCTGAAATCACGGGCAGTGCGCCTGACCGTTTGTGTAAACAAATACCGTCGGTAAATTTCGATTTAAAGCTTTCGTGACCGCAGGGTTTCATCTTCTTGGTGCTTTCGGTAAAGTCACGTAGAAGGGAAATAATAAAATAATAAAAATAAAACATAATAAAATACAATTCTCACGACGTTTCGGCCACAACGCAAGCAGCCGTCCTCAGGTGAACAACAGGTCTTTACCGAAAGAACCAAGAAGATAAATACCGTCGTTGTTTTATAGAGACAGACGGAGTTATGGAGACGTTCGCCGCGTATTTGTTTTGTTATTCATCATCTCCACAAGGAGGCCAATGAGTATCGTGAGTGCTTGCTAACAGCACTTGCTCCTACAGTCTGTTACGGCTATACGGGGGATCTTTGTTTTGTTATGCACGCGCGCGTGTGTGCGGTGCGGTAGCGCAGCGCTCTGCGCACTGCGCTACGGACCAGGCTATCCGAGTTCGATCCTCGCTTCACGGACCGACATCGGTGATGATTATCTGAGCAAGGTCGGACTCAGCCGTGAAATTATCACCTGGTTCGCGGTGTCGACAGCGGCGCTGGGGAGACGAGAGACGACCGCCCCGGCCACACCACCCCTTAGTGCGCCGTGTTGACTCGCGGACATTACTCAACCCAACAGTCTGCTTGGTGACCATACGGGGGATGAAAGAAGACATCGTTGTGGGTCACGAATGCAACAGAGGGAACGGTTTCGTCAACACGTGGGAGATGTAACAAAGAGGACGGGAGAGAGGGGATGTGGGGGAGGGGGGGGACAGATAAATAGACGCATCGATCGGGTGTTGAATCCGAACAGCTGGAGCCTGGAGGAATTGAAATCGTTTCCTAAAAACGCAGCCCCCCTCCGCTCCCAACGTGGAGAGCCGCGGCAGCGTCAGAAATGGCAGAGGGCGGTTCAGAGCCTTTTGCCAGCCATGGGGGATGCTTGACCATACTTCACCACGCTGGTCAGTGCGGGTTGGTGAAGGGGGTCACAGCGGCGGCAGGCGGGCGGGGCGGGTTACAGGACCTGAGCCAGGATTTTCAGGTAGGGGGGGGCAACCCCTCTAGCAATGAAACACGATAGAGGAGTTGTTAGTAAGTAAGGAGTTGTTAGTAAGTAAGGACTTGTCCCTTGCTTTCTATTCGACGCGTGTGCGGCGATGGCGCAGCCATCGATCGAGGGTCGAATTCGAACCGCGTTGTGTGATCGGCATCGCGCTCGCTGAAGGTGTTGATGCCTTCAGGGAAGTCGTGTGGACTGTATACGCGACTGGGCACAATTCTGTGAGTCACTTATAACTGCTTTGCGGTTACTTATTGCCATTTATGGACTCAGACTAGAGTCATATCATCTCATAAGAGTCCCTGGCACGTAATAATAATATGCTACACAGTGGCAGTGGGGGTCGCAAAATGCCGATTTATTACTAATAAACCCCAATGATCCGATCGAAATTTAGGGATTTCGATCGGATCATTGGGAGGGGGGCACGTGCCACCCCACCCCCCACCCCCCCCACTGGCTCCGCCAGTGGCCGCTTCCCGATATCACTCGCCACCGATGCTTCGCCGTGGCCAGGAGTCTGACGACACGCGCCCCTCTCACGACGAGTGCCGCTCACAAGACGGCGACGAATCCCGATTGTTGTGACATTGAGCCGCGAGTTCTGAGCAAACGCGGAGACGCTCAAGGGCTCTCGGCGGCTCTCGGCGACTCTCGGTGGCTCGAATCCCGGGGCGCGCAGAGCGCGGGCTCCGTGTCTCAACTCAACTCGCGGGTCGATTTCAGTTGCGAGAACCCCGCACGCGTGAGATCACAGTCGGAGCACGGGGCCGTCCACGCCTCGTGTGACGAAGACCATTGGCGCACGTGCGTCTGTCCACGTGATGGGTCATGGCTCCGATACACGTGGTGGGGTCGGCGTGATGGGTCCGATACACGCGATGGGGATGATGTGGTGTGCGTCTGTCCACGTGGTCGGTTTGGCGTGATGGGTTCGATCCACGTGATGGGGATGGTGTGGTGTGCGTCTGTACACGTGGTCGGTTTGGCGTGATGGGTTCGATCCACGTGATGGGGATGGTGTGGTGTGCGTCTGTACACGTGGTGGGGTCGGCGTGATGGGTCCGATACACGTGGTGGGATCGGCGTGATGGCTCCGATGCACGTGGTGGGGATGGTGTGCGTCTGTCCACGTGGTGGGGTTGATGTCATGGGCCGACACTGACGAGCAGAGACATCCTCAGCAGGGAGGCATGGCAGCTTCGTGATGCCATCGTCCTCATGGGATTTTACTCGTTTAAAGGAAATGTTTCAAATCTGTCCCCGGGATGAGAGGCTGTGATGCCGAGTGTTGCTCGGCGTTACAGCGCGTCCCGTCTGCACGCGGCAACCACAGGGGGGTTATACATTCGTGCCGTGTCTTCCGTGTATAGCACGTGGCGGCATCATGCGTGGAGTTTGCTGCGCTGCTCACCGATATCGGCAACCTATTCCCTGAGCATGGAGCCACCTGCTATGCACGTGGCCTGCAATCCAGCACTGTGGAGGGTTGGTGGATTGCACAAATGCGATCAAATTGCCTTCCCGTGGCCGTCGACGTGGTGCCATTCCCTGACATGAGAAAGTGGAACAGCTCTGTGTCCACTCGTATAATCTGGCCCTTCCGCGTGGGATAAAGTGCTTCACCCTCGCGTGCGTGAGTTTCTTCCGGGTGCTCCGTTTTCCTCCCGCATGCATACATGCTCATTCTTATCATCTTGCGAATGGCAATATGTTGAGGAGTTGAATGCCAAAGCGGAGGTCTGCTAGCCACGAGAAGGCTCATTAATTGGACGAAACATCTTAATATGTATATGGCTGCAGATCTTGGGCAATTGTTGCTTGGCTGCCTTCAAGCTTGTCCATATGGCTCCTCGGCGATCGTGAGGTTGAATTTGCATGAAAGACGCCGTTATATAAAACGAAACATTATTACTGTTGTTGTTATTATTGTCCAGGCTCAAACCTGCTTGGAGCTTCTGAGATCTGACGAGATGGGGGGCATTCCGGGTGATTTAGTCACAGGGTAGCTGTCTGTCCCCCCCTCTCCTCCCCCTCCCACCCTTCTCCCCCCTCCCCCCCTTCTCCCCCCCCTGCTCCCCCCTGCCCCCCCCCCCCGCCTTGTGTCCCCACTTCAAAGCGGAGCGATGCACGCGTCGACTCGGGCTAGGATGAAGGTTACCCGGGCAGGCCGGTAGGCCGGCGAATTCTCGATTGGAAGCGAGTCTCCCCCTCCCCGTATTTTCGTTTTCATTAATGTCGCCCGCAAGGTTGCCCGGAATATCATTGCAGAGATCGGAATGCGTTCGGCGCCATGTGAGTCTCGCACCGATTCACAATCGCCGCGTGATCCCGCCCATCAGTCCCTTAATCTTCGTCGACTCAGCAATTAAACTGAACGACAAACGTTGTTTTTATTTTATTTTACCAGATAAGGCCCACCGCAGCTATATGGCTCTTTTTCAGAAGCGATCTGACCACAAATGATGGCTCGACGGAGTGGTAATGCACGTGGAAATGTACAGCAGCCAAATGCTCTAAACGCGACAACGAGGAGAGAGACACGCAAACTCCAAATATACAGGCGTCAGGGTCGGGATCGAACCCACAACCTCCTGTATACCAGGCGAGGTAGTTAACATCTCGCTACCGTGGCGTGGCGAGCACCTGCCGTCATTTTCAAAATGTGATTTTAATTATAAATTTCAACTTATTATGGATTTTAAAGCCAAACTGAATATTAGAAATATAAGCTAATGGTATTTTTTGTTATTTGAATGTGTCCTTAGAAATTAATTTCACCCTCTTTCCCGTATCTTAATGACGCTTACAGGTTAGGCTAATTACTGCCAGTGTAGCGCGCCTGCTGTGTGCTAATGCCAATGCGAACCGGCAAATCCAGGGCATTAAAGAAGCCCCCATGCTGCTCAAATGCTTCGGTCGGGGAGGAACGTGCGCAGGAAATTTCGCAAACGTGCGTACAAAGACAAAGGATCCCCTCTATTACAGCCTCAACAGACTGTTGGGGCAAGTGCGGTTAGCGAGTAGCGCCAATGAGAGACGCCACGGCACACGAGGGGTGGCCACCAGCACACCGGGCCGCTGCTGTCTTCGCAACGCTGATGTTTACACGCCGCACCAGGTACTCATCGGAAGCTGAGTCGACCTAGGCGAGGCCCTGTGCCTGGTTAAGATGTGTCACTGATGTTGGTCATGAGCGGGAGTCGAACCCGGGTCGCCAGATGACAGTACGCCGTCGACGTGAACGTCCACAAACCCATGTGATGATGACAAGACGTAATCTATGCCTCGAGTTTCCTGGCTGGATGTGCTTCTCTCCACCAATGACTCCATAGTGCTCCGCTGTTCGTGGTTGCGTGGCGTTGCCACGAAAAATAGCTGGGTAACTGGCTACACGGGATTTTTTTTTCTCCGTGTAACGAAAAAAACATTGAGTCGAAACGGCGGGAGACGTTCGGGAGACATTTGATAATTACGGTGGCACCGAAGAAGACGTGGGCGTCAAGGGATACAGAGGACTGACCCCAGGGTTCATTTAAAATTGCTCGAACTTTTCAATCCGTAGGATGAAGGCCACCTCGCGCCGTGTCGGCCGGGCAACGTCTTCGCAACAGCTGCTCCAAACGAGGGTCATTGCCCGAATCGTCAGGCTAGCTTGTACTGCATACATCTCTCGATATCAGTCTTTGGCGTTGTGATAATTGTTTGAGATCGTTGCTTGTGCACCGTCGCCAAATGCGGCCCCTTGGCATTTTGGTTTGGTCGGTGAAAGGGAGCAGGATGCTGGCATGGTGTGATGGTACCCAGGTGTGGTGATGGTGGTTGTACTGACGGTGGCGAGGTGTGGTGATGGTGGTTGTAATGACGGTGGCGAGGTGTGGTGATGGTGGTTGTAATGACGGTGGCGAGGTGTGGTGATGGTGGTTGTAATGACGGTGGCGAGGTGTGGTGATGGTGGTTGTAATGACGGTCGCGAGGTGTGGTGATGGTTGGTGATGACGGTAGCGAGGTGTGGCCATTGCCATAGTGATGGTGGTGATGACGGTGGCGAGGTGTGGTGATGGTGGTTGTAATGACGGTCGCGAGGTGTGGTGATGGTTGGTGATGACGGTAACGAGGTGTGGCCATTGCCATAGTGATGGTGGTGATGACGGTGGCGAGGTGTGGTGATGGTGGTTGTAATGACGGTCGCGAGGTGTGGTGATGGTTGGTGATGACGGTAGCGAGGTGTGGCCATTGCCATAGTGATGGTGGTGATGACGGTGGCGAAGGGGGGGTTATAGTGATGGTGGTGATGACGGTGGCGAGGTGTTGACGGTGGCGATGCGGCGGTGGCGAGGTGACTGCGACTCAGACCGCGGCTCTCGGCTCACGGAGAGTCGCGGGCGCGCGCGGGGTTTCCTTGCACCGCGAGCGCCGTGGCGGCGTGCGAGTGAGACCCCCCGCTTCGTCCCGCCTGCAGCGTTCCATCGATTGATTCGCGAGCCCTCTCGGTGGGCACGCAGCGCGTTGGCACAACGCAGACTCGACGAGCCCCACCCTCCACAGGAGGCCGTGCGCGCACCCAGGGGTCATTATAAGTATCGGTCACGGCACCGATGCTGTTGTTCAAGCGAAACAACGACGGCAACGGTGGCTGCGGTGTGGTGGGGACGGGCGCTGCTGCTGCTGCTGCGCATTCGTGGGCGGAGTGGACTTCTGAAGCCTCTCGGGTTCAGAGGCTTCCACATCACAGATCGATCTAAATCGGGGGTGGTGGCACCTTTTCATTTCTCTCTGTAGTGCTTGCGCCCGCGTCTCGCTCGGAGCGTCTCGGCGCATCGATCCACGCACGGGCACACGCGCGCGGGATTCGCGAGTTTTCTCTTGTGCAGTGTTTGTACACAGAGTGCCTTCGCTCAAGGCGATTAACGTCGTATAAACAAAAACAAAAAAACACACGGTGACAGCAGAACGGAACGATTTCGACGGCAGCGGCGTGCAAAGGGTTGAGGAACGAGTGAGCACGATCGAGGGGTCACGAAGGGGTTCGGGGAGGGACGGGAAGGAGTGGAGGGGCGAGGATGAGAATGTGCGAGAGAGAGATAGAGAGAAAAGGTAAACTTCAGGATATGAACCGCAGGGGGGTGACGGGGACTGCTGAATGAACGGGGGAAGTTGATTCCAGTGGAGGGGTGCCGGACGGCGGTCACCACGCGGCGCTTTTAGATGCGCTTCTGCGGCCGTCTGGAACGCTCTCCCTTCCGATATGAGGAGGCCACCGGAGCTGCGAACTTTCAAATCTACGATTGAAAGTTCATCGCTTCAGTGCTGCTGCTCGGTGTTTCGTCTGTTGCCCTTCCCCCACGCCTCCACTGAGCACCGTTGTCTACGTAGGGCGCGAAAGAAGTTCAACGTGCACACGTACGGACGGATGGCAAACGAGATTGGGCACGGGGAGGAGGAGAGACACACAGAGAGAGAGAGTGAGAGACAGAGAAGGTGGAGGAGTGGAGGTGCTTCCTCGCTCTCTCCACGGAGGTGCAGAACGCGAATCCCTTAGAGGAGAAGTCACAGCGCAACGCCGCCTGCAGCCTGAGCAGGTGGTAGGCTGGGGGGGGGGGGACAATAGCCATGACAACAATTCAACTCTATTTGTTCGATCGGCGGCGGCGTCCTGATCCGAGGAATTTTTCTTTTCATTCTAGATGTGAAGCTTTCGTGACTGCAAGGATTCATACTCTTCGGTTTTTTTCGGTAAAGTCACGTAGGTAAAAAGGAAATAATAAAAATAAATAATAAAATGATATAAATAATAATAGAAATAAAATTATAAATCACGACGTTTCGGGCGCAACACAAGCGTCCGTCATCAGGTGGGACAACCACAGCTAGAAACAATTGCTGAAGTGGGCAAAAGAGCTGCTGTAACAAGGGGCGATATACCATTGGAACCTCTTTTGCCAGTAAAAAATAAGATAATTGTTTTTTTACCCTTCTATCTGGCAACAAAACTGACACCTTTTTTACAAGGAGTCATGTTTGCATTGACCACAATACCTGCAGCCATAATGCAAACAAAAAACATAACTCTGATAATATATGCACTGTCCTTGAAGTTGATTGGTCCACAGCTGTCTCGGGTGTATGCAAACATGACTCCTTGTAAAAAAGATGTCAGTTTTGTTGCCAGAGAGAAGGGTAAATAACCAATTCTCAAGGGGCTATATAAGTAAGAGACGGGGGAGGAGCCAGGGAGGAGAGATAGAGGAGGGGGGGGGGGAAGTGGGCGGGGCTGGGAGTGGGAGGAGCAAAACACTGGAGATGCGCATATGAAGGGGGCTTTCGGCTGAGTTTTTTTTCATAATCAACGTTTTTGGGTTTAGATCAGTGGCGGCTCCTGCAAAATCTCTCAGGGGGGGCAAATGTCTAGATGATTGATAAGGATAAGGTCCACCCATGCAATGGATAAATTAACAGCTTAAGCATGTAAAGGCAACTTCACTTCTTTAATATTAATGAAAAATAAAGTGACTCTTACAATACATCTTGTTTGTTTCTATACTCACTATTAATACAATCCACTCAGTTTCTTTTATTAAAGATTCCACTAGGTGGCGACAAATAATATTGTTGGAGAAACGTGCTTACGTATGATGACGTAAGCACGTTAGTGCGAGCCCTCCCGGAAGCCATAGAGAATGCATTGCAGCGCCCGCCGTTCGAAAAAAAACATCTTTGAATGTAAGTCTATGGGACCACTCGGGGCGATTCTCAGCCGGAGTGAAATCGCCCAAAAAGAGGCGGTACTCCACAGAACGTGACATGACGCTGATTGGACTATATCCAGAGGCACAGTAACGGCTGAGATTGGTGGTGCGTCGCCCAATCACCCTAATGAAGAAACCGCCCCTGGTTTAGATCGCGTTATTTATAAATGTGTCGTAACCCTCCACCACCCGACACGGCCAATCAGCAAAAAAGTGTCACGTTGACAAAAGACAAATAGTTCACTGCTTTAGCCCACCGGTGTGTTGAAGCGTGAAACCACAACATTTACAATTTTTGAGTACGACGTTTCGCTGGTAATTGCATCCAGCATCATCGGGCAATTCGCCAGAATGGTGAGGCTCTGCTGTGTCTCCCGTTCTTATATAGAGCAGCAGCAGGGTGACGTCATCATTAACTCATCAACTCATCAGGTGCAACGATTTGAGGCGGGGGGGGGGGTTATTGTAATGATATACCAAAAACGTTGATTATGAATAATATTGGTCGCGAAAGCCTACGTGTTAAACTGAGTGTTTTTTTCATTGTCAAGCTTTGGCAGAAACCAGTGGACGACGCCTGAGCCGGAGATCGATCCCTCTGAGTTGACCGACCGCTCGCGCATCGTGAGCCCCGTGGCAATCGCCTCCACGACTCCTCCACACGTGGAGGCGCCGCGGCGTCTCAAATGCCTTGCCACGGAGGCTCTGGAATAGAGCGATACAATCCTGCAGCCGATAAAATCACAGATCGGAGATTTTCCCACCCCACCCCCATCACCATATATGGTAATTGTGAATCGTGAATCGAGATTAATGGCATCGATTCTGCTCAGTCGATCCGTAACAAACACGCGTCAAAAACACCGGAGTTTGGGGCCATCCATTGAGTAGGTAACGCAAAAATCTGTCAAAACCTGACCCCTCCCCCCGAATCTATTTGATCCCCACCAGAAACGATCAAGGATGAATCATATTAGCGTGTTTAAGCAAACAGATCGTCCACCGCCGGCTGCATTAAATAATTCAGTTTGCGTACCTTGGCCACTCATGTTGCTGAGCTGCGTGAGAGCTGCAGTCAGGGGGGCACGGTGGCACACGAGTGACACCTCTCCCACAGTCCCACTTCTCCCGGCAGGACTTGTTGTCTGACAGCTGAAGACACTGAACTGTGGCTCATTTGAAGGCCAATGTAGACAATTCATTATCGAGGCTTCACCCCCCCCCCCCCGTTTCCATTGCGTACGGACATTGTCAGTAGACCCCCCATACGCAAGCGTACGCGTTTGGGTTAACCCCTCCTCCCCCCTCCATGCGTACGTACTAAATGGATAACCCCTTAATCACAATTTACGGGTTAATTGCTGCGTCAATTCGTTACCAATCGATCCATGGATCGAGTAATGACGCGCCACGCCCCTCCCCCGCCCCCTTCATTGGATTGGCTAATATCAGCAAGATCGGTGATTCCGTGGCGGTCCGCTTTCATTGTGACCTCAGCGCCCGCAGTTCGTGATCTCCGCACACGAATGGCAGTCACGGACACGCAGGACAAACACATCTCCTGCGCGCCTCCTAAGGGGAATGAGTTAACTTCACAGTCTCTCTCTCTCTCTGATCATTAATCAGACGAGTTGACGTGGGGCTGTGATTAATGAGATACGTTGATGGTGAGTTTAACACGTAGGAGGCTCTCACGAACAAATATTATCCATGAATGAGCAGGAGGGGAGGGGGTTGGGTTAAATCGCGTAAATATGAAGGTGTCATTAAACCCGCCACCAGCCGGCACAGCCAATTAGTAAGGTTTCTTGATGGTGCAATCTCTGTCGCAAGTGTGTTGTAACACACCCTGGCTTTGCCGTGTGTCTTTAAAGAGATCAATTGACTGCGCTGGCTTTGTTTGAGAAGATGCGTTGATTATACTCCCACCACGCCCCCCCCCCCGTAACAGAGATAGACGTCGACTGCTCTCTCGCTCTCTCTCTCTTTTTTTTACGATCAGTGGAAACAAGAAGATGCTCGGTGTAGTCGGCACTTTGCTTCGTTCATCATTTCGTAATTTTTTTCAAAATAATAACTTTGCTTTATGTAAACCCCCACCTCTCGCTCACTCTCTCGCTCACTCTCTCGCTCTCTCTCTCTCTCTCACACTGCTAACTATCCACAATTGTTCGAGCTGCGTGGTCATATATTTGGATGTTTGTCCAACTCCACCGAGGAGTGTTCGTACGCAAGACGATCAAGTTAGCCGTGCTTTGTCTTTACAGATACCGTAGTGTGTTAAATGCGCTGCCCTTCTTACTTACGAAGATACATTGATGCGACTCTTCCCTGTAATAAAATGCAACAAAAAGCCCATAAATTCCACTCATCGGTTCCACCTGGGATGGCATGACTCACGCAGGTTTACATGTCTCTGTACGTGGTCACTAATAGTGAATTATATGATAATAGTGAATTGTATGATAAACATATGAAATAATCCTCTATTAGCCGTGTAAATAGATTGGCACCACGACTTTGCTACTTTAGGTGGTAGCAGTTTCCACTCTGGCCCATGGCCCACAAGTTCCTTAATAGGAAAAATACGACGTTTCGAGCAATGGCCCTTCTTCAGTGCACATACGATGAGAATCCCAGTAGAGAGACACGGTGGATAATGAGGATTTGAGACTGTTGCTATCTACTAAACTAAACTATGTTTTTTTATTCCACTGGGTAAGGCCTACTGAGCTCATTAGCTCTATTTCAGAAGCGACCTGGCCACACACGAAGTGGCTCGTCGTCGTGTGGATGTTTCTAAACGTATTTCTAAATAAACGTGGAGGAAACAACCGGAGGACCCCGGAGGAAAATTCCACGCGACCACGGGCAGAGAGAGACATCGCGAACTCAAAATACACAGCAGCAGGCGTCGGGGTCGGAATCGAACCCGCGACCTCCTGCCTACCAAGCGAGGTAGTTAACATCTCATAGCCACCGCGTGTGCCGATGGCCGTTGTTGTTTTTTTGTTGTTTTTTGAACCGGCGTGCAGATGGAGCAGATCGTGCGTCGGATGCAGGCTGAGGAGGGCGGAGTCGCGATCCGCACCGTCAAGAGCTTCCTCACCAAGATCCCCAGCGTGGTCACGGGTAAGGGACACGATGCTGCAGTCCGTGGGAGTGTGGGGTCGGGGTGGAGTGCGTTGTGGGAGGAGAGAGCACCCACAGTCGTGGGTCGAGGGATGTTGAAGTTTATCTTCTTTTTTGAGAGGTTATAATCTCTAACAAACTAAGATTATTATGTATTCTTTGTTCTTTCGGTAAAGTCACGTAGAAAAAAAAATACATATAATAAAAATAATACAAATGTTAAATAATAAAAGCAACTTTTTATGTAATTTGTTTTATTTATTTTTATTTTTCTCTACGTGACTTTACCCAAAAGAACCAAGAATATGAATGCCTGCAGTCAGGAAAGTTTAAAGTCAAAATTTGAAGATTAGCATGGTTTATTTTGTTGAGAGATTATAATCTCCTATCATAATCTCTTGTTATAATCTCCTGTTATAATCTCTCAAAAAAGAAGATAAACTTCAACGTGAACGAGCGAGGCCTTTGGACGTGACCGTCCGTACTTCCCTCTCTCCAGCCAGCAAAACTTTTTTGAATATATATATTAGGGTATGTTGAATTACCGATATTTCTCCACCGTTACGCATCAGTAGTTTTTTGTGATCAGGATTTTTGTTTTCATACTCGACACAATGCACACAGGCCAATGCAGCAGCAGCAGCGGCATCAAAGTAGATTTAGAAGCTACGTCGATGATGACCAGCGTGGTGAAGTATGGTCAAACAACCCCTACGACCAACACGACGTGGGGAGGCCCCCTCCCCCATCCAGCGGTAGAGTGACAAAGGTCCGCTCAGTGTAAACTCACTCAGCAGAGCGTCCCGCTACTAAAAACGATCACATTCCAGGTAAGGCAAGGAACCCTGCAGCCACGGAACAACCACTTTGCGGGCTGTCACTGCTGTGCTTGTTCCACGTTGACAAATCCACGAGGGAGATTTGAACGTGCTCCTTGAGGTCGTAGGTCACCTGGGGTGAAGGCTGATGGAAGTTCGTTTCCCGTCCGCGTGCAGGAGCCGACATTGTGCAGTGGCTCATGAAGAACCTCAACACCCAGGACCAAGGTAGACGGAGCACTGCCGCACGCAAAGATCCCCCGTATAGCCTCAACAGGCGGTTGGGGCAAGTGTTGTTAGCGAGCGCCTATGCAGGCCCACGGCCGACCGCCTTTGTCTCCCCAGTGTCGATGTTTACACACCGCACCAGGTACTCATTTGAGACCGAGTCGACCTAGGGGAGCCCCAGGGCAGATTCAGATAATCGTCACTGGTATTGGCCGTGAGCGGGAATCGAACTCGATTCGCCGGGTTTGTAGCGCAGCGCAGTGCGCTAACCATTGCACTACACACAGTCATTCACTTCTCACGCTCTCGCCGGCTGAATAACAAACCCACTCTCACGCACACATTCACTCTTAACACCGACTCGCTCATTCATTTATTCCCATACTCATCCTCTACCGCTCTCAAGTCAGTCACTCTTCCACCCACCGACTCGCTCATTCATTCACCCACCCGATCATTCACCCACTCATCCACTCACCCGCTCGCTCACCCACCCAATAATTCACTCACTCATCCACTCACCCACTCGCTCACCCACCCGATCATTCACCCACTCATCCACTCACCCGCTCGCTCACCCACCCGATCATTCACCCACTCATCCACTCACCCGCTCGCTCACCCACCCGATCATTCACCCACTCATCCACTCACCCGCTCGCTCACCCACCCGATCATTCACCCACTCATCCACTCACCCGCTCGCTCACCCATCCGATCATTCACCCACTCATCCACTCACCCGCTCGCTCACCCACCCGATCATTCACCCACTCATCCACTCACCCGCTCGCTCACCCACCCGATCATTCACCCACTCATCCACTTACCCACTCGCTCACCCACCCGATCATTCACCCACTCATCCACTCACCCGCTCGCTCACCCACCCGATAATTCACTCACTCATCCACTCACCCACTCGCTCACCCACCCGATCATTCACCCACTCATCCACTTACCCGCTCGCTCACCCACCCGATCATTCACCCACTCATCCACTCACCCGCTCGCTCACCCACCCGATCATTCACCCACTCATCCCCTCACCCGCTCGCTCACCCACCCGATCATTCACCCACTCATCCACTCGCCCGCTCGCTCACCCACCCGATCATTCACCCACTCATCCGCTCACTCGCTCGCTCACCCACCCGATCATTCACCCACTCATCCACTCACCCGCTCGCTCACCCACCCGATCATTCACCCACTCATCCCCTCACCCGCTCGCTCACCCACCCGATCATTCACCCACTCATCCACTCGCCCGCTCGCTCACCCACCCGATCATTCACCCACTCATCCACTCACCCGCTCGCTCACCCACCCGATCATTCACCCACTCATCCACTCACCCGCTCGCTCACCCACCCGATCATTCACCCACTCATCCACTCACCCGCTCGCTCACCCACCCGATCATTCACCCACTCATCCACTCACCCGCTCGCTCACCCACCCGATCATTCACCCACTCATCCACTCACCCGCTCGCTCACCCATCCGATCATTCACCCACTCATCCACTCAACCGCTCGCTCACCCACCCGATCATTCACCCACTCATCCACTCACCCACTCGCTCACCCACCCGATCATTCACCCACTCATCCACTCACCCGCTCGCTCACCCGATCATTCATCCACTCATCCACTCGCCCGCTCGCTCACCCACCCGATCATTCACCCACTCATCCACTCACCCGCTCGCTCACCTACCCGATCATTCACCCACTCATCCACTCACCCGCTCGCTCACCCACCCGATCATTCATCCACTCATCCACTCACCCGCTTGCTCACCCATCTGATCATTCACCCACTCATCCACTCACCCGCTCGCTCACCCACCCGATCATTCACCCACTCATTCACTCACTCACCCGCTCACTCACCCACCCGATCATTCACCCACTCATCCACTCACCCGCTCGCTCACCCGATCATTCATCCACTTATCCACTCGCCCGCTCGCTCACCCACCCGATCATTCACCCACTCATCCGCTCACCCGCTCGCTCACCCATCCGATCATTCACCCACTCATCCACTCACCCGCTCGCTCACCCACCCGATCATTCACCCACTCATCCCCTCACCCGCTCGCTCACCCACCCGATCATTCACCCACTCATCCACTCGCCCGCTCGCTCACCCACCCGATCATTCACCCACTCATCCGCTCACCCGCTCGCTCACCCACCCGATCATTCACCCACTTATCCACTCACCCGCTCGCTCACCCACCCGATCATTCACCCACTCATCCCCTCACCCACTCGCTCACCCACCCGATCATTCACCCACTCATCCATTCACCCGCTCACTCACCCACCCGACAATTCACCCACTCATCCACTCACCCGCTCACTCACCCACCCGATCATTCACCCATCAACTCGATCACCCCTCCCTCCAAACCAGCCTCTCTCACCCATAGCCTTTAACGGAGTGTTGCAGAAAGTGCACTCATGAAGGCGAACCCGAGTGGGTGCGATGTCCAGCACCCCACGCACCCACCCACACGGCACACGTGTGGCTGGTGCTACCGCCCTGATTGTGAGTGTGAGAGACCCCCCCCCCCACTCACCCCCCACTCACCCCCCCCCCCCCCGCGCTATTCCCACACAACCCCCTCCCCCTTCGATCCCCCAGCGGAGGCGCTGCACCTGGGCACGCAGATGGCAGCCCACGGCTACTTCTTCCCCATCTCAGACCACGTGCTGGTGCTCAAAGACGACGGCGCCTTGTACCGGTTCCAGGTGCCCCCTCTCAACCCGGGGTAGACATTACTGGCGGGGGGGTGTGTGTTGGGGGGGGGGGGGTGTGGGGGGGATTGTGGGGGGGTTGTGGGGGGGTATTGTGGGTGTTGTAATAACCAAGAAGCGCAGACATCTGCGACCGCGAATGATTGACAAGGGGGCGACTAACTTCACGCCAGGCCACGCACACGTGCATCCATCCTTGTGTCGCTGTACGTACACTGTGAGAGCTGTTGCAGTTAGCGAGCACCTATTACGCAAATACAAAGGCCTCACCCGGCCCCACACCCACTTGTAGCTTACGGACTGTTGGGGCACATGCTGCTGGCGAACATTCATCACGGCCAGCATAACGCCGCCTTTGCCGCGCCAGGTGCTGATGATTGATGCTAGACACCGCACTAGGTACTCATTTACGGCTGAGTCGACCTGGGAGAGGCCCAGTAGCGGTTCAGATGCCACACGCCACCGATGTTTGCCACGAACGGGAATCGATCTTGACGCCGCCGGCGCCAAATTGTTGGCAGGTCCACTCAGCTCCAAGTCCTCCCTAAGCGCATCAGTCCATCTCTTCTCGAGCCCATTAAGCCCCATCTATCCGGCCAACCAGAAGCTGCTTGGGCATGCGGTGGCTGGGCATGCGGTGGCTGGGCATGCGGTGGCTGGGGCAAGCGGTGGCTGGGCATGCGGTGGCTGGGCATGCGGTGGCTGGGCATGCGGTGGCTGGGGCAAGCGGTGGCTGGGCATGCGGTGGCTGGGCATGCAGTGGCTGGGCGTGCCGTGGCTGTGCGTGCGGTGGCTGGGCGTGCGGTGGCTGGGCATGCGGTGGCTGGGCATGCAGTGGCTGGGGCAAGCGGTGGCTGGGCATGCGGTGGCTGGGCACGCGGTGGCTGGGCACGCGGTGGCTGGGCACGCGGTGGCTGGGCATGCGGTGGCTGGGCATGCGGTGGCTGGGCATGCGGTGGCTGGGCACGCGGTGGCTGGGGCAAGCGGTGGCTGGGCACGCGGTGGCTGGGCACGCGGTGGCTGGGCATGCGGTGGCTGGGCATGCGGTGGCTGGGCACGCGGTGGCTGGGCATGCGGTGGCTGGGCATGCGGTGGCTGGGCATGCGGTGGCTGGGCATGCGGTGGCTGGGCACGCGGTGGCTGGGCACGCGGAGGCTGGGCACGCGGTGGCTGGGCATGCGGTGGCTGGGCGTGCGGGCTACGTGACCCAGCCAACGCAGCCTCGATTTGCGGACGAGCTCATTCATGGGGCAATGCACGGATCTTGGCCAGGACCAGCGAGCCTATTTGACACAGTGCGGCCTGGCTGGCACAGGACAAAGATCCCACTACTCTTTGGTTCTTTCGAATAAAGTCACGTAGGTATAAAATAAAATAAATTAAATCACGACGTTCCGGGCACAACACAAGCGTCCATCGTCAGGTGGTTGTCCCACCTGACTTTACCGAAAGAACCAAAGAGTATGGATCCCTGCAGTCACGAAAACTTCAAATCTCGATGAAAGATCCCCCTGTTTAGCCTCAACAGACTTTTTGAGGCAAGTGCTGTGAGCGAGCACCTGTGAAGGCCGGCACGGTGCACGTACGGGTGGGTGGCCAGCACCACGCCCGACCGCCTTTGTCTCCCCACTGACGATGTTTACACACCGCACCAGGTACTCATTTCAGGCCGAGTAGACCTAACACACGCGCGTACACGCGCGCACACCAGCCCCCTCCCTCCGTGTTCATGGAGTAGAGAGGCAGCCGCGGTTATAAATGGGAAATGTTACAATGTCGAAACAGCGCCTCGGGATATGCGGCAGTGAACGCATCACATTAGCCGGGGGAAAAAGCCATTTAGCGTCACGCATTTCGCCCGCGAGTCTCGCTGGGGCTACTGAGTTTGTCTTTACGACCGAGTTTCAAACGCGAGGTGGCTCACATAGCGACCGGGGATGGGAGTCGAACCGGGTCGAGAGACCGGGGTTTGAAGGCGCCGCGCGCAGTGACCGCCCCTCGCCAAACGAATCGTCGTCGTCGTCGTGAGCCACATTGAAGTCGCCCCACACTCGTCATCGACCATGGTGTGCCCACAGTTGGATGAAGGCCTCGCCATCATCGTGGGCCAACGGTCTATCGCGTGCTGGACGAGCAATACTCCCAAAAGTCAGTCTCGTTAGCGATGCTCAGGATGGCGTATGGATGAGAAACACGGAGGTTGACAAAGAAAGTGAGAAGAAATATCAAATGTTATGAAAGGGCGCAAAGAAACACCGAAGGGTGGTCGGTTGGACGTTTGATATTCGTTTGACATTTTGCAACGGGAGCACTTAGCCACGCTATGGGATGGAAAGCACTTGTGAAAATGCCTGGTCCAACTGATTTCGTTGTAAATCCCTTAACACACTTTTACGCTTTTAATTCAATAAAGAAATGCCATAATACACGATAACGCTCTAACGGCAAAACCAGGGCACTTAGCCACACCATTCCAACTGTAATAAACTAAAGTAAGCGATGTTTTATTTGAGCAGGTAAGGCACATTGAGCTATGCAGCGCTTTTCTAGAAGCGACCTGGCCACGAATGATAGCTCAACGAAGTGACTAATGTGGAACTGTATAACGGCAGTGGATAGATGATTCTAAATGTGGAGCGAAAAACCGCAGGACCCGGATAAAAATCCACGTGGCCAGGGGGAAAAAGACACGCAAACTTCAAAAAATATAGAAGTCAGGGTCGGGATCGAACCCACGCACTCCTGCATATCAGGCGAGCTCGTTAACGCCTCGCCATCGTGGCATGGAACTGTGAATATTTCATGAGGTCAAAGAAACGTGGAGAGGTGGGGGTGCATGCTGGGAATTACACCGAGAGACAAATAGAGGTCGGGCGTGCTGCAGCCCGACTGACAAGGAAAGTAAACAATTGGGCTCGAGAAGGACACGTCACGAGAAGTGATGGGTGAGACCACTGACGGAATGACAGCCACAAGGAGGGGGGGGGGGGGACACGGCCCGAGAGGATGCCCAGTACCAACGGTGGTTGCGACGACGAGATCGGGTCATCCAGTTCAGCGGCGAGATGATGTTTGGCATCACGGAGCCTTCATTCAGAAGTGTATTGGTCATGACGGATGATGATGATGATGATGTTGGTGGTGGTGGTGAAGATCACACGTGTGGTGGTGGTGGTGAAGATCACACGTGTGATATGACATGTGGTGGTGGTGGTGAAGATCATCACGTGTGGTATGACATGTGGTGGTGGTGGTGGTGGTGAAGATCACACGTGTGGTATGACATGTGGTGGTGGTGGTGGTAATCGTGGCTAACTCGTTCTTGCAGAATCCATATTTCTGGCCTTCCAACTGCTGGGATCCCGAGAACACGGATTACGGTGAGGAGCTTCGGAGCGAGTTGGAGGCACAGAGCAGCTTCCCGAATGAACGCGATTCATAGAAATTCATCATGATCATTTATTGGGGTTTTAACCAGGGGCGGTTTCTTCATTAGGGCGATTGGGCGACGCACCACCAATCTCAGCCGTTACTGTGCCTCTGGATATAGTCCAATCAGCGTCATGTCACGTTCTGTGGAGTACCGCCTCTTTTTGGGCGATTTTACTCTGGCTGAGGATCGCCCCGTGTGGTCCCATAGACTTACATTCAAAGATGTTTTTTTTCGAACGGCGGGCGCTGCAATGCATTCTCTATGGCTTCCGGGAGGGCTCGCACTAACGTGCTTACGTCATCATACGTGCTTACATCATCATACGTAAGCACGTTTCAGTCAACAATATTATTTGTCGCTACCTAGTGGAATCTTTAATAAAAGAAACTGAGTCGATTGTAATAATAGTGAGTATAGAAACAAACAAGGAGATGTATTGTAAGAGTCACTTTATTTTTCATTAATTTTAAAGAAGTGAAGTTGCCTTTACATGCTTAACCTGTTTATTTATCCATTGCATGGGTGGACCTTATCCTTATCAATCATCCAGACATTTGCCCCCCCTGAGAGATTTTGCAGGAGCCGCCACTGGTTTTAACATAGCGCCCTCCTACACGTCGTGACGTCTCAGACCACTTGAACTACAAATACATATATATTTAATGATATGCTTTATTTCAACAATAATTATGATTTAAACTTATAACGTGAGGAATAGAACTCGCTTGTTGGTCCTGAGCGGGAATCGAACTCGGGTACCGGGTTTGTAGCGCAGCGCGCTAACCGCTACACTACCGCTCCCCATAATGCACACACACACATATACCTCCTATAATCACCCAGGAATGTCTGTCCTTAACGCTCGTGACGTCACTCCACATCGACCAGCCCCCTCATTAATAATCATGAGCGGGTGACGTCACCCAATATGGAATATTTCCCCCTCCTCTCACTAATAATCATTTGCAAGTGACATCACTCCACATCGAACAGCCCCCCTCATTAATAATCATTAGCAGGTGACGTCCTCCAAATGGACATCCCCCTCCATTCATAATAATTAGCGGGTGACGTCACTCCACATGGGGGGGGGGCGAGGCGCCTCCTCCCCCCTCCTCGGCGTCAACTCACAAGGCAGAACCCTCACGTCACGTGATCTCCGTCACGCTGTTGAGATATCAAAGTAAAAAGAACGTCTTGATGCACAAGGGATTATAACCTTTAAACGAAATAGGTCTGTGTCACCGCGCCCTTACAAATTGCACACGGATTGATGCAATGAATATCACGTCGCGGTCTGCTTTTCGCTTGCAAGTTTCAGATTTACTGCAAGTATATTAATAAAAACACACACACCTGCACACATATATATGTACATAACGCACACACACACAACACATTCCACATTAACGCAACATGTGCCTCTGTGTCTCTTGGCGTGCCTCTGTCTGCGTCTCTGTGCCAATGCGTCTCTGTGTCGATGCCGTGTGTGTCCGTGTCTGCCTGTCGCTACGTCTCTGTGCCTCTGCGTGTCTCCGTCTGTGTCCGTGTCGCGATGTAGCCGTGTATCTGTGCAAGAGGACCATGCAGAACAAGGCGAGGTTGGAACTCGCGGATTACGAGGCCGTGAGTCGCACGCGCACGGCCGTCTTTGTCTCTCCAGTGCTGATGCACGTCACTTGCACCGCTCCTGGTGTTCACTTAAGGCTGAGTCCACCTAGGGGAGGCCCACGCCAGGGTGAGATACCGCTGCTACCGATGTTAGCCGCGGCCAGGGATCAAACCCGTACGCACAGACACCTAAACCACACGACCACCAGGTATGTATGTACGTTGAACTTCTTTCGCGCCGTACGAGGCCAACCGTGCTAATCGGAGGTGCGGGGGAAGGACAACGAACTAAGGGGCCGTCCATAAATGACGTCACGCACCTAGGGGGGGGGGACAGACATTTGTGACGATGTGTGACGAGGGGGGGGGGGGTGAGAAATGTTACTATACATCAAAATGCGCAACTTTAAATAAATATAGACAACACGTTCTACTTATTTAAATTTACTTTTTGATAAATGTTTTCTCCTACAACATCAGAGTGCAGCGCCACATTAAATACGCACTACAATGACAATAGTTGAAAGCGATTTGAAGCATGTTTCATTTTTGGGGGGGGGGGCAGAGCTTTGTGACGTCATATTTGAGGGGGGTCTGACTTTTTACAACGTCGTGTGACGAGGGGGGAGGGGGTCCGAAATCGTCCAAAATCGCGTGACGTCATTTATGGACGGCCCCTTAAAAACACAAAAAAGCAGCTCTAAAGAAATGCCTTTTGAATCGAGAACACACAGAGCCGCCGCACAACCTTGAACAGACTGGGCAAGTCATCCCCGTTGAGTCTAGATTTGAAGCTTTCGTGACTGCAAGGATTCATACTCTTAGGTTTTATCGGTAAAGTCACGTAGGTAAAAAAAAATAATAAAAATAATAGGAATAATAATAGAGATAAAATAATAATAAATAGAAATAATAGAAGGAATGAAATAATTATTTAATTAACAAATTTTTTTATTTTTTTTCTATTAATAATACAAATAAAGTAAATAAAATAACAATATAAATAAAATAATTATTTTGCTTATATTTTTTTTTATATTATTTTTATTTTCTATTTTATTTTTACCTACGTGACTTGACCGAAACAACCTAAGAGTATCATCCCCGTTGAGTTAGTGAGCGGCATCCATCGCCTGGCCAAGACGACTGCATCTGGATAATTACGGTTGTAGATTGACTGGCAGATGGCCACACACACTCATCTCATCTGCATGCGGGTCGTTACGTTGGTATTCCCAGCGTAAATGCTACACCGCTGTAATGATCTCGAAATGCACGCGTACGTACAAAGATAAAGATCCCCCGCATAGACATAAAATACGTTTGTGGCAAGTGCTGCTAGCGAGTAGCACCTATGAAGGCCGGCACGGCACACGACGGGGTGGGTGGCCAGCACCACTCTCGGCCGCTTTTGTCTCCCCAGTGGCGATGTTTACACACCGCAGCAGGTGCTCATTTGAGGCTGAGTCGACCTAGGGAGGGCCCATAACCGGTTGAGATAAGTATCACCGGTGTTGGTGGTCGTGAGCGTGCACACACCTGCACGCACACGGCAACTCATTTGGTGAGACTGCGTTGGCTCGTGGTGCGAAAAATATAACAATGAACGCATTCTTCAACAGCGCCGCCTTAAAAAGAAAAGTGAGTAAGAGGCGACGTTTCAGGCGATAGTCCTTATTTGTAGCGCGTGTGCTGCGGAGAAGGGCCAGTCCAACACAGGGCACACGCATTCCTTCGCATGCATACTATAGTGATCATAGTGATGATGATTATGGTGATGACGCTGAATAAATTGGTGCAATATTGTGGTGGTGGTGATGATGATGATGACAGTTGATGATGGTGATGTGAACCCATCTGCAGGAGAGCCTAGCGCGACTGCAGAGAGCGTTCGACCGCAAGTGGGAGTTCATCTTCATGCAGGCGGAGGCGCAGGCCAGGCGAGTTCACGCACCAGAACCCAGTCCCATACAGAACCCAGTCCCATACAGAACTCAGTCCCATACAGAACCCAGTCCCATACAGAACCCAGTCCCATACAGAACCCAGCACCACCCAGAACCCAGTCCCATACAGAACCCAGTCCCACCCAGAACCCAATCCCACCCAGAACCCAGTCCCATACAGAACCCAATCCCATACAGAACCCAGTACCACCCAGAACCCAGTCCCATACAGAACCCAGTCCCATACAGAACTCAGTCCCATACAGAACCCAGTCCCACACAGAACCCAGTCCCATACAGAACCCAGTCCCACCCAGAACCCAGTCCCATACAGAACTCAGTCCCATACAGAACCCAGTCCCACCCAGAACCCAGTCCCATACAGAACTCAGTCCCATACAGAACCCAGTCCCACACAGAACTCAGTCCCATACAGAGCCCAGTCACACCCAGAACCCAGTCCCATACAGAACCCAGTCCCATACAGAACCCAGTCCCATCCAGAACCCAGTCCCATACAGAACCCAGTCCCACACAGAACCCAGTCCCATACAGAACCCAGTCCCACCCAGAACCCAGTCCCACACAGAACTCAGTCCCATACAGAACCCAGTCCCATACAGAACCCAGTCCCACACAGAACCCAGTCCCACACAGAACCCAGTCCCATATAGAACCCAGTCCCATACAGAACCCAGTCCCACACAGAACTCAGTCCCATACAGAGCCCAGTCACACCCAGAACCCAGTCCCATACAGAACCCAGTCCCATACAGAACCCAGTCCCACCCAGAACCCAGTCCCATCCAGAACCCAGTCCCATACAGAACTCAGTCCCATACAGAACCCAGTCACACCCAGAACCCAGTCCCATACAGAACCCAGTCTCATACAGAACCCAGTCCCACCCAGAACCCAGTCCCATCCAGAACCCAGTCCCATACAGAACTCAGTCCCATACAGAACCCAGTCCCATACAGATCCCAGTCCCATACAGAACCCAGTCCCATCCAGAACCCAGTCCCACCCAGAACCCAGTCCCATACAGAACCCAGTCCCATACAGAACCCAGTCTCATACAGAACCCAGTCCCATACAGAACCCAGTCCCATACAGATCCTAGTCCCACCCAGAACCCAGTCCCATACAGAACCCAGTCCCATACAGAACCCAGTCCCATACAGAACCCAGTCTCATACAGATCCCAGTTCCACCCAGAACCCAGTCCCATACAGAACCCAGTCCCATACAGAACCCAGTCTCATACAGATCCCAGTCCCACCCAGAACCCAGTCCCATACAGAACCCAGTCCCACCCAGAACCCAGTCCCATACAGAACCCAGTCCCATACAGAACCCAGTCTCATACAGAACCCAGTCTCATACAGATCCCAGTCCCACCCAAAACCCAGTCCCACCCAGAACCCAGTCCCATCCAGAACCCAGTCCCACCCAGATCCCAGTCCCATACAGATCCCAGTCCCACCCAGATCCTAGTCCCACCCAGAACCCAGTCCCATCCAGAACCCAGTCCCACCCAGAACCCAGTCCCACCCAGAACCCAGTCCCATACAGAACCCAGTCCCATCCAGAACCCAGTCCCACCCAGATCCCAGTCCCATACAGATCCCAGTCCCACCCAGATCCTAGTCCCACCCAGATCGTAGTCCCACCCAGAACCCAGTCCCATCCAGAACCCAGTCCCACCCAGAACCCAGTCCCACCCAGAACCCAGTCCCATCCAGAACCCAGTCCCACCCAGATCCTAGTCCCACCCAGAACCCAGTCCCACCCAGAACCCAGTCCCACCCAGAACCCAGTCCCATCCAGAACCCAGTCCCACCCAGATCCTAGTCCCACCCAGAACCCAGTCCCACCCAGAACCCAGTCCCACCCAGAACCCAGTCCCATCCAGAACCCAGTCCCACCCAGATCCTAGTCCCACCCAGAACCCAGTCCCATCCAGAACCCAGTCCCACCCAGAACCCAGTCCCACCCAGAACCCAGTCCCACCCAGAACCCAGTCCCACCCAGAACGAGAACTGCGAAGCCCAGTATAAACCAATGAAGATGTTGTTATTATTGTTCTAATCACGGCGAGGTTTAAGAAGAGAATGCCACGAATTCCGAGTGGTCGCATGTCTCGCGCGGCGCCCAGGGTCGACCGCAAGAGGGAGAAGCTGGAGAGGAAGGTGATGGAGAGCCAGGAGCGCGCCTTCTGGGATGTGCACAGACCCGTGGTGAGAGGCCCTCACTTGGCTCAACGTCGTCTGCCTCTCGGCGGAATAGCACGGGACGAAAGTTTGTCAAGCACGGAGCACGGACGCGTGGATTGTTCCTCCGTGTGAAACATTTAGAATCTCGATTTAAAGCTTTCGTGGCTGCAGGGATTCATCTTCTTGGTTCTTTCGGTAAAGTCACGTAGAAGGGAAATAATAAAATAATAAAAATAAAACATTATAAAATAATTCTCACGACGTTTCGGCCACAACGCAAGCAGCCGTCCTCGGGTGAAGAACAGGTCAGACGCTGTCTTCCCGACAGACCTGTTCTTCACCTGAGGACGGCTGCTTGCGTTGTGGCCGAAACGTCGTGAGAATTGTATTTTATTATGTTTTATTTATATTATTTTATTTTTCCCTTCTACGTGACTTTACCGAAAGAACCAAGAAGACATTTAGACTCATTCTGCCTGCGGTGGTGCCTCTGTTCCTGTGCCACCACCGTGGACGAATACGCGGGGGGGGGGGCTTCATCCCCGCACTGAGCTTTTGGTTGTGGACTAAAAATAAGTGATATTGAAAAAATATATATTTTTAAAACACGCTTTAATCAAATGTACCGTACTAGTAATGGAATAACTCCACGACTCCAGGAAGTGGCCCCGAAGCTTGCCATAACGTAAGGGGCCGTGGTCAATTACAGCCAACGTCAGTTGAGCGTGGACAATTAGACCCAAGCCGAAACATAACATATAAAAAAGAATGTTTAAAAATATATGTTTTTTTCATTATAGAATATAGTATTGTCATCAGTATGACATAAGTATACCAAGTTTGCAGTCGATACCACATTGGGAAGTGGGTTAAAATTGAGTTACAATATTTGAGGATACGACAAGAACGACAACAACAGGCAGAGTGAGTTAAATAAAAGCGTGTAAAACCCATCGCAGAACGACGAACAAACACCTTTCACTAAACCCATAGTGCAAGTAGGATGACGACGACAACGACGATGCTTTCAAAATGTTGCCAATCAGCCATCCGACAATTGTGTTCCGTCGTGAGCAATCGCAACCAACCACAACCAAACACTCGAGGAAATGTTCTGACCGCTCTGCGGATCAGCTGGCGTCCTCTCAAAACACAAGCTTGCCTTTTTTTTGAAAAGGGGAACTTTGGGGCAATTTTTTTTTGGTGAACTGGTATGTTGAACTTAGTTCACACTGTACGTAGCCAACCGTGCGAATCTGAGGTGCGTGGAAAGCACGACAACCGAAACACGAAAAACTAAATAAATTCGTCTTTAATTTTGGTTTAAAAGCGCATGGCACCGGTGGCTTCCCCCTCTCGGAAGGGAGAGCATCCCGGGTGAATCTGTGACAGGCATTGGTCGGTCAGATTTACCATTCCCTTCGTCAGAATTTCCATTCCGACGGGCGACAAACTAATCACCATTGCCGGTGATGGATAAGTGGGGGGGGGGGCTGGCGGAATACGACGTTGAGCCCACGGCGTGCGGGATCACGTGGTATGCGAGTCCGGGCCGGAGCCAGACCGCCCCCCCCCCTCCTGCCGCCCCCCTCGTGGGAGCGAGTGCCTCCAGCCACTCATTTGCATACTGATGAGATAAACGCGCCCTTGCACGGCGCCGTGTGTGTGCGTGCGCGCGCGTGCGCGTATGTAGATGTGTGTGTGTGTATGTAGGTGTGTGTATGTAGGTGTGTGTGTGTAGGTGTGTGTGTAGATGTGTGTGTGTATGTAGGTGTGTGTGTAGGTATGTGTGTATGTATGTAGATGTGTGTATGTAGATGTGTGTGTGTATGTAGGTGTGTGTATGTAGATATGTGTGTGTAGGTGTGTGTGTGTAGATGTGTGTGTGTGTAAGTGTGTGTGTGTATGTAAATGTGTGTATGTAGATGTGTGTGTGTGTATGTAGGTGTGTGTGTGTAGGTATGTGTGTGTGTATGTAGATGTGTGTATGTAGATGTGTGTGTGTATGTAGGTGTGTGTATGTAGATGTGTGTGTGTGTAGATGTGTGTGTGTGTAAGTGTGTGTGTGTGTATGTAGATGTTTGTGGGGGAGCGGTGGTGTAGCGGTGAGCACGCTGCGCTACGAACCCGGCGGCCCGGGTTCGATTCCAGCTCACAGCCAGCTCACAGCCAACACTCAGTGACGATTATCTGAACCGGTCCTGGGCCTTCCATAGGTCGACTCAGCCTCAAATTACTACCTGGTGCGGTGTGTAAACATCGCCACTGGGGAGACAAAGGCGGCCGAGCGTGGTGTTGGCCACCCCACCCCCTCGTGTGCCGTTTTGGCCTTCTTAGGGGCTCGCTAACAGCCTTTGCCCCCAAAATTCTGTTAAGGCTATACGGGGGATCTTTGTTCTTGTCATTGTGGATGTGTGTATGGAGCTGGGTTCGAGCTCACGGATCACGGCTGTGGAGAATATTTGAACCGACCCTCACTTCGTGCTGTGCGTAAACATCCTCATTAGGGAGACAAAGGCGGCCCTAGCCACCTGCACCCTCGTGTGGTGCCGTGCCGTCCTTCATAGGTGCTCGCTAACAGAATTCGCCCCAATACTGTAGTCTGTTAAAGGCTACGGGGGGTATCTTTGTGGTTGTGTCTGTTGTAGATGTTTGTGTGTGAACGTGTTTCGTGATGTGCCTGTGAGCTGTGTGTGTGAACGTGTCTGCTTGGAATAGCTGTTAATCTCCTTGATGACGAACGCTTGTGTTGCGATCGAAACGTCGTAGTTTTTTTGTTATTTTTTAGTTATTTTATTTGAACCTATCTACGTGACTTTACCGAAAGACCCAAAGAATATCGCTGCTAATATTGTACACTGCAGAATTTACCCAACGACGAGTTGATTCTCGACCACGGCTCACATGGATATTGTTGGTCCGGTTATCGACCCGGACAGACTCGGCTGAAATGAATCCCAATCTCATGATAAACCCGTCTTTGTCACCGTCACCAACTCTCGTTCAACATATATATTAATCACGGTCGCCCAACGCTGCCCTCTTTCGTATTCGTACGATCCTTACAATTATTTTCTGACTCCGGACTGCCTTATTGCGCTAGTTTACCCAGGAAAGCCTCACCGAGTCTCCACTATTTTCTCAGGATGTTCCCACCAAGTATTCGCAGTTAGAAGCCGGTGTATTTAACCTACTTAAGTAAATTTTTTGTATCCAAATTGAGCCAATTTTGACCATGAATACCGCAACTGGGACCCCCCCCCCTGACCCCGAGCGCGAAGAGCGAAACGGTGACAAAACGACGGACAGAAAGCCCTCTGCCCCGTGCACCCAAAGCCATCAACAGTTCACGGACGACGGCGTTGTGGTCCACTTGGGTTCTTGGGTCACTATCAAACGGTCCCGAAAGAAAGCGGTGGCTCCTGCGTTGTGTTCGTCTCGTCTTCGGTGACCATGTGTTTGTGTCGTGACCGAAGATGAAGATGACCACAGTGCAGTTTTCTTTCTTCCAGGAACTGTTGACGGGTTTTGCGGAACGCACGAGAGGCAGAGTGACTTTTTCTAGAAGCTTCTGTCTGTTATTTGAAGCCGATGGATGTTCGGGCCGCGCAGGTGTTTCCGTTACGATCGTGAGTTTTTCTCGTCATTTACAGACGTTTCATATGATGATTCGGGCAACATGCGTACAGACCATACGGCTACGGGCAGTACAAACGAGACGATACAAACGAGACGGTTCTAAAGAAGGCGGACAGTAGAGACAGAACAAAACGCAACAACGGACAATCCATTTGAGACAAGTCCAGACGAGGCACCGCAATGGAGACGGGGCAGTGCACGCGAGACGTGAGCGGTCGTTGATTGGAGCCTCACTGTCAAAGGTTGGCGTCCCGACGCGTCGTGTCACGAGTCGAGATGCGACGTCGACGATTGGAGAATGGGGGGGGGGGGTTCCAACCACCACGTGTCCCTCTGGCACAACCCAAGTTCACTCGCCGTTATGGTGCCACGTCCCGTACACAACATCTCTACTGCCCCCCACCCCCCTAGACAACATCTCTACTGCCCCCCCCCACTCCCGCATCCGAGAGGAGTTAACTACCTCGCCTGGTGTACAGGAGATCGTGGGTTCGATTTTGACCCTGGCGCCTGCTGCTGTATATTTGGAGTTCGCGTATTCTCTCTCTCTCCTCGCGGTCGCGTCTATTTTTCTCCAGGCGCTCCGGTCTTTCCCTCCACATTTAGAATGAACGCGCGTTCAGCGTATTTAGCCGCTATACATTTCCACACGAAAAGCCAAATCATTGAGCTATCATCTGTGATAGCCAGATCGCTTCTGAAAAAGAGCGATGCAACTCGGTCGGCCTTACCTTTTAAAGTAAATAAAAAAAAGACGACAGTAGTTAGTGGCGTAGCGATTGAGTGTTCAAGGTGCAACTCTGCACCAGTGTCCCGGCACCGGAGGAGGGGCCCATGCCAACCGCGCTGAGCACGTGGACAGACCCATGGGCAAGAGCCACGGCTCTGGGAGACAGTCGCTCTAGAGTCGCTCCGTTGGACGCGTGGCAGAACGGAGGAGGGCAGCTTGCCGAGGCAGACGTCGCAGTGACGAACCAGAGGTCGGTTGATCAAAGGGGAGACGACGTTAAAGCCAGATGTGTGGTGGTGGTTGGTTGGTTTGTGGTGGTGGTGGTGGTGATGCGAACGTGGGAGCGCTTCTTTAAAAGCCCGGTTGTCGACGGTTTCAGTTTTCAGTTTAATTTATTCGGTATAACCCTGTGAGCCATTCGGCTCTTGACTCGGGTGCAACCGCAACAAAACAAAAACATGAACAAGAAAACATCTTAAAGTGACTACACGCAACAGAAAATTCCTGGAATAAACAGCAAAGTCTTCCAGAAGAAAAACCGCATTTCAACGAATCATTCTGCGCCCAACGTGGGGGGGGGGGGGGGTTAACAAGGCGATAGCTCATAGGCATCCTGGCGATGAAACTGCAAGGGGCAGACCTTGAACACTGAGTTGTCGCAACTGTGCAATAGCTGAGGAATCGAGCATAAGGAAGGAAGCTACGTCAAGGTGTGGTGGCATTGCAGGCATTGAAGGAAGGTATTGCAGGCATTGAAGGAAGGTATTGCAGGCATTGAAGGAAGGCATTGCAGGCATTGAAGGAAGGTATTGCAGGCATTGAAGGAAGGTATTGCAGGCATTGAAGGAAGGTATTGCAGGCATTGAAGGAAGGTATTGCAGGCATTGAAGGAAGGTATTGCAGGCATTGAAGGAAGGTATTGCAGGCATTGAAGGAAGGTATTGCAGACATTGAAGGAAGGTATTGCAGACATTGAAGGAAGGTATTGCAGACATTGAAGGAAGGTATTGCAGGCATTGAAGGAAGGTATTGCAGGCATTGAAGGAAGGCATTGCAGGCATTGAAGGAAGGTATTGCAGGCATTGAAGGAAGGTATTGCAGGCATTGAAGGAAGGTATTGCAGGCATTGAAGGAAGGTATTGCAGGCATTGAAGGAAGGTATTGCAGGCATTGAAGGAAGGTATTGCAGGCATTGAAGGAAGGTATTGCAGACATTGAAGGAAGGTATTGCAGACATTGAAGGAAGGTATTGCAGACATTGAAGGAAGGTATTGCAGGCATTGAAGGAAGGTATTGCAGGCATTGAAGGAAGGTATTGCAGGCATTGAAGGAAGGCATTGCAGGCATTGAAGGAAGGTATTGCAGGCATTGAAGGAAGGTATTGCAGGCATTGAAGGAAGGTATTGCAGGCATTGAAGGAAGGTATTGCAGGCATTGAAGGAAGGTATTGCAGGCATTGAAGGAAGGTATTGCAGGCATTGAAGGAAGGTATTGCAGACATTGAAGGAAGGTATTGCAGACATTGAAGGAAGGTATTGCAGGCATTGAAGGAAGGTATTGCAGGCATTGAAGGAAGGTATTGCAGGCATTGAAGGAAGGTATTGCAGGCATTGAAGGAAGGTATTGCAGGCATTGAAGGAAGGTATTGCAGGCATTGAAGGAAGGTATTGCAGGCATTGAAGGAAGGTATTGCAGACATTGAAGGAAGGTATTGCAGACATTGAAGGAAGGTATTGCAGGCATTGAAGGAAGGTATTGCAGGCATTGAAGGAAGGTATTGCAGGCATTGAAGGAAGGTATTGCAGGCATTGAAGGAAGGTATTGCAGGCATTGAAGGAAGGTATTGCAGGCATTGAAGGAAGGTATTGCAGGCATTGAAGGAAGGTATTGCAGGCATTGAAGGAAGGTATTGCAGACATTGAAGGAAGGTATTGCAGACATTGAAGGAAGGTATTGCAGGCATTGAAGGAAGGTATTGCAGGCATTGAAGGAAGGTATTGCAGGCATTGAAGGAAGGTATTGCAGGCATTGAAGGAAGGTATTGCAGGCATTGAAGGAAGGTATTGCAGGCATTGAAGGAAGGTATTGCAGGCATTGAAGGAAGGTATTGCAGGCATTGAAGGAAGGTATTGCAGGCATTGAAGGTCTTGAAGGTCTTGAAGGTCTTGCCCGTGGTGACTCCTCTCGATGTGCTCCCGCCCCCCGCCAGCCCGGCTGCGTCAACATCCTCGAGTTGGACATCAAGAAGTCAAGTCGCAAAATCAACTCGGGCAGAGCTCACAAGGTGCGACCCCTCACCCTGGCGGAGCCGTCGAGTGCGCAGGCGGTGCAACTGCGCCGAGGCCCAGGCCCCATGCATCTCCACAATAATATGGCATCGGACAACGGTGCTCCGTTTCATTCATTTTCGCCGGGCCCCTTGCTCGAACCAGGCTACTCCGCTGTCTCGCCTCTACCACCTCCTTCCCCGCCTTGTGCATGGAGACGCGACAGTTGTCGTCACACTGCCGATGTCTCCGATGTGCCCAATGCTGCCCGTCCTGCCCCCATCCTCTCTCCCCATGCAGTGCCGGACTATCCCAGTAGCACAAGTAGCTGCATATGCTACGGGCTCCGCACTTTCAAGGGCCCCGCGCTAAATGCTTTCAATCTATCAATTCCGTTATGGGACCTCCTTTGCCAGTACCAAAATATGAGAAGAGGTTTTTCCCTTTTTGCTGGCAACAAAACAGCTGTGTTAAGATGTTAAAACACCAAACTGAAACCTTTTACAAGGAATCATGTCTGCATTAACCACAATACTTGTGGTCAAAAAGCCTCGTCTCAAACGGTGTTAGACCAGAGGTCTAACACCGTTTGAGACTAGGCTCAAAAGAAAGCTGTCTCTGATGTGGACCAATCAGTATCAAAGACAATGCATATACTTCAGAGTATGTTTTTGTTTGCATTTTGACCACAAGTATTGTGGTTAAAGCAGACATGATTCCTTGTAAAAGGTTTCAGTTTGGTGTTTTAACATCTTAACACAACTGTTTTGTTGCCAGAAAAAAGGTGAAAACCTATTCTCTATCAATTCCGGTTCGGTGATTCTGCACTTGCTCTATTGCTACAGTACTATACCGCCTTTAACTTTTATGAACGACTGGGTGTTTAAGGTTAGCGATTTGTCGTTTTATCTGGTTGTATAGCAAATGAAAAAATACAATTACTTTACTATGCAAGTAAAAAACTTCGTTTTAATATTTACGTGCTTTTTTTATTTAGGGCCCCTTAATAACAACATTTGCTACAGGCCCCGCATTAGCTTAATCCGGCACTGTCCCCACGTCCCCCTAACTGACCCCGTCTCCAACGTTGTCCCCCCCCCCTGCTCTCCCCACCGCCCCCCCAAAAAACTAAAGTCTGTCTATGGACTCAAGGAGGAGGGACGGGCTGACGGATCTCCACCCTCGCCGCCTCCAGATGTCAAACGGCCAAGCATGGAGGAGCTCAAACGGCAGGTCGGGTTTACAAACACGTTGTGCCCCACGCGTTATCGATCCACTGCTAGACGAAGGCTTCCCCGTGTCAGTGTTAGTCATGGGGGTTGTTTGACCACTCTTAACCACGATGGTCAGTGTGGGTTGATGAGGAGGTGGGGTGGGAGGGGAGGTTGGTGCCAGGACTGGATCAGTATCACTCGCCAGCCACTGCCCTTAGCCATGGCTGGGATTTTAATTAATGTGATTGTGATGATGATCGTGATGATGATCGTGATGGTGACAATGACGTCTCCGTTTCAGGTGCGGTTCATGCACGCGCAGATGGAGCGGCATGGCATGAAAACGTCCAAAGTGGCGGACAGGTAAGTGTGGGAGAGAGGTCAGTGTGTGAGAGAGGTCAGTGTGTGAGAGAGGTCAGCGTGGGGAAGGGGTCAGTGTGGGAGAGAGGTCAGTGTGTGAGAGAGGTCAGTGTGTGAGAGAGGTCAGTGTGGGAGAGAGGTCAGTGTGGGAGAGAGGTAAATTTTAAACAGAGGTGATGGACACCTAAATGTGCGGCATGGTCAAAACGAACGGAAATGCTCACCGAGGAAGCCAGAATACTTAACAAAGCGGTATTGTTGTACCAGAGAGGTTCAATAAGGGCAACAACTTCCAATAATTCTCTCTCGTGTGATTTTTTTTTTAGAAACCGCGAATTGAATGAAAAGAGCTTCACAACTCATCAGATTCCCTTCCAGTATAAATACTTATTCTGATTCTGAATCGTGGTGACATTCATCGACTGGGTGGAGCAGCCGCACTCAGACAACAACAACAACAACAAAAAACCACGGGAGGCCCGTGGTTTTTTGTCAGTCAATTACGCGGAGCGTGTGCCCGATGTCCTTGTCCATTTTCAAACATCCAACGGGGCAGTCCTGTTTTTTTCTTTCTTTAGAAAACGCAACTTCTGAGCGATTTATTTGATTGACGTTCCAAAACCGTGTCCCTATGACTTGTGTGACATGTACCCATTTCCGACTTGTCCGTCATCCCAGATCAACGTCTCAGTTGGCCCGAACCACTTATGTTCAAATGACAATCGCGCTCGGATCCGATTTGCAGTGAACGTGTCCATGGCGGAGTGTCGTTTGTTCGGTACGTTTGTCGTTGCAGCCTCAGAAGACGCAAAATAATAATAATAGCGAGCTGCACTGCTGCGTCCTTAAATCTTGACTTCAAGCTTTCGTGGATGCAGGAATTCATATTCGTTGTGTCTTTCGGTAAAGTCACGTAGAGAGGTTGAAAGAAAATAAATAATTAAAAAACTACGACGTTTCGATGACGATCGCTTGTGTTGTGATCGAAACGTCGTATCTTTTTAAATCCGTTATATTAAGTTCACTTGCTTGCTTGCGCGCTTACGACCGTGCAAATCTTTCGGTCGTTTTTTAACCCACTTCCCGTGATCCAATCGAGCTGACATTTTGCACACAGACTCGTTGTGCGTGACAATTTATTTTCGTGAAAAAATTTTTCCTAAAATGTCCACTTTTTAGGAAAAAAAAAATGTCATATTTAATTTAAAATACCAATGTGATCAAAATGAAACTCTTACTCAAGAAAAACAGAAATGAATAATAAAATAAAACCGATGCCACGCATATAAAGGATTTATAGTGAAAAACTTTGTTTTTACGGGTTAATTTTTTTAAATTTCAACCTATCTACGTGAGTTTACCGAAAGACACAAAGAATATGCCGTGTCCTTGTTCGAAGGAGCCTGCAACCGTGACACGTCTGCCATCTGGTGGCAACAACATATGCAGAAACATTGCACGCTCGCCATTGCCGCAGCCACCATTCAACTGGCACGGTTAGCATAATTAACAGAATCGCAGTGTGGATATCTGAAGGATAGGGGTGGGGGTGGGGGCTAGACCACCTGTCACCTCCGATGAGCACGGCTGGCTACGTACAATGCAAAAGAATGTCAACATACATCAATTAAACTATGTTTATTTGAGCAGGTAAGACCCGCTGAGCTATATAGCTATTTTTTCTAGAAACGACCTGGCCACATATTACAGCTCAACGAAGTGGCTTATCACGTGGACATTCAGAGCAGCCAAATATATTAAAGTCTAAACGCATGTTTCTTAATGTGGAAGGGTAAACCGCAAGAACACGCAGAGAAATCCACGCGACCACGGGGAAGAGAACACGCAAACTACAGGGATGGAACCTCCGACCTCCTGTAGCCCAGGCGAGGTAGTTAACGTCTCGCCACCGTGACGCACGTCCTTGCATACCTGGCGTGCAGCATTGGCAGTGAGCGGAGAACTCATTCCAAAGCGCTTGCTCCCTGACTGACTGACTGCCCCCCTCCCTCCCCTCCCCCCGTTGATGCCCAAGCCTCATCGCCTACTCGGAGCAGTACACGGACTACGACCCGTTTCTGACACCGCCAGACCCCTCCAACCCCTGGGCTTGCGACGACGCCAGCTTGTGGGAGCTGGAGGCCAGGTGAGCCCTGGAGACAGGCCCCTTGCAGCACACTCCCCACAACTCTCGACCTGCCACTCGTCATCACCCACCACCAACCACCACCACCACCCACCACCACCACCCACCACCACCACCAATACCACCACCCACCACCACCACCAATACCACCACCACCCACCACCACCACCACCCACCACCACCCACCACCACCACCCACCACCACCACCAATACCACCATCCACCACCACCACCCACCACCACCACCAATACCACCACCCACCACCACCACCACCCACCACCACCACCACCACCACCACCACCCACCACCACCACCCACCACCACCACCACCACCCACCACCACCCACCACCATCCACCACCACCACCCACCACCACCACCAATATCACCACCCACCACCACCACCACCCACCACCACCCACCACCCACCACCACCACCCACCTTCTGTCCACCCCACCCACCCACCCCTGACCGTGCCGTTGTCTCCCCCCCCCCAACTCCGCCGTGCAGAAAAGAGCCGAGCCACCAGCGGGTGGTGCGGTGGGGGTTCTGCATGGACGAGGTGCTCAAGGACTCGGTGGGGCAGGAGCAGTTCCTGCGATTCCTGCAGTCAGAGTTCAGCTCCGAGAACCTGCAGTGAGTGAGGGAGCTACGCAAGCGGACACCACCTCCATCACAATTAGCCCTCCGCTCGTGCAGAACATCGCTCTTATTTTAATTAATTACGGACCTCTCGTCTCATTCAATACACAACCCCCACCTCATCAAATTCCAGTTTGTCCTATCCAAGTCAGAACTCTCATCTCATCCAGGAACGACACTTTCTCGGCCAATACAGAACGCTCGTCTCATCCAGAGCAGAAACTCCATCTCCTCAAGAGTCATCCAACGCAAAGCCCTTTGATGATCTGAACAAATCCCAAACCAGCTCTACATATTTGATAAATAACTCCCATTACACGTTGATTCCTGGTCTCATCGAATCAACTCCTGCAATACGGTGATGTTGGGTGGTCGATATAGCGAGTCCCAGTGCACCTCTGCAGACCACTGGGGCATTGTGGCACGCGTATAACGATAATAATACCAGATCATTCCCGTGTGCCGTGCCCCAGGTTCTGGGTGGCTGTGCAGGAACTTAAGCGCCTGCCGTTGCGGAAGGTGGCAGATCGTGCCCGGGAGATCTGGCAAGAGTTCCTGGAGCCTGGGGCACCCAACACCATCAACCTCGACTCGCACAGCTTCGAGCGCACAGCACACAACGTGCGGGAACCCGGCAGATTCGCCTTCCAGGATGCGCAGGTCTCGGCCGCAGCTCCCCCCTTCCCTCCCTCCCTCCCTCCACCGTCACGTGCCAGAGGTCTGCCCTCTTGTGAGATCAGACAGGGGGTATGGTCGCTCCATCAACGGATTGGCTGGTGACTGAAACAGCTTTGTAAAGGCTGCGGTTGTGCGAGTGTATGTAATATTTAAAAAAAATTCTGACTCCCTTTCCGTGGTTTACAATCCAGGGAAAGTCATAATTCTTCCCCTAAATCGAAATATCCGAGTGACATGGCAAGTCGTGAGTGGCTTCAGCGCTACGAGTTTAAAGTTCACTCCCCATGATCACAAGTTGGCGTAAAACCATCTTCGTCAATAATACGGTTTTTTTCTCTCCAGTTGCTAATTTCCCACGTGTTTAATATGGTGACGGACTGGTAAAAAAAAACATGCAGACTGCTTCCACGGAGTTGTGGTGCTTGTACACCACTGATAGGATGCCTTAGCTTTACTTAAAACTTTAATTTCCATGTCCGTGTAGTTTCCATCAATCAAATGTTTGTTTTAGCTTTGTCAAGTGTCTGAGGTTGTAAAGTGTCGCATACCGGTCTTAATTGGTTTGCATTGGCCTGCATTTCAACAGGAGCACATTTACATGCTGATGAAAAATGACAGCTACGCCAGATTTCTGCGGTCCAACAACTATCAAGAACTTCTGGCGGCCAGAAAGATGGTAACTAACGCAGCATTAAAATTACTATTTAACATTTGAAAATTATTGAAATGTTTGTACATTTACAGAAATGTCAAATGCAAGCACCCCAGTTTTGCTCTAAAACAGCATTTTGTTTAATGTCCTAATTTTCCAAGTCTGACCATGACCAAGACAGACGGACCTCGTTTGAGAAGTTCACGCGGAATGTGGTGGGTAACGCACGCGTCTTGTACTTTTTCTTCATAACTGTGGGGTACCGATGTCAGTCACCTGTACAAGTGTATTTTGGTGAAATGCGTTAAGGCGGAATACGGTTTGTTTCCCTGTGCACAGAAAAGTATGAACTTGTTTTGAGGTGTTCACCCGAGGGCAGAGGTAATAAGGGTCCTTGTATGCGTGTTGCTTTAATAGAGCAGCATCATTACTCCACTGTCAGCTCCACTCCGTCTGCTCTGTGCATCTATATCCATTTCTTCCAAACGTCCACAACATCCACTGCTGGACATGATCTGCAACCCGCCAAAATCGGCATTGCAAACAAGTGCAGCTCTGAGACATGCATTTTATTTTGGAAGTGTAAAAAAACATTTTACAAAGCAAAATAAAAAAAAAAATTATTGTGCATTTGCATGTGTACTTGTTGCCAAAGCTATGGACTGCTTTTCCATCCACATCAGCTCTCCATTTCAGCTTTTGTCTACATCAGCTTCAAAAACCCTAAGCCATCCATATAAGTAAAATATACAGCATATAGTTTCGCTCTTCACGTCAATTCAGTTTACATTGTAATACGCATACTGCATTCTATTGTGTGCAGGAATTGTCCTTAAGAGGCAGAAGACACAGACCATCATCTGCCAGAGCGGCTTCATCGAATTGAGCCTTCACGAGTCTCGAGGGAAGGGATCCTGAGACATCGCCTGGAAGCAAGATCAACTTCTTTTGCGAATGCTTCTCATGTGCTGCTAATTGATGTGTCCACACGCCCACTTGGACATTACCGCCACTCACATTTGTGTTCTATTTTATATCCTGTACAGAAATGTTTTTTATCAAATATAGCACATGGGTTACTCCCCACCTGTTTCAGAACATAGGGTATAACAACGGTACAGTGTTATCTACTTTAAAGCAATGTTACTGGGCTGTGCGAGCACTGACAAATGTTGTTCATCATGAGCTTGTGACAAACTTAAACCACAAAAGTGCCACTATAACTAGGGCAAAGTTTCGTTTATTATTTTAAGCAATTTATATTTGCCGTTAAATGAATACCCTGTTTGTTTTCCATCAAGCACAACTTGTAAGCTAAGCCAATTTACTTGGACATTGTTGACAAACCCAATATGTTGCTTGTAATTAAACACGTCTCCACAAGGGCTCTGTATTACTCAAGCTATACTCATGTCGATGCACACATTACGTATCTGTATATTCAACTTTCGGGCCAGTGCTCTACATAAACAACCTTCAGTCATAAAAAGTCAACTTTAATCCTATAAAGCTCGCAGCTCTCGTATAATACGCCAAGACATTCAATCAGGTGGCGGAAAGTGGAAGTCGGTGATACAAAATTCACGGATCACTTGGCGCAGCGTCCAGCGTATGCATTAAGTCTAACCTACGGTACGCGATCTCTCCAACACAAAGGACACTTCCTGAAATTCACTCTGGACCCCTGTGGAGCAGCATGTGCGGCAACAGCATTAGCAACCTCAGGTATTTAGGTGTTCTGCAATAGTTTAACACAGACAACATGATACAATAAAATGCTCTGTCAATAACACTACGGAGTGGCCATCTTTATTGGAAGTGCCTCCCTCCTCACGTTGTGGGAACACGGCTGATGACCTAATGGTGAGAGACGGTCAAGCAAGCATTTATTTCCGGCTACACGGTACACTTTTTAAAACCAAAGGATAACAAACGGGCTATTTTCTCTTGTGCAGGGAACATTATCATGACTTTTGCCAAAAACAGAAAACAGTTATGGAAAAAGGCAACTACTATATTTAGGGTGCCATTTTCTCCCTTAAATGAAAGCTATTCACTAATTACAAAAACCTAGAAATGTCAAATGGAGTTTAAGTTGGGTTTGATTACACAAGCTACTAAAAGCACAATGGGGTTTTTATTTATGAATATATTTCCACCCATAAGAGGCGATATATGTGGAGTCTATTCAGCAATTAAGAATACTGCAATATTACGACAGTACCTTTTTATGGACAACTGCTGCGCTCTAAAGTAAAACACCGTTAATATGCCGAGCAGCATGAGTTGATAGTAACAATGATCCCCAGGAATTATACCGGTACTCCCCCCCCCCACCCGCTAGCATCTTAATATATTGAGAAGTACCATCAACACCTTGAATGTTCTATATTAACTATGTGAGATAACTACAGTGTACACTGCATAATCTACCTCTTTTTACAAAAAGTTTACAAGCCAGCCACTTTGTCATCTTCTTGCCTGCTTATTAACAGTATACAGACCAGATCACACCACACATTATTACACTAGGTGAATTTTTAAATGATAATTTTTCAAAAGTAACAAAACTAATACCCTACATAGGCACTATATGCACGTTATGGCATCTACCAAAACAAATATCTGTTCAATTGATTTATTCATTTTATGACCATACATTCTATTGTACCATCCTTTTATTATGTTTCTTCTAAATCCCTAAGCAAGCTTGAACATTACAGTAATTTAAAAAAACATCAGCTGCAGTACACAGTAACTACTTACTGCAGACCTTGGCATAATAGGTGACCAATTACAGCACTGAGTAAACAACCAGCACACGGGGATGGTTGGTACCCAAAGCATGTAGTACCTAGGTAAGCAATGGCAGTGAACACACCCTCATGGGGAGCCAACCCAACGCCCAGTAAGATACACCAGACTGCTAAGGATGGCCAAACAGGCAAAAAAAACTCTTACAAAAAAAAGGCCTGCGGAAAGTACTGCTCTCTCCTTTCCACAAGCAGGTACACAGCATAAAAATAAAATCTACAAACTTCTCAAAATTTGGCGCATATACACACAAATTACATAGGATCTGGTTGGTGTACATTAGGTCTACTCAGATTCTATTGGCCACTGTGATATAAAACTCCACTATTAAGGCATTTATGGTTACAATGTTAGAAAATGATTGCATTGTTTACCTCCTCCGAGCGCGCAATCAGAGACATAATGCCCATGCTGAATTTCTATGGATCAGTTGTCAAGCTGCACGAACACCCCTCCATATAGGTGACAAAGTAAATGTAGAACAGTCATGTCATCTGATGCGCAAATATATCGACAACGGGTTAATTTCGTAAGTCAAAAAAACCTACCTGTAACAATACATTAGAGACATTACATTCTTGGTTCTCAGCTACACTCAAAAGATACCAATTGCAACAGGAGACAAACCGTGGCTCAAACTTGGGTTTACTAATTGGGTATGCCCTTGAGAACTGAGTCATCATTCAAAGATGTTGGCATCTAGGACCCCATCTTATGACTGGTTGGTATAGACAGATGCCTTTTCTTTGAGTAAGTCCAGGCAAAGGCGGCAACTCCAGCTTCCTGCAAATAAGACGAGCAGAATTAAGTTTCAAAGCTTTAAGCAAATGTAACAAAGTCTGAAAAAAAGTATTTGCAAGACCGTTTCAGTGCATGCTTTTCCAATTATACAATTAAATTATATTGACCCGGAAGTTGTCATTTAATGGTGGAATTTGAACTGTTTCTTACCCTCTGGGGGCTCAGACATGGCAGGGCTGAGACAGTACATGTGATAACCACGGTCGCAGTCATCGCAAAACAGCAGCTGGTCCTGCAATGAAGGTGAACACTTGTCATTACTGTGACAATGTTACGTAATCCGCCAAGCCAATTACAGGAAGAGTGTAAATGTCTGCCTCTAGTATGAACGATGGTGTCCCCGTACGTACGTCATTCTCAGAGGTGCCGCAAATGTTGCAGCACTTGCATTCAATGCACTGCCAACGGTAAGTCTTGACGGCGGCGATCATGTTTGAAGTGAACTGCAAGCAAGACGGGTGTCCTACGGGGTGTGCAAAAAGGCAGACTGGTTGTTAAAAACCATGAGCAGAGACACACAGACAAGATATGATATTAAATACAGCATTAACCCTTTAGCTGCTGGGCAGAACAAGACCTACTGCTGCTTCGTGTCAACAGCCATCACACGACAGCTCAGCCAGGTTACAGAATTCATTTAGGTTTAGGAGCGCAATTTTTCGTCAGGATGCCAATGGCCCTAAGGTGTCTACAATAAGCAGTTTCAGAGAATGTGATGTTTTGCACAAAAAAATACACAGAGACTGTATAAAGTGCAAACAGCTTTATTAAGAATAAATAAGATTGCTTTTAATACTTTACACATTACAACTCATTCCACAACTGAACCAATAACATTACATTGATATGCGACCACCGTAAAATTGCAAATCATTCTAATGCCGAATTATTGCAGTTAACAAATTTACATCTCATTTAAAATTTAAGTATTAGTTTTTTCAATAGGTAATATTCAGTGGCAGTTCATCAAATGCATAGAATAAAAGAACCCATCACTGAGATTTGTTAAAAGAACATTTACAAACATCACCACATGACCCAATGGTATGCAAAAACTTAAAATCAAAGCATGCAAATTACAATCAACATTTCTGGCCCTGCAATATTCAAGAATTATTGCAGTAATTTGAGAACACAACTAAATACTAATCAGACCAAAAATTTCATTGCAGGCAAATACATTTTCCTGAAGAAAAAAACACTAATACTTATCAACCAAAAATAGAAATGGTATCAAAGTTGATAAAAATTTAAAAATGACAGGATGAAAATCCATTACTTTCCATGTGCAGAAACATGTTTTCCAGTCCTATTGAAATGTTTTTAAAATGTAGGCTATTCTACCAATTATTTAAGCAATGCAAATGTTAGATTTGCCTGGAAAACTATATCACCCACATTCTGATAAATTAAGTATCACAGTATATTTCAACAGTAGTTCATTAGCATACAAACATTTTAGACTAACCCACTGAAGCCAAAATCCAAGTATTCTTAAAAGGGTGTGCCAACACGTTAAACATAGTTAACATTCAGAGCACTTCATCTCAACCTCGTAAAGACATGTTAAATCCAGATTCAATGCCATTAACGGCACTCTTGCTTTTCTAAAATATCATAACTTACAAGCAAAGAGTAAAAACACGGTGGTAGTTTTTTTTTACCTTCTACAGATTACCCAACAAGATGTTAATCTTATTCTTTGGGTCTTTCGGTAAAGTCAAGTAGATAGGTTCAAAGAAAATAAAACTATGACGTTTTGATCACAACACAAGCAGTCATCATCAGGAAAAAAGGTGACTTTACCGAAAGACCCAAAGAATATGAATTCCTGCAGTCACGAAAGCTTTAAGTCAAGATTTACGATGTTAATCTCTTGGCACGCTAACATTGTGACCTCGACACTCACATGACCCACAAATAATGGATGCTTTTAACTTAAAAAATAAGTTAACAAAATAATCTGAGATGTGTATTGACCCTAAAAGATGATATAGCACAAGTGTACACCAACACCATCAATGAACCATCTTTGTAATGGAATGGCCAACTGCCTGCCCAGCGCCTGAGGGTCATACTACATTTAAAAAGCACACAAACTTTTACAATTTAACAGTTGTTGAGATTGTAATGTAAAAAGCATGATGTGGAAATTAATGTAAAGCAAAGGGACATACCTGACACTGTTCATTAAGAGATGGGCCTTTCCACGCCACTTATGAATCACCCAGTTGAGGAGCTACTGATGATGGCCAGCATTAGCTAATAAGCTAGTCACCCATTCTCCATAATGTATGACCGTTAAAAATTGTCTGCCTTTCAACAAATCATTCGATTACAGACTTTCAATAGAAAGCATTGCTAATTAAATAAAGTTGTTCTTGAGGTAAGCAAATTACTATCACAAATACAGTGTGCAAACTGCAGCTCTCAATGCAAACTTTAAAAACTAAAAGCATAAACGTATTGAAACTACGTTTTGAATGTACAAACTACAGTATCTCTTTTTTTATTCACAGGCTGTGGTAAAAAAATAAACTCCTACTAACACGTAATACTCTAAAAAAATCTACATTATTTTCTTTCCAATTACGCTCAAATGAACTTACAAGAAAAATTGTCTGTGTACTGCAAATCTCCTTGTTTTTCAGTGCTACAAACCTTTGCACTTGAAAGGATGCTAACCGCAGAATAACATTACCTAGTACATAATTACACTTAACGTTGAGAGGTATTTGTTGCATTTAGTGTGCATGGCCATTCAAGTCATCACTGCAAAGCAGCTCCTGGTAATCGTCTTCACCAAATCCCAGAAACGTAGAACAGTCGCTATCGGAGGCTGCAAACAACTCCTCTACAATGCGCCTGTCCACTTCCGAGACTTCACGCTCTGGCACCGCCAACATGTGCAGGACGTGATACAAACACAGGAGCTACAGTCACTCAATCTTTCTCATGCATGGTGAAAGAACAAAACTAACAAAAACGTAGCAAAACTGCACCAGATTTATCAAATGGCGAATGCAGAAAAATGTAACCTAATAATGCTGTTAATGCAATGTCTTATTCACACGACCAGCAGCAAATGGTTAATGCTGTAAATCTTTTTCAACTTTTCATCAATACAACGGAAAAAAATGAGCGATGTTTAAAAAGGTGAAGCATTATGTGCTGTCCAGTAAAACAGCTAGTTTTTGTAAACCTAAAACATCATTTAGAATATAATTGTCACAATTCACTATTTAGTATTATTCATATTCAAAAAGCCTCTTTTAGTTTAAAATGCAAAAAGTTAATCACTGAAAGTTACTTGTACCTTTCAAGTGTATGTAATGATCAGAAGGCTTTGATTAGACCAAACACTTTGCTTATTGGTGAAGCAATGTGCACCACTGCAAATTAAGTACAATGAAAACTACAATGCCCAATTTCCAAACATCACCTCACTTAATGCACTCAATAAAATGTGATAAATATACAAAAGATAAGAGCGACAAGAACTTACCAGAACGTCCACAGTCGGAACAGGAAACCAATTCTTCCGGTTGTCCTGTCTTCTTGTTCTCCACAGAGCCGCCCAGACAAAAATCGCAGTAGTTGTTAGGGTTTGCCAGCCCATCAGGACCTTTTTTGGCTAAAAACAACAAAAACAGAGGCATGTCATTATTAAATGCAGACAAAGTTGACCTAATGACAAACGGTAAACTCCTTGACTTAAAGCTGTCGTGACTGCAGGTATTCATATTCTTTGGGTCTTTCGGTAAAGCCAAGTAGATAGATCAAATAATAAAAAATAACAATATTGGTATTCTTTTTATTATATATGTTTTAATCCACGTGGCTTTACTGAAAGACCCAAAGAATAAGGTGAACTCCTTTTCAAACCGCACCGGGTATCTTGCTTTGGTAAGCTCATCCCAATGTCCTTGCCACATCTGACAAACGGTGCCAGGCTCTAGAAAAAGATCAGCCAGTGAACAGATGCAACGGGCTAACCTTTGCGGTCCTCCGAGCGGCGCGTGACAGGTGTGGCGGGCCGCGAGTCCTTGTCCTCGCCCTCCTCATCCGCTAAGTGGCTGTGCGTGTAATGATAGCTCAGCCCAGGGCGGTTCTTGTACCGCTTCCCGCAAACTTCACCAGAGAGAAACAGAAAACGTAGCCTGTGAAGTGTGACGCAGCACACCATCTGCAAGGGCTTATTTATTCCGCACTTTTTTTCTCGCACAGGTTCAATGTGATTTTAAAAAAATACTTTTTTCATAACACCACTAAAATACCAATTACAGCAAGCCAGAACAAATGCAGTTAACAAAGAGGTATAAAATGCTTAGTATGATATTACAAATGCTGTACAAAAGACTGGTTCAATAATAAACATGCAATGTTACATAGCCTTTGATATTTGCGAAAGCCATACATCTAACATTAAAATTGTTAGTAATTTTTCATTGACTTCAGGGGTATTAAATGCAGAATGCATAACACATAAACAAGCAGCAGGTGGTATTCTTCGTGAACCTTAACTGGTAATTTTAACGGGTTTTTTGTAATTTGTTGCATAAATTTGACCAAAAAAGTTGATTACAACTGTTAAAATGATCATATTGCTAATCAACTGTTAATTTTGTGCAAGCACCATTATTTAGAGTTTCAATAACACAAGGGTGTATACCTTTATCAGACGCTTTTGAGCTACGTTTGTGTTTGTAACTATCTGAAAGGGAAAGAGAAAAAGGCATGGAAAAGAGAGATCAGATGAACACAAATAAAAAAAAAGAGAAATAAAAGAACAGATGTAAAAGTTAGAATGATGGCAGACAAACATTGAAAAGGTTTAGGTTTCAAAGACAGCTTTCAAGGACTTGCTCTGTATCATGGACAGACTGTTTCTGCAGACTTCCTCCACAACAGTACTCACTGTCGCATGCATACGGCTTGTCTTTATCCTCCTGTGCTGCTGCTTCATTCTTCTTCCTGGTCCCAGCTGCTGCCTTGCCCTGGAGGATCAGGGTACAGGAAAGCCAGAACACTCGCTAAACAAACGGCCAGTGCAACCTGCAGTACGCATGCTATTCTGAGGGTCATGGAAACACAACCTGATTGATGGGAAGATGAATTGACCATTTAGGTATGGCATGCAAGCAGTCAATGCTTCACAAAACCCATGCAGCTTGCAGCAATGTGACCAACCATGCCACAGTTAAATGTAACTCGATTGCAAAAATGAGTAAAAGCAACATCTACGTAACACCTTCAGACAAGACTGCACTTGATAAGCCCATTGCAATGGTGTATCAAACACTCAAAATGCTAACATGACAATGTCATGCAAAAGCAAAATAATTGTAATCGCTGTAATGTAATGGCAGCTTTAGGTCATCAGCATTAAGGAGGTTCAATAAATTTTATACAACAGTCTATTTCCCTAACGAATGTAGTTGTTAGTAATTGCATGTAAACTAACTTGTTTTTACACAAGCAAAGGCTTCACATATTAATGTAAAATAGTTGCCAAATATCCTTACCTGCAACAGGTATTTTAGTTCTGAAAGCCAAATCGTTTTTCTGTACTATTGTTCCATAACGGCGAATCCTCCTTAAATTAAAACGTCTAATAAAACAACAGGATGTCCCATGCCCCATCCAACGACCCCCTTCTCATGCGTTTCAAACTTACACTGTTGCCTGCTTCACAGCTCATATCACCCTTGTCCTGCTCATCAGCAGGACTCTCCACTTGTCTTTCAGACTGCTTCTTATAAACACGCTTCCCTTTTGCCTACAGAATACAAAGTACCCACAACCACCCACTGGGCAGCACAAGAATAACAGTCCCCAAGGCTACAGCTCACGCTGACGATGCAGCATTTCCATTCTTTTTAACTGCATCTGTTTACAGCGGTGTTGTCAGATGCATGTTTTTGCATTAAAATTAAAACAAGACACCTTTATATATGCACACAAAATAAATTACTTCTGAAAGTACAACCAATACACTATTTTCAAACTGTATTTTATATCCGACACTTAAATACACCTCAGAATATGTTTGCAATTCTTCACAATCCATACCCGTCCTTTGCTCTTGGGTTTGCGTTTAGGCGTGTCCTCTTCGTAATCTTCATCGTCCAAATCGTCCAAATAATCTTCGGCATCAAAGACTCTCTGTAAACGAATGGAGTGGAGATAAGCGTCTACAGTGCAAAAGGCTCTGCTAGATGATTACATACCCGCACAAAGGCTAAGCTGAGGGTACCTGGAACTCGCTGATGCTGTCATCCTCCCGGGTGTCAACGCCTTTGCGTTCCGTCATGTCTCCACGGAGCAGCACCTCCAGGCTGGAGCACTCTGGGTCTTTCTTCACAGGCACCTCGCTTTCTGTAAACAAAACACCCAAGACACAAACAGCAACCGTGACAGTTCTTGCATTACCACCATTTTTTTATCAGTTTACATGAAATGGTTATGTTGAGTTAAATGTACTTGCAACATTTGAACCTTATGGCAGGACCCCAGGGTCCCGAATAAATGGAAGCCCCACCATGCACATAAACGCCACGACCCACCTGGCACGGATCATTCTGTTGTGTTGTCCAAGCGCAGCAGCGAGGATTAATGCGCAGAAGAGCGAATGCACTCCATGCTCGGGTATGAGCAGGATCATAAGTCTTATCCAAAGCTGCTCAAACTGCCTACACGACTTAAGTGAAACTGCTCTCTTATCTTCATTATTTGTGACCTATCAATATCTGCAGCCAGGATCAATCATTGACAATCCTATTACCTGCAGATATTTAACAGATGAGATGCGTTGCACCGTTAATTCCCCCTGTTTGATCATACTTCTCTTGTTCGTATGCATCTGTGCAGATAGGTTTTTTTTTGCGGTTAAGCCATATTCTCCACATACCACTCGTATATATGCAGATAAGAGTAGCGGCGACCCACTACTCTGTACAGTAACATTGGTATAAACGCTTATTAGAATATGAACAGCACATTGAAAGCGCATACTATTTTATATACTGTTCACAGAGTGCATTCACAAATCCACACTAAGAAAAACGATGATTGACAGAGGGGTGTAAATAATTATTTCGATAGTGTATTTAAATAGAGGTACTGCAGGTATGAAGTTTTCAGTTTAAGGGCATAGTTTAACAAGACAACACTTGCCACCATCCTTCAAACCCATTGGCGGAAAAGAGCAAAGTTTTTGTTTACATTATAATGTTTATGTGAGAGCCGGGGGCTTATGGGACCCCGGGGTCCCTCCATAAGGTTCATTTGTTAATAATGTTCAGTTATTGTCATTTCAATTCACTGATATTTTACCATTAAGGTCAACTGTTTTCCAGGTCTAGGTACCCATAGCTACAATGAGCGTTTTTATTAGACAAGGTGTAGTAAAAATTTTATTTTGGACTTTGAACCACGACACTAACGTGCAGAGGCTGCGGTTGCACATACCAGAGCTATTAATGTCCGTTTTACAACACCCAACACGCTTCTGTTAATTCCCAGCAGAAATTACCAGGCAGCTGTGAAAACCTGTCAACTTAAGGGCAAACTGGCTGCGTTTCTATTACTTCAACCTTTCACTTCAGTCAACGACAAGAGATGCTGACCTGGTCTGATATCGGTTATTCGGAGCCGTGGATCCTCGGGTGGTGGAAGCCGTCTCTTCTTGCGCCAGCGGCGTGCTGGGTATGTGTAGAGCTGTCCTGGCGCAACGCCTGCTCCACCCAACACCACAAGCACAACACGGAGCGAGCTCTGCCAATTGCCGCTTTCTGAAGATAACACTTCACACAGCTTGTTTTCAACTAAACGAAAGCATCTACTTTCATACATGGTTCAGTGGTAATCACCTTTAAGATTATCACCATAACAAACAGGGTTTATATCTCTGTTCAAACTGAAAATGTAAGATCCTAAATTATGCAGCTATGTTAACTCCATGTATATCCCTAAAGCATATAAGTCCACGTGCACTAATAGCATCCATTCAAACGCAAATAGGGTAATTACACATTCCACTCATCTCCCAGATGGTCAACATGCAAATTGGCACCATAGGGTTGTATGGGCACTAGTTTGTGAAATGCTGCTCATTGAAAATCATGTCAGTGTACGGGTGTAAAAAAACGCACCCAACTCTTATAGACAAAATCAGAAAACACAACCATGCACTATGGGAAGGGAAGCCACAAGCTGTGTCCCTTACAATTAATGGAATTTATGGACCTCCATGGCTACTTGTCCACCAACTCAAAATAACCTTTTCAATGCACCTTTGCATTGAAATGATATGCACGTTAGTCAACAACAACAAAAAACGTAGCTCTTATTTTGTTGATACACTTTGGCAGTAACACACAGGGCCCAATACAAATCTGATGTTTTTTCATGGAAAAAAAAGTAACCATTAGAAAATAAAGCATGGCCGTGAGTATAGCGACGCCACTGGAGCGCTATCATGCTTAATGCCATATTTAAATTATATTTTCATGAACGAAGAAGCAAACCAATGTCGGACAGCCTGGGACACAAAGACTGTATTGTGTCTGTAAGAGTTGTTGGTGGGTTTTATGGGTGCGTGTTATGTGAAGTATTTCAATCTGAAACCAAAAATGTTGGGGGAGAGGCTGCGCGGACCAGGTCCACGATGCCGCTTTTCCATCCATATGTAGCAGTTGTTCTGCGCGACACCCGTCTGCGAGTCCAGGAAGGGCAGGCGTACACTCCTCTCAGCACACAGCCGTGCATTGTAGTTGTGGCAATGCTCTATCGCCTCCCTGTAGAACTGGTCTCCGAGGCTGCGAGTTTGGATATCATGCACAAACACAGAAGTGTAACGCACGCATGTAGGCATTGCAGCGAGAGGTTCAATGCAACCACGTGGGAATGCCGGCGTTTAACACGTGGGTATGTCGTTTTAATATATATACAGGGGATCTAAGCATGATGGTGTTAACCCCAAACAAAACCAAGCAGCAGCAAAGGGAGAGATAGTAACATTCACACAACAAGGGCTTCTAAGGAGGTTGTGTCCTAAAATACACACCAAGGTGAGGAACGATATAGTCAATACGATATACACACGTGCCTTTTGAAGGAGGGCATGGTTTAACACGCACACATACCATGGTACAGCAGAGTGGAAAGAGAGGTGCAATGAGGCATGACAGTGTATCACACACTGGTCAATGAAGACATTTTAATACAAACACAAATATCCTTTCAGACTGCCGGGGAAAGTGCTGTTAACGAGCACATGTATTTCAACACGCGTGCAGGAGCAATGGGAATTGTATATACTGCTGATGGTGGGGAGAAGAGGCAGTTTTAAAGCACAGATGGGAGCAATGGGGGAGGGGATTTAACTCATTCACGCCCCACGCCATCACGGCGGCCAGTGACGGCATCAACGGCTGCGCAACCCAAGGTCGCTCTCGTATTTGACCATCGCCTCCTCAACACACAACAAACAGAATAGCATTGTATTAACATGAAACAATAACTGCAAACAATAACGAGAGACAATAAGGCGGCTTCCCCTGCGTGACCCCGGTCACCGTGACCCCCATTCCGGTCAAACGTGGCCGAGGCTGCGGCCATTGTCACGGATCAACGTGTCCACGCACAGCACCAACACGATTATCGTATCTTTGTGTGTGTGTGTATAAATGTCCGTATTAATTGTATTGTTATACGAGGAGCGATATAGTCGCTGACAAGACTATAGACAGCTTGCGAGGCCATGACTCCCGACGAGAACTTTTGCAATTAGGACAATAGCGCGACAACAAGACACGCCACGTCGAGTAACGACGAAGAAGCCCTCGCTCGAGTTGCGACGTACGTACACCGCTTTTAAACAAAAAATAAAGACGGTAACATTTATAAATCGCGTCGTTTTTAATGCGCGTGAGGGAGTCTGGCGTCGCCACGTCCTCAGCTCAACAGCGCCTCAACCCGCGCTCCCTCACCGCATGCGAACATCATTTGGTGGCGCGATTTTAATCAAGAGTGGCAGGGCGACGCTATGAAGCAGTGTTTGTGCGGGAGAGAGCGAGAGAGACACAGACGACGCGAAGAAGATAACGCGGCGGGTGGAGGTGGTCGTGGAGGCGACGCGGTCACTTACGCCTTGAGCGGGTTCTGCACCACGGCCGCCATCTTGCGCTTCTTTGTGCCGCGCGCGGGAAAACAAAGAGCCTAGCCCCGCCCCTCGACATCCGAGCCCCGCCCCTGCTACCCGAGCCCCGCCCCTCACTACTCTAGCCCCGCCCATTATTACTCAAGCACCGTCCCTCACTACCCTAGCCCCGCCCATCATTACTCAAGCCCCGCCCCTCACTACCCTAGCCCCGCCCATCGTTACTCAAGCCCCGCCCCTCATTACTCAAGCCCCGCCCCTCACTACCCTAGCCCCGCCCATTATTACTCAAGCCCCGCCCCTCACTACCCTAGCCCTCCCCATTATAACTCAAGTTCCGCCCTCATTACCCGAGCCCCGCCCATCATTACTCAAGCCCCGCCCCTCACTACTCTAGCCCCGCCCATCATTACTCAAGTTTCGCCCCCTAATCGCCATAGCCCCGCCCCCTAATCACCATAGCCCCGCCTTTCATTACCATAGCCCCGCCTCTCATTAACCAATCACGACTTCCTCACCACTCAAGCCCCGCCCCTTGCTGCCGCCCGAACCCCGCCCCTCCATTACCCGAGCCCCACCAGCTTCTCACGACCCCCGGCCCCCGAGCGATAAATTATTTCAATTGATAATAGTTTTTTTGGGGTTAGATCGCGTAAACATGTATAAATGTCAGTTTAACACGTAGGCTTTTGCGACCAATATTATTCATGATCAACGTTTTTGGTTTAGATCGCGTTATTTAACACGTTCCTTCAGAGTGGGCAGGTAGGAACTTGGTTGGACAGCGCATTCGTGCACGACAGACAGACAAATAATCCCTGGTGGGCAGTGTGGAACCTGTTGTTCGTAACCTGTATGTATAAAAGATAACTTGACTTTAGGTAGCCAGGCAGACAGCCCCCTTAACGATCGCCTCCCCCTCCCTTAGGCCCCTCCCCCCTTAGGCCCCTCCCCTGACCCCCTTCCCTTAGGCCCCTCCCCTGACCAACCCCCCCCCCCATATCCTCAGGCCCCTCCCCTGACCCCCCTTCCCTTAGGCCCCTCCCCTGACCCCCCTTCTGTCAGGCCCCTCCCCTGAGCACCCCCCCCCCCATATCCTTAGGCCCCTCCCTTGACCCCCCCTCCCTCAAGCCCCTCCGCTGACCCCCCCCTCAGGCCCCTCCCCTGAACCCCCCCTCAGGCCCCTCCCCTGAACCCCCCCCCCCCCTCAGGCCCCTCTCCTGACTCCCCCCTTCCTTAGGCCCCTCCCCTGACCCTCCTCCCTTAGGCACCTCCCCTCTCCGTACCCGGCAGTAGGTCTCCACCAATCAAAGAGCTGTTTGTAAGGTCTCCACCAATCAAAGAGCTGTGTGTATTATATATTTATTTATACACGACAGACAGACAGCTAAATAAACCCTGGTGGGCAGTGTGGAACATTGTTCCTCCCTGTATAAATGTGTCGTAACCCTCCACCACCCGACACGGCCAATCAGCCAAAAAGTGTCATGTTGACAAAAGACAAATAGTTCACTGCTTTAGCCCACCGGTGTGTTGAAGCGTGAAACCACAACATTTTCAACACACCGGTGGGCTAAAGCAGTGAACTATTTTGTCTTTTGTCAACGTGACACTTTTTTGCTGATTGGCCGTGTCGGGTGGTGGAGGGTTACGACACATTTATAAATAACGCGATTTAACCCAACAAAATCTGTATTGTAGATATTGGTCACGAAAGCCTACGTGTTAAACTATTTCAATCGACATTTAACATCGACGAATACTGCAACAAATGTGTTGTTCCTTGAGGCTTAACTGTTCGTCAAAACGAGACAATGGGTGAAGACGGAAACGGTGCACACAGAGGCAAGCGCATAACGCACGAGTCAATTGTTCTAATCGATGCGTGGGAGGGGATCTTTGGTTTACAATCAAAGCGCCGTGAGAGGAGGGGGAGGATGAATCGTTGCATGGAGCGTTACTCCCCCAGCACCCCCCACAACACCACCACCCACAACACCACCTCCCACAACACCACCACCCCCCACAACACCACCACCACCCACAACACCACCACCCCTCACAACACCACCACCACCCACAACACCACCACCCACAACACCACCACCCCCCACAACACCACCTCCCACAACACCACCACCCCCCACAATACCACCACCCCCCACAACACCACCACCCCCCACAACACCACCACCACCCACAACACCACCACCCCCCACAACACCACCACCCCCCACAACACCACCACCCCCCACAACACCCCCCCCCCACAACACCACCACCCCCCACAACACCACCCCCCACAACACCACCACCCACAACACCACCACCCCCCACAACACCAGCCCCCACAACACCACCACCACCCACAACACAACCACCACCCACAACACCCCCCCCACAACACCACCACCCCCCACAACACCACCACCCCCCACAACACCACCACCACAACACCACCACCCACAACACCACCACCCCCCACAACACCACCACCCCCCACAACACCACCTCCCACAACACCACCTCCCACAACACCACCCCCCACAACACCACCTCCCACAACACCACCCCCCACAACACCACCCCCCCCACAACACCACCACCCCCCACAACACCACCCCCCACAACACCACCCCCCACAACACCACCTCCCACAACACCACCCCCCACAACACCACCTCCCACAACACCACCTCCCACAACACCACCCCCCACAACACCACCCCCACAACACCACCACCCCCCACAACACCCCCCCCCACAACACCACCACCCCCCACAACACCACCCCCCACAACACCACCCCCCACAACACCACCTCCCACAACACCACCCCCCACAACACCACCTCCCACAACACCACCTCCCACAACACCACCCCCCACAACACCACCCCCACAACACCACCACCCCCCACAACACCCCCCCCCCCACAACAACACCCCCCCCCACAACACCCCCCCCCCCCCCACAACACCACCACCCCCCACAACACCACCTCCCACAACACCACCACCTCCCACAACACCACCACCCCCCACAACACCCCCCCCCACAACACCACCACCCCCCACAACACCACCACCCCCCACAACACCACCACCCCTCACAACACCACCACCCCCCACAACACCCCCCCCCACAACACCACCACCCCCCACAACACCACCACCCCTCACAACACCACCACCCCCCACAACACCACCACCACCACTGCCTGTGCCCCGCTGCTAACGGGCCCGGCAGCCAATAGCAGAGGGGCTCTTGACCCGTCACGCCCACACCCTGCCGCCAATTAACGCGAAGCACCCAATCGGAACTCTCCCTCGTGCCCCACCTCGCACCACGGGAGCCAATGACACCACCCCCCCTACCACACCCACCACACCACCCCCCACCACCCCCTTCGCCCCCTCACACTCTCCCCCCAAAAACCCCTCCCTTCCCCCCTCCCCGCAACCCCCAACCCACCCGCGCGCACGTGACGCGGGTGGGGACTGATCACTCGCGCGGGCCACGTTTTGTAAATACGTGACCGGGGGAAATTGTCATTTACTGCAACGTGCGATTATTGCCTTTTCTAAACCACACGTTCTGTGAATCGGTGGGGGTTTTGTTTGTCGTTGTTGCTTGTGGTGTTTAAAATGTGTCGACCGTGCATTTAAAAAAAGGATGCGTTAACTCGAGCGCAGCGATATATGCGGCTGTACTTGTAGTTAGTTGTATGCGGATGCTGACACGATGGGCGAGCGAGCCGTCGTGCTTGAACCTCAGCACCACGCTGTGAGAAAACGTAGGCGTGACGTCATCGCTCAAGCCGCGTTATGACGTCATTCTCGCGTGAACTTCTCGTTGCTGCGTGACGCCATCGCAGAGTTTCCGGTGACGTCACTCGCGGAGGGTTTCCCAGACCCCGAGGCCGCGATGGCGTCCGTGGACGGCCGAGGTGAGGATGGAGGCGTTGCTGCTGCACCACACAGACACCGCCTCAACCTCGACTACCACCATCAACCATTACCTCGACTTCTACCATCTTCACTACCACCATCATGAATCACCTCGACTTCTACCATCTTCATTACCACCATCATCATCAATCACCTCGACTTCTACCACTACTACCACCATCAATCAGCTCGATTTCTACCATCTTAACTACCATCATCAATCACCTCGACTTCTACCACTACCATCTTAACCACTACACCAACCACCTCGACTTTTACCACCTTCACTACTACCACCACCATCAATGACCTCGACTTCTACCACCACCATCTTAACTACCACCACCATCAATCTCGACTTCTACCACTACCATCTTAACTACCACCTCCACCATCATTCACCCCGACCATCACAATTGCAACCACTACCAGCGCCATCAACTTGGCAGGACCCTCCTGAAATGGTCATGAGACTCGGTGAGGCCTTCCTGAGTAGGAAACGTTTAATCCAAATCGCCACGAACAGCAACTGCCATCTCAACTATGGTCCACCACCCCGATAACCACCAGCTAAAGTACAGGATCATATCTAAACAAGCATCATCTTATTATTGGTTCTTTCGGTAAAGTCACGTAGAAGGGAAATAAGAAAAATAAAACAAAAAATGTACTTGCTGTGGTTTTCACACCTGATGATGATTGCTTATGTGGCAATCGAAACGTCGTGAGAATGTTATTGTTTTTATTTTATTTACCTTCTACGTGACTTTACCGAAAGAACCAAGAATATGAATCCCTACAGTCACGAAAGCTTTAAATCGAAATAAAAGCATCATCTTATAAACCATCGTCATCTCAAACACGAGCTCCAATGTTACTGAACTGTATCTCCTTCACAACCATCATCTTCTCTGCAGCACCTTCATCTCCACGGCATCACAGTCATCATCATCATCATGTCCAAAATCGCCATCACCATTCGTATGGATGGATTCCTTAGTTGGGCTGTATGAGCCCGATACATTGTCGTTTGAGAACAATCGCAATTTCGGAGAAAATGGTCCTGATCAAAACTAGTGTGGTTAATGACTGGTGTGATTAATGTGCATGGGATATAGCCATACAGTGAGCCTACATTGGGGAGAGTGCACTCAGTGTTAAGGCTGTGGCTATATTGGCTGCAGTGTTTTTTCAGACGGCTTATGCTTCAAGTTCAAGTTCATTTATTAGGTATAGCCCTGTGAGCCATTCAGCTCTTGAATCGGGTGCAACCGCAACAAACAAAAAACAAAAACATGAACAAAAAACATCTTAAAGTGAATATGTGACTAAGTGCAAACAGAAAATCCAAGAAAAGACAGCAAAATATTGCAGAAAAAACACCGTACACCAACGCTGTGTGCAAAAATCCCAGTGGGATGCAAGTCAAACAACAACAACAACAACCACAAGACAGCTTAGATTAAGGCCATCAGTCTAACTCTGTACTACAACAAACAAACATGGCTAAACCAATACACTTTTCGAAATCACCAAAATAAAGCCATGAAAGCAATGAAAAAGCAATCATAGGAACTGTGACAGAATTTTCACAATAAATGGCATAAACAACATGTACTACCAAAACCCTGCAGCCATAGCTGGCTGCATGAGTCACTCCACCTTTAAGATCAGCACACTAAATCAAAACACAGGTCATACTTTGTAGCGATCATCCGGAGCGAAACATTTTATTTTAGGTCACTGAATAGCACTGGCAGCTAGGGGTGTACAACTCCTCTAGAGCAGTTTTGAGTGAAGATCTCATAGGTAGTGACTCAAGTTTCAATTTATTGGCAACAGCATTCCAGACCCTGGGGGCATCAATAGCAAAGGCCCTTCCTCCAGTATATGTACGGCAATAGGGAATATTAAGCTGGTAAATGAGTGTAGACCTTAGGTCAAATTTGTTCTTTGAAACAGAGATGAGATCCAGCAGGTAATCTGCAGATTCTTTTGCAAGTACATCATGAATAAATAAGATCTGGTGCACAAGCCGTCGAACATTCAGAGATGTTAAGTTTGACCCAATGTAGAGGTCACAGTGGTGAGTCCTATATGGGCAGTTCAATGCAAATCTTAAGGCCGAGTGATACATTGAGTCAAGCTTCTTCAGTACAGTACTTGGGGCTGATTTATAAACAATGTCACAGTAATCAAGTAGAGGCAGTATGGTAGCTTTAATCAATTCCAAACGGAACATAGGGGGGAAGCAGTGCTTGTGTCGATATAGAAAACCAATTTTAATTTTTGTCTTTTTCCCAATATAATCAATGTGATCTTCAAAATTCAGTTTTGAATCCAGGATGATCCCAAGATACTTATAGATCTTAACTTGCTCTATTTGATCATTATTTAAGGAATGTAATTTGGGGAAAATAACTTCCCGCTTTAGTCCTGGTGAGAAGCATAGCACCTTGGTTTTGGCAGGATTTAGGACTAGTTTAAGAGCAACTAGCTGATGTTGTAGTTTGTTGAAATCACTCTGGAGCTTAGCAATCACGTCATCCGGAGAGCGGCCAGCAGTAATTAGTACCGTGTCATCTGCAAAAAGATTTACCCTGGAATAATCCAGTTCAGTGCCCAAGTCATTTACATAAAGAGAGAACAAGAGGGGGCCGAGAATGGAACCCTGTGGAACCCCTTTTGTTATCTTAACACTGTTTGACCTCCAACCATCTGTGAATACAGTTTGGGTGCGAGAAAAGAGGTAATTTTTTAACCATTTTACTGTGTTTTCGGAAAAACCGAGGCAACTTATTTTACTAAGCAGGATGTTGTGGTCTACTGTATCAAAAGCTTTGGACAAGTCAAGAAAAAGACAGGCGCAGTACTGCTTATTATCAAGGCTACTGTAAATGTGATTCATAGAGTCTAATGCAGCAGATGTGGTGCTGTATTTTTTTCGGAACCCAGATTGTTTTAGATGTAATAGATTGTTGGCGGACAGGAAACTGATAATTTGGTAGTTCAATAATTTTTCAAAAATTTTCATCAACGGGGACAAAATTGAGATAGGTCGGTAGTTATTTGGATCATCTTTAGGGCCCCCTTTGTGAAGTGGACGAACATAGGAATGTTTCCATTCTAGAGGAACTGATGCTTCTTTGATGGACAGGTTGAAAATATGGGCTATAGGTTTGTATATTAGGTGACCAACACTTAGTAGAGCAAAGACGGGAATACTATCTGCTCCGGTAGAGGAGGACCCTTTGAGGAAGGACAGTTGTTTCAGAACATTACTTTCGTGGATTGGCTGAAAACTAAATTCGCTTAATGTTTGGATAGGGGTGTAGGAATTTGCATGAGCAGGGGTGACTCCCAATAGATTATCAAATAGGGTACCAGCTTCAGAAAAATGAAGGTTAAAATTGTCAACTATTTTTTGGGGATCTGAAAAATATTCCCCATTTCGGTTAAGCTGAACGGGCAGATGATCTGTTTTGGATGCCTTTTCGATACATTTGATTGTTTTCCAGAAAATCCTGGCATTTCCATGAGATTCAAGGAGAGTAGAAGAGAAGTAGTCATTTTTTGCATGCCGTATTTTTTTGACGCATCTATTCCTTAAAATCCTGTATTCTAGCCAGTCATTAACCAAATTACTTTTCTGAGCACATGCCCAAGCCTTGTCTCTAGTTTTCATGAGTTTTGTAATCAAAGGATCAAACCATGGTGGACGATTGCCTTTAGTTTTAAATTTAACCAACGGAGCATGTTTGTTAAGAATTTGTAGAAACGTGTACCTGAAGGTCTCCCAAGCCGTAGTCAGGTTTGGAATATCACAGACCTTGTCAATATCCGAGTGAAGCACATCATTAGTAAATGCCTGTATGCTGAAGTGTCTCATGGAGTGCTTCTCAACCAATTTAGGGGAGGCTTTGTGTCTGGCTGATGATCTCACCCCAAAAATGAAGGAGTGATCACTAAGGTTATTACCTAGAACACCAGTCAGTGCGAAATTGTGAGGGGCATTTGTCAATAGGACGTCAAGCAGAGATGACTGTCCCGGATTTTTTAGGTTGGGTCTTGTGGGGACATTTATTAATTGAAACAGGTTAAATTCATCTGCAAAATTTGTGGCCACGGCCGGCGGGTTTAGCCAATTCCAATTTAGATCACCCACTAAAACTATTTCACCTTTAGGGAGGCCCCCAAGAAGCTCTCTCAGTGCAGATGCAGCTTCAACATCCTTACCACTAGGCGGTCTATAGCAGCACACTACCAATATGTGTTGATTATTAGGGAGAGTTATTCTGAGAGCCAGACCTTCAAAGCAACATTTTTTAAACAAGGAGTGAGCTGGTGAACATGCAATAGTATTACGAACATATATGGCAATTCCACCTCCTTTAGATCCTCGGTCAAGCCGAAAAAGGTTGTAGTTGTCAATCGTAATCTGCAAGTCATTGACGGCAGGAGTGAGAAATGTTTCTGTTAGGCAAAATATGTCCGGGTCAAGATTTGCTACTTCTAGTTTTAGTTGACTTAATTTAATCAAAAGCCCTCTGATGTTGACATGTAGAACACCAACACCTTTTCTGCCAGAAAAATCTACAGAATTATATGAGTTCTTTACATTTGGGCCAGGATGAAGCTCAATACCACCCAGAAATAAGAAAAGTAGAATTAATAGTTTGCACAGGTATTTTCTGTGAAAGGATGAAGAGCGACGAACCTTGGACGAATAGCAGCAGCTCGCAGATGGTGTTATTTTTAAGAGCAGAATGAAGTTTGGAAGGAGTGCTGGTGAAGTAATGGGACAAAGATAGGGTTTAAAAGGATACAATGATGGAGTGTAGAAGTGTCTATAAGTTGTTTCATTAGCAGGTGTAGTGGCAAATTTAGCAATAAGTATTGACGCGAAGTAACGCGGGTAGCCGTTTGTAGAGTTGAGTGTGGCACTAGATATGGCCGGGAGGGACAGTAGTAAGATACACAGCAGGTGAATTGACATCTTTAAAACACTAAATTTAAACACACACACACAGCTCACTCACACGCAGCTCACCCTCACCCACTCTCACGCACAGCCCACACCCATGCAGCACAACGCACACACGGCCGCACACGCCGCCGCCATCTTGCTGCTGTTGTTGTTGCAGCTGCTGTTGTTGTTGCAGCTGCTGTTGTTGTTGCAGCTGCTGTTGTTGTTGCAGCTGCTGTTGTTGTTGCAGCTGCTGTTGTTGTTGCAGCTGCTGTTGTTGTTGCAGCTGCTGTTGTTGTTGCAGCTGCTGTTGTTGTTGCAGCTGCTGTTGTTGTTGCAGCTGCTGTTGTTGTTGCAGCTGCTGTTGTTGTTGCAGCTGCTGTTGTTGTTGCAGCTGCTGTTGTTGTTGCAGCTGCTGTTGTTGTTGCAGCTGCTGTTGTTGTTGCAGCTGCTGTTGTTGTTGCAGCTGCTGTTGTTGTTGCAGCTGCTGTTGTTGTTGTAGCTGCTGTAGCAGCTGCAGCCGACCCAACTGCAGTTGCAGGAGTCATACACGAAGCAGCCGCAGCTGTGTGTACTACAGCAGAGCAGCAGCGGGCGTGCGGCCTGGAGGCGCCGAGGCCGAATAGTTGCGTGATGTGGACGTGGAGAGGCGAGATGTTTGGCCCATCAGCTTCATTGTTCTGCTTCCATTGACGAGCACCCTCCACGTAGGCCTCGACGTAGGCCCCCACGTAGGCCCCCACGTGGGCCCCGACGTAGGCCTCGAAGTAGGCCTCGACGTAGGCCCCGACGTAGGCTTCTATGTAGGCCCCCACGTGGGCCTCGACGTGGGCCCCGACGTAGGCCTCTATGTAGGCCTCCACGTAGGCCTCTATGTAGGCCTCCACGTGGGCCTCGACGTAGGCCCCGACGTAGGCCTCTATGTAGGCCCCCACGTGGGCCTCGACGTGGGCCCCGACGTAGGCCTCTATGTAGGCCTCCACGTGGGCCCCGACGTAGGCCTCTATGTAGGCCTCCACGTAGGCCTCGACGTAGGCCCCGACGTAGGCCTCTATGTAGGCCCCCACGTGGGCCCCGACGTAGGCCTCTATGTAGGCCTCCACGTAGGCCCCCACGTGGGCCCCGACGTAGGCCTCGAAGTAGCCTCGACGTAGGCCCCGACGTAGGCCACGAAGTAGGCCTCGACGTAGGCCCCGACGTAGGCTTCTATGTAGGCCCCCACGTGGGCCTCGACGTAGGCCCCGACGTAGGCCTCTCGGATCCCTCAGGACAGCTACCTCGACGAGAGAATGATCCTGAAAAAAAAAAAAAATGCTACTACAGTCCTCAGACGCGGTGCAAGAAAAGCACCCTAACGATTAGGGCCAGTAATGTTACTAGGAGTAGTCCAGAGGATAGCCTGACCCGAACCCCCAACCTTAACCCCTACATTAACACTAAACAAGCAGCCTTCATAAATATTCAATGTATTGAAAGCTAAAGAAGTGGGAATTTGACAGGACCGCTAACGGTGTAAGCGGAACCGACTACTGTATGTTATTTGAACACACACCCTGTCCATAATTTTTTTTATCTGCTGGTATTATCGTGGCAGAGACTTGGTTTTATTTCCTCGCATCTGTGGGGGGACAGTAAGTTGTCAACTCCCTCTTCTGATCGGTGCCACCGCTACGTGGTTACACGTGAACGCGACTTGAACAGTCTGAATAAGTAGCTCAATTTAACATGTCGGCTTTCGCGACCAATATTATCCATAAGTTGTTTTGGGGTTAATTGGCTGTCGGGTGCTGGCGGGTTTAACGACAAATTGATATTTACGCGATCTAACCCAACAAACCTCCATTATGGAGTATCTCAAATTTTGATTTGAAGTATCTCAGTTGTCGAGCGCCTCTGCCTGACCTGCCCTCCTGCCACTCGCCCCCCCAGACACGCTTCTTGGGATTTCGTGGCACGACAGCGCGTGGATCCCTGTTCTCAACCCGGCCAACGTCCTCGATTACTTCTCCGAGCGCAGCAATCCCTTCTACGACCGCACGTGTAACAACGAAGTCGTCAAGATGCAGCGGCTCAGCCTGGAGCAACTCAAGTGCGGCCGCGCGTGACCCCCCTCATCACACGCGCGCACGCAGCTGATGATGTCCAGTGATGTTGTTTATTATGGTCAACCGTCATTGGACAACTTAGTTAAATGCTGTGTTAAAAATACACACCTCCGACACTTTACAATATTGTTTGGAGCTTAAATGCTTGGAAATGAATGTTTTTAATTGTTACTGGGGTTTTTTACATGCCTGCACTGTAATAACCATCAGGCTACGTGACACGATGGTTAGAGTGCAGGGTTTAAAATTTGCAAGATGTAAGTGGAGGGAATGACTTGACCTTTCGCCCCTTGGGTCGATTAAATTCGTATCCCTCTGTGGAAAAAGTGATTATCCTTTTAGTACCACTACTGTAGCAATGTCGAATTTCAACCACTGGCTGAGTGCAATAATCAGGAGCTAAATACTGCTCCAAGCTTGTTTGAGCGGGACACCACTTTTATGTTTTGTATTGTCATCCCTTTTGTTGTCCAGCAACATGACAGGCCTGGAGTACATCTTACTGCATACCCAGGAGCCGATCCTGTATATAGTGCGCAAGCAGCACAGACACTCGCCCACACAGGGTGAGCCAGCTAGGGCAGTGCTGCCCACATGCTGTTCATGTCACTTCCACCTTTAAGGAACGAGGCTGAAGCTGGCTTATTTTCCCGGCTTCTTAATTCAGTGAGCGGATACTCTCTTACTGCTCTGGTACGAAGCTATGCCAGTTCAACGTGGCACTGAAACTCCTGAAACCAACCTACTTAAACCATATTGTTGAGTCAAGTACGAAGCCACATTCCATTATATGCCAAATTAACAGTTTCATCAGATCTAGCAAAACAGCTTTCCGAAAGCAAATTTTCCTACTTTCCACGAAGTTATAAAATTGCATTAAACACGCTATATTTTGGTAACACATGAAGAATACTTTGTTAATTAGTTGATGCTGTTGTCTTTTTTGCAGTTACCCCATTTGCGGATTTCTATATCATTGCGGGAGTGGTATACCAGGCTCCTGACCTGGGCACGGTCATAAACTCAAGAATAGTATGCAGCGCACACAGTACAGACACTGCCTACACCCTACACGTACCACTGCCCAAGCATGCAGACAGCATGGACCTGAGTCGCCAAATGCAAAGTAAACATTGGTGAAATGTATGTTCTATCTCAAATGATCACCAATGAATTCAGTGTTAATAATTCCCAACATGTATTGTCTATTCACATATTTTCAATAGTTAGTATTGGATTACTGTGATGAATTTATTTAAATAATCTTGTACTAAAAGAGTGCCTGTTGTACTTTTGACAACAGCTGTCCGCTGTCCACAACATCCAGTCCGCATTCGATGAAACCCAAGCGTATTCACGTTATCACCCCTCCAAAGGTTATTGGTGGAGGTTCAAAGACCAAGACTTCAAAGGTAAGCAACACAACATTAACTGGCACGAGTCGGCTCACCATGCTTGATGCTTTCTGCACGTCACTTAACAATTACAAACATTTTTGTTCCAGAAAAGTCAAAGCCAAAGGACAAGAAGGATGAACCGAGCTCCTACTTCCAGAGACAGCGGGTGGACATGCTGCTGTCCGAACTGTGCCAGAAATTTCCACCTAAATATTACCAGGTTTGTCTGCCATCAAATATGTTGAAACCCTTAGTCACTGCCAGTGTACGACTGGATTAAAAAAATAAATTTGTCTTGTCTTTGCAGCCAAAGCCTGGAGAGAAACCTCTTGCAGGTAAATGAAAACCCCCACATTGAACACTCACCAAAGCCTCTCGCAACCACCATGTGTTTTAAGAATGGGAGCCATATTAATCCTTCCCATACTCAAGTACCTCTCACTCGCTTCTCCTTTCTGCAGCCGAGCAAGTGAAGAAAGAGAGTGAGCCCGTGGCAGAATCTGCCGTCAAGTCTGAAGACAAAGAATCAGCCAAGGGTGGCGGCACGCAGTCTGGGGCGGCCACAAAGCCGCCTGCTGAGAAGCGGAGCCGTCTGGCGTAGGGGTGCAACAGACCCGCTTCCCAAACCCCAGCATTGCTTCTTTGCGCCAAGGATAGATACCCTTATGCGATACGTTTACACAGCAGTTAGATGGTGCTATGCTAACTTTTACACTTTTTTTTACATTACAGGCTCTATGCGTGTTTGCAAGTTGAATATGTATATACAGTGCATACGTAATGGGTGGTTATGCCACCTTTGAGTGCTGCCAATGCCAAGTACAGCATTCGGTGTGAAGAGTGGTGTCAATGAACCTTGACTGTCCCCAGCCAGTGCAAATTGATTTACAATTCAATACATCGAATTCTGATTTGGCTCACAAAAAACTGTTGTACAATTCAAAGAGCGATGGGGTTGTGGTTGAATGTAAATATTCTCTCATTTGTACTTGTTATAAACAAAATATTATAACGGCTTGACAGTGTAATTGTGATGTAGTTTATTTTCACACGACATTATAAAAGAGTTAAACACGTCTCAATGTGAACATTTTGGTGCTGTGTAAATACACCTTGATTCACATTTGCAAGTTGTTTGGGTGATTTGTTCAATACAAAAAAATTAAAGCATAAAACATTGCAATGTTTAGTTTCACATAAAATAACCATTACCGCTGAGAGGCTTAGTTTAATGTGGCGTGTGTTACATACTTCAACAAAAACATCTTTATGGGCTGGATTTATAAGTCCCATCTGGGGAATAGATCATGGAACTTTAGTTACGGCTATTTGGTGATTGAAAACCCTTTCTAATGTTATTCTGCAGGACCACTGTCAATTCATATAATTTGGGTAACTATGATCACAAATGTCTGGTATCAAATGCTGTAAACAAAACTAAAATGTTACAATCCCAGCAGTTTAGTACTATCTTATTGGAGAGTAAAACATGTCCATAAATAGTAACACACTTATCATTTCTGAAAATAAAATGTGGGAGGGTGGTGTGAACAAGACTTGCACCGACACCCACTATTTTCATGCAACTGTCTTGTTACCCAAACGATCAAACACACTGACCACCCGGTCATCGCAGCCACTCGCCAGGACACCCTGCGAACTGTGGCCACGGCCGTTGCCACTGCCGCTGCTGCTGCTGCTGCTGACCCTCGCACTTGGTGCAGTCCTCTTGATGGTCACGGTCAGGGCTTTACTTCCCACGCGGGCCTGCACGGCGCCAGTGCCGCCCAATCTTGCGCCAGTGCCGCCCAATCTTGCGCCGACGCCACTGCTGCTCGACACGCGGCTCTCACTGCTTGAAGCCTCGGCCACGTGCTTCCCCAGGCGCTCCAGCACCTTGGGTCTGCGTGGCGGCTGCTGCTGCTGCTGCTCCTTCAGCCCTTCTCGTGATGGCCCTGCCAGGATGCCGGCGGTGGGTTTTTTCACCAAGGTGACGGACGTGCCGGCTTTGCTTTTGGACACGCTGCTGCTACCGCTGCCGCCCCCACTGCGGGTTATGGCGAGGCGCTTTATGGCAGTGACGACAGGTGGTCTGCTGGCGCGCAGCACGAAGGCAGAGCTTGTGGGTCGCGGCGCTGCTTTGCCGAGGCGCGCCCGCTTGAGCACACCGGCGTACTGCAGCACGGAGCCTGTATCGTCGTCGTTGTCCTGGCTTTCACTGCTGCCTCCACTTGACGCCTTGTCTTCTGCCACCACCTTCCCCAGCCGGCTGAATACCCCTGTCGGCTGGAAAGCACAGGCGCTATTTTCAAGCACGAGCTAACGAGGTAACTGGACAAGCCACACGTAGCACTCATGCCTGGATCATCACTGTACTGGTTACGGGGTGAAGGGTCACTCACCTTTGTGCCGGTTGTGGTGTCGGGTTTTGATTCGGCTCCTAATCGATCAAACACAGAGTTGCGCACCAGGGGTTTCTCTGCAACAGAAACCCAGAAGACACGGAAATCTTAACTCACACAAGCTGAATTTACAACATAGTATTCAAAACTAATTTAAATGTATTAAGTGTCTAAACATGACAGCTTCTTACAAGGGAGGAATTTCATCGACAGGCTGAGAGATGAGGTGGGTGGTAACAACAGGATAGTATTCATAGTGGGCATATGTGACATGACCCAAGAAATAGGAGCATATATTCCCAAAGCTTTCAAGTCATATCAAACAGCACACCACACACAGCCTAGGAATGTACCCAAGAAGTGCTATAGTATTGTTTTTATCTGTGTATTTCGTTAAGCTGTGGGGTTTAGCTGTGGGGTTTTGCCATGAAGTGAAACTGCTGGGGTGCGTACTCTTGGCCGTCTGCTGCTCGAGGATCTTCTTGGTACGCGAGGTGATGCCCTTGGGCATGTTCACCACGTACTTGCCCTCCATCTCCGCCGTGACCCGGCGCCGCCGCTTCACCGGTACCTCCTCGGGCTGTGCCTCACTCGCGCTCGTGCCTAGCCGCTCAGACACTGAGATGCCCCCAAAAATACGGTTACATGCCACCCCACAGCACCCACGGGCCCCACTGTTCTTATTTATCCAGTTAAACTTAACAACGGTGTGGGTGAGGAGGACATTATCCTTGCTGAGGGCCAAATAGGACTTCCAAATATCTAAATATCTTGCTGGTGGGGGGGGTGGGGTCACAAACACACACACACCTCACTTCTGTGACTGCAAAAGGTCTTTGGAGTGACAGAAGTGACAGGAAAGACTAAAATTAGAACAGTGTTGCCAGGTCAAAATAATTCCCCTTTAGTACTAAATTCGTGTGGTTAAGATGCAGTAGGGGAATACATATAATTTGTGGGCCATTTAAATTAGGCCTCATGTGGCTGCAGGCTGTATGAATTTAAGTTGTGGGCTGTATTAAGCCCATGGGCTGTTAGTTCCCCAATGGACATCGGGAGTTAGAAAGTCGCGTGGTAATCAATGCAAGTGGAGTTCATACCCAGGTGTGGTGTCCACTGTAGAGTTGATCACATGACATCGTATCGCTTCCATCACACAAATCACAACATTAAATGAATACTTATGAATGGGCTTTCACTTGTTTTAGCAAAGAACACAGCATAGTTCTGTAATCCTGACCAGACCGCCCGGCTGTCTGACTCGACATGACTGTGAACTGCATGGCGATGCGTTTGTGTGTCTTTACCAGGTTTAGGACGGGCTCCCAGCCTGTTGGCTACGGTGAAGGAGAGCTTGGGGGCCTCAGGAGATGCAGCGCGGGTTGGTGTGTTGGGTGGGGAGTCCCTGCTCAGGCTGTTGGCGATCATCCTTGAGGCCGCTGAGCAGTCAACATCATGGGCAGAAACATGACGGGAGAAACACAATGTCAACAACGTGGGGAAATGCCACTTGTTAAAATCTAATGCTATTTTCTTTCAAAAATGCAAACTTTTCGAAATGAAATAAGACTTACGAGAAATTTGGGCTCGTTTCAGTGAAGATGATGTCGACAGCACACCGCTAGACTTGGTCTGTATTCCTGCCACCTTGCCAATCTCCTGAGAAAACAACACATTGCCATTGTTTTAATGAGGGCAGTGAAAAAGGTATTCATATTCGAAGTGATGAACACTTACATATATTTGCAGTGTTTATAAACACACCGTGGTGCAATACCAATGCAAAATGTGAATGTGACCAACGACATCTTCCCAATGCCAATGGCATAAAAGGCGTGAAGTCAAGAGTAAGGATGAGGGTAAGGCAATTACTACAAAGATCCAAGGAGCCAGGGACACACGTGTGTTTCCCTCGGACACCGTTGCGTGCGTGTTTCCTGCTCCTCCCACCTGCTGGTGCGCCACCTTGGCATGTTTGAGGATGGCGATGACATCGCCCACCACGGCGATGCCCATCTCGTGCAGGATTTCACGGGACAGGTCCATGAGCATGCTTTTCTGGATCCTGCAAGGCATGCACGGCACTTTGCTCGGGGTGTGCAATACAGTGTCGCGACAACGCAATTTCATGGTAATACCCTGCATCTCCACAACGCATCATCTCGATAATCTGGCGTCACAGTAATAAGCTCCATCTTGGAAACACAACATGAGAGTGCATTTTAGTGGCAAATACATATAATTTTAGTTTCATGGTTTCGTACAAGTCATCCTGTACTATACAGTTCATAGTCAACAAGTAAAAAGTAGTGTAGGCAAGGTCTTGCAACTTTAAACAAATCCAAACAAACACTGGAAAGTCAAGCAAATATCAAGTAAAAATCAAAAGTGAAATCCTAAAGATAAGATCATAACTTGAGTTCACAAGAAAACAATAGCATTATTAATCAAAGCTCACACATGGAATGTGCAGGCTGGGCTTCCGCAAACATTCCTATATATTTCACTGTATAAGAACGCTGCCGCACACACAGATATAGTACTGGAAAAAAAAACGCTCTTCAAAACTTTGTCAACTCCACCTGCCACCACCCAAACGTTTGCTCTAAATCTTTTAAACAAACACGCGACACCGTAACGTGGCAGGATTTTGCAAGCCCCATGCAGCGCCATGCTGTGTGGCCAGACTGGCTCTTACTCACACAAGCAACTGTCAATCAAATTCCTCTCCAGCCTAGATCACCACGAAGCACTTCTCCCCTGGGTGCCGCAGACTGTGTCAGGGTCTAATATTAGACCGATCGTGCAGATGGTGCACCTGTTGTCCGTGAAGGTGACGGCATAGTTGGCGGCTGGGCCCACGGGAATTCCCGCATCTTTGAAGAACTGGATCCATTCTGACGTCACTGTGAGGTGGCAGAGAACGCACAAAAAAACGATTAAGAATCGGAGAACACCCAGTTTACGGAAAGACTGTCAGCTTCTCACTCACCCATTCCAGTCACACATTCACTGCTTAACCCACATTAACAACTCACTCAGAGCCACTTACTATTTAAATTAGTGGCACGTTATTTAAGGAAGTGTCAAGTTAGAGACAAACTGATTTCACTGCACTGACACATGTACTGCATTATACATGTGATGTGCAAATATAAATATTTTTTAACCAATTCCACTTTACAATAAAATTGTAAACACGGCACAATATTTATTTCTGAATCTTTATTTTGACCAACATTTAAAAAAATATTCTCCGTTAAGGCAAAATTCTAAAATATTGGATTTTTTTACAAAGCCTTGTGAATTCACCTTGTATCCGAACAAGTCCAGTTTGTGCAAAAAAAATTCAAACGTATAAATAACAAAACATTGCTTAAAAATATCAGCTCTATGTTTTCAAGTGAATACATTTTGGGTAGTGAATAAATTATAGACTAAATAAGCTACACAGGACGAATTGTAGGCAATTATAGTTATAATCTAAGACATTTTTAAACAATGCCTAAGTCACAATCACGTGGTCCCTGTAGTCGTCGTTAGAGACACAAAATCTACTTGAAAACGGTTTATCAACTTGTATGAATACATGGATTCGAATAAGCAGAGTTAATTTCCTATTTATGGCATGCCAGCTATGGAAAGTTTAACCAAAACTACGGACAACTCCACACTCAACACTGACATTAACCCTGTTGGCTGCTGTCATTTAAAGGCAGCCTGGCCCAAACGCCACGTTTTCATTAAATCCGTGAAACCGTCAGATGCAAAACTGCATCATTGCTGTGCACGACTGGCCCTTCTTAATCAAAACCGCGACTGGGAACACTACTGTCACTCCCATCAATAATAGTAATGACACTAAGTGGCTAAACATTTATACCAATGTAGTGTATGTAATAACGTTATTCGTTTGTAACGAGGAAGCCTCTGTAAATCTCAAACTCATTGTACACCAAGATGTTCGACTAATCCCATTATAACGTGTGTGGGAGCAAACCACTTTTCCCGAGGAACATACACCACACATACGATGGGGAAATACATGACTTAAAGGTCCGTACAGATGGGCACACAAATCCATTTACACCTCGCAGCGCCGACGGCTTGAGAGTTGTACATATATACACGCGACATCACCCCTCGTCGTTCGAGGGTTCTTATGACAGGCGTGCGAGCTGACTCCCGGATCTATCGAAACAAAAACGTCAGGACTCGGCCGAAGCCACGTAACCAGTAAGCCTCAAGTCGGTTTAAATGTGCCCACCCCTCTCCCCCCCAAGATCCTCTCGAGAGATTACTCCTCGTCGTCAGTAACTCGCAAGTCGGTTTAAATGTGGCCCCCCAGAACCTCTCTCTCGAGAGATGATTCCTCGTCATCTGGAACTCGTTCCCCCCCCCATCTCACCGTTCTTCTGCCCACTCCCAGTCCAGCCTCAATACGTTCATTCTAGATTTGAAGTTTTCGTGACTGCAAGGATTCATACTCTTTGGTTTTTTCGGTAAAGTCACGTAGGTAAAAAATTAAATGAATAAACAACTAAATTAAATCACGACATTTCGGAGGTAACACAAACCTTGATACATCAGTAATTTTGCTGTGACGGGTTCCACCAGAGGACGGAGGCTTGTGTTGCCTCCGAAACGTCGTGATTTAATTTAGTTTTTTTTAATTAAATTTTTACCTCAATACGTTCTTATTCTACTTAAAACTCTCCCTCGGCTACGACGAGTCTCTAACCACACCTCTGATGCGTACGTTCCCGCAAAGCTATGCAGCGTTTTACTTTACGCTAATATGTAAGTCCAAATATAAATTATTGTTTTATATATATACGGCGGCCAGGGTCTTATCCCGCGGCGGCACCTCGCTCGCCCAGTCAGCGGCGGCGGAGTCGCTAGGAAACGGCTAAGGCATCGTAGCGGCCTAGTCCACGCGAACCACGGCTCCGGGTGTCTCGCAGTTCGATTTTTCACACCCCGTTCTCGAATTGAACAAAGCAACAATTGCACGAGCTCTCCCGGGCCGAGCTGTGGCGAGGGAGGCGGCGAGGGAGGCGGCGAGGGAGGCGAAACGCGCAAATGCCGCCGCCGCCGCTGCTGCTTACCCGCTCCTGCCGACGCCATCGCCCGTGCGGGGGAGGGAGACGTCGAATCTGGGTTAGCGGACAATTCGGCACCGCTGATTCGCCGCTCACAACATTGTTACTGGACTGCAATGAAGTCGGTATGAGTACAATTCATATTTTTTTTTAAAGTAAGATTGTCCATGTTAGGCAAACTACTTTTTTGTCTCTCTGTTACTTTTGTACAGTTGATACAATTATTGATATGGTGTAGGATTGTATATCTGTGATTGGGTTGTTAGGAGGCGGCTATTTCAAGCGCGCACATATTGGACGCAGCTGATTCGTCACGGCTGAGTTTGTGAACTGATCTGTATCGATTGATAATCGATTCTAATCATGATCAATCGTTATCGATACATGTACAGCATTGCATTGCGCGTGTACGAATCGATGTCCTTCTACGAATTATTTAGTGAAGCTGCGTTGGCAGTGGTGCACAAATAAAAACCTCAACACATTCGTCAATAACATTGTGTCCTTAAAAAGGGAAAAAATTAGAGGCGACGTTTCGGACAATGTCCCTTTTTCATGGCACATTTATGCCACGGAGGGCCATTTATGTGATATGAATAAAGGTCCTCGCCAGAAACGTCGCCCATTAAATGCTCATATGGGGCCGTCCATAAATGACGTCATGCAATTTTGGACGATTTTTGACCCCCCCCCTCGTCACACGGCGTCACAAAAAGTCAGACCTCCCCCTCAAATATGACGTCACAAAGCTCTGCCCCTCCCCTCCCCAAAAAATAAAACATGCTTCAAATCGCTTTAAAATATTGTCAATGTAGTGCGTATTTAATGTGGCGCTGCACTCTGGTGTTGTAGGAGAAAACATTTATTAAAAAGTATACTTAATTAAGTAGAACGTGTTTTCTATATTTAATTAAAGTTGCGCTTTTTGATGTGACGTCACATTTCTCACCCCCCCCCCCTCGTCACACATCGTCACAAATGTCTGACCCCCCCCCCACCCCTAGGTGCGTGACGTCATTTATGGACGGCCCCTATACTGATGGCATATAACGTGGCCGAGCGAGATAGCGTTCGCCTCTTCTTGCAGAAGGTTCGAGACCACGGCCGTTCTGGTAAATGCTGCGGATGTATTGGCCAATAATTGCTACAAACCGCACTGCTTCACAGCGGAAGTTAATGGTCCCATGACGTAGACCACTGTGTGTCGGCATCACGGTCCAACTTTGCCAAACTTGAAAGAAATGTCACCGCGAATTACTTTCTTTGAAAACACACAGCGATCGTCACGGCCCACTGCGAAAACTCGGCGAGAAACTGCTGAAAATGAGTCGAGTGAGGCCTTCACGGGCAAACAAGGGCAACGGCGATCATAACATTTTTTTACGAATCGAGTGAACAAACGAGACATCCCTCCCTCCCTTCGTATACATCCCCAAGTTCGTATAACATTGCTCTACTCAATAAACAATATCAACGCTTGTCTGTTACAACTTGCATCGTGCTGTTTGTTGCTGGCCGCGTGGCGTTTCGAGCATTTGCTCAGCAACCGTGACATATCGTACACACGAGAATAATAGTAGAATCTAGTGTGAAATATATAGACAGTACAAAAGAGGCGGTACTAATTATATAATTAACACATCATCGGGGGGGGGGGGGGGGGTTGTGGGGGTGCTGTTCTCAGCCCCCCAAAAACGCTACGCAGCTGACGCAGAGCAAGTCCACGCCACACAGTACACGGACCTTGTTGTCACACAGTCCGTAACCCAAGCCTGTGTGTAGCAACTAGCACAACACGATAACCACAATGCCACTTGTCACAATAACACAAGGGATATGGAGCGGGGGGGGGGCTATGGGGTTGCCCTGAGCCAACTGGGTGGGGGCATCGGTTGAGTTTCCAGCGTCACCAGCTGCTCGTGTCTCACACGACCTCACAGAGCGCAGAGTGATTCACAAAACACGAAGAGGACACCCCCGTTTCCAGGACCGGAACGGCAATCGTAGTGTCACATCCTCGGCCAATAGGGCAGCCAGCAGAGATGCTGAATTTGAGTTAAATACCAATCGATTGCAAAACACGCACACACACACACAGGGTTAGTGGACCACTTGCACATGTGGTCAGGCGATAAAAGTCAAACAAAGTGGGCTCTCGAATCAATCTCTGCAGAGTTGTTAATGTTATCTCTTCGTATGCATGGTGGGGTTGATAATTGGTTTTTTACCCTTCTCTCTGGCAACAAAACTGACACCTTTTTTTACAAGGAGTCATGCTTGCATAGACCACAATACCTGCAGTCATAATGCAAACAAAAAACATAACTCTGATAATGTGCACTGTCCTTGAAGTTGATTGGTCCACACCCGAGACAGCTTTCCTTAGAGCCTATTCACACATGAGTTGGACCAGATGACGCCAAAAGGCGCACAACTCAAAGACAATGCACCATCAGAGTATGAGAGCTCTGGGTAAGCATTTTCACCATTGGAACCTCATTTGCCAGTTAAAAATATAATAATTGGGTTTTTACCCTTCTCTCTGGCAACAAAACTGACACCTTTTTTACAAGGAGTCATGTTTGCATAGACCACAATACCTGCAGTCATAATGCAAACAAAAAACACAACTCTGATAATAACCAAAAAAAAAACAATTTTCATATTTTTAACTGGCAAATGAGGTTCCAATGGTGTTCATGGTGGGGTTTTTTTTTCCTCCCAGGAACTCCGGTTTCCCCCCACATGAAGCAAAAGAACAATACCACTCCGATTTGCCCGGTTGGCTACGAAATTCAACATACTGTATATATCAAAAAAACTCTTTTATAATGGAACTGGCCTTAACGTCCCACTGCATCATCCTCGTGAAGAAGGCTTGAGACCCCGTGAGGCTTTCCTGGGTAAATACAAAGTGTATTGCTATAACGAAAGCCTTAACCCCTTCCCCAACACGAATTCATGACCTCTGATCTATTGGAAAGATAAAAATGACTGTGCAGTGAATGACTTATTTGTACTGTATATATGTTGAACTTCTTCTTGGTTCTTTCGGTAAAGTCACGTAGAAGGGAAGTAATAAAATAATAAGGACGGCTGCTTGCGTTGTGGCCGAAACGTCGTGAGAATTATTTTATTATGTTTTATTTTTATTATTTTATTACTTCCCTTCTACGTGACTTTACCGAAAGAACCAAGAAGATGAATCCCTGCAGTCACGAAAGCTTTAAATCGAAATATGTTGAACTTCTTTGGAACCGTACGTGGCCAACCGCGCTAAGAGTAGGTGCGGGGGGATGACAACACACTCTATGGAAATATTTCCTCTTTAGTTATTTCGGTAAAGTCACGTTGGAATAAAATAAAATAAATCACGACGTTTCAGGCGCAACACAAGCTTTCCCACCTGATGACGGACGCTTGTGTTGCGCCCGAAACGTCGTGATTTATTTTATATTATACCCACGTGACTTTACCGAAAGAACCAAAGAGTATGGGACTCCTGCAGTCACGAAAGCTTCAAATCGTCTATGCGGAAATGTGCAGTTTCCATGGCGGGCTGAGGTGTGTAAATGTCTTGCGAGCGCCACCCACTGGGCCGGGTTGAGTGGGAAACCTCACGGCGATTTCAATAGCGCCCCTCTCCCCACGTGCGACTCATTTAACAATAAAGAATCTCCATGCTCAAGCCAGCGTTGTTGGACTGTGCTAACCTCGCCTGACAAATTCCACAATCATACGACAAGTGGCAAGTCCTTCTGCACAACCGTAACAATCCTATCTCGACTTAAAGCGTTCGTGACTGCAGGAATTTATATTCTTTGGGTCTGTCGGTAAAGTCACAAAGAGTGGTTCAAAGGAATTTTTGTTGTTTTTTTTTGCTATTTTATTTGAACCTATCTACGTGACTTTACCGAAAACCCCTAAAAATATGTAACAATCCTGTTGCATGATTTAATATAGAAATATGTCAAGTATAATATCGCATAATTAAAACAACGCGAGCGAATTGTGCGGTTACAAAGTTCATGATTTTACCGATATTTAAATAACGCACCATGCAATGGAATGGTTGTGTGGGCGAGCGTGTAGCGCCACTTTTGGGGAATGTTAGCAAAGCAGAAGTCGCGAGAGAGGAAGTTAGAGGAGGAAGAACAGACAAAGAGAGAGAGAGACTGACTCAGCGCGTGGAGAGACTGCACAGTGAGTGTGGAAAGAGAGAAGGGGGGAGGGAGGCGAGACCACGCCGGTCGTCATTGAGACGGTCGAACGCAACCCCTTTGGCAGGAGCATGAAACTCGTCTCACGTCGTGATCATTGCTCCTCTAAGGTGTCACACGCGTGCCGTGCACGCCGCGACTGCTTCGGCTCACGCAGTTTCCTCGTCAATTCACACACCACATGGAGAGTTGCAGAGCATTCAACGTTGTCTATTTGTATTGTGTTCATAATAATGTCAGCTTGTAATGCGCCCGCAACAGTATTCGCTCACTCTCGAATAAGGGGCCGTCCTTAAATGACGTCACGCACCTAGGGGGGGGGGGGGGTCCGACATTTGTGACGATGTGTGACGAGGGGAGGGGGGGTTTGGGAAATGTGACGTCACATCAAAATGCGCAACTTTCAAATAAATATAGACAACACGTTCTACTTAATTAAATAGACTTTTTAATAAATGTTTTCTCCTACAACATCAGAGTGCAGCGCCACATTAAATACGCACTACAATGACAATAGTTTAAAGCGATTTGAAGCATGTTTTACTTTTGGGGGGGGGCAGAGCTTTGTGACGTCATATCTGAGGGGGGGGTCTGACTTTTTGTGACGCCGTGTGACGATGGGGGGGGGGGGGTGAAAAATCGTAAAAAATCGCGTGACGTCATTTATGGACGGCCCCTAAACAGAACGACTCACAGGCGCACGGTGTCACAGGGGACTGGGAAATGCAGGCAGTGAGTCGGTACCAATACTTGCCCAATCTCTGTGGTCCTCTGTACAGTACATTTAGATGCTTTCAGTCTGTTTTTTTTTTAAAGATAAAGTTCACTGAGTTATTAGCTATTTTTCGATTTAAAGCTTTCGTGACTGCAGGGATTCATCTTCTTGGTTCTTTCGGTAAAGTCACGTAGAAGGGAAATAATAAAAATAAAACATAATAAAATACAGTTCTCTCTTGTATTTGATTATGTTTTATTTGTATAATTTTATTATTTATTAGACATTTCTGAGAAGCGACCTGGCCACACGTGTGATCTCTCATCGGAGTGGCTTATCATGCGTGGATATTTATAGCTGCCAAATAATCCTAACGCATGCCTCTAAATGTGGAGGACTCGGAGGAAAATCCACACGACCTCGGGGGAGAACACACAACCTCCAACTATACAGGCGTCAGGATCGGGATTCGAACCCACGTCCTGCACACCGTAATGACCGTTTACATTTGGGAGTGGTGCGAGGGGGCACCATTCGATCCCATACAGACGAACTGACGGAGTCTACATTTGCTGTACCGCACTCTCCTGGCCATCCAGGGTACGGTACCTCGGCGTCCAGGCGAAGAGGCTTTCACAACATCTGCGTGATCCGGCCAAGCCACGCATCCACGGTGCTGGGTTACAGGCGCGCGTCACCACATTAGTTGTCGTTTACAAATAACACAACAGCCGTTTCCCCTGTTGCCAGTCAGCGCTCGAACCGCGAGAAAATTACCCGGTTCCAAATCCACTTCCCCCACGAGGAGCGTCTCAGGGCAGCGCGTGTTGCGTCAACTTCACGTGGTGGGAAGCGCGAGAGAGGAAGGGGCCTTTAGTAAATAATTTAATACTCACCACTGAGGGGTGGGGGGGGGTCAGGGTCTTGCATGTCCACGAAAACCCGTCCCACTCTCACGCGATTGTCTTCACTCGCTCTTTGCCCCATTTACCCACAGACACTCTTTCCGCTCCGTCGACGCGTTGTTATTGTGCACTATAATTCAAAGACACACACAAAAAAAACAAGCCCACCGAGCCTTGAGCCAGTTGTGCGAAAATGTCACAGTGCTTGCTTAGGGCGAGAGAACAGGCCGTATGCATAAGCGGCTATTGCTGCTATATTCATGTATTTATTTTCGCTTGCAGTCGCTGTTCGTTTAATCGATCCCCAGAGCGGTCGTGGTGGAATTTCTGTTATTCGTACGATGAGAGGAATTTGTACAGTATTAGTCATGAAAGTCGAAAGGTTACAGTGGTGATAACTGGGCTGGTAGTGGAGGAGATGTTACTGCCGGAGCTGTCGCATGTGATGATCGTGGTGATGTTTCGATCACCCATGAGTTAATGATGATGATGGCGACGATAGCATGTTTTTTTTTACAAGAGGGGAACGCGAAAGATCATGCACACGGTGATGAAGGTTGTGATTGTAAAATAAGGATGATGATGATGTTACTATTCGGAGAAACTCGGCTACATCCCGACCAATTATCAAGACGACGTCAAATAAAATCCCGGCAATGCCGAGCACCATGAAGGACGATGTAAACAGTAATGATGCATTGCTACGGGGGGGAAAAACACATATAAACATAGCTCTCGTAATTTGGAACAATGTTTATCCACGAGTATTTTTTTAAGCAGCAAATTCGGGACCGGGCTTGACCTGTGAGCGGTCTCATCGGCCCAGACGTTACCACCTTTGCAACGGCGCTGTTTGTGCTAAAATGTGTCCCATTGTGGCAGAGTACTGTGTTCCAATGTCACCATAAAGAACAAACACGCAGCAGCACTTGTTGTATAGAACCGGATCTGCTGATGAGACCCACAAAGCCTGCTTGAAAAACAAACTACTGCTGAATGAACAATTTTCCGGAAGGCCGTTCGGCTAATGAGCTGAACATTTTATGATTTTTGTTGTTGTTGTGGGCACGAATTATCCCCGTGTAGTGAACCCCCAGGGTCCCCGTGGTCGGCAGCGCACAGAGCAGTGCAGCCAGATGCCTCGCGTCGCCGCACTGTCATGCTCGTACGTCCGAGCTCCTCAGACTTCGCTAACCCACGCCGGACCAGCGTGGTGAACAGTGGCGGCTCCTGCAAAATCTCTCAGGGGGGGCAAATGTCTGGATGATTGATAAGGATAAGGTCCACCCATGCAATGGATAAATTAACAGCTTAAGCATGTAAAGGCAACTTCACTTCTTTAATATTAATGAAAAATAAAGTGACTCTTACAATACATCTTGTTTGTTTCTATACTCACTATTAAAACAAACCACTCAAGTTTCTTTTATTAAAGATTCCACTAGGTGGCGACAAATTATATTGTTGGATGAAACGTGCTTACGTATGATGACGTAAGCACGTATGATGACGTAAGCACGTTAGGGCGAGCCCTCCCGGAAGCCATAGAGAATGCATTGCAGCGCCCCCGTTCGAAAAAAACATCTTTGAATGTAAGTCTATGGGACCACTCGGGGCGATTCTCAGCTGGAGGGAAATCGCCCAAAAAGAGGCGGTACTCCACAGAACGTAGCATGACGCTGATTGGACTATATCCAGAGGCACAGTGACGGCTAGCGTGACTCTGTGGTTGAATGACATTGGTGGTGCGTCGCCCAATCGCCCTAATGAAGAAACCGCCCCTGGTAGTGAAGTATGGTCACGGCCGTCTAACCGGGGGCCTCCCGACGCCTTCAGACTACACCGCAAGTCTTGCATCTGACAACGTGACGACGAAACGTGCACACACCCCCCCCCCCAGTCGCGCCCCAAAGCGCGGGGCCCGGGGCGGTCGACCCCCCAATTCGCCGTAGCATAGGGACGGCTCTGAGTATGGTCACATAACCCCCCCCCCTCCCACAACAAGCCGTAATGCGTGGACAGACCCCCAAACAGCAGAGGATTGACCCATTGCTGTATACATGTGCAACTCATTCACTCGGCGATGACTAACACTCGGCATGCGAGATGGGTGCAAAAACGCAGAGCCGAGTACATCTAAAGTAACTCCACCAGGCACGGTCTCACGGCCATCATCGGATGCATAATGCAACAACGGATTGAAAACTACCTTGTAACAAATCGATATCCATAAAGCAATACTGTATCGTACTGAAGGGCACTGCACCAAAAGATTAAACTTTAATTCGCCTCTGCAAAGGGCCATAAATACAACACGATGACTTAGCGGAACAAGCAGAATGCTGCGGCGTAAACATTGAGAAATAAACCAGTCCTCAAAAGTTGTGGTCCCCCCTCCCCCCCCCCCATCTTTGATGTCTTGACGAGAAAGAGGAGGAGGAGGCGTGGGAGGATGGTTTGCGTGGCCGGCTGTGTCGACTCAGATACTGCGACCCCCCCTCTCTCTTTCTCACCCAGCCCCCCCACTATGAGTAGTGTACTGCGGCATGCCCCCCCTCCCCCAACGGCTCCCTTGCTGATTGCGCTGTTAATAGATGTGTGGGCGTGCGTGGGAGAGACGGGCTGCGCGAGGAGCGGTGGGTGTAGTGGTCAGCGACACGGCGACCCGAGTTCGATTCCCGCTCACGGTGGCAAGCACGGGTGGCGATTATTTGAACCGGTCCTGGGTCGACTCGGCCTCAAATGACACCGTCACTGGGGAGACAAAGGCGGTCGGGCGTGCTTGCTGGCCACCCCCACCCCCTCGTGTGTGCCGTGTCGGCCTTCATAGGTGCTCGCTAACAGCACTTGCCCCAACAGCCTGCGAAGGCTATTCGGGGGATCTTTGCCTTTGTGTTTTGCGTGCCGTTGTTGCTTCTGTTTGGCCGGGTAGAGGGGGGCTAAAACGGGCGAGAAGAGATGGGTGGACTTGTCGACGAAGAGAACGCCAGCGGTGTCGAAATCGGCCTCCGTGGAGGAGGCTCGTGAAGGACCATAATGGGCAGCTATAGAGGCAGTCGCCCTCCAACAACAACGGAGGGCAGAGGAGCGACGCTCACAACAACGAGCGGAGCGCTGAACGGATACAATGCGGCAAGTTGGCACAGTGGGGTCGTGGGGAACACAGGTGGTGCATCTCCCAGTCATCTCAGTCAGTCAACCCATGGCAGCTGGGTGTGTCCCGTGACCTCCTGCACCTAGCCTGGCACAGTGGGCAGCACAGCTGGTGCATCTGCCAGTCATCTCAGTCAGTCAACCCATGGCACCTGCTGGGTCTGTCCCGTGACCTCCTGCACCTAGCCTGGCACAGTGGGCAGCACAGCTGGTGCATCTCCCAGTCATCTCAGTCAACCCATGGCACCTGCTAGGTCTGTCCCGTGACCTCCTACCGGCGGGACTTCGACAACTTCACGTGGCCTCAAAGGTCACCTAGCCTGGCATCTCCGATTAGCACGGTTGGATAAGTACGGTGCGAAAGAAGTTCAACATACGTGTACGTACAAGCGCCTTTGGTGACACCCCGTGCCACCTTGTGGCAAATGGCGGTTGTTGTTGTTGTGCCCTGTTCGCCTTCATGTGCTCGCTCACAGAACTTGCCCCGATAGTCCGTGAAGGTTACATTGGGATGTTTTGCCTTTGTGTTTGCAACCTGCGTGGTCGTGGTTGGCGCACTGAACTCCACATACCATGTGACCGATTTCCGACCACGGCTAATAGTGGCGAGTGATTTCTGAGCCATACACAGCCAGCCCTTCGTTCCCCACGTCGAATCAGCGTTAAATGAGTGCTGTGCATGATGCAAATGTGTAAACATCAACATTGGGGAGACAAAGGCGGCCGGTAATGGTGCTACCTACACCACACCGAAGTGTTCGCTAACAGCACTTACCCCAGTATTGCAAACATGTCGATCCCTTATCAGTGCCCTACCTTATTACAGACCAATTCGGATATTATTGATCACCCCGTGCGTGCCCTTATACATCTCAAAGTTCATTCGACAATGTCCCATCACAAGGGAGAAACACAAACAAAAATTAGTTAACAAAAAATGTGCCCGTATTGAAGCGGCTGTACGCCGTATGGACCTGAAAGCTCAATTTCCCTGTACAACAAATACGGGTAACCCGTGTGAGTTGACAACTACGGTATTGCTTCATGCATCATAGTAATAAAAATCGTAAGCTGACAGTACGAGACAGCTAGCAAACACCTCACGGGCAATCACCACGGGTTTTAATACAATTATTGATTGCGGTGAGGAACACCTGCTCACATTCAACTCGAAACTCACAGCCAATGAAATGATCACGTGAGGCTGGCAATGCCACAGTTCCTCCCATTGTATACGACACTGATGCTGTTACCCACAGTCAATCCGTCAGTCCGATTGGCACAATAATCTCATCTGAGCTGTCGTAGAGCGGCGACTGTGTCACTGATCTGGCTTCGGAGGCATTGAATAAGCATGGTTTCCGTCTCTGTGCTAAAGCTTCTTCAAGCTACTGCTGCGATACAAAGCACACGGGCAAAGTTGGAATATTGCTGCTGTTGTATCTGAGGGGTGGAGCACTTAGTTCCTACCCCACTGCCCCCGATAGAATTCCACTGGTCAACACACTTTTTCTGGCATAAGGTATTCCAACGGTTTTAAGGTAATTTTGGGGGTGCTGATTCCAAATCTGGCATCAGTTTTTGTCTATCACATCAGGTTCTTGAGATATCAAATATTGCATTTTCAATAAAAACTGCAGAAGAAAAATATTAAATAAATGTGGATATCTACATTAAATTATATTATAAACACACTATCTTAAAAAGACAGCATCATATTTTAACACTAAAGCAGTCACTGACTCGCAACAACTTGCAATCATAAGTGACAGAGTTAATTTCGGGTAAAATCAATGAAAATGGGGTATGCCGATAGCATAAAAATGAGATGTGATAGAGCAAATCTGAGATCAGATTTGGAATCAGCACCCTGAAATTAGTCTAAAACAGCTGCAAAAGTCCAGGCCAGAAAAAAATGTTTTTTTCTTGACCAGTGTTCTAGAAGGAGCAGTCATTTGCCCGTCACATACTTGTCACTCTTCTATCGCTCCTACTATAGTTGCTGTTGTTCCCGTTGATTATTCCACCACCCATGTTGAGGACCCGTCCAACCACCACGGCATCGCATTGTGTCTGTTCCAAAGCTCTACTGGACGACTGTGAAAAAGAGCTTCATAGCTCGTCGGATTCCTCCAGCATAAATACAACATTCTGTTCTGGGGTCTTTCGGTAAAGTCACGTAGATAGGTTCAAAGAAAATCATCAAAAATAACAGAAAACTACGACGTTTCGATCGCAACGCAAGTGGTCGTCGAAACGTCGTAGTTTTCTGTTTTTTATTTTCTTTGAACCTATCTACGTGACTTTACCGAAAGACCCAATAATATGAATTCCTGCAGTCACGAAAGCTTTAAATCAAGATTTTACAATATTCTGATTCTGAAGCTCTTGCTACCTAGGTCAATTGAAGAAACGTGTTTACACGCTAATCTATTACAACATTGACAGGGCTGCTTGTTGCTGACCGCTCGTCGCTTTGGGCCTGTGCTCAGCAATTGTGTGAAACAACAGCCTCATAGAAAGAGGCTGTTAGGGTTATCTTCGTGGATTCACGCGCGGTTTGTTGTTGTTGTTGTCGGTTGCTGTAGGTGTGTCTGCGTCTTCCTGCTCGTTGGATGTGCTTGTCCCGGTCATATTCTGTGACGAACATGACCGCACGATGCTGCTTTCTATAACAAAAACAAACGCGAATGGCTCCGTGCAACAGATAGCCAATTTATTTCTGGCGACTAAATTGACGAGTTGAACTAACCAGCCATCACGTATCGCGCGCTGTGTACAAGCCTCCAGACAACAAAGACAACAACGACCGCCCCCCCCTCCCCGTATAGCCTGGACAGAGTTGTTGGGGCGAGTGCTGTTAGCGAGTACCTAAGAAAGCCGGCACATCACGCGATAGGTTGGGTACCCCAGAACACTACACCCGGCCGCCTTTGTCTCCCCAGGTACTCATTTGAGGTTGAGTCGACCTAGGGGGAAGCCCAGGACGGGTTCAGACAATCGTCACCGGTGTTGGTGGCCGTGGGGTCGCCGGGTTCGTAGTGCAGGGCGCTGACCGCTACTCTGCCGCTCCCCACAAAAGCAACAACATCCGCAATTACACAAACAACAATAACAACAACAACGTCATCGGGCAAGTAGGCAGACACACAGACAGTAGTTTAGCGAGGGCGACAGACAGACAGACAGACTGGCAGGCATGCATGCTCTGTGTCTTTTTTGAAACCAGGACGGGAGCCCTCTGACACAGCACCGCGCGTTCGTTTATTTTACTTGCACGGAAGCCCTTGGCAAAAGGTGTGCGTGGTTCAGTCCCACGGTAACAAACACCGCATCATCGCAAACAGCTCGGATGCCCCCGCATGTGGAAAGTGTTTGCTGCTCAAAGTCACCCCGCGGACGGCACCGACAGCTACCCCGCGTGCCACATTCCTCACCCAGGAAGCACACGCGCCTCTCTCTCTCGACACTGACGGCTGCTCTGTGCTTCCAGTGTTCAGAGGCCTGCTTAAGGCGCGGCTCCGGCTGGAGCACGCCATGTACCACACACATGTTGGTGATGTGCGCGTCTTCTTCGAACGCTGGGTAGCCGGAAAAGCCCTCTGCACCAGCGTGGACGGCACCCTCGTGTTCACCTTCTGAAGCGCTCGCTCGTCACCGTGGCGTGCGCGATGACCACCACCACGTGACTTTTCTTTTGTATTGTGCGCGGTGCTTTCAGCGCCACAGCGCGTCGATTTGTAGCGTTTATTTTCTTTTGTTCTGCTGGTGACTTGGCGTATTTCATATTGAAATCGCCTCCAGTGCTTTTGCTGCTGGCGGCAATAAAAGTTGTTTAAAAGTCAAAAGTCTCCCTCTCTCTCCCCATGAGTGACCAGGGGTTGGCGACATGCGGATCCGAAACCCCGTGCGGCTCTTTAAAGGACTGCTTCGTGGCCGTTCTTGATTAAGGGCCGCCACTACCCGTCTCGTATTCACGTTGCAGCAGTGCGACTCTTGAAACATTGACAGGGGTTTTTTCATCACCGAATTCGAATTTTTTTTTTATCTTTTGTTTTTTTTCGTTGCCGACCTCTGCCCATGACTCTCCACCACCACCACCACCACCCTGGCATACCATCCAAAAACGAATACAGCAAAAACATAAATTTAGAAATATCTATGGGACACGTTTTGCCAGTATCAAAATGATGAAAACAGAACAGGCTTTTACCCTTTCTGGCAATAATTCAGGAGCTACTAAGATGTTCAAACACCAGAAACACCCGTTGCAAATTGACATTAACCGATTGACCTACACCAATGAGTTTTAGAAAGCATAAAATTGTAAACAGTTCTTCATTTAATTCCCCACCACCATCACCGCTGTCCATTCTCGCCACGACTCTCTCCCCCCATGACCCCTTATCGCTCTGCCCCGATTATTTTCTCTCTCTCTCTCTCTGCCAGCATCTCTACCCCCCCCCTTCCCTTATACGTTCTCTTTGCCCGTGTCACCCCCCCCTCTCTCTGCTTGTGACTCACCATGTGCGCCACTCTCTTCGCCGTCTGCAGACGGAATCCCGAAGCGTAACACAAATACCTCGCATTTTTACGTGCGCGTCTGCCAATGCCCTCCCCTATTGCAACAGAGATTTCCGTCTGAGTGGACTTTCACCTGCTATTCTATGCTTGCGCATTACAACGATATGTTCAGGAGCTCAACGTCGATGTCCGCTCACCACGACGAGAGAGCTTTAGGGGAGAGAGAGTTCGTGTCGCTGACCACAGTGGGGTTACTGTACGGTCCATGGTACGTGTTGCATGGCCACACTCGCACCGCTGTGCCTTGTGTTTTTAATTTTCCATTCACAGAGGAGATGTGCGCGTCGGCCTGTTGATGTTGAAATGCGGTTGATGGTTCCACCAGTCAGTGTCTTGGATGAGAAATGTCAATGGCAGTAGGTGCAATCTTAATTTTGGAGCTTGCTAAGTTAGAATTTAAGTGTGATAATTCCAAAGAGAGGACACAGGCAGAGAGAGAAAACAAAAAACAGAGAGAGAGAAAAAATATAAGCTTAAATCTTCCCCGTAGAAGTGGTTCAATCTTAATTTTGGAGCTTTCGTGACTGCAGGAATTATTCTTTGGTTCTTTCGGTAAAGTCACGTATAAAGATAAAATAATAAATTAAATAATAGCATAATACGACTTTACCGAAAGAACCAAAGAACAGTAGGTGCGATGTTTCGTTCTGCCCGCATCTGGGTGAGAGTCGAGGCCGATGGAAGCAGAAAGGGGGTGGGGATCGGGACTCGAGTCGGCAGGGAGGTGCATTGTCGAGGGCTTGATTGATGGGTAGATTGTCTAATAAACAATGAAAGTGACCTTCATCTCTTCCGACGCAAATATAAACTCGTGTTTTGGTCCATTCGCCTCCATTGGCCGTCCAGACCAGTGCTGTCCAGCCGCGCTGGCGTCAGCAAATGAATGGTGCGACTTTCAATGATGATACATTTAAAACACATGTACGGTCCTCGGGATAACACGCATCGACTGTCGTGCTTGTAAAAAAATGGAATTGTGTGTGCCAATCATACACGCCGTGATTGTCACGCTGAGAGTGGTTGAGCGAATTGTACAATTCGGGGCAGAACGAGAAGGGTAGAAACGAGACGAGAACAATCGCCGCTATCGAATCGAATATCGATACAGGACGTCGATCGACTCGTGAATCGGACTGTGTGGATGTGGGTATTTGTCAAAGCGAATTGTGAACCTCATGGCGGGACCCCGGGGTCCCATAAGCCCCCCCCTCCCCCCGGCTCTCGCAATAAACTGCGTCGTGACGTCATTTTATGTTTGTTGAAGGCGAACGACACGGCAATCTGTTCCTCTCGACGAGCTCTACACGATGCGCTCATCAAAGTTTCAACGTTTTGTTTCTTCTGCGCCTTCGCTGCTGCTGCTGATTGGACACGACACGGCAACAGAATGATCCGCGCCAAGGCGGGTCGCGGCGTTTATGTGCGCGGTGGGACGGAGTCGCCAAAAAGAAAACAATGAATTACGATTTCGACGTCCGTTTTTTCGGGGACCCCGGGGTCCCGCCATAAGGTTCATGTGACGCTGACGAGCTGTGACCGCTCTTCCTCATACTCGTGCAACGACTTCTGTCTGTCCTCCACCGCTACACTTGCTACCTGGTGCTGTAATTGATCTCTACGACTGTACGTGATCACTATGTCTGCACTCGATCTATAAAAAAGACGAATTTCTTTAGAACTGCTTTTTGTGTTTCGTTTTGTTGTCTTTCCCCCGCACTTTCGATCGGCATGGTTGGCTACGTACGGCGCGAAATAAATTCAACATCTTACACACGTTATCTCTATGGCTGTAAGTGCTCTCTACGGCTGTACTTTGTTTCGGTCCAGAGGTCTTCTCTTGAACGACTAAGCTTTTGATCTCAGCGGGTTATAACCTGGTTATAAGTAAAGGATTTGCACACGCACAGCATCACACAGACCTTAACAGACTGTTGGGGCAAGTCCTGTTAGCGAGCACCTATGAAGGACGGCACGGCACACGAGGGAGTGAGTGGCCAGCACCACGCCCGACCGCCTTTGTCTCCCCATTGGCGATGTTTACACACCGCACCAGGTACTCATTTGAGGCTGAGTCGACCTAGGGGAGGCCCGGGACCGGTTCAGATAATCGTCACTGGGTGTTGGCCGTGAGCGGGAATCGAACCCGGGTCGCTGGGTTCATAGCGCAGCGTAGCGCTAACCGCGACACTACCGCACACTCACGCACACACACACACGCACACACACGCATAATCACACACACGCACACACTCACGCACACACACGTATAATGACACACACACGCACACATACGCATAATCACACACACCCACACACGCATACACACACACGCACATACACACACACACGCATAATCACACACGCACACACACGCACATACACACACACACGCATACACACACACGCACATACACACACACACGCATAATCACACACGCACACACACGCACTGCCAGTTCCCCACGTCCGGCGTAGTGGACGGCTGAGACGCAATGGAAATGTGTGGCGGTTTCCAAATCCCGGGCCGGATTACTCACAACCGAACTTGGTTCCCCACGCTCTGGGGCACGGGAAAAGGGGCGGGGGGTGAGAATGTGGGAGACGGGGGGGGCGAGCGAGCGAGCAGAGCAGAGCAAGAGACGAGAGCGCTGTGGCGGGAAGAGCAGATCTGTCCCTCGGCGATGCTGGGATTGAACAGATCCCCGCTGGATCCTGCACCTTCCCACGGGATTTACAGAACCGGAGCGACGCACTGGACCGATCTGCACGCCCCACCCCCCAGACCACCCCCGCCCGCCTCCATCAGCGTCTCTCCTCGTGCGTGAAATTCAATCCATGCGGCGCGGAACCGTCTGGCACCGTCCGTGTCGTCGCTGCCGTCGCTGCTGCTGCTTCTGCCGTCGTCTGGCGAGCTGATCAAACAGGGCGAGCTGCGCATTCGCGTTTGACACGCGTTTTATACGACTTCAGCTACGCGTTACACTGCGTCTGAATGCAGCCGCTGGTCGATATGAAAGGCGCCTCTCTCCGCGATAACCCGGGCGGCTCCGCCCGTGCCCGGCTGAGTCGCGACGCGTCGTGACTCGCCGCTGTCACTTCTCAAAGCGCCGCTTCCAACGGGGAAACAACACGGAAGAAAGACGCGGAGAGAGGAACAGAGAGACGGAGAGAAAGAGAGAGAGGCTATCACGAGTCTGACTGCCGAGGCTTGCGTCTCAAGTCACCATGGTGTTCGAGCGGAACAGCACTCACATCCTTCCCATGCACACGGTGCGCACGTGCGCGGTCATGTTCTCCGTGGGTCTCCTCGGCAACCTCCTCGCGCTGGCCATGCTGATTCGCACCGCGGGCCGCTCCTGCATCAGCTGCAGCGGCAGAGGCGGCAGGACCGGCACGAGCGGCACCTTCAGGGCCGCCTGCGGGTGAGTGATGAGCGCGCCGAGTGGGACGGGTTGGGAGCGCGTGGCTGACACGTGGCGGTGTTGGGGCGCGTTTATGAGATCACAGCTCTGTTTAGATTGCTGGTGGACCGCGTGGACCAACCTCCAAGGTACGACTCCAACACCTTGGTTCGGAATGGTCGCTCGGCGCATCTTTGCGGCAAGACTTGGTCAAACGTGTTGCGCTTCAGTCAGTCTGTAAAATTGATCTACGGGACCCTTTTTGGTACGTTGAACTTCTTTCGCGCCGTACGTAGTCACCCGTGATAAATCGGAGGTGGAGATATGACGTGCTGCAAGACATGCGCAGGGCTGCGAGTTGGGCGCGCGGACGACAGTACAGCAAGTGGGTTGACGAGCACGTCGGCCGAGAGCGGATCTGTTCGGCGCTATCCCCTCGTCAGCGCGGTGGGGCTTCCCCGGCTTCCTCCCGATAGACAGCAAGACACCTCCTCTCCTAGCCGTATACTCAAAGGGGATTGGCGAAAAAAACATCGCTAAGGACCATCCAAACTTTCGATTTAAAGCTTTCGTGGCTGCAGGGATTCATCTTCTTGGTTCTTTCGGTAAAGTCACGTAGAAGGGAAGTAATACAATTATAAAAATAAAACATAATAAAATAATTCTCACGATGTTTCCGCCACAACGCAAGCAACCGTCCTCAGGTGAAGACCAGGTCTGTCGGGGAGACAGCGTCTGACAGACCTGGTCTTCACCTGAGGACGGCTGCTTGCGTTGTGGCCGAAACATCGTGATAATTATTTTATTATGTTTTATTTGTATTATTGTATTACTTCCCTTCTACGTGACTTTACCGAAAGAACCAAGAAGATGAACACCCAGACTGTGACAATGACTTGGGACTCGGAAATAACTTCCCCAGTCGCGTTGCTCATGAGCATAGCCGTCACAATCAGCAGAATGTGGCGCGCGAGTCGATCGAGTACCGGAAGTATCACACGCACGTGGCATTGTGGGGGCCGCGAATCACGCAACTGCAGTCACATGCGGGGGGAAGTATTGGCAATGTCTAAGACTGAAACAGGAAGATTTCCCCACAAATCTGGCCGTCGCCTGACGATGCTGGTTGTAATTACTGGCGAAACGTCGTACTCCGATTGTAAATGTTGTGGGTTTACTCTCCAACACACCGGTTAGTGCTGCACTGGTAACGAAATGCCACGTTTTGTTTACGTGACAACCCCTGACTAATTGGCTGTGTCGGGTGGTGGCGGGTTTAACGACACATTTATATTTACGCGATCTAACCCCCCACAAACCTCAATTATGGCTGATATTTGGTTCCAAAAGCCTCCTCCTACTACTGCTACTTGTAAAAGTGATCAGCAATAAAGCGAGTTACTGTGTTCTTAGGTTTTTTCGGTAAAGTCACGTAGGTAAAAAAATAAAATTAATAAAAGTAAAATAAAAAATAACATAATTTTTATTTTACTTTAATTAATAAAAGTAAAATAAAAAATGAAATATTTTTTATTTTACTTTTATTAATTTTAAATTTTTACCTACGTGACTTTACCGATAAAACCTAAGAATATGAATCCTTGCAGTCACGAAAGCTTCAAATCTAGAATTACTGTGTTTTGGGCCCGCGATTGTTGCGAATTCAAATCCCGGGGTTGGGAGTTGTTGACTCACAGCTATCACACCCCCGGGGTCATTCCTAATTGGTTACACCTTGTCGCTGGGTTGTAAAGTCACAACCGGTGGTTGTACAACTGGATGCGTTCATGCGCGTCAGGGGAATGTGGAATGAGACAAGGAACCGAGTTGCAGCGGCAACGAGATTCATTTCTTCGGTTGTGTTTTTATTTTAACCTGACGCTTGCCACCACCATCACTTCTGCTATTATCATCACCACCATCATCATCACAATGACCACCAACCTCCATCAACATTATCATAGTCACCTTCCCCCTGTGACCATCATCACAAACTGCATCGCCATCACCACCAATACCGTCGCTGCAACAATTAACTCGCCACTTTCTCCACGAATTAACCAAATCACCTGAACACCACTTCCAACACCACCACGATCATCATTATTATTGTTTTTGTAATACATGATTGTTAATTGTATAAACGCGTGCCGTGTAAGTTACAGATTTGCATCTATCTGTATACTTGTTTTGCTGTGCACGCGGTCAATCGACAGCACCTTGCAATGGACACGACCCCTTGCAAACGAAATGTTCCGTCTCAAGGTTTATCCAGGTGACATTTAAATGTTTAACACCACCACCACCCACTGATCAACCACCACCTTCCCCCACCACCACCACCATCAGCAACAACAGCAGCGGCGACGGCAGCGGCCGTGAGCTGGGTGCCTTCTACACCCTGGTTCTGGCCCTCACCGTCACCGACCTGCTGGGCACCTGCCTCACGAGCCCCGTGGCCATCACCGCCTACGGCCGCAACCTCACGGTGCCCGCGCTGGGCGGCGCGGGGCTTTGCACGTCCATGGCCGCGTGCATGCTCTTCTTCGGCGCCGCCACGCAGGGCATCGTGTGCGCCATGGCCGTGGAGCGCGTCCTCTGCATCAGCGTGCCGTTCGCGTACGCGGGCAGCGCGCACCGCGACGTCGTGCTGCGCGTCACCCTCGGCGTCATCTTCGCGGGCGCCTCGCTCCTGGGCGCCGCTCCCCTCCTGGGCATCGCCGACGCCGTGGTCTACGAGCCGGGCACGTGGTGCTACGTGGACATGCGCCCTCGCGGCGGCCGCGACGCGGCCGCGTTCCCGCTCGCGTACGCGTCCGTCATGGCCACGCTAACGCTCGTCACCGTGGTGTGCAACGCGTGCGTCATGGTGACCCTGAGCCGCATGATCAGGCGCAAGAGGGTCCTGCAAGCGGCAGGGCCCGGCGGCGCGGCCGGAGCTCGCGAGAGGCGCCGGATGCACCGTCAGGAGGAGGACAACCTCACTCTGCTCGTGTCCATCACCCTCATGTCGCTCGTCTGCACCACGCCGCTCACGGTACCCCGCTGGATTTTTAAACTGCAGCCGGCTTCAAGAAGATGGAGCCAATTTCAAAGCAGTACTGATTTGAAATGTCATTGAAATTGGGTCCGTCTTTTTGAAACACCCTGTATTTCCCGCTTTTTTTTCTCTTCATTTTACCTCGGTAAAGCCCACCGAGGTGTATAGCTCTTTTTCAGAAGCGACCTGGCTACAAATGATGGCTCAACGAAGTGACTTGTCGTGTGGAAATTAATAGCAGCCGAATACTGTAAAAGCACGTTTCGAAATGTTGAGGAAATAACCGGAGGTCCCGGAACAAAATACACGCGACCAGGGGGAGAGACGTACAAACAACTTGCTCTATACACCAGGCCAGGGAGATAACATCTCACCACCGCTCGTCCGTGTGTGTGTGTCCGCGTGTGTGTGTGTACGCGTGTGTGTGTGTGCGCGCGTGTATGTGTACGCGTGTGTGTGTGTACGTGTGTTTGTGTGCGTGTGTGTGTGTGCGTGTGTGTGTGTACGTGTGTTTGTGTGCGTGTGTGTGTGCGTGTGTGTGTGTACGCGTGTGTGTGCGTTTGTACGCGTGTGTGTGTGTACGTGTGTGTGTGTACGTGTGTGTGTGTGTGCGTCCGGCAAAACAACCTCCTACCTCCTCGCGGTGCCGGACGGGCAACACTGTCGTGGGCAGTGCTGTGGGGGGAGGGCCAATGCCCATTGGCCTCTCCCCTCATGGCGTCTGTGACCACCACAGTGGCTAAATGGGGGCTCTGGACGGGTGCGAGGGGCTGGTAACCCCTCCACCTTCAATTAACCACCACTAAACTACGAATTAAACATAAACCTGTAATTAATAAGCTTGTGCCGGAGGCCCCGGGGGGTCAGGCTTTTATGACGTCTCCTGGCCAAACCCCATTTGGCGGAGCCAGGAGATTGAATTTTAACCCTCGGGGCTCCTCCAGAAACAACGAAAAACCATTGCGGATGGCCACGTGGAATGTTCGAACGCTCACTGCGGAGGAGAGGCTGCCACTCCTCTGTCGGGAGCTGGACCGGTACCGCCTGGATCTCTGTGGCATTCAGGAGGTCCGGTGGACCGGTTCTGGCTCCTGCCACCATGAGGGGTGGACAGTCCTCTACTCGGGGCAGGAGACTGCCAAACAACAGGGTGTGGCTCTTCTTCTGAACAAAAGAATGAAGGGGGCGTGGGAGCGTGGCGGTGAGGTGTGGGAAGCTGTAAGCCGCAGGATACTTTGGGCTCGCCTTCCCATCAACCAGAGGCGAGGAGTGGTGGTCGTGGTTACTTATGCCCCCACCGAAGACGAACATCCGTGGAGGGATGCAGGCAAAGCCGATGAGTCGGACGCTTTCTATGACCTCCTGTCACAGGTGCTGGCTAAAGTGGCCACTCGGGACAGAGTCATCTTGTTGGGTGACTTCAATGCCCGAGTTGGTCATGATGCTGGCACCTGGTCTGGAGTGATTGGAAGGCATGGGCCAGATCAGCTCAATAATAACGGTAGGAGGCTGCTAGATTTTTGTGCAGCCCATGGGCTTGTAATTACCAACACGCTCTTCCGGCATCGGCGCATCCACACAACATCATGGATGCATGCCGGGTCCAAGCAAGAACATCTGCTGGACTACGTAGTGACGGACCAGCGGATGCGAGCCCATGTCCTTGACACCAGGACCTACCGTGGAGCTGATCTGCCCTCTGACCATCGACTAGTCATCTGTAAGATGCGCCTGCCATTCTTCCACTCCGGTGGTGGGTGTACACCCAGGATCCCATTCCAACCAAAAGTGGCCTGGTCTAAGTTAGCTGATGAAAGTTGCAAGCGAGAATTTCATCATCGCTTGCAGCTGGGGTTGGCATCGTCCCCCACTCCACCTGATGTCGAGGGTAAATGGGCGAGGTTTAAGACTGTGACTCATGCAGCTGCAATGGCTGCTTTGGGTACGCGGTCCAGACCTCCCCGGGAACCCTGGCTGACGGAGGAGGTGTTCAGGTTAATTGAGAAAAAGCGACAGGCCCACTCTCATCGCCTACAGCATCCCACGTCAGAGAATGAGGAGGTTTACCGCAGTCTTTGCTCGGAGGTTCGGAGAGCCGTGAGGCGCTGTAAGGATGGGTGGTGGTCGCGGGTTGCTGAGGAGATGGAGTCTGCCTCAGTAGCCCGCGATCACAAATCACTATTTAACTCCATCAAAAAAGTAACCTGTAGCGCCACACCTATTACCATCATTAGAGGAAAAAACGGTGATCCAATCTCCGACCCCCAGGAACAGGTTTGCAGATTTGCTGAGCATTTCTGTGAGGTCCTGGGGGAGGGAAAATCTCTCAGCCAGGAAAACATCATGGCACAAAGTGGGGATAACCCTGCTGAGGCTGCGGTGCCTCAAATATTGGAAAAGGTCACCCCCTGTGAGTGGCTGGCTGAGGTACCGGCTGTTGAGGAAGTACTGAGGGCGATCCGGAGTCTGAGACCAGGGAAGGCACCGGGCAGAGATGATCTCCCAGGCGAAATGCTGAGGGAGGGTGGCGTTTGTGCACAGACTGCCCTATATGACATCATAACAACAGTCTGGACCACTGGACGGGTTCCGCAGGACTGGAAGGATGCCCTGGTGGTCCCCCTCTTTAAGAAGGGGGACCGTACCGACTATAACAACTACAGGGGCATCTCACTCCTCAGCATAGGTGGGACAAAGTCATTGTTATGCAAGTCCAAGTCGAGTCGCAAGTCATCAAATTCATGACTCGAGTCTGACTCGAGTCCAAGTCACATGACTCGAGTCCACATCTCATAGGTGGGACAAAGTCATTGTTATGCAAGTCCAAGTCGAGTCGCAAGTCATCAAATTCATGACTCGAGTCTGACTCGAGTCCAAGTCACATGACTCGAGTCCACACCTCTGTCCTCAGTGTGCCGGGTAAGGTCCTGGCAAGGATTATTCAACATCGCCTTGCTAGGCATGCTGAGGAGAGGCTTGCGGAGCCCCAATGTGGTTTCAGGAAAGGGCGGTCCTGCACAGATGCCATATTTTCTGTCCGTCTGCTACAGCAGAGGTGTAGGGAATTCCAAAAAGACCTACATCTCTGCTTTATTGACCTGGTCAAGGCCTATGATACCATCAGTAGGACTGGGCTCTGGGTTGTTCTTCGTGCTTTCGGAGTCCCTGACCCTCTGCTCACGATCATTAAGGACCTTCATGATGGTGAGCGGGCCCGGGTAAAACTACGTGGCCGGGAGTCGGAGCCTTTCCCTGTACACCTTGGGGTGCGACAGGGATGTCCTCTGGCTCCCACATTATTTAACATCTATTTCGACTGCGTAGTTCGTGAAGCCTTCAATAGCTGTACCGGGGGAATTACCATTTGGTACAGATATAATGGGAGGCTGATCGACGCCCGGGTGCGATCAAGGGATGGCTCCCTATTGGTCAACCACGTTATGTATGCCGATGATTTGGTAATAGCTGCTCATTCAGAAGAGGAGTTGGAGACGCTGCTGCTGAGACTGGAGTGTGCCACTAAGAGGTGGGGCCTTACCATCAGCCCCACCAAAACTAAGCACCTGCCTGGGTATTTTGTACCATCGGGCACTCCGCCCCCACAACTCCCAATCGGTGATGGGGCAGTTGTGGAGAGAGTAGAGAGTTTTCCATACCTGGGCAGTGTGCTCATGACCGGCTCCAGTTTATCAGCAGAGGTCTCACTCCGAATCAGTCGAGCGGCAATATATTTTCATCGGTTGCGTAACGCTGTGTGGAAGCTACCTGGTCTGTCGCTCCGCACGAAGCTTCAGGTCTTCTCGGCCACGGTCATTCCCTCCCTTCTCTACGCTTGCGAAACGTGGACCCCCCTAGTGGAGCATCTTCGCCGGTTGGAAACATTTAGGCTGGCCTGCCTACGATCCATCCTGGGTTTAACCAGGCTGGATTGTGTGAGGAGCTCACAAGTCCTTGAAAGATCTGGGCAAAGTCCCATCAGTGAGCTCCTCCGGCAGGCAAGGCTGCGTTGGCTGGGTCATGTAGCCCGCATGCCCAGCCACCGCATGCCTAAACAGCTTTTGTTCGGCCGGATCGAGGGGGCTAAACGGGCGCGGCACGGGCTAGAGAAGAGATGGAGTGATGTGGTACAGGAGGACGTGGAGCTGAGTGGACTTGCCGATGACTGGTACCAGCGGTGTCAAGATCGGCCTCAGTGGAGGAGGCTCGTGAAGGACGCTACTGGGCAGTTGGAGGCAGTCGCCCTCCAACAACAACGGAGGGCGGAGGAGCGACGCTCACAACAACGAGCGGAGCGCCGGGTGGCTAAAGCACAGCAAGTTGGCACAGTAGGGGGCACAGGTGGTGCATCAGCCAGTCATCTCGGTCATCTCGGTCAGTCGACCCGTGGCACCTGGGTCTGCCCCGTGACCTCCTGCCAGCGGGCGTTCGACACTTCACGTGGCCTCAGGGTGCACATGGCCTGGCACAAGCGTCGTGGTGACGTCACCGCCACTTAGTGGCGAATGGCGGTTGTTGTGTGTGCGTGTGTGTGTGTACGCGTGTGGGAAGCGGCGGTGTCGTGGTTAGTGCGCCGCGCTACGAACCCGGCGACCAGAGTTCGATTCCCGCTTACGGCCAACACCGGTGACGATTATCTGAAATGGTCTGGGGCCTCCCCTAAATCGACTCAGCCTCAAATGAGTACCTGGTGTGTAAATATCGCCGTTGGGGAGACAAAGGCAGCCGGGTATGGTACTGGCCACCCACACCCCAGCGTACCGTGCCGGCCTTCATAGGTGCTCGCGAACAGCATTTGCCCCACAAGTATGTTAAGTTTATACGGGGGATCTTTATCTTTGTACACGTGTGTGTAGCCCTTTTATCAGTCTAAATGTTGGTTATTGTTTATTTCTTTCTAAACCAGCTCACACAGCTCGCCATCAGTACAAATAATATATCACCGGTTCCTTCCGATGAAACTGTGGTCCTTACGTGAGTGCCGTGACAGATGCACGTCACTGATGGTGGTGGTGGTGGTGGTGTAGAGAAGCCGGAACGGACGAGGCAACTTTATCAGCGCCAGACACCCAACGTGAATGAGACTGCATTGCGTCTGAGTGCCCTGACACTGGTCAAGGCTGCTTTGCCCTCCAGCACCCCCGGGTCGCGTTGTACACTAAAAATGCAACACCGTGTTGTGTCCGCTAGGCGGCACCACTACCACACAAGCCAAACACAAAGCGGTTCCTAAGAAATGAGTTTTCAAGATTTCACCTTTCCGTCTAGATTGAAAATGCATTTGTTTAGAACTTCTGTTGTTGTGCTTAGTTTGCAATCCTTCCCCCGCTCCTCCAAATAGCACCACCTGTGCTCAAGATCGGCCTCCGTGAAGGAGGCTCGTGAAGGACGCTAATGGGAATCTAGAGGCAGTCGACCTCCACAACGGAGGGCAGAGGAGCGACGCTCTCACGACAACGAGCGGAGCGCCGGACGGCACAGTGGGGAGGGGGGGGAGCACAGGTGGTGCATCTGTCAGTCATCTCAGTCAACCCATGACACCTCGGTTTGCCCCGTGACCTCCTGCCAGCGGGCCTTCGACAACTCCACGTGGTTTCAAAGTTCACTTAGCCTGGCACCTCCGATTAGCACGGTTAGCCACGTACGGTGCGAAAGAAGGTCAACATACATACACAGCGCGCTGAATGTGATGAATATTTTCTGTGGCTCGTCAACCAATGTAGAAGGCAACGTTTTTGTCAAGGAACATTTCAAGTAAAATCGCGGCCGTGTTAAAGACGAAACAGGAATTCACGGAAAAGGTTTAGGAAAAACGTGGAGACAGTGCCACACCTACGATTTTTTGTTTTTACATTATTACATATATCCTGTATACTTAAGTAACCGTGACAAGCTACCGTTAATGCCTTTTTCCAAAAAATATATAATAAAGTGGCTAAATTAAATTAAATTTGGGACGCCCATTCCAGCTGCCCTTCTTCTGTAAGTCGAGCGCTTTACTCGCCGCACCGCCTGATCCAGGGGTCGGCAAACCCGCCACTCCGGAGCCGAATGCGGCTCTTTACGGACCCACCGTCTTGTGCTCACGTGCATTGCAGCTCCTGAAGTATTGAGTGTTATTACCAAGTTATATATATATAAAAAATGGCCCTTATTATTTCGGTTTGACCAGATGAGCGTCAGCCTACCGCAGCTCAACATCCGAGGGTAACGGGCATCACAGAGGATTTGCGCAGCGGACAGACCCGCGCTGTTTCCCCGAGCTCACGGGATCCGCCGTGCCCTGCACCCTATCCCCCCCCCCCCCCACCGCAGGTCCGTGCGATCGTCAACGCCGTGACCTCGAAGTCGGATTACCACCGGGACCTTAACGCTCTGCGGCTGCACGCCTTCAACCCCATCCTGGACCCCTGGATGTACCTGCTGGGGCGCCATTCGTTCTTCGTGCGTCTGCGCCGCTTCGTGCGCCACCTGTGCGGCTGCTGCCCGAGGCCGCGCCGAGGGAGGGAGGCCCCGGGGAAGGTCTCCCGCAGCGCCGCGTCAGGACTCCGCAGAGCGCTCGCGGACACGGGGGCTGAGAGGAGCCTCGTGTCGGCTCGGCGTGGCGAGCAGCAGTCGCTGGAGCAGCAACAGCAGCCACGTGATCCAAACCATCATCCTCAGCGGGAACACACGGAGCAGCAGCAGCATCAGCAGCATCAGCCACGTGATCCAAACCATCATCCTCAGCGGGAACACACGGAGCAGCATCAACAGCAGCAGCAGCAGCGTGATCCAAACCATCATCCTCAGCGGCAACACACGGAGCAGCAGCAGCAGCAGGATCCAAATTATAATCAGCAACAGCAGCAAGTGCAGCAGCAACAACAATCCCATCATCAGCAGAAGCAGTGGCAGTTGGGGATGCTGGGGCGGAATTGTCAACTGCAGCAGCAGCAGGTACAGCTACAGCAGCAGCAGCAGCAGGTACAGCAGCAGCAGCAGCTTTGTCATTTGCAAAAGCAGCAGCTGCAGATGGTGCCACATGAACAGCAATGTCTAGATAAGCAACAATCTCATCAGCAGCAGCAGCAGCATAAACAGGAACAGCATCGTAATCTACAGCAGCAGTAGCAACGGTCGAGGCGGCAACTGATGGAGTAGCACAGTAATTTGCTGCACGTCAATGATCAGCAGCAGCAGTACGAGCTACCTACTCCTTCTGCTCGTGGTGCACGGTACCCACCAGCAGTTGGTGAGAGTACTTGGCTTGTGCCTCCTCTAGGTCGACTCAAGAGTAAAGTTAGCAATTGCTTGCAGTGTGTTCAACACTAGCACGAGAGAGACAAAGGTGTCCCCGTGTAGGCGTGCGTAGTATTTGCCACACCGCACCCCCGTGCTCTGAGCCAGCCTCAATAGGTGCTCGCTAACAGAATTTACTTCTACAATCTATACGGCTCAACAGTATACCTTTCAGATCCCGAGATATCTACACTGTTGGAAGAAGGCTTCTCCGTTCCGTCGTAACCCCGCACGGGTCCTACGATGCCACAATCCATCTCCCTTCTCAAAATCAACTGATCTCATCACTCCATCTTCGCAAGGATCAACGTCTTTGGCGAGCTGGTCCATCACCATCATACCCTCTAGACATGACGTGCCCTGCCCAGGCCTGCTTACTTTTGTATTATTATAGCAGTCATTTGTGCTTGTTCTTTGATCCATGCGTTCCCCTCCCTGGCTCTCATTGTAATACCCAGCATGCATTTCTCATTGTAATACCCAGAATGCATCTCATTGTAATACCCAGCATGCATCTCGCATTGTAATACCCAGAATGCATCTCTCATTGTAATACTCAGTATGCATCTCTCATTGTAATATCCAGAATGCATCTCTCATTGTAATACCCAGCATACATCTCTCATTGTAATTCCCAGCATGCATCTCTCATTGTAATACTCAGAATGCATCACTCATAATACCAGAATGCATCTCTCATTGTAATACCCAGAATGCATCTCTCAATGTAATACCCAGCATGCATCTCTCATTGTAATACCCAGAATGCATCTCTCATTGGAATACCCAGCATGCATCTCTCCACGCTTCTTTGCGCCCTCTTCATAATCGGTCACCAATGCCTTTGGCAGTGTTCCCACCCGCAGGGTCATTGCGAAACTCTCCCCGAATTGAATGTCACAATTCACCGCTCATCCCGGTACGCACGCACACACGATGGGCCAGTCGACGGACGCCGCACGCCCGAATCACCGAGCCTGTCCGTCGCTAAGGGTTGTGAGCGTACGCACGCCAATAAACAACATCCTTGACGCCGGACTGACCGTCGCCAATACGAAACAGGCCCGGGGCGTGTTCATAACTCGCGGATAACAACGCCACCCGCATGACATGAGGGATGGGGTGGGGGATAAGGTCAATGGGACCTCATCCTCCTCCTGCCACTCATCTGAGTAGGGGGGGGGGGTGAGTGGGAGGATGGAAGCGAGGTGAGTAGCCGGTAGAGTTGAAGGAAAAGCGCCACGCGGGATTCGATTACCTTTTTTCCAGGTCACAGGAGCCCCTCCACGCGCGCGTCGCTTTGCTAAATAAACACGCGAAGGGGGCGAGACACGCGTCTGCCACTTCTCTGCGCGTGTCTCTTTTTAATGTGCAATATGTCGCAGCGCATGATGTTGATTGTTTCATGGCCAGCTTTCTAAAAAGCACTCCAGCCCGCCTGCTCGCTCCTCTTTTTTTATTTGATAAATGTGATCTCCATCCGCCTTCGATAATCGCCAGTGACACTGTGGCCTTCCGATGAAAAATTTAATAACAGGAGACGTTTCGGGCAATGGTCCTTCTTAACATGCACAGAGACCAGAGAGGTAGAGTGGAAACGAGTTCCCAACTCTAAACGTCGCCTGTGCTCTACTTTTGCGTTAAGGCCACGGTGTTACGAACGAACGTTAATGCCTAACGTGTTAAGTTATTTGTGCATCACTGCCGACTCAGCAGCAGCAGCTGCATCGTTTAATAATGTAATGTATTCAACAGTTACGCTAGACCAGGGGTCGGCAACCAAAACAACAACAAGAAGATGTTTTATTTCCCAATTCAATAAAAGAAAATGAGATTTTAAGAGCCGCAATGCACCGTGGGTGAATACGAGACGGTTGGCCCTGCGCCCGATGTACATCGTCCACAGCAGTGTTTCCTCCAACACTCAATTCTCCCCACAGTTTATATTATTTGAATGAAAGGCTATGTACATACCGATATTCGTACGTGTATGTGCACGTGTAATTTCTCGTATTTTGTACGTATAGTATTTATACCGTAGATGCAAGTACAGTGTGTGTATGTATGTATATAGAGAAATGTGTTTAAAATGTACACGCGTAAGTTAGTGCGAGCGTAGAGTCGTGTGTAGTGTGTCTGTGTAAGTACGCTTACATGTAAACACGTATGTACGCTTTACATGTAAACACGTGGAAACCACCATCGTCGTTATCATCCTCACCACCAGAGGTTACCCCGTACAACCATGGGTTAACAAATTCAGTGTTGTATTTCAATTGTAACGCGGTTACTCTGGCGAAGATTTCTTCGGGAATTAAATTGAAACAAAAAAAAAACGACTTACGGTCCGTCTCTCTCCGCGTACAAATGAATCGGGATTTTTTTTTTTTCCTCGTCAGCCTATCGTCGTTAATTTGGTTCATTTTTTTTTGTTTAGGCCAGGGTAGTGCCCATGAAGGTAAGAAGCTATTTCTGCAACGGCAAAGATGACCCCAGGGGAGTTGGTGGGGGGGGTGGGAGGTATTTCAGGAGATTACTGCCAGAAAGCATTGGGGGAGTAGCGTTGGGGTAGAGAGGTCTACCGGGGGGAGGGGGGGTAAGGGGCCCTCCCTCCTGGTCTCGTCTCTGTGTGCGTGTCCTGGTGCTGACACAAGTGACGTCACGGGCAGGTCGAGGCCGCCGATTGGCTCCCGCGCGCGCGGCTCAGACAGGCGACCACGTGCGATGCTCCAGGAGCAACGAAGGCGCTCTTGCATCGCGTAGGCCTCTTAGGGGCCGTCCATAAATGACGTCATGCGATTTTGGACGATTTTTGACCCCCCACCCCCTTCGTCACACGGCGTCACAAAAAGTCAGACCCCCCCCCCCCTATCAAATATGATGTCACAAAGCTCTGCCCCCCCCTCCAAAAATAAAACATGTTTCAAATCGCTTTAAACTATTGTCATTGTAGTGCGTATTTAATGTGGCGCTGCACTCTGATATTGTAGGAGAAAAATGTATTAAAAAGTCTATTTAATTAAGTAGAACGTGTTGTCTATATTTATTTAAAGTTGCGCATTTTGATGTGACGTCACATTTCTCAACCCCCCCCCCCCCTCGTCACACATCGTCACAAATGTCTGACCCCCCCCCAGGTGCGTGACGTCATTTATGGACGGCCCCTTAGCTATTTTTCTATCTATGTGACTTTACCGAAAGAACCAAAGAGATATTCAAACACCAAATAGATACCAGTTTGCAAGGAATCATGTCTGCAGTAACCACGCGTTGAACATGCAAACAAACACAAGCTCTGATAGATAATAAAGAAGGCCTTCTCTTGTGTAGGCCAATCAGTTTTAACGACAATGCAAATATTATCAGAGAAATTCTAGATCAGAAGTTGTCGTGACTGCAGGGATCCATACTCTTTGGTTCTTTCGGTAAAGTCACGTAAGTAGAAAATAAAATCAATTAAATCACGAAGTTTCGAATGCAACACAAGCCATCGTCTTTGTAACACCTCCTGTTTTATTGCGAGAAAAGGGTAAGACCTATTCTTATGTTTCAGACGAAACGCCGCAGCAGCAGCACCGTAAAAAGTGGAAACAGCCTCAGTCACACAGAACCTATCGGGCGAATCAATACGCAGTACACGGTGATGACGGGAAACATGCAGCCACGGCTATAAAGCCTGCAGCACCGATTCACTTCCCAGCGATCCGTGAACCTGGTTTGTTTAAAGCCCCCAAAACCACCGTTGCTTTGCTGGATCCGTTGTGTTTGTTTTGATTGCTTACCAATAATTCACGAGGACAACCATTTTTGGGAGGGAACAACCTATTTCGCAAGAATGTCCAGGATGTCAGCTGAGTCATCGTATTGTTAAGAGCGCTCCACCTTTACGGTGGAGTCAATTCAAATGAATAATGATTATTATTATTACAAGGGAATTTACGGTCAACACAGGCCTATATAAATATATATATATTTTATAGGAGACCTACTCTACAAGTAACAAAAACTCAATAACGCAGCCTTCAAATGCCATTACCCGAAACGTCGCCTTGTTCTATTTTCCTTTCAACGCGGAGTTACTGACGGTGTATTTTTTGATAATTGTTTTTTTTTACCCTTTTGGCGTCATCTGGTCCAACACCATGTTGGTCCAACACCATGTGAGACTAGGCTCTAAGGAAAGCTGTCTCGGGTGTGGACCAATCAACTTCAAGGACAGTGCACATACATTATCAGAGTTATGCTTTTTGTTCGCATTATGACTGCAGGTATTGTGGTCTATGCAAACATGACTCTTTGTAAAAAAAAGTGTCAGTTTTGTTGCCAGATAGAAGGGTAAAAAAAAACAATTATCATATTTTTTACTGACAAATGAGGTTCCAATGGTGGTGTATCTTTTGTTCGTGAACTGTCCATCACTTGTCGCTGGAGGGCAGCAGCGAAGATCTCTTGCCGTGATTCAGTCATCATCGCGATCTCCATGGGCAGAGAGCCCCCCTGGAGGTGCCCATTCCGTCAATCCGTTTCCACTTTCCTCTGTCTCGTGCCAACATGCTCAAGTAGTGCCGCATCTTTCTGCCACCGATCTCTGATTTCGTCGTCAATCCATTATCTGGGAGGTCTTCCTCTCTCTCCCGAACCACAACACACTTTTAATTGTCCTGTTGTTGCCCACGCTACGACTACACGTGTATCCAAACAGTGGCACTTGTATTCTCATCGCTGCCTGCATCATCAGGTCGTCTACGTTGGTCAATCTTTGGGTCCAGCTTAGATGCGGCAGTATCCTTCTGTAGCAATGCATTTCGAGTGCCAATAACTGATCTCTTTGATACGGGTGTTTTTGTGGGTTAGATCGCGTAAATATAAATGTGTCGTTAAACCCGCCACCACCCGACACAGCCAATTAGTAATCTAATCCAAAACCCTCCCCCTATGTTATGAAGGATATTAGTCGCGAAAGCCTACGTGTTATACTGACGAATCTTTTTAATGTCCAAGTCTCGCATGCATACAAAGTTGTACTTAACACGCACATCCTTGAGATGTTCAGTTTGGTCTTACGTTATAAAATCCTGCTAACACTCCTTTTGCCTCTGCGACACTCACTCTTTTGACTTTCGTTCAGTCGTTGTCCCATGTCAGTAGACTTCCCAAGTTACACACATTCCTTTATATTCACAACCTTGATTCTGTTTTCTATCATCACTTCTTTCTCAATGTCCTCCCTTCCGAACACCATCGTCTTTATCTCTTCCGCTTTAATCCTCAGTCCTGCATCCTGCCCCAACTTATTCAGCGTATGAACACTTTCCTGCAGCGCTACGCAACTTTCTTCCGTCGGATCTACGTCGTGCGCGAATGAACACCAGAATTCAGTCAATTCTGGTGTTCATTCAGAAAAGAGCCTCAGACCTATTCTATTCGAACCCCACACACCTGCATTGATGCTTTGTACAGCAGGAAAACATTTGATTTCGAGAAGCCATTGTAAATTATGAGAGGTCGCAGATAAAGACATGGGAAGCTGAATTGAATCATGAAAAGTAACGACAAACCCGAATGTGCACGAAGGTCTTCAATCGGTGCACATGAGCTGCTGCGGCAGATGGATCACAACAAAAAGTGGACGATGGCAGACGGGAATGGATGAAACGGTGGCGAAGACGCGTGGGCAGATGACAATCTGTGTTAGTTCCGACCGCATGAATGTGGAATGCCCACGTGTGACCGCGCCTCGATCGCGTGACCGTGTCCGAGAAGAATCGCGGCGCCGTTCGTCCGGAGAAAGGAAGCTCTTTTGTTTGTCCCGGCGAGAAGATTTAAGAGCCGGGGGGGGGGGTGAGAGCCGGGAAGCTCCCCTCCTCGTCATCATCTGTCCGGGCGAGCGAGCGGGCGACTCGTTGCGTGCGAGTGCCTCGAGTGAGTCACCCTCTCGGATTCCCGGAACAAAACGTCGTGACGCTGCGTTGGCAGTGGCGCACGAGAGTAAATCACGACTCGTTGATTCTAGATTTGAAGCTTTCGTGACTGCAATGATTCATATTCTTAGGTTTTTTCGGTAAAGTCACGTAGGTAAAAAATTTAAATTAATAAAAGTAAAATAAAATAAAATATATTTTAATTTTACTTTTATTAATTAGAATTTTTTACCTACGTGACTTTACCGAAAAAACCTAAGAACACGACTCGTTGGTCAGTAACACGACCGTCGAGAGACGAAATATATAATGGGCGTAATTGTTTCGGCCAATAAACCCACATTTGGATATCATCTTGCTGCTATGATAAAGGGCCATGGGCCGAAACGTCGCATGTTAGATATTTATCTTTGGGCAGTGTTACTGACGAATGGGTTGAGTTCGTATAGTGCTTGGAGACCTGAGTACACCCCTAGCTGCCACTGCTATTCAGAATGGCCTGAAATCAAATGTATAATTGCGGATGACTGCTGCAAAGTATGATCTTGAGTTTTGATTATAGTGTGCTGATCTTTAAAGGTGTATTGAAATATTTTGATTCTGTAACTGATACTCCTGCTGTTATGGAGTGACTCATGCAGCCAGCTATGGCTGCAAAGTTTGGTCGTACATGTTGTTTATATCGTTTATTGTTACATTTCAATCACAGTTCCTATGATCACTGTTACATTTTGTTATAGCTTTATTTTGGTCACTTTGAAAACGTTTGGTTAGCCATGTTTGTTTGCTGAAGTACAGAGTTAAGACTGATGGCTTTAATCTAAATTGTCTTAGGGTTGTTATTGTTTGACTTGCATCCCACTGGGATTTTTTGCACACACCGTTGAAATACGGTGTTTTTTCTGGAATACTTTGATGTCTATTCCAGTATTTTTTTGTTGTTTGTAGTCACTTTAAGATGTTTCTTGTTCATGTTTTTGTTTTGTTGCGGTTGCACCCGAGTGAAGAGCCGCATGGCTCACAGGGTTATACCTAATACATGAAACTGAAATGAAACTGAGTACATGCGCGTTGTACGGCCCTTTGTCAATAAACTGCTGAATCAGAGGCTCCCTAAAAAAACAGAGAGGCTCCCTACGCCGGCTCGCTTACCGTGGGGATCGTTTGACCATACTTCACCGTGCTGGTCTGTGGCGGCGAGGGGGAGGGGGGGGTAGGATCAGTTCAGATACCACAAGCCACTGATATTAGCCGTGACTGGCCGTCAAACTCAGGCCGCCCGGTTCATATCGCAGCGTGCGAACCAGAGGTCGCAAACGGGTTTTGATTCCTTACCCGTACCCGTACCCGGCCGCACCAGGGTCGCAAATGGGTACCCGACACCCGTACCCTACCTGATATCCGGCTACCCGTACCCGGCCGGGTACGGGTACCCGTACCCTACCCGAAATGAGTGACAAACGGTGACTCACCAGTGACTCACGGCCTACCCGTACCCGTATCCGGCCGCACCAGGGTCGCAAACGGCTAACCGTACCCGGTCGGGTACGGGTAGCCGGGTATCAGGTAGGGTACGGGTGTCGGGTACTCGGTTGCGACCTCTGGTGCGAACCACCGAGTCGCCGCTCCGTCGTGCCCGGCAGAAGCGTTGTCGCTGTTCGCTCGCGCCACGCCTCTCTCGCACCAATCACCGCAGTCACTTCGCTTCCTCGCACCGTCAACAACTGTCAATGATAAACTAACGAACCCCCCCCCCCAACAGGACACCAGTTGAGGTTTTAGTGGGTTTCTTTTTCTCGCCGGATAAATCAAATGTGTGTGTGTTGTGTATAGATCGTGGGGAGCGGTGGTGTAGCGGTTAGCGCTACGCTGCGCTATGAACCCGGCGGCCCGGGTTCGATTCCCGCTCACGGCCAACACCGGTGACGATTATCTGAACCGGTCCTGGGCCTCCCCTAAGTCGACTCAGCCTCAAATGAGTACCTGGTGCGGTGTGTAAACATCACCACTGGGGAGACAAAGGCGGTCGGGCGTGGTGCTGGCCACCCACCCCCTCGTGTACCGTTGCGGGCTTGTGTGGGATCGTGTTATGCACTCGCGGGCAATGTTTAGACGTCGGAGTTAGAACCAGGGCTGGGCTTAGGGGCGAAGGTTTAAGGGTCATGGTTAGAACCATATATATGTCTGAAGGCTTTGGGTTTACAGGTCCGGGTTAGTAGCAGGGACGGTTTTAAAGATTAGGAACCAGGATTAGCCTGTTCTGGGTCAAGATGAGGGCCACGGATGGGTTTCAGGATTAGGGGTCAGGGGTCAGGGCTAGGACCAGGCATGCGTTTGAGAGTTAGGGTATAAGGGGGTCAGGATCAGGGATGGATTTAAGCATACAATTTAAGATCACGGCGTTTTAAGAACACGGATTGTGCGCTGCCGTGGCGAGGTGTAAACTCCCTCACCTTACCCACGGCGTGGGTTTCATCCCGACCCCGACCCCTGCATATTTAGAGTTTGCGTGTCTCTCTCTCCTCGTGGTCGCGTGGACTTTTCTCCGGGTCCGCGGGGTTTTCCCTCCACATTTAGAATCAACGACGTCACGCGTTTAGAGTCATTGGTAGCTGTAGATGCCCACGTGATAAGCCTCCAATTCGTCGAGCTGTCGTTGGTGTCCAGGTCGCCTCTGAAAAATAGTTCCATCGCTCGGCGGGCCCTTGGGGGCCGTCCATAAATGACGTCACGCACCTGGGGGGGGGGGTCAGACATTTGTGACGATGTGTGACGAGGGGGGGGTTTGAGAAACGTGACGTCACATCAAAATGCGCAACTTTAAATAAATATAGACAACACGTTCTACTTAATTAAATAGACTTTTTAATAAATGTTTTCTGCTACAACATCAGAGTGCAGCACCACATTAAATACGCACTACAATGACAATAGTTTAAAGCGATTTTAAGCATGTTTCATTTGGGGGGGGGGCAGAGCTTTGTGACGTCATATTTCAGGGGGGTCTGACTTTTTGTGACGCCGTGTGACGAAGGGGGGGGGGGGAAATCGTCCAAAATCACGTGACGTCATTTACGCGCTAATTAGCTGGGCCACTTCAAAGCCTCTGCACCCCCCCCCCCCCATGGGAAGGGTGGTCACGCTGCCCCCCCCCGGGGGGCACCACAAGGGGCCGCTAGGACGCACTTCCTCACCACCAGAACCTCGTCACTTCCTCTCCACCTCGTCACCTGAGTCTATGGGCAGTGCTGAGTCTATGGTGCAGTGCTGAGTCTATGGGCAGTGCTGAGTCTATGGGCAGTGTTGAGTCTATGGTGCAGTGCTGAGTCTATGGTGCAGTGCTGAGTCTATGGGCAGTGCTGAGTCTATGGGCAGTGCTGAGTCTATGGGCAGTGCTGAGTCTATGGTGCAGTGCTGAGTCTATGGGCAGTGCTGAGTCTATGGGCAGTGCTGAGTCTATGGGCAGTGCTGAGTCTATGGTGTAGTGCTGAGTCTATGGGCAGTGCTGAGTCTATGGGCAGTGCTGAGTCTATGGTGCAGTGCTGAGTCTATGGGCAGTGCTGAGTCTATGGTGCAGTGTTGAGTCTATGGTGCAGTGTTGAGTCTATGGTGCAGTGTTGAGTCTATGGTGCAGTGTTGAGTCTATGGTGCAGTGTTGAGTCTATGGGCAGTGTTGAGTCTATGGTGCAGTGCTGAGTCTATGGTGCAGTGTTGAGTCTATGGGCAGTGTTGAGTCTATGGGCAGTACTGAGTCTATGGTGCAGTGTTGAGTCTATGGTGCAGTGTTGAGTCTATGGTGCAGTGTTGAGTCTATGGTGCAGTGCTGAGTCTATGGTGCAGTGTTGAGTCTATGGTGCAGTGCTGAGTCTATGGTGCAGTGTTGAGCCTATGGGCAGTGCTGAGTCTATGGGCAGTGTTGAGTCTATGGTGCAGTGCTGAGTCTATGGTGCAGTGTTGAGTCTATGGTGCAGTGTTGAGTCTATGGGCAGTGCTGAGTCTATGGGCAGTGTTGAGTCTATGGTGCAGTGCTGAGTCTATGGTGCAGTGTTGAGTCTATGGTGCAGTGTTGAGTCTATGGGCAGTGCTGAGTCTATGGGCAGTGTTGAGTCTATGGTGCAGTGTTGAGTCTGTGGGCAGTGCTGAGTCTATGGGCAGTGCTGAGTCTATGGGCAGTGCTGAGTCTATGGGCAGTGTTGAGTCTATGGGCAGTGTTGAGTCTATGGGCAGTGTTGAGTCTATGGGCAGTGCTGAGTCTATTGGCAGTGTTGAGACTATGGGCATTGTTGAGTATGTGGGCAGTTTTGAGTCAATGGGTAGTGTTGAGTCTATAGGTGGCAGTGTTGAGTCTATGGTGCAGTGTTGAGTCTATAGGTGGCAGTGTTGAGTCTATGGGCAGCGTTGAGTCTATTGGCAGTGTTGAGTCGATGGGCAGCGTTGAGTCTATGGGCAGCGTTGAGTCTATGGGCAGTGTTGAGTCTGTGGGCAGTGCTGAGTCTATGGGCAGTGTTGAGTCTATGGGCAGTGTTAAGTCTATGGGCAGTCCTGAGGCTATGGGCAGTGCTGAGTCTGTGGGCAGTGTTGAGTCTATGGGTAGTGTTGAGTCTATGGGCAGTGCTGAGTCTATGGTGCAGTGTGGAGTCTATGGGCAGTGTTGAGTCTATGGGCAGTGTTGAGTCTATGGTGCAGTGTTGAGTCTATGGTGCAGTGTTGAGTCTATGGGCAGCGCTGAGTCTATGGGCAGTGCTGAGTCTATGGTGCAGTGTTGAGTCTATGGGCAGTGCTGAGTCTATGGGCAGTGCTGAGTCTATGGTGCAGTGCTAAGTCGATGGGCAGTGCTGAGTCTATGGGCAGCGTTGAGTCTATTGGCAGTGTTGAGTCGATGGGCAGTGTTGAGTCTATGGGCAGCGTTGAGTCTATGGGCAGTGTTGAGACTATGGGCAGTGTTGAGTCTGTGGGCAGTGCTGAGTCTATGGGCAGTGCTGAGTCTATGGTGCAGTGTTGAGTCTATGGGCAGTGCTGAGTCTATGGTGCAGTGTTGAGTCTATGGGCAGTGTTGAGTCTATGGGCAGTGCTGAGTCTATGGTGCAGTGTTGAGTCTATGGGCAGTGCTGAGTCTATGGGCAGTGCTGAGTCTATGGGCAGCGTTGAGTCTATTGGCAGTGTTGAGTCGATGGGCAGTGTTGAGTCTATGGGCAGCGTTGAGTCTATGGGCAGTGTTGAGACTATGGGCAGTGTTGAGTCTGTGGGCAGTGCTGAGTCTATGGGCAGTGCTGAGTCTATGGTGCAGTGTTGAGTCTATGGGCAGTGCTGAGTCTATGGTGCAGTGTTGAGTCTATGGGCAGTGTTGAGTCTATGGGCAGTGCTGAGTCTATGGTGCAGTGTTGAGTCTATTGGCAGTGTTGAGTCTATGGGCAGTGTTGAGTCTATGGGCAGTGTTGAGTCTATGGGCAGCGCTGAGTCTATGGGCAGTGTTGAGTCTATGGGCAGTGTTGAGTCTATGGGCAGCGCTGAATCTGTGGGCAGTGCGGAGTCTATGGTGCAGTGTGGAGTCTATGGGCAGTCCTGAGTCTATGGGCAGCGCTGAGTCTATGGGCAGTGTTGAGTCTATGGTGCAGTGCTGAGTCTATGGTGCAGTGTTGAGGCTATGGTGCAGTGTTGAGTCTATGGTGCAGTTTTGAGCCTATGGTGCAGTGTTGAGTCTATGGTGCAGTGCTGAGTCTATGGTGCAGTGTTGAGTCTGTGGTGCAGTGTTGAGTCTATGGTGCAGTGTTGAGTTTATTGTGCAGTGTTGAGTCTATGGTGCAGTGCTGAGTCTATGGTGCAGTGTTGAGTCTATGGTGCAGTGCTGAGTCTATGGTGCAGTGTTGAGTCTATTGGCAGTGTTGAGTCTATGGTGCAGTGTTGAGTCTATGGTGCAGTGTTGAGTCTATGGTGCAGCGCTGAGTCAATGGGCAGTGTTGAGTCTATGGGCAGTGCTGAGTCTATGGTGCAGTGTTGAGTCTATGGGCAGTGCTGAGTCTATGGTGCAGTGTTGAGTCTATGGGCAGTGTTGAGTCTATGGTGCAGTGTTGAGTCTATGGTGCAGCGCTGAGTCTGTGGGCAGTGCTGAGTCTATGGGCAGTGCTGAGTCTATGGTGCAGTGTTGAGTCTATGGGCAGTGCTGAGTCTATGGTGCAGTGTTGAGTCTATGGGCAGTGTTGAGTCTATGGGCAGTGCTGAGTCTCTGGTGCAGTGTTGAGTCTATGGGCAGTGCTGAGTCTATGGGCAGTGCTGAGTCTATGGTGCAGTGCTAAGTCGATGGGCAGTGCTGAGTCTATGGGCAGCGTTGAGTCTATTGGCAGTGTTGAGTCGATGGGCAGTGTTGAGTCTATGGGCAGCGTTGAGTCTATGGGCAGTGTTGAGACTATGGGCAGTGTTGAGTCTGTGGGCAGTGCTGAGTCTATGGGCAGTGCTGAGTCTATGGTGCAGTGTTGAGTCTATGGGCAGTGCTGAGTCTATGGTGCAGTGTTGAGTCTATGGGCAGTGTTGAGTCTATGGGCAGTGCTGAGTCTATGGTGCAGTGTTGAGTCTATTGGCAGTGTTGAGTCTATGGGCAGTGTTGAGTCTATGGGCAGTGTTGAGTCTATGGGCAGCGCTGAGTCTATGGGCAGTGTTGAGTCTATGGGCAGTGTTGAGTCTATGGGCAGCGCTGAATCTGTGGGCAGTGCGGAGTCTATGGTGCAGTGTGGAGTCTATGGGCAGTCCTGAGTCTATGGGCAGCGCTGAGTCTATGGGCAGTGTTGAGTCTATGGTGCAGTGCTGAGTCTATGGTGCAGTGTTGAGGCTATGGTGCAGTGTTGAGTCTATGGTGCAGTTTTGAGCCTATGGTGCAGTGTTGAGTCTATGGTGCAGTGCTGAGTCTATGGTGCAGTGTTGAGTCTGTGGTGCAGTGTTGAGTCTATGGTGCAGTGTTGAGTTTATTGTGCAGTGTTGAGTCTATGGTGCAGTGCTGAGTCTATGGTGCAGTGTTGAGTCTATGGTGCAGTGCTGAGTCTATGGTGCAGTGTTGAGTCTATTGGCAGTGTTGAGTCTATGGTGCAGTGTTGAGTCTATGGTGCAGTGTTGAGTCTATGGTGCAGCGCTGAGTCTATGGGCAGTGTTGAGTCTATGGGTAGTGTTGAGTCTATGGGTAGTGTTGAGTCTATGGGCAGTGTTGAGTCTATGGGCAGTGTTGAGTCTATGGTGCAGTGTTGAGTCTGTGGGCAGCGCTGAGTCTGTGGGCAGTGCTGAGTCTAGAATAGCACTATGGTGCGAAAAAAGTTCAACATACAAATATACGTTCTAACCTAGGTCCCCGTGTCTCTGGATGTGTCTCTGTGTCCTCGTGTCTCTGGATGTGTCCCCGTGTCTCTGTGTCCCCGTGTCTCTTGAAGTGTCTCTGTGTCCCCCTGTGTCTAGTTGTGTCTCTGTGTCCCCGTGTCTCTGGATGTGTCTGTGTCCCCGTGGCTCTGTGTGTGTCCCCGTGTCTCTGTGTCTCTGTGTCCCAGTGTCTCTCGAAGTGTCTGTGTGTCCCCGTGTCTCTGGATGTGTCTCTGTGTCCCCGTGTCTCTGTGTCTCTGTGTCCCCGTGTCTCTCGAAGTGTCTGTGTGTCCCCGTGTCTCTGGATGTGTCTCTGTGTCCCCGTTTCTCTGGATGTGTCTCTGGATGTGTCTCTGTGTCCCCGTGTTTCTGGATGTGTCTCTGGATGTGTCTCTGTGTCCCCGTGTCTCCAGCTGCCTGTGGTCTCCCAGGTCCTCGCCCGCGTGCGTGACCTCGGCCTGCCCTCGCGAGACCAAAAACGGCAATAGACGGAGACCCGGCCGATGTCAGAGCAGCTGTGCGCGTGTGTATGATGGTGTGTGTGTGAACATGTGTGTGAGTGTGTGTGTGCGCGTGTGTACGAGTGTGTGTGTATGAGTGTGTGAGTGTGTGTGTGTGAGTGTGTGAACGTGTGTATGATGGTGTGTGTGTACGAGTGTGTGTGTATGAGTGTGTGTGAGTGTGTGTGTGAGCGTGTGAGCGTGTGTATGATGGTGTGTGTGTGCGCGTGTGTACGAGTGTGTGTGTGTATGAGTGTGTGTGTGTGAGCGTGTGAGCGTCTGTATGATGGTGTGTGTGTGCGCGTGTGTACGTGTGTGTGTGTATGAGTGTGTGAGAGTGTGTGTGTGTGAGCGTGTGTATGAGTGTGTGAGTGTGAGCGTGTGTATGAGTGTGTGAGTGTGTGAGCGTGTGTGTATGTGTGTTTACGAGTGTGTGAGTGTATGAGTGTGAGCGTGTGTATGAGTGTGAGTGTGTGTACGAGTGTATGTGGGGAGCGGTGGTGTAGCGGTTAGCGCGTTGCGCTATGAACCTGGCGACACGGGTTCGATTACCGTTCACGGCCAACACCAGTGACGATTGTCTGAACAGGTCCTGGGCCTCCCCTAGGTCGACTCAGCCTCAAATGAGTATCTGGTGCGGTGTGTAAACATCGCCACTGGGGAGACAAAGGCGGTCGGGCGTGGTGTTGGCCACCCACCCCCACGTGTGCCGTGCCGGCCTTCAGATGCTCGCAAACAGCACTTGCCCCTACAGTCTGTCCAGGCTATAGGGGGAATCTTTCTCTGCAATACGGCAATCACTGTGCCACCGCTCCCACGCACACACGAGTGTTGAGTGTTTAATAAACCACACGCAGATTCTGCACGTCACAGCGTGACACGTGCCTTTAAGTGCTCTTCACGCAACAACCACCACCAGCACCACCACCTCGCCTCATCCCCCCGCTCCTACCCACGGCTCCCCCCGCCCCCCGACTCTGAACGTCTCCACCCAACCACCGCAGCAAGTGCAGCTGTTGGCGTCAGCTGGGTCCTCACAAGTCCGGCGCCTGTCCCCCCCGTCACCTCGAACCGCAACTTGGACAATCGTGAGGCGTGCTACCAAGGGGCTCATGGTGGTGTGGAGGGGGGGCGCGGGGGGGGGGGGGCAGTCCACCCCTTACCGCTCCGAATGACCCCTTTAATCCAGCAGGGCCATCGCATCCAGCCGGGCTATTATTGTATCGGCGTGCAGAGCACGTGCTCTACATGGGCCCCTGTGCGCGTGTGTGTTTGGAGGTGGAGGCGAGACTTGATGAGATGTGGAGGGGGCCGGGGGGAAGCAAGGGCCTTTTGGGAGCGGTGGTGCAGCGGTTAGCGGCTACGCTGCGCTACGAACCTGGCGGTCCGAGTTCGATTCCCGGCTCACGGCCAACACCGGTGACGATTATCTATACTGGGTCTCCCCTAGGTCGACTCAGCCTCAAATGAGTATCTGGTGCGGTGTGTAAACATCGCGTGGTGCTGGCCATCGTGCACGCGAACAGCACTTGCCCCAACAGTCTGTTCAGGCTACACGGGGGATCTTTGTCTTATTGAGATGTGAGATGGAGGGGAAGAGTTGCCGAGGTGTGGGGGCGCCAGGCAAGGAAGGGCTCTGGCGGAGTGTGACCCGACAGGGGGTCGACTGAGTGGAGCAAGGACAGCGCACGACCTCCTATCGCTCAACTAACTAAACACGACGACTTAACACTAACGACTTAACACCAACGACTAACTTAACACCAACGACTAACACTAACTTAACACGACGACTAACTTAACACTAACGACTAACACTAACTTAACAGGACCCTGCGGGGTGGGCTGGTAGGAATAATACTTAGTACCGGTACAGGGATATCGACCGGGTATAGAGGAGTTAAAGAAAAAATTACTGTATTCTAGTGCAGGGGTCTGCAACCTTTAAGACATAAAGAGCCACTTGGACCCGTTTCCGAAGGAAAAAATAAACTGGGAGCCGCAAAACCATTGCAACATTTAAAACAAATATAACACTGCATATATTGTTTCTTACCTGATTGCTATATACAGGATCGTGCAGTCAGCTGTCAATCTGAATAAAAAAAGGACTTTTTCACTTAACAATGTAAAATATATTTTTGCAAATTAATAGCTAAATTACCTGGTTAATGGGATTTTTGCTCCTGAACCTCAGTGCACAGTGTCTGCACATCAGGGCTGTAAGACGTCACCTTCATTTTCACACAGGCTTGCAAGCTGTCATCTGTGAGGCGTGATCGATGTTTGTTTTTAATATAGTTCATGTTGGAGAAGACCTGCTCACATACATATGTGGAGCCGAAGATCGACAGGACTCCAAATGCATACTTTTTCATGTTTATATAAGTGTTGGGGATGGCATTCCATGTTTCGAATACAAGTTTGTCCTGTTTGGGAAGGTTTTCAATATCACTCCATTTATGATTCTGAGCCAGAATGGCCTTCTGACGGGCAACATCCTCAAGAGTAGCGGTCAAGCATTTGAACTTGGACACCCATATATCTTTGTCGGCTATATCGGCCAGTTCCATCTCAAGATCAGGTTGACTTACACCTGCAAATGCAGTCATATTCAATAGGGATGGATCGATCGCCAGGGGAGTGACAGGGAAGGATAATGTCGTTTTTTCCTCTGAACTCACAGAATCGTTTCCCAAACGAACTTTGCATTGTGGTGATTGCAGACTTGAAATATTCCAAATTTATCGTATCATGACTTTGTTTGAACTCTCTCAAAGAGGGAAAGTGAGACAGTGTACCTCTCTGTAAATCTTTGACAAACACTGTCAACTTGCGCTCGAATGCCAAAACCTCCTCCAGCATGTGCAGGGCTGTGCCTCCTTTCCCCTGAAGGGTTGTATTTAGCGTGTTTAGATGTGCTGTCATGTCTACCATAAAATGTAATTTTTCCAGCCACTCTGGCTGTTCCAGCTCAGCAAAGGTGAGCTCTTTGCTGCCCAGGAAGGTTTTTACTTCTTCCAAACATGTGACAAAGCAACGGCAACGTTATTGCCTGTCACCGGGCGGGCAGTGTGGGGCGGAGCGGCGACCTGTCAGCAGCGGCAACGCCAGAGCAGGTGTCACAGTGCGCCTCCTCCCCTCGCTAGCATCCGCCCCGGAGCCGCGGTCAAGGTTCAAAAGAGCCGCATGCGGCTCCGGAGCCGCAGGTTGCCGACCCCTGTTCTAGTGTAACGTTAATTAAAAGTGTTTGTTTTGAGAAGAAACGCTGTGAGATTTAAAGACTCGTAGTCTTTCATTTCAAAACGATCACATCTGAGATTAATTGACCTTAGATGGGGAAACTCGAATGCATTTACTAGTATAAAGGTGAAATAAAATAGAGGGAATAAACGGCACCTTGGTGCATTTTATGTCGTCTACATAGAGTTGAATAGACGGGCGTTTGGCATATTCATATAACAGTACTACATTGAGCAGTGTTTGTTTGTCACTTCGAGTTTTTATTCGCGCGCACGACATGGATACCGAAAACAACCACGACTTTGAAGACCCCAATGGTTGTCTGGACGCCCACATTGAAAAGATGCTTGCTGAAACAGAGACCGCATTTGCTGCTGGAACCCTTTACAAACTCGCAGTGAAAAGCGTCGTTTCCATGGACCCAGAACCAACCGCAGTTGGTGCTGCTATAACGGTAGCATCGCCACCAAACATGCAGCCAGCAGCTAAATAATCAAAGATTGCAGCACAAGTAGAAATACTTGCGTGTGAATACGATGTAGTGAACACGACAGAGATGTAGTGAACACGGCAGAGATGTGGTGAACACGGCAGAGATGTGGTGAACACGGCAGAGATGTGGTGAACACGGCAGAGATGTAGTGAACACGGCAGATGTAGTGAACACAGCAGATGTAGTGAACACAACAGATGTAGTGAACACGGCAGAGATGTAGTGAACACGGCAGAGATGTAGTGAACACGACAGAGATGTAGTGAACACGGCAGAGATGTGGTGAACACGACAGAGATGTGGTGAACACGGCAGAGATGTAGTGAACACGACAGAGATGTAGAGATGATAGTGAACACGACAGAGATATAGTGAACACGACAGAAATGTAGAGATGATAGTGAACACGGCAGAGATGTAGTGAACACAGCAGATGTAGTGAACACGGCAGAGATGTGGTGAACACGGCAGAGATGTGGTGAACACGACAGAGATGTGGTGAACACGGCAGAGATGTGGTGAACACGCAGAGATGTAGTGAACACGACAGAGATATAGTGAACACGACAGAGATGTAGTGAACACGGTAGAACTATAAGCGAGTGAATAGCAGCAGCGACGAGGCCTCTCGCTGCCTCTGCTCTGCCGCTGCCGGGCTGCAGATTCAGCCGAGTCAGGCACCACTGCCAATATGCACAACAACAACAATAAACGTGCTGCGTTTCATCTCTGTGTTAATAAGCCTCCCGCACTAGGCCTCGCGAAGCCTGCCGCACTAGGCCTCGCGCCGTGCTTTTCGTGCACAAATAAGGCGATTAAATGTATCTCGTCTCTGTGTTAATAAATGTTTCTTGTCTCTGTGTTAAAAAAACGTGCTGCGTTTCAGTAAAGTAATTTTGTTTTAAATAAACGTGCTGCGTTTCATCTCTGTGTTAATAAGCCTGCCGCACTAGGCCTCGCGAAGCCTGCCGCACTAGGCCTCGCGCCGTGCTTTTCGTGCACAAATAAGGCGATTAAATGTATCTCGTCTCTGTGTTAATAAATGTTTCTTGTCTCTGTGTTATAAAAACGTGCTGCGTTTCAGTAAAGTAATTTTTTTTAAATAAACGTGCTGCGTTTCATCTCTGTGTTAATAAGCCTGCCGCACTAGGCCTCGCGAAGCCTGCCGCACTAGGCCTCGCGCCGTGCTTTTCGTGCACAAATAAGGCGATTAAATGTATCTCGTCTCTGTGTTAATAAATGTTTCTTGTCTCTGTGTTATAAAAACGTGCTGCGTTTCAGTAAAGTAATTTTTTTTAAATAAACGTGCTGCGTTTCATCTCTGTGTTAATAAGCCTGCCGCACTAGGCCTCGCGAAGCCTGCCGCACTAGGCCTCGCGCCGTGCTTTTCGTGCACAAATAAGGCGATTAAATGTATCTCGTCTCTGTTAATAAATGTTTCTTGTCTCTGTGTTAAAAAAACGTGCTGCGTTTCAGTAAAGTAATTTTTTAAATAAACGTGCTGCGTTTCAGTAAAGTAATTTTGAAGCGAAGTTTAAAGTTTTGCCGTGATGCGCCGGAAGCGACGGCCATCTTGTTTAATTCACAGATCGCAGGGGGAGCGGGCGGCCATCTTGTCGGACAGGGTCATGCCAAGTGTTTGCAGTAGGGGGCGATGTTGATACACGGACGGACAAACGCGGACGGACGGACGGACGGACAAACGCGGACGGACGGACAAACACGGACGGACGGACGGACACATTAATCTATTGGTGGTCTGGTCCACTTCGTTCCTACCAGTAACACCAATGACTAACGTAACACCAACGACTAACTTAACACCAACGACTAACACTAACTTAACACCAATGACTAACGTAACACCAACGACTAACCTAACACTAACGACTTAACAAACAGGACCCTGCGGGGTGGGCTGGTAGGAATGATACTAATACCGGTGTTATGTCGTTGAAGACTCTTGGACGCCGGGGTTGAGGCACACGTATTTATTCCGCAACAGTTGTCACAACCGCGGACATACAACACTGGAGGGGGTATCGGCCCCCTCACCCGGCTAGCTGGGAACACACTTGCTAGCTATCTCTGACCTACCTCCTAGTCCTCCACTAACGGGCTAGGGGAGGCTGTCTGGCCCGACACTGGTAAGTCGGGCTACGGTACCCGGAGTCCCAGAGCACTAGCTCTGGTTCTCGGGACCACGCCGCTGGCTCGGTCCTGCGCGGCCCTGACAAGGGCGGCGACCCAGGGGAGTCCAGGGCTCTAGCTAGACGATCTTCGGTCTTCACTGGTTTAGCTTTAACATTGTTCCCCGAGCTCTCCGGCTCATCCCCTTTTATACCAAAACCCCCCGCTGAGGGGTGGGGCCCCGGGGGATCACCACTCCGGGCCAGCCCCCCAGGCTGCCCGGTGCGGACGTCGTTGAGAGCACCTCCCCGTGCACTCACGAAGCCCCGCCCACTGTGTTTGTTTCCCGTGTGATCCTATGTATACAGCCCCTCCGTAACACCCCTACACCGGTACAGGGATATCGACCGCACACACACGCGCACACACACGCACATATGCGCACACACGCACATACACATACACACGCACACACACACGCACACACACCGCACGCACACACACACACGTACACACACATGCACGCACGCACACGCACACGTAATGAAGTTGTGCTGCTACGCTTCCAGTTCGCCGTGAATAACGATCCAAAGCCCAATAGCGCCCATTCATCACGCCGCTCGAGTGGGCCGGACACGCACACACGCACGCACACACACGCACACAGTCACACATACACACACGCACGCACACACGCACACACAGACATGCACACACACGCGCATACACACGCACACACACGCACGCACGCAAAGACACACGCACACACACACACACGCGCATACACACGCACACACACACACATACACACACGCACGCACGCGCACACTCGCGCACACACACACACGCACCTCTCACCTGCAAGGCAGCGGTCGCCGCTTCTCCTCCCACATCTCTCGTCGCGGCAGCTGTAACGATGGTGCAAGTTTGTTTTTATCATCAATTCCTCCTCCACCCCTCCCCGCCACTGTTCACCCACCAGAATAAATGAGTTCGCCCATAGTCAGTCGATCAAAAAGTTTCGCCGTGAGGCGCCGGAAGCGACGGCCATCTTGTTTAATTCACTGATCGCAGGGGGAGCGGGCGGCCATCTTGTCGGACAGGGTCATGCCAAGTGTTTGCAGTAGGGGGCGATGTTGATACACGGACGGACGGACGGACGATATAATCTATTGGTGGTCTGGTCCACTTCGTTCCTACCAGTATGATTAACTTAACACCAACGACTAACTTAACACGACTAACTTAACACGACAAAAGACCGAATTTGCCAGCGACTTAACGCGAGGCGTTAAAAGTGAGAACCACTTCAAATGAGAGCGACGTGGTGCTTGTTATTCCTGGGCCCGTGGTGGAAATTCCACATTACTATGACAAGTGATAATTATCGATGCGCAGGAAGAGGCAGCCGTTGCATGGCTGCAGACCAAGATCATTCTCACAGCAAGCGTCGTGCGCAAGATCTCACTCGAATGCTCAAACCAATTCGCGTGCTGACGGAAATATCTTTGCTATCAAACATCGGTGGAAATTCCACAGTTGCCCACGCGTGCATTGGGCATCACGTGTGCATTGGGCGTCACGTGTGCATTGGGCATCACGTGTGCATTGGGCATCACCGTCTTCAGGAGTGAGGCCTCATTTGCACCCAAAACCTCACCAAAGGCATTTCTCGCCAAGATGCCCACGTTGTCCAATGGAGACCCTCAAAGGAGAGAAATGTATCTGCGTATGCACGCTGAACTTCTTTTGCACCGTACGCAGCCAACCGCGCCAATCGGAAATGCCGGGGAAGGACAACACAAATCCCCGGCTCCCCTCGCCCGATGTCCAGGGCCTCGGGACGGCCGCTGCGACTGGGGCTCCCCCTGCTGCAGCAGCTGCCGAGCGGCGTCACTGCGCGCGGTCACCTTGGCGGCACCGCGTCTGCACCCTGCTGCCCACGGCGGCTGCGTTCCGCACAGCGCCAGCCCTGCTCCCCCGATTCCCTCCCTGCCTTGCAGACTCCATTCTTTCTTTCCTTCTTCAGCGTCTCCCTCCGAATGGAGTTATTTAACTCCCTGCATCTCTGTCGCCGTACAACCTTCGCCTCCCGTCCGTATGTTGAACTTCTTTCGCACTCTACGTAGCCAGGGATCGGAGGTGCGGGGGAAGGAATCGGAGGTGCGGGGGGAGTAACGCACGACCATTCCAGCGCTGGCGGGAACAGAAATTTGCTGTCGAACTTGTGTCTTGCTCTGCTGGACCTGTTCGTCCATCGGTGCAACATCTCCCAACATCTTCCAGTTCCTCGTCCCCGGCCGTTGCCATGCACCTGCAGTTCGCTCCTCTACGGCCTCCCCAAAATCCCTCACTCTCCCCCCCCCCTCCTCCTCCCCCCCAAAGTGATCCAGAACGCCGCCGCCGCTAGATTCCGCGCCCACGCTCGTAAGTGAAACCGCATCACCCCGAACCTCAGATCCGCTCCGCCGCTTCCCAAGCCAGTCCCCACCAAGACCGCAATCTCCGACTTTGACGTCTCCCAAGGACTCGTCCCTCCCTGTATGTTACATCTTAAAACAAAATCTAAACATTCGTCAATAACACGGCCTTAAAATGGAAAGCAAAAAAGGGAGGCGACAGGTCAGGCAACGGTCCTTCGTCACAGCGCTGCAAGCCGATACCCATCTTAGTGCGCCCCCTTTGCTCCAGCTCCCTGGCAAACTTCCTCATCCCCTATTCCGTGGTGGGGAGCCTCAAAATTCCCTGCTGCTGCTGCTGCTGCCTCGGGTCTGAAACGTCCTCGAAATTTCCTGCTGCCACTGCTGCTGCCGCTGCCTCGGGTCTGAAACGTCCTCGAAATTCCCTGCTGCTCCTGCTGCCGCTGCCTCGGGTCTGAAATGTCCTCCCCTGGCCACCTGCGGCTGCCGATTTCCTGCCGCCGTTCAGGTGCAGGTTGGGGCGACCTTCCTCTTGACCTCTGCTTACGACTGCCCGACCGCCCGCATCCCCATGAAGCGATTCCAACCGCACCCCATGCTACAGTTGTGCTGCTGTTTTGTAAAGCATCGTGTGATGCTTCTCGAGACGCTCCACAAGCGCATTTCTCCCTCCCTCATCGCCCACCTCCCTTGCCGTCTCCCTTTCCCATGCTTCGATCCCTCCTTGCCTCAATTTGGCCAATAACCACGATGGGTTGTGGCACTCAACGGCAAGCGATGCGAGACCATGAAACCTGCTCACGCTTTGAGAACCAAGACGAGGCAACTGCCCTGTCGGTCGGCTCGATTTACAGCATTGCCGCCGCCGGGACACAGTTTGTCAATGGCGATGGTAGCAAAATATGTCGGGCTCGAGTTTCTGCATCACGCCCCCGGCTACGCATCCGGCAACAAACCCACGGCACGCATTGGAGGCCTTCACGGCCCCACGGGCTTCTATCTCGGAGCCTCTGACCCCACCCCAGGCGTTTCTGGATCCCCTGTCCGGGCCCCCTCGACGCCCATCTCAGGCCCGTGCACACCGTATAAGGGTGGTGGACCCGACCCAGGACCTCCGGATCGACCCCGGCTGTTTAGACTCTGCTCGGACACTGGAACGAGGGAGAAATGAGACGTGGAGCACCTCGCTTTAGCGAAACGACGCACGGAGACCCCTTTCCCCTGCCTGGAAAGACATTCCAGTGTTCTATTTCTGCTTGAAACAAGAAAAAAAACACCACCACCCACAGTAACAAAAAACGATGAGCCAGGAAAAACGAGCTCCTTGCAAGGAATTCTGTTGACGCAAGTGTCGGCTCCCGAGGGAACGCTGCGCTCCACGTTCGAAGGGAGCGACAGGAGGGGTCAACAGCTGCGTCCAGGATTAGAGACGGCGCCGTAGGGGGGGGGGGGCGTTGGGGGGCGTTGGCGGGTGGGGGGCTGGAGGTACAAAGTGGGGGGCAGATACAGGCACAGCTCCACACGGGAAAAATGTCCCAGGGCCAAAGTCTTAAATGCAACCACACACGCACGCACGAGCCCCGGGCCGCTCGTTGATAAGCGAGCACGGCAACCGGTTACTGGGGTCGTATGCAAAACTTCAGGGGGCTTGTCACTTACAAAATGACATATTTTGAGAAACCCAAGTGGCTCAAGAGGTCAAAGTGCTGAGCTAAGCTGTGACTTTGGGTACGAATGGAGGTCGCTGCTAGTGACTGAACTGTTAAACTGCGCTCCCAAGCATGGCGGAGTTGATGATCTAAGTCCAGTCACCAATGACTGCACAAAAAAAGACTCCTCACATAAAATTTGAGCTTGCACCGAATTTTGTTGAATTTCATCTCTGCGAGTTAAATAAATATCCATTTGACTCTCATGCGATGCTCATTGCTCTGTCAAGCGGGGTGGATGTGAAAACGCTGCGCCCCAATGTGTAGAGTGAAGGTCATCTGAAGAGGCTTCTCAGCAGCAGTTCTACAATTTCCACTTCCACGGGCCCAAACGGACTTGTCTCAAGACACAACACCAAAAGCACAATCCGGACAAAATTGCAGAAAAGCACAAATCGTTTATATTTTGTTGCATTAAAATAAAACACGAGTTAAAAAAAAAAACTACTCAGTTAAGAGTTCTCCAAACTGGAGGGCGCAGGTGCGGCCCGGCACGATGAAATTACGTCGTCGGCAGTTTTAATGGGGTGCGCCTCTGGAAATCTAAAAAGAAAAACATTTACTGTACAAACGAAACAGGAGGCACACTCGCGACTACCCCAACGCACACTGCTATAGATCCCTCCTTGAACAAAAAAATGTAATTATAAAATACCGCCACTTACAGCGCGGGCTAACGAGCGGCAACAGCTGCGCCGCCGGGCGCGGGTATTTTTATCCGCATTGTGGTGCCCCCCCCCAGCGCCCCCCGCCGTGCCCCCCGCGACGTGCCACCTACTTGGCAGCCCCCCGCGCGCGGGCGGCCGTTGCGCAACACCCTCCTCCCCGCACCGGGATCCGAGTTTGACTCGGAGGTCGGCGCCACGCTCGGCAAACCTAAATTTAAACCCCCTCCACGCCCCTCTCCCTCCACGCCCCCTCTCCCCGGTGCGTGACCTCCGCGGCCGAGCGAGGCACGCTGACCGCCTGGTTGCACCGATAAACGGCGATCAACAGCGCGGGACGAAGCACGCGGCCGCACCCCCCCCACCACACCCACCCTCCGCCGCCGCCCGCGTGTCGGTGATCGTTTTTTGCGAGCTCAACGAGGGCGGCTCACACGCCGAGGGTGAGGGTTCAGGTTGCGGGTTAGCTTTTGGATTAGGGGGCACGGAGGAGCAAGGGGTGGAAGCATCGAGAGTCCAATTGGGCAGTGGCAGCGGCAGGTGGTGCCAAGGTTCCTTGCCCGGCAGATTCTCGGCGCTGCCGTTCAACTCGAGCAAACGGCAGCAAACCACGGCAGCCACGGCAACCACGGCAACCACGGCAACCGCGGCAACCGCGCCGAATCGAAGCGCAGCTCGAGGAGGCGAGCCCCGCCTTTCACCGCTCGCACACAGCGACGCGACGGGGACCAATCTCGAGTTCTAGAGGCGGAGACGTTCCCCGGAGCGTCTGAATGTTGATCTGTGCCCGTCAATGCACGAGGCGAGGGAGGGTGGGGAATAGAAAAAAAAATATGAACAAAAAAAATAAAAATAAAATAAGCGGAGAAGTTCGTTGACGCCGATCTTGTGAGGCCGGCTACACCGCCGGAGGAAGCGTGGCGAAGGTGAGGTACCCGGTATGTCCCGGCATCTCCCTGGGGGGGCAGCCCGCCTTGAAGCTGTAAACCCCCCGCGAGCTGTCCACGACCCCCACGGGCACGGCGTGCGGGGCACGGGGCCGCCCCCCCCCATCTCCGGACGCCCGGACGCCCCCCTGCCCCAGGTCCGGAACCTGCGCCAAAAACACGCGCACCGGAATATACGCCATCAGCTGCCGCTGGGAATTTGACGAAGCAAGGACGTGGTGACACGCGTACACGTGGTGACACGCGTACGCATTCATTGTGGCGATGCCCGACCGTCAACGCGTGCTCGTAATTGCACAGACGAGGATTGTAGAGCGTCTGAGCGCAGGTGCACGTCGACTCGCCGAGATGCAACATCTCCCACATCCGTGGGCACGTACCTCCGCAGGCCTGCGTAGGTGCTTGTACTCGCGCGGACTCACGTGAACTTGGCTCTTCAAACACGGATGTCGCGTCAATTCGCTTAACCCAGGGCTGCCGCATTTGCCACTCGCGGTGTCCGCGCTAACACTTACGCGTGCGCTACCGCCGTCGCGGGTGCCCACCGCCCGTACACGCGCGCGTCTTTGTGTGACCGCTAGCATGCACGCGCGTGTCCGCCGGTGCGCACGTCCACGCCGGTGCGCGCGTCTACGCCGGTGCGCGCGGTACCGGCAGGTTGATGGTGCGGACGTCGAGTGGGCGCAGCAACACCTCGAGAGTGGAGGGCTCCACGAAGCCGAGCCCCGCGAGCGCCTGGCACGTGCGCTGCACCTGCTCGATGCACGGGGAGAAGGAGCAGAGGCGCCCGCCTGCACCGACACGCGCGCGCGCACGGGAACCGCTTTTAGCGCCGTGGACTCTCGGGGTGAGCGTCGTTCGCGAGCAGCTCTTAGGAATGCCGTGGGCAACACGACGGGATGGTGTGGCCAGAAAAACTCCAAACGACCGTCGTCTCCCCAGTGCCGAGGTTTGCGCACAGGCCCAAGTACGCGCTCGTGCAAGGCCGAGTTAGACTGGCCGAGGTTCAGGAGAGGTTATCCATGGCCAAGATGCGAGGACAGGCAGGCGAGCTCACTCGGCAAAACTTCACGCACTGGGCAACAGGCGGTCGTTCGCAGCCTCTGCTGCACCGTCGACGTTGAAGATGCTGCAGCGTCTTAAGGTCCTTCGCAAGAGTGAGCCATTGTGTTTGTGTCGGCGTCATAGCCGTGGTGCGGACAATCAACCAACACTACAAATGCAATGAACAGCTGTGTCAAGGTGGTCTACGCGAGCCCAGGTCTCCCCCGCTAAATGGGATGAGGAATCTCACTGAACTCTTACACAATGCAGATTTTACAGATTCACATGATGGTAAAAGTGAAGAAATTAATCAAAGTCATGCGTTGTGACCACAAATTACGACCTCTCATCGCATCACGGAGGTGGGGGTGAATGGAGGAAAGCGAATAAAAGAGATGGGGCGAATCGCGGAGTCGGGGGTCAATGTCGTGGCACAGACCCGAGGTCTTCATGGCGTCGCGTGCGTGGGGGACAGCGTCCCAGGGCGAGGGGATGTCGAGGAAGACGGCGTCGGCCACGCCGGCGACGCCGAATCCCTCGCGGCAGACGTCCCGGCAGCGCACGGTGGCGAGCCGCCCCACGCCGTGCCGCTCAAACTCCTCGGCGGCGCTGGCCGCTCGCTGCTCGTGGAACTCCACCGTGTGCAGGTGGCCCGAGGGCGCGATGGTGCGCAGCAGCGCGTGCGACAGCGAGCCGCTCCCCGTGCCTGCGGGGGGGCGAGGGGCGGGACACGGGCGGGACGATGACCACGCCATTAGCCCTCGCTCGCACAAAGCTAGCCCCCCGGTTCGTTGTTGCTCGAATTTGATTGGCCGAACGAATTTAATCGGACCAAACAGCCACCTTTTGAGAGGACGCGACAAGCCACCGCCAGGTCACGGCAGGTTAGAATGGGTTAATCGCAATAATGGAGTGGTGGCGCAGTGGTCGGCAGCGCACTGTGATGATTCACCTGGGAATCGTTTTTTCTTCCCCGCCGTGCAAAGGCTCCAATTTAAACAGAAAACACAGATGGCGTCCGTCACACCAGTCACTGTGTAAGTAGTACTTACAACTAATTTGCATATTGTACATAATCAATTGTTACATTGCACGATCCGATTCATGTACCTCCAGCGTGAGAATCGACTGAAAGTGATGATCATGATTCGATGCATCCTCGTTGCATGTCCACCAACCAGACACAAGCGCGGGTCCTTCCAAAGGCCCTATCCACCACTTCTATTTGGCCGGTGCCCCTTTTCGCGTACTGCTCACTTTTTATTTTGCGTATTCACAGAACCACGCAGCTTAACAGAGAGCTTGGTCTCAAAACACATTTACAACATTAGCCATAGTAATAGGTTTTTTACCCTTTCAACTGGTACAAAACTGACACCTTTATACAAGGGATCATGTTTGCATCATTATCATAATGAGCATTATCATTATCAGAGTTGTTTCTTTTTGTTTGCATTTTGTCTGCTTGTGTTGTGGTTATTGCAAACATGATCCCTTGTATAAAGGTGTCAGTTTTGTACCAGTTGAAAGGGTAAAAAACCTATTACTATATTTTGCCACTGGTAAAGGAGATGTCTCATAACATTAGCTATGTCCCCGCAACCGCAAACAGCGGCGCATCTGGAGAAGCCGACCACCGCCGTCAACGCCACCGCCACCGCCGCCGCCACGACGACAACAACGCACCGGACTCGCACACCACCGATCCAGGCCGCAGGTCCAGCATGAGCGTCACCATGGCGATGTCGGTGCTGTAGAGGATCTGCGTGCGGTGCGGCAGCGATCGCGTCCAAAGCTCGGGCGTCGGGTGCAGCGCGTAGGCCCAGCCGCCCGTGCGGCCGCAGGCCACGCGCGAGCCGAACGGGCGTCCCAGCAGCGCGTCCGAGTGGCGCACGGCGCCGAAGCGCGTCTGCGTGACGGCGCCGGCCTTGGCCCGCACGGGCAGCAGCGCGTCGTGGCCCAGGTAGAGGATGACTGTGTCGCCGTCGCGCACACGCGCGCCGTACTCCGCAAAGCTCATGTCGCCCGAGATGCGAGCGTTCGCGCGTTCGCTCGGTCGCTCCTTCTCCTGCTGTTGGGGGTCGGACGAGGGTCAGGGGGGCGTGGTAGGCGATCACGTGTACAGTTCGACCTCGTCGCATCTCTTTATCAATCCACTGCTTGATGAGGGTTCTCCTGCATGCCGTGCAATGTGTGGGGCTCGTTCGACCACTCTACTTAAGCAAGCCGGTCGGCGACGGTTGGTGAACGCGGAGAGCATAGATGTGAGAGCGTTGCTGTTGTACAGTACCGCAATTGATTTTACTGCAATGCCCTCTGATGCCCACCACATAACCCCACAGCCTACAGCAACCTGTTTGTGCATGGAGGTCACCCGCCCAAGCACGCTGAAAGCTCAACTCGGCTTAACTTCGGTGAGATCAGGTGCATTCTGGGTGAAGAGGTCAAAGGCACGTGATCACAATTATATTAAAATTGTGCTCTTGGCGGTGCTGTTGTCGCGAGGTGACAAAACATTCGTTAGAAGCTCCAGCGGCGAGCGGTGCACCGCCTTGTGGCCTGGAAGACGTTACAAAATTAATCCTCGAGCATCACCAACAGCAGGTCTCTTTGTCCACACATATGGGGGCGGCGATGGATCAGTGTTCAAGTCGCAACCCTCGTCGGTACCCGAGCCCCCCCACCCCCAACGCTCGCGCCGTTCGTTTGCCCCCGCAATCAGACGGACGCGTCTAATTTTCAGGTATGGAATCTAGTCAGCTTCAGTGAAAAAACTAGATTACATAAGTAGTAGATTTGAAGCTTTCGTGACTGCAAGGATTCATATTCTTAGGTTTTTTCCAGTAAAGTCACGTAGGTAAAAAATCAAAATTAATAAAAGTAAAATCAAATAAAAAACCTAAGAATATATATTACATAACTCGATACGCTTGAGAGCCCGGTTTAAACACAGGTGGCTGACAGCCAGATTTCAGGAGTGCTGGCTCAGAATGTATCTCTGACACCGTGTCACGAGGCCCCCTCGTATACAATTTATATCTCACGACAATTTACATCTCATAGACGGGTCTCAAGTATATTTTGTTTCACCAGGTGAGATATTAAGAGAACAGGATAGTCTAATTTGCTAAAGTTACCTGGGGCATTACTCTGCCAGTCGGGGGCAATGATGGCTCTGCTTTAAAAAAAAAAGTTAATTTGCAAATTAAATTTTTTATTTCGACCCTAGCACCGGCACACAACGGCCTCCTGCTGCCAACGACGTCAGCGGATCATTAACTTCCACTATTAAGCAGACGGCGCTTGTATTATTACGCGGTATGCTTTTCATTACCAAATAAGAAGTCACTTTGTTGAGCTATCATTTGTGGCCAAGTAGCATCTGTATCAAAGTTATAAAGCTCAATGGGCCTTACCTGGTAAAGTACAAAAAATGTTTTTAATAGTTTTTAGTTTAGCCGCACCCGCGGTATTAACCAGGGCGGCCGCTGGATTTGAACCCCGAACCTCCGCAACAACGAGCGGCGAACGCGCTGCCGCCACAGGCCGCGTCATCGCCCAACAATAACGAAGATAGCGAGGAGGGAAGATGTGATTTGAAAACAATCAGGGCGAGCAAACACCGGGGGGATTGCATCGGGATGATTGAGTGATGTGCGATAGACGCATAAGGTAAGAGGGGGTACGAACTGAATGCGAGAGATCTGAGACTCTAAAATCAACGGAAGCTCCTGGCAAATGTGGAAGAAGCCACAAGCGAGCCCTGGTGGAAGAACGGCCGATGACACAAGAGAAGAGGGAATCCGCGATGATGGAGAATAGTGCAGGACTGCTGCTGCCAGGCCAACACTGCGAGCGACTGAAATTTTACGATGGAGTCGATTCGTGGGCCAGTTACAAAATCCCACGTTCGCTTGTTTTACTCTGGATTGAAAAATACGCGAAACGTTCGTGAAGTTAACTTGTGCTACACAGCTGACCACAGGGCTCCCGTGTCGTAACCTCGGCCACCGTGCCACTCACACCACAGCGAGGATTGAATTCCCTCGCTTGGGAATAAAAGTACGGACCGGATTACATACAGGGTGGGATTTTATACCCGGTCACAAGCGACGTGGCCATGGAAAGGACCCTCCTACGGGAGTCTGCACTTTCAACGGAGAAGCATCAACACGACACGAATAATCTCTCTCTCTGTTGAAGCCCTCTCGTCGTGACCAGAAGCAGCAGTAAGCGGACCGCGACATTGGCAACGAAATCCTGCAGCACTCAATGCTGCTGCTGCCGGCTGCGTTGTGGCCAATGCAGAAACACGCGTGGTTGTACTGTACTACGCTCCCAGGTCTATGTTCCACGCGTTCGCCAACCCACGTTGACCAGCGTGGCGAAGAATGCGGTCCAGTACCGGGGACAGGGATAATCCCGTCCCCAAGACGCGCGTGGCTTGGGGTGGGCCCCTCATCCAGCAGTGGATTGGCCAAAGAATGCCGTAACGTGATGGGGGTTGATAACGCGACGATCGTGACGGGCATGATGAAGGCAATGACACGTATTGTGTACGGGTATCGAACTCGTGTGTCCGACAACTTGGGAGACCGAGCGGCTCCACCACCAACCTTCAAGACCCCTTACAACCCCAGCCACCCCACGGCCAGTCACCCTGGTGTCTGCTGAGACACCGCCAACAAATACGAAGGCTACGTTCAACCCTTATCCCCCTGCTGCTACCTTAGTCTGCTACTCCACGTGTTAGTCCCCTGCTGCCTGAGTCTGCTACTCCACGTGTTAGTCCCCTCCTGCCTGAGTCTGCTACTCCACGTGTTAGTCCCCTGCTGCCTGAGTCTGCTACTCCACGTGTTAGTCCCCTGCTGCCTGAGTCTGCTACTCCACGTGTTAGTCCCCTCCTGCCTGAGTCTGCTACTCCACGTGTTAGTCCCCTGCTGCCTGAGTCTGCTACTCCACGTGTTAGTCCCCTGCTGCCTGAGTCTGCTACTCCACGTGTTAGTCCCCTCCTGCCTGAGTCTGCTACTCCACGTGTTAGTCCCCTCCTGCCTGAGTCTGCTACTCCACGTGTTAGTCCCCTCCTGCCTGAGTCTGCTACTCCACGTGTTAGTCCCCTCCTGCCTGAGTCTGCTACTCCACGTGTTAGTCCCCTCCTGCCTGAGTCTGCTACTCCACGTGTTAGTCCCCTCCTGCCTGAGTCTGCTACTCCACGTGTTAGTCCCCTCCTGCCTGAGTCTGCTACTCCACGTGTTAGTCCGCTGCTGCCTGAGTCTGCTACTCCACGTGTTAGTCCCCTGCTGCCTGCGTCTGCTACTCCACGTGTTGGCCCGAGGCCTGGACCGCGCAAAGAGGCCCCTACTAAGACCGCCCCCGCCAACCGAATCTACCCAAAGCACCTGGGGGGGGGTGAGCTGGCCTGTCCCGTACCCTCGTCCTGTGCTGCCCCCCCCTCACCCTGCCCCCTCACCCCCCTCACCCTGCTCCCCCCCTCACCCTGCCCTCTTACCCTGCCCACGCTGCCCCCGTCTGCTGCCCCGGCACCCGCGTTCGAGCCTGTTCCGACACGGCGACTATCCGCGCTGGGAAATGTAGAGACCGCCTTGCCTACGCGCCTATCTGTGGTAGGAAATGTAGTGCGCTTTCCGGACGTCGCCTATCCGTGTTGGGAAATGCAGACGTTGGTTCGCGCGGATACCTATTAGTGATAGGGAATTAAAAGTGCTCCTACAGACGCTTATCCGTGCTAGGAAATGCATGGTTGGCCGACATAACGTGTTGCAAATGTAATACAAATGTGGGCCCCTGTTCAGTAGGTAAAAAATTAACCCGTAAAAACAAAGTTTTTCACTATAAATCCTTTATATGCGTGGCGGCTAGAGTCCTCTCGTCCTCTGGCTTGAGATAGCTGCCACCTATGGGTCAGATGATTGCCTGCCACCATTAAGCAATTGGTAATTAAATATAAAAAAATCCTAAAAAATTTTGGAAAAAAAATTTCACTAAAATAAATTGTCACGCACAACGAGTCTGTGTGCAAAATGTCAGCTCGATTGGATCACGGGAAGTGCGTTAAAAAACGACCGAAAGATTAGCACGGTCGTAAGCGTGCAAGCAAGCAAGTGAACTTAATATAAAGGATTTAAAAATGTAGAGGCCCATGCCAACCTCTGCTGGATGACCATACTTCACCACAAGGCCGTAATTATAATATTTATTGGGGGAGACACCCCCCCCCCCATATTCAAATATGCTCATAATGTCCCCCCCCCCAATATATTGCTATAAAAATTTGTATTGCTATGTAAATAAAAACAACAATTTGCTAAACCTCGGCCACAATATCTGCACTTGTTTTCATATAAATCAATGCATACATTTCTGTTTATATGATTGTGGTTATGGTTGTACTTTATTAATCCCTAATCTCTGCCATTACATACAATGAAACAAGAAATGGTAAAAAAGTAAAAACAGAGCAATGTAATATAATACACTATTAGACATTATTGTAAATTTTTATCAAAAGTCTATCCCATGTGTTAGTGATTTTTTTTTTATTTTAGGCAGGAAATTAGTTTTCAAATTTAGATATTTTTCTGGGTTGAGACCCCCAGACACCCTGGAAGATTTGTTGACTCCATGGCTTCGGCCTTGCTTCACCAGGCTGGTCAGTGCAGGAGCTACTGATGTTAGCTGCGGCCAGAGATTGCATGAGAAGCCCAGGAGGGCGTTAACCACGACGCCACCAACCTCCACCCCAAATGTTACGTGCATTCGAATGTATTGTGAACGATCCTTAATTAGACGATTGTGCTGTGTGCACAAGGGACATTCTGAAAAGTATATCTCTAACCTTGAGACATGCAATAATGTGCGAAGGGCCCAACTTATTTCGCAGATCAATAAAATCAATTCTGACATGTCCACGTGTTTCTTTGCGATCAGTAACTGTTTAATCTCGATACGAGGACACGTCAAATTGAGTCATTAAACCAAGGTTTGATTTTTTTATTATTAAATAAGAGCTTTGATGAAGTAAGCTTGCATTTCGTGTTGGAAAATTATAAGGAATTTATGTGCTTGTGCAATTTTAATTTATATACCAATTTTTTTGTTATCTATTTTTATTGACTTGCTTACCTTTTCTGTACTTTGCACTCCTGTGATATATTTTTTTGGTATTGGTTGTTGTTGTTGTGACTTGCTCACCTGCCCTACTGTGAGAGACAGAAAAAAGAGCTTCATAGCTCATCGGATTCTTCCAGGATAAAATAAAGACTCCGAGTCTGACCTCCATCACAGAGGCTCGATGACCTCAAAGGAAATCCAATTGGAACACGGTGGCACCACTGGGGCAAGATGCCCCCCCCCCGCCCCTTCACGTGCCACAGTAATAAATCAAAACGGGCATCTGAATTTAAACTTGCGAGATCCAAGCACTGACGATGGGCCAAAGGCCGTGCTGACTCGACTCTAAGAGAGCACCACGCCTGACACAAAATGTGTTGATGCAGCCCACGAGAGGGCGATTAATGGGAGATCAACATGCAGGATCGTAGCTGAGACAGTGGACATCAGAACTGGCTCAGTGCATTCCATCGTAACTCAAGACTTGGCCACGTGGAAAAAGGTGTCAGCAAGATGATGGGTGATCAGAATGTCACGCGCTGATCACAGGGGGGCTCAAGTTTAAATTTAAGAGGACATCTTAGGAGCGGGTCCAAGCAGGCCCAGAGGATCTCCAGGGCAGGACTGCGACTCGGGATGCTAGATGGGCTCACCACTTTGATCGTGAAACCAAACAGCAGACCGTGCAGTGGTAGCGCACACACAATCTATCTGCCTCCCAAGCGGTTCATGAAGCAGTCATCAGTTTGGACAAGTCATGGCAACAGTTTTCGGGAACGGTGGCGAGAGGGGGGAGGGGGATGATTGTGGGGAGCGCGAGTACTGATTCGCCACGGCTGTTGCTAGAAGTCAGCGGGCTGTGTGGGAAGCAGCGTTCAGAAGCGGCGCTTCTCCAGGACAACGCACTGCAAGCGCAGATCCCCTTGATCGCACCTTCCGATACATCGGGACTTAAACTTAGTGCCGCCTAAAATCACACCACCCCTTCTGCATCACAGCAGCCTCACTCCCACGCCACAAGTGCAGGCGCGAGAGATGGAAGCGAGAGTCTGGGGCTGCGGCCGACGTCGAAAAAGAAAATACCTCTCGCTGTATGAGGTATTTTATCTTCTTGGTTCTTTCGGTAAAGTCACGTAGAAGGGAAATAATAAAAGAATAATACCTCTCAATTTAAAGTTTTCGTGACTGCAGGGATTCATCTTCTTGGTTCTTTCGTCTGAACGCTGTCTTTCCGACAGCTCTGTTCTTCACCTGAGGACGGCTGCTTGCGTTGTGGCCGAAAAGTCGTGAGAATTGTATTTTATTGTTTTCTTTTTATTATTTTATTATTTCCCTTCTACGTGACTTTACCGAAAGAACCAAGAAGATGAATCCCTGCAGTCAGGAAAGCTTTAAGTCGAGAGGTATTATTATTTTATTATTTCCCTTCTACGTGACTTTACCGAAAGAATCAAGAAGACAAAATACCTCGTACAGCGATAATTATCGAACCTCCCGGTTTTAACCTTCCACGCCGCCAATGATCGACCATCAATCGAATCGGGACCTGGCCACGTGGCCGATGCGGTCACCCGATGCCACAAATGGCGCCTCGAAGATTCGGCGGTCTGAGCGGAGTGCAGCCACGAATCCCAAAAACCCTCGACCCACATTGTCAACACTCCGCCGCTGCTGCTCCTGCAGACTTCACTCCATTAAAGGAGGAACGGACGAGATCCACTCCGCGTCTGAACAAAAGACAGTTGAGTGGATAACAGCATCCGAAATTACATCTTTTATTAATCCATGCGAAAAAAGGAGATCGCAGTGGCCACGGTGGCTCGGGCGTGGCCCACGACGGACTTGCCCCATCCAGCCGCTTCGCCACAACGCTTCGATCAGACGTGCAGCTGTCGGCCCCCACGTTGACGCCAGAGATTTAAGGCGAGGCAGGCCATATACCCTCCCTGGGTTTCCCAACATCGACACACGTGGATAAGGCCCCCCCCCCCCCCCCCAATATACAGGAATCCCCACGCCTCCGTCTCTGTGCGAGTGTGGGCACTGTTGTGGCCCCTTCAGTGTCCCTACCCCTCCTTCCTCTTCCATCTCGCCCTCTTCCACACCGCCTTCTCGCATTCACTCATCTCACCCCCCCCCATTCCTCCACTCCTCACTCCCTCTGTCCTAGCCCAACCCCTCTCTGTTATACACTTAGTCTTGGTTCTTTCGGTAAAGTCACGTAGGTAGAAATTTTAAATAATAAAATAACAATGAAACATTTATTGAAAATAATAAAAGCAAAAAAAAACCCACGACGTTTCGATCGCAACGCAAGCGGTCTTCATCCACTTGCAAATTCCCTCTCTCCTCCCTCCATCTCACCAACGCTCCCACCCACCATGACCCCCCCCCCTTTACCACCACCCCCTTTTATCGTGATGGCGCATGTAGTTGCTAAGTTTGGGAACCAAAACACCGCCACTTTCGCGGCGTGTGCACAGCACGCACGCGCGAGCACGCAGCCCACGTTTCCAGCCGTCAGCAGCGAGAAACCCGATGCGCACAGGACACGGAGTTCGTGGGCAGCTGATGAGCCGGGTAGAGGGGGGCGGGTGGACAGACAATTGGCCCTTATGTATCCTGCATTCACACACACGAGACAAACATCCTCCCGTGTAGCCTGAACAGACCTTTTGGGGCAAGTGCTGTGAGCGGGCATCGATGAAGGTCGGGACGGCACACGAGGGGGTGGGTGGCCAGCAACCACGCCCGGCCGCCTTTGTCTCCCTAATGGCGATGTTTACACACCGCACAAGGAACTCATTTGAGGCTGGGTGGACCTAAGAGAGGTCCAAGACCGGTTCAGATAATCGTCACTGGTGTTAGGCGCGGGAATCGAACTTGGGTCCCGAGGTTCGTAGCGCAGCGTAGCGCTAACCGCTACACCACCGCTCCCCTAGCACACACACGCACACACACCGCACACACACATGCCTAGCACACACACGCACACACACCGGCACACACACATGCCAGCACAACAGATACATATCACTCAACACAACCGATCCACCCCACACACACACTCGCTGACACGCCACGCACTCACACACTGACCACTGCCACCGGCCATCTCACACACGCAACAGCTGCAGTTCACCACGAAGTGGCGGTGACGTTACCACTGCACGTGTGCCAGGCGAAGTGCACTTTGAGGCCACGTGAAGAGTTATGAGTTGACTGTTTGAGATGACTGACAGATGCACCACCTTCGAATGCAATTCCCTCGAACCGCCCAGCAGGTCTCAAAGTGCACCTAGCCTGGCACTGCCCAGTAGCGTCCTTCACGAGCCTCCTCCACAGAACCCGATCTTGACACAGCTGGTACCAGTCACCGGCAAATCCACTCAGCTCCACATCCTCCCGTACCACATCAGTCCAATCACATCTCCAGCCGGTGTCGTGCCCGTTCAGCCCTCTCTATCCGGCCGAACAAAAGCTGCCTGGGCATGCGGTGGCTGGGCACGCGGGCTACACGGCCCAGCCAATGCAGCCGTGCCTGCCGGAGGAGCTCACGGGTCCGTAAACATTAAAAAAAATAAGATAAAAATTTAGACGCCGCTTCCATACAAAATAAAGCAACCACAAATACCCCCCCCCCTCCATATAGCATTTACCAGAAATAGTAATTCCTACAGTCACGAAAGCTCCAAATCAAGTTTATTTAACAGACTGTTGGGGCAAGTGCTGTTAGCGAGCACCTATGAAGGTCGGCACGGCACACTAGGGGGTGGCTGGCTTGCCCCACGCCCGGCCGCCTTTGTCTCTCTAGTAGCGATTATACACCACAACAGGTACGTTTTTGCGGCTGAGTCGACCTAGGGGGAAGCCGAGCACCGGTTCAGATAATCGTCACCGTGGTGTATGGCCGTGAGCGGGACTCGAAATCTGGTCGCCGGGTTCGTAGCGCAGCGCTCTGTCCGCTACGCCACCGCTCCCCACTGCACTACCACTGACCCCTCCACACACAGACCCCTTGTCTCTCACACACGCTGACCAATGACAGCCCCTCACGCACACACACACACACTGACAACCTCACACACACGTGCACACTGATACCCCTTCGCTCACGCACTCCACGTACCTCACCCACCCCCTCTCCCCTTCCACCCCATTCCTAAAGGGGCGTTGGGCGGGAATGGGCATTGCGGAGGGGTGGTGAAGAGGGGGGCACGGGGGGTGGAGAGAAAGGGGGGGGGCACGGGGGGGGTGGAGAGAGGGAGGGGGGGCACGGGGGGGTGGAGAGAAAGGGGGGGGGGCACGGGGGGGGGGGTGGAGAGTCCCCAGGATAAAAACCCCGCGACTCGCCCTTGAGCCTCGGGTCGCCTCGCCGCTGCCACCGACTTCTGATTTCTCTGCTGGTCGCTCCGTGCCCGCCAGGTGAGTGCACGCGTGGCTTCCACGAGCAGGCGATTCCTGCTGCGCCTGGCCACGCGGCCGAGGCAGAGGAAGCAGCAGAACAAATGTGCTGCTCACGGGAGAAACAGAGTCTAGGACTCGCCCGCGCTTGAGAGCAGCTCCCTCTAGCCCTTGCCACCTTCACGGTGCCGCTCGGGGCTTCTGGGTGACGCGCGCGAGCAGGAACCGGCGGTGTTTGTGCACGCAAGGTGACCTGTGGATGGTTCTCTCTCTCTCTGTGTGTGTGTAACGTGATGTGGTAATGTGTCGTGCGGTGGCCCTGTGGACAGCAGGAGGCCGGGACTTCTAGGACGCGGGCATTCAACGGAGGGATTCAAAAAATTTTAAAAAAAATATTTGGGCTGACGTCCAAATTCGGGACCCTCATTGAGCGCGGTCATGAGACTCAGTAAACGTTTCGTAAATTAAAATAAACGGCACTTTCATTAACGAATGCCGTTTACAGCTGTCATTGTTTCTATCTCTCTATGCTCTCAAGAAGGGTCTTGCCCGAAACGTTAGCACAGACAGTCAGACAGTGTGTTAGTAAAGAGTAGATCATGTGTTGTGTGTGTGTGTGTGTTCACGAGGACCCATGTGACACTCTGGGTTCTCGTTGGCAGTTTGTCGTTGGTTACGGTTTGCTGATGAGCGGCAATAACGTTGTCGGGTCTCCTCCAAGACACGAGTGAAAGAGCTGTCCGCGAAGAGACGAGTGAGAAACACTTATCTTGAACGTTCTCCCCATGGAGTGGTGGAGCATGTGCTTATATGGAATGTGTAGACATTGCTACGTGTGTGTGTGTGTACGATGTGGAGTATGCATAGTGTGTCGTATCCTAAAGTATGTACAAACTACCTTACAGTGTCTATTAATATCGATGTGTACATAGTGTACTATTATACTATGTAGTGCATATAGAGTGTAAATATAAGGTGTCTATGTACGTACGTGTGCAATTAGAGTTGTGCGGTAATGTAGCGGTTAGCGCACTCTGCTACAAACCCAGAGACCCGAGTTCGACCAACATCAGTGGCGAATTCTGAAGTGGATCTGGGTCGCCCCGAGGTTGACTCGGCCTTAAATGACTATCTGAAGACAAATACGGCGCGGTGCTGGCCACACCACTCCACCGTGTTTCATATTGGGTGCTGCAGGCTAACAGCCCTTGCCCCAACAGTCTGTAATGTCTATATGGCGATGTGGAGCCTTTCATATAAAAATAACTGCTGTAGTGCGTTCGTTTAAACCAGGAAGGCAATTTCAGTCGGGAGTGGTGCTGGCTACCTTTAATAGGTGCTCGCTAACAGCCCTTGCCCCAACAGTCTGTTGCCGTCGCTGTATCTCGGGAGACGGTGATGCCGGTGGTGATGATCATGATGGTGGTTCGCCTCGGGGCGGTTAAAGCGCTGAGCCGTGGACTTTGCTTGAGGATGCTCAGTTTGGTACGGGACCCTGACCCTACCCGACCTCATCGGACTAGAACCCAGAGCTGACGATTTGACCTGACTCAAGCAGACCCAATCCTGAGCCGATTTCACCTGCCCTGAACAAATCCGAGATGCAACCAGAAACACAACCTAGGACTTGCTCGCGCTTGAGAGCAGCTCCCCTAACCCTTGCCACCTGAACGGTGCAGGGGTTCTGGGTGACGCAAGCAGCAAGGTGACCTGTTGATGGTTCTCTCTCTCTCTGTGCGCGTAACGTGATGTTGTAATGTACTCTTAGGTTTTTTCGGTAAAGTCACGTAGGTAAAAAAAATAGAAAAAATAATAGAAATAAAATAATACATCACGACGTTTCGGAGGCAACACAAGCTTCCGTCTTCAGGTGGAACCGTTACAGCACAAGTAATTTATTATTATTTTTCTATTTTTTTTTTATTTTTTTTTGCTTACGTGACTTTACCGAAAAAACCTAAGAGTATGAATCCTTGCAGTCACGAAAGCTTCAAATCTAGAATTTGTTTTCTTCATCTCTATGCTCTCAAGAAGGGTCTTGCCCGAAACGTTAGCACAGACAGTCAGACAGTGTGTTAGTAAAGAGTAGATCATGTGTGTGTGTGTGTGTGTTCACGAGGACCCATGTGACACTCTGGGTTCTCGTTGGCAGTTTGTCGTTGGTTACGGTTTGCTGATGAGCCGCAATAACTGCCAAACCTTGTCGGGTCTCCCCCAAGACACGAGTGAAAGAGCTGTCCGCGAAGAGACGAGTGAGAAACATTTATCGTGAACGTTCACCCCATGGAGTTTAGAGCATGTGCTTATATGGAATAGGTTGTTGGGGGGCGCCCCCCAACAACATACTATGTTCACTATGGGAACCTCATTTGCCAGTAAAAATATGATAATTGGTTCTTTACCCTTCTATCTGGCAACAAAACTGACACCTTTTTACAAGGAGTCATGACTGCAGGTATTGCGGTCTATGCAAACATGACTCCTTGTAAAAAGGTGTCAGTTTTGTTGCCAGATAGAAGGGTAAAGAACCAATTATCAACATACTATGTTGTTGGGGGGCTCCAGTAGTGGAGAGAGCGCGGCACTATTAGTGTGTAGATATTGCTACGTGTGTGTGTGTGTACGATGTGTAGTATGCATAGTGTGTAGTATCCTAAAGTATGTGCATACTTGTGAAATGTCGACAGTGTCTATTTATATCGATATGTACATAGTGTACGCATTATAACACTATATAGTGCATATAGAGTGTAGACCCAATCCTGAGCCGATTTCACCTGCCCTGACCAAATCCGAGATGCAATCAAACTCGAGTCAACATGTGTCGACCTGACGGACACAGACCCATCCAATGTCGACTTAGCATCACTAGACTAAGTCCAAGTTGTTTGGTTATTTTATTGATATCCCCTCCATGGGATTGTAGAATCTCCACCACTGGTTAAGAAATGCAAAATGAGATGATGATGATGATGATCAATATCCATTTCCCCTTTGGACAAGAGGACATCTCATTTTGAATCACTCAATGTTTTCGCCTCTTCCACCTCCCGACCGCACAGAACTCAACCGCAGCCATGCCGTTCGGAAACACCCACAACAACTTCAAGCTGAAGTTCTCCAACGAGGAGGAGTTCCCGGACCTGAGCGTGCACAACAACCACATGGCCAAGGTGCTCACCCCCGAGATCTACAACAAGCTTCGCGACAAGCAGACGCCCAGCGGCTACACGCTCGACGATGTCATTCAGACCGGCGTCGACAACCCAGGTAAGGGAGCCGCTTCGTGGAGTTCTCGACCCCCGTAGAGCCCGGCCCATCCGAGCGCGCGACATCCTCGATCAGAGATCCCTCTCCTCGTTGTTTGCCCCAAACCAGTGGTGGCCAGCTTCTTGGTTCTTTCGGTAAAGTCACGTAGAATGGAAATAATAAAATAATGAAAAACAAAACATAATAAAATAAAATAATAATATAATATATTATTTTAAGATGTTTTATATTTATTTCTTATTATTTTATTATTTCCATTCTACGTGACTTTACCGAAAGAACCAAGAAGATGAATCCCTGCAGTCACGAAAGCTTTAAATCGAAATTTAAGGTGGCCAGCTTGCTCGAGACAAAACGCCAAAGTGTACCCGTGAGTTCTGCAAAGAGCATTATAATACAACTTTATCATACAACTTTAATTTATGCCCTTTCGATAGAGCGAGCCGCACGCGGCTCAGGAGACGCCAGTTGGCCACCCGCCGCTCCAAACTCAACTCGATCTCGTCTCACGCTGCCTCCTCTCTCGCGGGTTTCAGTCAACTGGAATGAGAATAAGATGTATAATTCGGCGCCTCCACCAGGTTCTCTCGTTTCACGGGGCCGCCCCAGATCCACCGCGATCGTTGGGAAAACGCGCAGGCCACGGCAAGACGACGCGCGTAATCACCCCTCGGCCCGCAGATCGCGTCAAGCACCGAGCCCGGCACGCGATGCCCGCGACAATGCCGCCGTCTGTGCGGCGTCACGCCTCGTGCGCTTAAGGGAAACCGCGTGGAAGCACGCGGTGGGGTGGGCGGCTGGAGCAAGCGAGTGTTGGAGAAACACGTGGGGGGGGGGGGGGCGTGTTTTCGTTGGATGCTCGATCCGAGCGACGGTCGGATGGAGCGAGTGAGCGAGCGAGCGAGCGAGCGGAGAGCCATGATCGTGTTGCACGCGGTGGAACAGAGGACGGCTGTGTTCGCGGTCGGGCCAGGCAGCTCTCTGAGCCTCGGCGTCAATCGAGCCCTTGTGCCGCTGGGTCGCTGCTGCTGCTGCGTCTCGCCCCTACTAACCCAGCCTGCCCCCTCTGCCCCCCCCCCCCCTCAATGCCCCACCACCACAGGCCACCCCTTCATCATGACCGTGGGCTGCGTGGCTGGCGACGAGGAGTCCTACGAGGTCTTCAAGGACCTGTTGGACCCCGTGATCAGCGACCGCCACTCGGGCTACAAGCCGACAGACAAGCACAAGACCGACCTGAACCCAGACAACCTGAAGGTGCAGAACCCCTCCTCACAGCCAGCCCCCCACCTCCCCCGTACACTCTGTACCACCCGCTGACACCTCTCCCTCATTCCCGACGGGATATTCACTGAAACGTGTAAGAGGTCACGGGTCGGTCCACTGCTGCAGGCGAAGGGCCTGCGCGGGTCGCGGCGGTTATTTGACCTCACACCTTGGATGGCGACGACATCCAGCGGTGGATAGACCACGGCTAACGATAACGACGACCGTCGTGTTTCGCGTGGCAAGGGAGGCGACCGAGCGGCGTTTTGAGACGGCGAGTTGACGCGAGTTGGTGATTTTCTTCCCCTCCCCTCGCCGACCCCGCGACCTCAGGGCGGTGATGACCTGGACCCCAACTACGTGCTCAGCAGCCGCGTGCGCACGGGGCGTAGCATCAAGGGCTACAGCCTCCCCCCGCACTGCAGCCGCGGGGAGCGCCGCGCCGTCGAGAGGCTCTCCGTGGAAGGTGGGCACCCGGCGCGCCGCCGCCGCCACCCTGCACCAAACACACCCTGCACCCACTTGCCCTGCACTGCAGCTCTGCACCAAACACACCCTGCACCCACTTGCCCTGCACTACCGCCCTGCACCAAACACACCCTGCACCCACTTGCCCTGCACTACCGCCCTGCACCAAACACACCCTGTACCCACTTGCCCTGCACTGCAGCTCTGCACTGCAGCTCTGCACAGCTGTCACGCACGGCCACCCTGTACTGCCATCATACACAACCACCCTGCACGACCACAATTCAATGTCGCCCTGCACTACCGCCCTGCACTAAACACACCCTGCACCCACTTGCCCTGCACTGCAGCTCTGCACTGCAGCCCTGCACTGTAGCTCTGCACAACTGTCACGCACGGCCAACTTGTACTGCCATCATACACAACCACGCTGCACTACCGCCCTGCACAACCACCCTGCACTACCGCCTGCACCACCGCCACTCACCACCGTCGCAACCGCATTGCGCCATCGCCCTACATAGTTTCCATACACAACAGCCCTCCTCCAATGTCAACTCCCACCGCCCTGCACAATTGCTTACTCAGCTCCAGCACACGGCCATCACGAGTTGAACACACGCTAGCAGCCAGAATACACACACACACGCTCACAATAACGCAGCAACACACTGCCAGCTCCAACACACACACACGCTCACAATAACGCAGCAACACACTGCCAGCACCAACACACACACACACACACGCTCACAATAACGCAGCAACACACAGCCAGCACCAACACACACACACACGCTCACAATAACGCAGCAACACACAGCCAACACCAACACACACACGCTCACAATAACGCAGCAACACACTGCCAGCACCAACACACGCACACGCTCACAATAACGCAGCAACACACTGCCAGCACCAAAACACACACACACTAACACAGCAACACACAGCCAACACCAACACACACACTCACAATAACGCAGCAACACACAGCCAACACCAACACACACACTCACAATAACGCAGCAACACACACACGCGGCACAGCACACAAACACAAATATCCTCCATATAGCCGTTAACAGACGTTGGGGCCAGTGCTGTTAGTGGGCATCTATGAAGGCCAGCACGGCACACGGGGGGAGGGGCGGGGTAGCCAGCACCACTTCCCACACATCCCCCCCAATATTCAAATATGCTCAAAATGTCCCCCCCCAATATATTGCTATAAAACAGATTTCTGTTTTATATGATTGTGGTTATGGTTGTACTTTATTAATCCCTAATCTCTGCCATTACATACAGTACAATGAAACAAGAAAAGGTAAAAAAGAAAAAACAGAACAATGTAATACAATACACTATTAGACATTATTGTAAAACATTAATAAAAAGTCCATCCCGTGTGTTAGTGAATTTTTTTTATATTTTAGGCAAGAAATTTGTATTTAAATTTAGATTTTTTTTTCTGGGCGGGGACCCCCAGACCCCCTGGAAGATTTGGTCCCCCCACCCCCCCAATGTTGACCCCATGGCTACGGCCTTGGGTCAAGGACCGGTTTAGATAATCGTCACTGGTGTTGGCCGTGAGCGCGAGTTGAACTCGGATCGCCAGGTTCGTAGCACAGGGCGCACACACACAAGCACACACACACACACACCCCAGCACACACATCCCCAGCGCAGCACGCAAAACACACGTGCACCCGCTGAGCCACACAGAGGTTGCGCTCAACTGCAGTGCTCGTATACACAGCCCCAGCAGGACACTATCTCGCCTCCGTCACACTGCCACCGAACCACACGCTCATAAAATAGCGATGGGCGCATAGCCTAGCGGTTGTGCAGCAATGTTCTTGATGAGTGGTGCTGCGTGGGCAGTGAGTGTTCCAGGCGTGAGTGTCTCTGTCCGTGGTGCTGAATGGACAGTGCGTGGTCCAGAAGTGAGAATCTCTGCCCGTGCCTTCTGCGCAGCTCTGTCGAAGCTGGACGGAGACCTGAAGGGCAAGTACTACGCGCTCAAGGGCATGTCGGACCAGGAGCAGCAGCAGCTGATCGATGACCACTTCCTCTTCGACAAGCCCGTGTCTCCACTGCTGCTGTGCGCCGGCATGGGCCGCGACTGGCCCGACGCGCGTGGAATCTGGTGCGGGAACTGACCAAACAATACAGTTAGTGACAGTGACAATTCGCCTACACAGATAAAACTAGCCCTCGTGCGAGTACTGCCTGTTGCCCGAAGCAATGTGCCGACTGTCATCACTAGCACTGGTGATGGCGTTACCACCTCCCCGAACACGCGAACTCTTCCCAGACTAGCCATATATATCACCGCTGTGCATATAACATTCGCACTCCACTTAGCCGGAGCATTTAACCGCATGTTAATGCTATCTATGAGAAGTACACGTCTCCTAACACGACATCTGTTCAACCATAACCACCAACCATAATACTAACCAGGCACCCAACACTCGCCCTATCCATAGCACAACGTAGACAATGAATAACCCCGAACAAGAGGAACCACATACCTTTAACATCGCGTTCGCCCCCAACACAGTGACTGTAATCACCATCTATTGAACTATTTACTCAGTATGTTTTATTTTACCAAGGCCCACTGAGATACATGCAGAAGCTCAACGAAGTGGCCTATCATCGTGTGGACATTTATAACAGTAGTCACATACTCTAAACGCACGTTAATTCTAAACGAGGAGGGAAAACCCGGAGGACCTGGAGAAAAATCCACGCAACCACGGGGAGAACAGGCAAACCCCAAATGTTCAGGCGTCGTGAGTGTCGGGATGGAACCCACGACCTCCTGTACACCAGGCGAGGTAGTTAACATCTCGTGGCCACCGCAGGCACAACGACAAAAAGACCTTCCTGGTGTGGGTGAACGAGGAGGACCATCTGCGCGTCATCTCCATGCAGCAGGGCGGCAACATGAAGGAGGTGTTCAAGCGCTTCTGCACGGGCCTGCAGAAGGTGCGTGTGTGTGTGTGTGTGCGTGTGTGTGCGTGTGTGTGCGTGTGTGTGTGTGTGTGCGTGTGTTGGAAACATTTAGGCTGGCCTGCCTACGATCCATCATGGGTTTAACCAGGCTGGATTGTGTGAGGAGCTCACAAGTCCTTGAAAGATCTGGGCAAAGTCCCATCAGTGAGCTCCTCCGGCAGGCAAGGCTGCGTTGGCTGGGTCATGTAGCCCGCATGCCCAGCCACCGCATGCCTAAACAGCTTTTGTTCGGCCGGATCGAGGGGGCTAAACGGGCGCGGCACGGGCTAGAGAAGAGATGGAGTGATGTGGTACAGGAGGACGTGAAGCTGAGTGGACTTGCCGATGACTGGTACCAGCGGTGTCAAGATCGGCCTCAGTGGAGGAGGCTCGTGAAGGACGCTACTGGGCAGTTGGAGGCAGTCGCCCTCCAACAACAACAGAGGGCGGAGGAGCGACGCTCACAACAACGAGCGGAGCGCCGGGTGGCTAAAGCACAGCAAGTTGGCACAGTAGGGGGCACAGGTGGTGCATCAGCCAGTCATCTCGGTCATCTCGGTCAGTCGACCCGTGGCACCTGCTGGGTCTGCCCCGTGACCTCCTGCCAGCGGGCGTTCGACACTTCACGTGGCCTCAGGGTGCACATGGCCTGGCACAAGCGTCGTGGTGACGTCACCGCCACTTAGTGGCGAATGGCGGTTGTTGTTGTGTGTGCGTGTGCGTGTGTGCGTGTGTGTGTGCGTGTGCGCGTGTGTGCGTGCGTGTGTGCGTGTGTGTGTGTGCGTGTGTGTGGGTGCGTGTGTGCGTGTGTGTGGGGGGAGCGGTGGTGCAGTGGCCTGCAGAAGGTGTGTGTGTGCGCGTGTGTGTGTGCGTGTGTGTGCGCGTGTGTGTGGGGGGGGAGCGGTGGTGCAATGGCCTGCAGAAGGTGTGCGCGCGTGTGTGGGGGGGGGGCGGTGGTGCAGTGGTTAGCAGACTGTGCGCATGTGTGCGGAGCGGTAGCGCGCTGCGCTACGAACCTGGCGACCCGAGTTTGATTTCAGTTCAAGGCCAACACCAGTGACGATTATCTGAACCGGTCCTGGGCCTCCCCTAGGTCGACTCAGCCTCAAATGAGTACCTGGTGCGGTGTGTAAACATCGCCACTGGGGAGACAAAAACGGCCGGGCGTGTTGCTGACCACCCACCCTCTCGTGTGCCGTGCCGGCCTTTATAGGTGCTACTCGCTAACAGCACTTGCCCCAACAGTCCGTTAAGGCTACACGGGTTATCTTTGTCTTGTATCCGTGGCATTGCGGGTTTTTTTTACTCCGTACGAGTCAATGGACACCCTGAGGATGACCATTTGCGCCCGCAACGACTGCTCCATCGCGACGAGTCTTCGACATTAGATCGCTTTGATAAGAAAACAAATTCTAGATTTGAAGCTTTCGTGACTGCAAGGATTCATACTCTTAGGGTTTTTCGGTAAAGCCACGTAGGCAAAAATAAATAAATAATGATAGATACAGACCGAAATAAGTAATAAAAGATACATACTATTAACCATATGCATCTTTTATTATTTATTTATTTTCACCTACGTGACTTTACCGAAAAAACCTAAGAGTAAGAAAACAAATTACCACAATATGTCAAACAAGGAAAGCTGGATGCGGTGCAGGCCAAACGAGCCCCTCTCCTGCCCGCAGGGCGCTGAGTCGGCCTGCGCCACCGAACCGCGCGTCTCTCTACTGCCGTGGCAATGGCCGGGTGGTGTATGAAGCAGAGACCTCTCGCGGAATCGACTGTCTATATGCTCCGTGTATGTTGAACTTCTTTTGCGCAGTACGTAGCCAGCCGTGCTAATTGGAGATGCGGGGGAGAGGACAACAAACTAAACACACACAAAAACAGTTCTCAACAAATGAGTTTTCAATCGAGATTTAAAAGTGCTTTAAAGGTGCATAGCTCCAGTGTCTTGCTACTCAAACAGAACTTTCCCCGACAGTCAGTCGCGCGCGCAGCAGCGAGTGCGCGTGACGCGCGCGCGTGAGTGAGTGGGTGTACACGCGAGCACGTGGGGCGTGTGGCAGCGGGCAGTCTGTTTGCCAACCGCGCTAATCTCCGGCTGCACGTCCGCAGATCGAGTCCATCTTCAAGGATAAGGGCCACCCCTTCTCGTGGAGCGAGCACCTGGGCTACATCCTCACGTGCCCCTCCAACCTGGGCACGGGGCTGCGCGGCGGCGTGCACGTCAAGCTGCCCAACCTCTCCAAGCACCCCAAGTTCGGAGAGGTCCTCACCCGCCTGCGTCTGCAGAAGCGCGGCACCGGTACGAGGCTAGCACGGGGCTAGCACGGGGCTAGCACGGGACTAGCACGGGGCTAGCACGGGGCACGGGGCTAGCACGGGACTAGCACGGGGCTAGCACGGGGCTAGCACGGGACTAGCACGGGGCTAGCACGGGGCTAGCACGGGACTAGCACGGGGCTAGCACGGGGCTAGCACGGGACTAGCACGGGGCTAGCACGGGGCTAGCACGGGACTAGCACGGGGCTAGCACGGGGCTAGCACGGGACTAGCACGGGGCTAGCACGGGGCTAGCACGGGACTAGCACGGGGCTAGCACGGGGCACGGGGCTAGCACGGGACTAGCACGGGGCTAGCACGGGGCTAGCACGGGGCTAGCACGGGGCTAGCACGGGACTAGCACGGGGCTAGCACGGGGCTAGCACGGGGCTAGCACGGGACTAGCACGGGGCTAGCACGGGGCTAGCACGGGGCCAGCACGATGCGATAAACCTCACGGAGTCCACCCAGAGGGGGAGGGGGGATTGTAGGAGTTTAACCCCTGGGGTAACGAGCTCGAGTCCCCCCGAGGCGAATGTGGCGCGCGAATTTAACTTACACGAGATTTGAAAGAAACACCAAAAAAAAACGCGAGAATTATACGACGGTAAAAAAACAAATGAGACCAAAAGGGGACTCTGATGTTTGAATGGAATCTTGACGATCGCAACGACGGACAGTTCATGAAACCGCTGCGGGGCAGAGGGGGTTTGGGGGAGGGGTCGTTATATTCCCGCTTGACTCGCCCTTACTGCACGTGGATGATTTCCCCCCCCCCTCTTCCCGACCCGCAAACCGCGGTAGTGGACGCAACGAAATATGTTCCAGAGCCGAGCCCCGAACGGCTCCTGTTTAGGTAAAGCCGTGCTCGGTGGTCATGAACTCCCGTGAACACTTAACGCCTCATCCTCCTCCACCTCCTGCTCCCCCATCGCCCAACTTTAAAACTGTTTTCTTGGTTCTTTCGGTAAAGTCACGTAGAAGGGAAATAATAAAAATAAAACATAATAAAATAATTCTCACGACGTTTCGGCCACAACGCAAGCAGCCGTCCTCAGGTGAAGAACAGGTCTGTCGGAAAGACAGCGTCTGAATGAAACACCACCAGGCTTGGAGCGCATATTTAAGTTGGGTTGGAGGGGGAAGACTTTACCGAAAGAACCAAGAAGATGAATCCCTGCAGTCACGAAAGCTTTAAATCGAAATTTAAAACTGTTCTCACGCTCTCGAGGCGCGGGCGGGGGGGGGGCACCTTGCACAGGGATGGAGCTGGGGGCAGGGCCAGCGGGCACCCCCCCCCCCCAAATCTCCACCTGTCCCCCACCCTGGTTCTTGCTGTGACCTCGCGTGCCGCTCCCCCCGTCCTCCGTGCCGCGTGTCCAGGTGGCGTGGACACGGCGGCCGTGGGCGGCGTCTTCGACATCTCCAACGCGGACCGGCTGGGCTCGTCCGAGGTGGATCAGGTGCAGATGGTGGTGGACGGCGTGAAGCTGCTCGTCGAGATGGAGAAGGCGCTGGAGAAGAACGCGTCGATCGAAGACCTCATCCCCGCGCAGAAGTGAAGAAGCCCCAACGCGGCTCGCACGACTTGTACAACAACAACAGCAGCAGCAGCAGCGCGTTCATGTAGTCGACGGTAAACGGCACAGATAATAAATAAATAATCGTTTCGCTGAAACCCGTTTCGTCTGTTTCATTGCTCGACGACACTTTCACCGGCAACACCAAGCGCGCAAGGGTTCTGCTTCTGAGGAGTTTGAATCCGTGCGTTGTCGCCTCTCTCTCTCTCTCTTTAGTTCCCTTCCGTCTGCGCGTAGAGACGACGGAGGTTTGTACCCGTGGCGTTACCACGGGGAGGGGAGTAGAGTCAAGGATGTGATGTACCGACAAGAACGGGGAAAGATGCCAAGACAGACAAAGAGGGCACGACTCAAGATGAGCAGTAGGAAGAGGGAGGGAGGGCAGGGCAGGAATGGGAGGAGGAATGACCAGACCAAGGTGTAGGGACTGAGAGAGTGATGATGCTGAGAGGGGGGAGAGAGGAGGAGCAAGCAGAAGCTGCACCGAGCAGCGTCTGTTTTCCCAGGGGGCGGGGAGGGATGCAAAGTAGGGGTGGCCACACAAGCCACGTGATTTACGGGCGGCTTGAGATGATGTATATATATACAGGATGGGGCTGAATGAGATCTGTCTTGTGCCAGCTTCACGGCTTCCCTTGTGGCCCTTTCTGTTCGAGACAATTCTTCACCTGTGTCAATCCAGTGGAAATTTGTCTTGATGTGAAAAAGCTCAACAAGTCAGGTTCATTGCAAGGGTCACTGGTAGCCCCTGGTGGACTTTAGTGCGGCCCTGACGTGCAGCTCCCGACAATTCACAACATGTCAAAACACCACCCCCATTATCGTGCTGTCAAACCCCAATGGTGTAACATGTGTGGCGGCACTCACACTGATGTCTTCCTGGCGAAACTGCCCCCCCCCATCTGAAAATGAGTGGAGAACATTGGTTTGAACTAGAGGGTTCTAGATTTGAAGCTTTCGTGACTGCAAGGAATCATATTCTTAGGTTTTTTCGGTGAAGTCACGTAGGTAAAACATCAAAATTAATGAAAATAAAATAATAACAAAAATCACGACGTTTCGGAGGCAACACAAGTCTCCGTCATCAGGTGGGACCGTCACAGCCGAATTATCTGCATCAAGTGAGGCAATGATTCAAGAAGTAATCCCTTATAAGCAAGTTAAAGGGGGGAGGAGAGGGGGGGGGAGCTCATCAGAATGTGGTAGCCAATGAATGGAACGTATCGGGAGGGAGGGGGCGGGGCTCAAAGACAGCACGGAGTGCTAAGTACAACGCATCGGGAGGGGGAGGGAGCGGGGCCAAAACAATGGACGACGGCTTGGACGCGGTTGCTGCTGCACACGCCAACACAATGGACAGAGAGGGGGAGGGGAGGTCTGATACACATGATAGACAAAAGAACGAAAATGCCCATGTTTATACCAATGCTGGCTGAACAATGAAGAGAGCACTGCCAAAAAAATAACTGGGGATGTTAACACTCGGTAAAGTAAAGTAAAATAGTGCCTGTCAGATAAGATGGTCCAAAAAAGTGTAATTAAGTCTTTTTTGCGTGGTTGATAACATCTTTCCAATGATTACTAAGTTTGTACCCATCATCACGGTTGAAGTTATGTCTGTGTTTGTATATTTGTATGGCTTCGTGTACAAACCTTTGATGGTAGCCGGGAGGTTTGCAGAGAACATTGGTCTCGGAAAAGACAATTTCATGAGAGCCCACCGAGTTGTAGCAATGATCGGCAACGGCAGAAGAATCAGTTCTGCCGTGTTTCAGATCTGACTTGTGCTCGCGGACACGATCAGAAACATGACGTTTCGTTTCTCCAATGTAGCAATCACCACAAATGCAACTCAATTTGTAGACTCCAGGATACTGTAAGTCAGGAACGACATCCTTCACAGATGGAATCAGATCACGGATTTTATGCACTGTACTGAATCGGACTTGGATCTTATGTTTGTTTAGAATTTTGGAGATCTTTTTGGTCACGCCTGCTATGTATGGTAACGTGATGGTTTTGGTCGGAGTTTCAAGTGGCTGTTTCTGTGTGGTGGGAGAGACAGCTTGGCGGATAGAGGGTTGCCTGAGTCTTGGCTCTAGAGGCCTGGAGCTGGCTCTGAGGTCCTCGAGCCTGAACAGAGTTTGGTTTTATGTTCTATAATGAGCTCCGGAGCTAGAGTGGAGCTGGAATTAATGTGGCCACAGTGGAACTGGGGTCAATGGAGGCACAGTGGAACTGGAGCTGGGACCACTGGAGCCAGAGTGGAACTGGGGTCACTGAAGCCAAAGTGGAACTTGGATCAATGAAACTAGAGTGGAACTGGAGCCAGAGTGTAACTGGAGTTGGGGTGACTGGGGGTGCTCTGCAGCCTGGAGCCGGAGCTGAGGGTCGGGAGCAGCTCCACTATTTCCTGCCTCCACTATGATGACAACAAAAATCCCTGACTGTAGTTGAATATTGAAAAAAACCCTCATACAATCTGTGTACGCATAAATCATTCAAATATTCGTGTTATGGGCAATGGTCTTACTCAATACTGCACCTCCGATTAGCACGGTTGGCTACGTACGGTGCGAAGGAAGTTCAACGTACATACACACTGCACTATCATCATCAGCACCACTTGCAGCATCTTCAGTTGGAGATCTGACTTTACACCATGGACCCGCACAGAACCACGTGCCCAATGCATTCGCCACATAAACGTTTTCTCTTAAACAGTATTCATGGCGGGTGTCGTGGTTCACACCGAGCACAGCGTGATGTCACATTGCAGAGGCAAGACTGGATGTCACGGAGGAGAGAGAATGCAGAGATGTCACGGAGTGCACGGTTATCTCACAGGGTGGGGTGATGTCACAGCTCAGAGGAAAGTTACGATTTTACAGTTCGTAGTGTGAGCTTTGCTGTTACCATACACAAGGGCACGCTGTGATGCCACAGGTTGTTCAGTGTGCGAACAGGTCCATGGCTCAAGCTCCCTCAATCCTATTTAATGCCACGTCCCCCCTCTTCCCTCTTCACATACTCTCATTTTGTCATCGTATTGTTCACTCATTGGCCGAATGAGTGAAAAACAAAAACATTTAATATGCAGACTATAATTTGAAAACATTATTTCTTAAGCATGCAATTCGATGCGGCTCTTGTGACCACTGGGAATCAATATAAATCCATGCCAGCATCATTACACCCGATTCTTACACTTGAGATTTGGTGCATGCAACGTTCGTTTGAGAATTGATATCAATGAGATGGGATACGTCGTCGTCATTGTTGATGCCAACTCTTCACACGGAAACTTCCGCAGTGGGCCAGAGCTCAGCAGGCCACTTACATGACCTTTGTGGGCCACCAATGGCCTCGAGTTAATGGGTATCTCTTTTTTATTATCTTAAAACCCCGTCATATTCTTGTCCTTTTAAACATAAAACACAAAACGTTAACCTGATTGGTCTTTTTCAGAGGTTGGCAACTTGTGGCTCCGGAGACGAATGCAGCTCTTTAAAGACTGCTTCGTGATTTTATTATTTATTAAGGCCCATCTCACATTCACATGCATTGTCGCTCTTAAAATAGTTTTGTTTTTACTTAAAGCTTTCGTGACTACAGGAATTAATATTCTTTGGGTCTTTCGGCAAAGTCACGTAGATAGGTTCAAAGAGAATAACAAAAAACTACGTTTCGATCGCAACACAAGCGGTCCTGATGACGACCGCTTGTGTTGCGATCGAAACGTCGTAGTTTTGTTATTTTCTTTGAACCTATATACGTGACTTTACCGAAAGACCCAAAGAAGTTTTTTTTGCTACAGAATTCCCAAAAAAAATCCTCTTCTTGTTATTTTGGTTGCCTCGTCTATTTACACGTAGTAATAACTTGTAGTGTGGGTTCGCTGGCAGGTAAAGAGGATGTGGAGCCAAGAGCCGCCGTGTGCTTCACAGTGCTGCTGGGAGCTGAGCTCCAGCCTGGGAGCTGAGCTCCAGCCTGGGAGCTCAGCTCCAGCCTGGGAGCTCAGCTCCAGCCTGGGAGCTGAGCTCCAGCCTGGGAGCTGAGCTCCAGCCTGGGAGCTGAGCTCCAGCCTGGGAGCTCAGCTCCAGCCTGGGAGCTGAGCTCCAGCCTGGGAGCTCAGCTCCAGCCTGGGAGCTGAGCTCCAGCCTGGGAGCTCAGCTCCAGCCTGGGAGCTGAGCTCCAGCCTGGGAGCTGAGCTCCAGCCTGGGAGCTGAGCTCCAGCCTGGAGCGGGAGCTCAGCTCCAGCCTGGGAGCTGAGCTCCAACCTGGGAGCTGAGCTCCAGCCTGGGAGCTCAGCTCCAGCCTGGGAGCTGAGCTCCAGCCTGGAGCGGGAGCTCAGCTCCAGCCTGGGAGCTGAGCTCCAACCTGGGAGCTGAGCTCCAGCCTGGGAGCTCAGCTCCAGCTTGGGAGCTGAGCTCCAACCTGGGAGCTGAGCTCCAACCTGGGAGCTGAGCTCCAGCCTGGGAGCTCAGCTCCAGCCTGGGAGCTGAGCTCCAACCTGGGAGCTGAGCTCCAGCCTGGAGCGGGAGCTCAGCTCCAGCCTGGGAGCTGCCAACTCGACGCACGTGGAATGTCCCACCGCAGTGTCCATGAGGGTTGCCATTCCCAGTTGCCGCGGATGGCACGGTCTATCAGCAGGGCAGCTCACGGCTTTTCCTGGATGAACACCCGGGGGATGGATGAAGCATCGTGAGGATAAAAATAACCCCAAGGGTTTTACAGGTCACACGCAGATGAACTCTACACCCGAGGCCATCTGTGGGCGAGAGCAGAACATAGGTGCAACTTAATGCAGCAAAACTTTAGTTGCAACGATGTTTTTTAAACTTGGCTTAAGAGTTAATTCTTTGATAATGCACTCATTGCAATGGTTATCACATCAACTGTTATTGGCCACGGAAATCAATTGGAACCACCAAAGTGATTCCATCTCAGGTGGTACCGGCAAGTGTGATATTCAGCTTCAGGGTTCAAGGCCTGACCGTCCCACGATGTCAGAGGTACCCGAAGCACGGCACGAGATACGGAGGAGCCTCCGCCAAATCACTTAACAGAAATAAAGTTCCCAACGCCAAGCGTCACTCCAAAGCAGTTCCACGTGCAGGCGGCTGGCTTGGAACACCAACTCCAAACAGCTCGGAGTCCCGCCCAACACCGCAACGGTCGTCGCTACAACCACTTTCACTTGAAACCAATAAACTCGCCACTTCCTAAACTCTCATCCGCTCAAACGCGGCCGTAACCATGGCGCGACCACGCCGCTTACTTGCCACTTTCTTGTCACGGGGGGGGTGGGGGGCGATTAACGAGGGCACCGTCCCGCGACAAGTCGCCCCCCCACGGAGAGCTCCGTCACGCGGAGCCGGGTTCGCGGCGCGTGCCGACGCGGCCACAAGGCGAGCGGAAAGTAAAAAAACAAAGTCACCGGCCATTAACATTCCGCGTGGTGTGACGCACGCGGAGCTCAACTCGCGCCCGTGCAGCGGGGACCCGGCATAGTTTGGTGTCAATCATTTTATTAATATCGTGGAGGACAAGGCAAGGGGCAATGACATGTAATTTAAGATTACTTTTTAATGCACGTGGGTTTTTTTTTTTATGGCTCAATGAAAAAGCTCATAGGCAGCTTTGTCAATCCACTGCTGGATGAGGGCCTCCGCATTGCGTGTTCATCACGAGCATTATGGGACCGCACTTTACCACGCTGGTGAGTGTGGGGTGGCGAGGTGGTGGCTCCAGGACAGGTTCACACAGCTATCGATTGCCATTACAATGAGCTCTTGGCTGGGAATCGAACTCGGGTTTGCTTGGTTTATCGTGCAGTGCTTTATATATTGCGTCACCACTTCACCAACACTGGATTAACGGAATCACAAGTAATAAATAAACGTAAGATAATACAAACTAAAGCAGTGCACTCTCTATATAAAAAAACAACTTATGAGTCCACGTGTTAGAACATCAAAAGCCTTTATTCAGTGCTTTTTACAATGTTGTATATCGGCAAATACATGACATCCGCTTCAAGATTAGAATGGTGCATGAGCTCTAGGCACAAGATATTCTCAGAGCCCAACACGACCTAACAACTGTACACGCGTATACACGCACTAAGGATGTAACAATTGACTTGGTCAACAATTTGATGACTTTTCAAAGTCATGATTTGGAGTCGCAATCAATTTTTCTCCTTGTAGTTTGTGTAGTCTCCAGTGAGACGAATTAATATACTTTAAAGTGGCATCAATGAATATGAAGGAAAAATAAATTGGTCCTCAGACAAACAATCTGATGCATGGATTTTCATTGTTAATCGTTACATCCCAAATGCACACGCTCGGTAATTAGCCTCACGCCACCAGCACCACAACACCCAGCTCTCCTCGCCATCCTCACCAACCCCCGACACGATGCCGGACGGCGAGGTGCGGTGCCCACAAAAGCGCCACCCAGCAACACGCCGTCCCGATAACGAGCCGATATTGACGAGCACGATGAGCCGATAATGAGCTGTCCAGCCATCCGCTCACGGTGCGCCGTCCAGCTATGTGTTGTCCTACCAGCAGGCGGTTGCCCCAGCCACTGACTGACGGATCGCTCGCTGCCCAGTGACACGTCGCCCAAACCCACGACGCCCACCCACCCACCCGCCCGCCTGCGCAGTACGCCGCTGGGGCCTCGGTGGCCACCATCGCCACTCGTCGCCGCGGTCACCAGCGCCTGCTGACGTTCAGCTGCTGCAGGTGATCGTTCACGAAGCGGTGCGGCGGGAAGCGCGCCACCATCTTCTCCCGCGTGAGAGCGCGGAACTCGTCGGCTCGAAACTCCACCATGTGCCCGCTCTCCTGCTCGCGGCTCATCCACGCGCGGCTCAGCCAGTACTCGGTCTCCGCCTCCGCCTCCAGCCGCTGCCGCAGCTTCAGCAGGCTGTTGTGGGACACGCGCAGAGGCCGGCGGTGCTTGCCGGCCCACTGGCGGCCGCCGGGGAGGCCCATGCGGAGCAGCGCTGACAGGAACATCGCTGCTGCTGGTGGTGCTGCTGCTGGTGCTGCTGCTGGTGCTGCTGGTGCTGCTGCTGCGGAGGAGGAGGAGCAGGAAGATCAGGAGGAAGTGGTGCAGACAGATACATATTTCAGGGGGAGAAATTGTTTGGTTTTTTACCCTTTTATCTGGCAACAAAACTGACACCTTTTTTACAAGGAGTCATGTTTGCATAGACCACAATACCTGCAGTCATTATGCAAACAAAAAACATAACTCTGATAATGTATGCACTGTCCTTGAAGTTGATTGGTCTACACCAGAAGACAGCTTTCCTTAGAGCCTAGGCGTCATCTGGTCCAACACCATGTGAGAATAGGCTCTAAGGAAAGCTGTCTCGGGTGTGGACCAATCAACTTCAAGGACAGTGCATACATTATCAGAGTTGTGTTTTTTGTTTGCATTATGACTGCAGGTATTGTTGTCTATGGAAACATGACTCCTTGTAAAAAGGTGTCAGTTTTGTTGCCAGATAAAAGGGTAATAAAACAATTATCGGAGAAATAGTTTCCACTGCAATGAAAATTCACCGATTTCGGAAAGCGATATTGTATACAAGCCAAGTTTGCGTTACGCAATATTTTATGTGTCTATAAATACATTCATATCAGGAAATATTATTAATTTACAACTCTACATTTACGAAAAATCTCACAAATTGGTCAATGTCATAAAATGGCCATTGTAAGAGACGTTCGCCTGTGGGAAACTTGGACAAGGACCAGATCAATGTGGGACGCGGGTTCAACCCACACCGCTAAGTGGTGCACAAAATAGCTTAAACTATGCCGAGTTGGCTGGATAATGGTGGTAATTAGGGCTTAACTTCTCACTTTATTCCGGGTCGCTGGTTAAATGGACTAGGCACGTGATTAGTGACCAGCCAGAGTGCGACGGGAAATATTATCGGGGTCATCGTCCCACAGACACCGACTGAGATTAAGCCCTGCTGGTACAGAAATGACATCCCGAGCCTGTCCGTATGGACTCTGAACCGTTGGCCCTTCGTCAGCTCGTGCTTTCTCTGGGTTCCTTTCACAAACATCCCAATGTAGGGCCCTGTAAAGAGGTCTGACACTCAACGAGCTATTTATGGATACATATTTACGTTTTTTTTAAAATAATGTGAGAGCGGTGGGGCAGCGGTTAGCGCACTGAGCAACCCGAGTTTGATTCCAGCCCATGGCTATGTACTAGGGCTGAACGATTAATTTATTTCAAATCGAAATCGCAATTTGAAACAATGCGATTGGCAAATTGCAAAAGCTGCGATTTTTTGCGATTTGAAAAGTCATATTACTTTCTTATTGGAATTGTTTAATTTGTATTACTTCATTTATTTGAACAATTGTTCTATGTTTTATTGCTCTATTTCAATCAAAACATTTTAATAAATACATGTTGGAAGGTAATTCATATCTCTTAAGTTCTCATCCTTGCATGAGAATATATAGAGCAGTTCATGTTGATGGTATCATGTGGCAATGCTCCATCACATGTTTTAAATCTATTACACAGTGAACATTGAACCGAAGCTTGAATCGCAAATCAAATCGCAATGTCAGAAAAATTGCGATTAGATATTTTCCCCAAATCGTTCAACCCAACTCTGTACGTAGAACTTCTTTCACACCGTACGCGGCCAACTCGTGCTAATCGGAGGTGCCGCCTAACACGGGTGAGCCGTGGGCAGCGGCATATGAAACCCTCTTGGGATGCCTTCCCCATTCACACCACCACCCCCCTGACCAGCGTGGTGAAGTATGGTCAAACAACCCCGGCAAACGATACGGAGGCCTTGAATCCGGCAGCGGATTGACAGAGGTGGGGGGGGAGCAATGAATGACTGCTGACAACCACATTAAGTCATACCTGTCAACCCCCAACCCCTTATCAGTGCCCGAGCTTATTACAGACCAAAGCAGACTTGATTGGTGACCCCGTGCCCTTATACATATCAACGTTCATCCGACAAATATCCCATCGCGAAATAAGACAACAAAAACGATGGTGGCCCCGTATTGTAAACGTCTGTACGCCGCACGAACCTGACAACTCAACTTCCCTGTGAAAACAACGACGAGATGCGGTGACAATTAAAAAACACAACAACAACAACCACCACCACAATCGCGAACGCGTTCAGCCCGCGACCTTGATCCGAGCCCTGCCCTAGGCCCTCACCCGCAAGGGCTGCAGCGTCTCCTTCCCCCTCCTCCTCCCTTCCCTCCCTCCTCGCCTTATTAGCACGAAGACACACAACGAGAATGTCGTCCCCGGGGGGGGGGGGTGACAATGAAGGCGAACGCTTCCAAGCCTCCCTCTCGGCCTCGGTCTCTCACCCTCGACGGGAGCGCGGTTCGAACCACGTGGACACGTGGTGGGTGCCGCGTCACGGCTCCACGCGATGCCAGATCAGAGGGGTTGGTGGTGCTGCTGGGTGGGTGGAGGATTCACACAAAAAAAAACCTCTGCTCGTATCGATTCGTCGATTCTGTCAGTGCAGTCGATTCGCTTGCGGGTGGGGGTGGGGGTGTGGGGGGTGGTGAATGGGGGTGTGGGGGGTGGTGAGTGGGGGTGTGGGGGGTGGTGGGTGGGGGTGTGGGGGGTGGTGGGTGGGGGTGGTGGGTGTGGTGGGTGTGGGGGTGGTGGGTGGCGGTGTGGGGGAGGTGGGTGGTGGGTGGGGGTGGGGGTGTGGGGGTGGTGGGTGGGTCCGGGTACATCGATTCGGAAGTTTTCTTGACATGCAACCTTGCACCACCACGCCCCCTTGCGTTTAAAATCGATAAAAGCCGATGGATAATAAATACATTGGCGGTTTGATGAAACGAAGAGTTGTTACTCAACGTGACCGTGCGTATTGTGTGTTTTCGATGATTTTTCTTCTAAAAAAAAGAATAATTCTGAACACGTCTCGCTGCTCTCCCCAGAAGGGGCATCTCGCACCCCAGGTTTAGAAGAACCACTGCAGTTATCTTGTGGATGGTATTGTTAGATTTTAACACTGTACTTATATATTTAGTCGTTTTAGTGCTGGAAGCAATCGACATATTCGGCGAGAACGAGTTTTATGAGAAGCCCCCTTCATTTACAAACATTTACAGCATTATTTGAATACAAATGCAATAATGTATCTTCAATTAAATATTTTGTGCTTTCATTTTTACCAAAATATGGGGGCTTTAAACGTAATTTGTCCCGAGGCAATTTTCGTTAAAGTAAAGTTTTTTTATCTTGATTTATGTTCATGCAGTTTTTATATATTCCGTAACGCAGTTGTTTTTGTACCGATTCCTCGTTTTCTTCATCGAGGTTCTGTGTCCATTTTGATTGATCCCCAGATCTCTCTAGCCAATAACACCTGATTCTGGTACCCCCGAGTTATCGCGCCTTGTTAAAACAAAATCTACTTCGAGCGAGTAATCTGGGTCGTTACGGTGCGGGTTCTCCCAATCAACTTCATTACGTTCCACAATAGGGTCTGTCATCTTAGATTGTATCGTATCACGGGTAACCCCGTGAAAAGGAAATGTGTAGGAATCAGAGGTGTGGACTCGAGTCATGTGACTTGGACTCGAGTCAGACTCGAGTCATGAATTTGATGACTTGCGACTCGACTTGGACTTGCATAACAATGACTTTGTCCCACCTATGAGATGTGGACTCGAGTCATGTGACTTGGACTCGAGTCAGACTCGAGTCATGAATTTGATGACTTGCGACTCGACTTGGACTTGCATAACAATGACTTTGTCCCACCTATGAGATGTGGACTCGAGTCATGTGACTTGGACTCGAGTCAGACTCGAGTCATGAATTTGATGACTTGCGACTCGACTTGGACTTGCATAACAATGACTTTGTCCCACCTCTGGTAGGAATAGCCACGGCATGTCTCTCTACCTTGTTAATTCATACAATTCCTTGCCAGCTCAAACCCAGATGGTTTGCACATCGCCACGTAAATAACCTCTCGTTACAACAGCTCTCTCGCCGGTTCAGCCGTTACACTGCTGGATCGAAACGTCGTGATATATTGTGATATATTTATTTTTTGTTTCATTTTATTTTTCTACCTACGTGACGTTACCGAAAGAACCAAAGAGTATGGATTCCAGCAGTCACGAAAGCTTTAAATCAATATTTAATTCATAGCTGTCAACCCATGCGGTTTACCCCGTGTTCTTGTACAGGGAAATTTAGTTTTCAGGTCCATACGGCGTACAGCCGCTTCAATACGGGCACATTTAAAACAAATATTTGTTTGTGTTTCTCCCTTATGACGGGGCTTTGTTGGATGAACGTTGAGATTTATAAGGGCACGGGGTGACCAATGTCTGAATTGGTCTGTAAGATAGGGCACTGATTAGGGGTTGACAAGTATGTTGATACTGGTAGGAACCTGTGCTTACACCAGCCTACAGGGGATTATTGTGTCCGTCCTTCGTGCAGGGCGGGGCTGGGTGGGGAGGGGAGGGTGGGGAGGGGCTGGGTGGGTGGGGAGGGTGGGGCTGGGTGTGGGGTGGGGCTGGTCACCCCGTGGTGCCCTTATAAAACTCAACGTTTCACCTACTCACGCCGGCTTGTGCCCGCCCTCACAGTCGGGCATATTTGCGGAATACACCACGCCGCCGTTGACCCTGGCCATTGACCGAGCAACCCAACGTTCCTACCAGCTCCCTCCGCAGGGATGTGTTTAAATGGACATGTTCACACAAAGTCAAACCGTGCCACGCAGCGCTCGGACACCAGCGTGCAATTTGTGGGTTCGCGCGTGATATAGAGGGGCCCATTCGTTTCGAACATTCCCACTGGTAACGGTTATCGTATTCTAAGGTTTTCGGTAAAGTCACTTGATACAGTCACTTGATACAGCTATCGTGCTGTGACGGTCACAGCACGATTGCTGTATCAAGTAAGTCTTACTTGATACAGCTATCGTGCTGTGACGGTTCCACCTGAAGACGGAAGCTTGTGTTGCCTCCGAAACGTCGTGATTTTTTATTTTATTTTTATTAATTTTAAATTTTTACCTACGTAACTTTACCGAAAACCTTAGAATATGAATCCTTGCAGTCACGAAAGCTTCAAATCTAGAACGGTTATCGTGTTTCCCAACCTTCGGAAACCGGTAATCGATTCGGAATACCGTAACCGGTTTACCGTTTCACAAAAATCCAATCCTACACCTGTCAGAACGGCGAGAGAGAAATTGATGCTTGGATCGAATCGCTATTTTTAAAGCGTTACCAATCAAAAACGCACTGCAGACTCAACAAGGGGGAGAAAACCTCTACAGTGGCAACGCTCGCATGGCTGGATCGGTCTCAATGGTGCCCCCTGCTGACTTGTGAAACACTCCGATATTATGAATACAAATTCGATAAGCAGGTTTATCTCGCCGCCTTCATCCAGCAGTAGAGAGGCAAAGCGCTGTAAATGCACGTGTTCATACCGGCGGGTTGACCTGTTGAGTAACACGGCGAGGAATTCGGAGCCTTCAAACCAGAAACTTCGCCAGGATTTTTCTGTTGCGTGTCGTCATTTAGAAATGTTTCTTGTTCATGTTTTTGTCTTGTTGCGGTTGCACCCGAGTCAAGAGCTGCATGGCTCACAGGGTTATACCCAGAGGTGTGGACTCGAGTCATGTGACTTGGACTCGAGTCAGACTCGAGTCATGAATTTGATGACTTGCGACTCGACTTGGACTTGCATAACAATGACTTTGTCCCACCTATGAGATGTGGACTCGAGTCATGTGACTTGGACTCGAGTCAGACTCGAGTCATGAATTTGATGACTTGCGACTCGACTTGGACTTGCATAACAATGACTTTGTCCCACCTCTGGTTATACCTAATAAATGAAACTGAAAAAAATATAATTGCGACAGGAGACAAAACGGAGGCAACAACAACAAAAGTTGAGCTGGGAAGTGTAGGGGGAAAAAAATATAGCAGTCGAGAAAATACTTAAGAGTTGTGACAAAGTGCACACTACAAAAACTAATATAATTCAGCGGACTGAAGACGCAATTCAACGTTAGAATAAAACTTGACACAATCACGAGGCAAACGCCGAGGCTTACCTCTTCCATCAAGACGATTGGCAGTAACGAGATGGCACAAGGAGGACAAATTGCAGGCTTCATGTATTTTGTAACCGAACTAAACGGCAACGAGTTACCTTGCAGTATTTCCTTGCCACGATTCATAGCATCAAAACAAAAACCACGCAACATTCACTCGATGACAATGGGGGTGGAAAACTATTGTCGATGCAACGCAGTGTGGGGGGCCAGGGGATCGCATTGTCCCAGCCCTATACGTGACCGTACGGGCCCTTTGAGACACAAAGGCTCGATTGCAAAGCCCCCCCCCTACCACCAGGTCGACACATGTTGGGCAATCCTTTTGTCAACGCTTTGAGCGAAGGCGCTCAATAAATATAATTTAGATTATGGGTCCTGAAGGAGCAGCGCTTTTAATTGACATGTAGAGGGCGCTGTCTGCTAATGCGCGGACATTCACTTTCTGTAATTTGGAAAATGGGACGATCATGCTAATGGTCAAATGATTGTAATCAACGAGACTTTGCAGGTACAGTGCTGTATATTACTCGGGTCCATGTAAACATGTCGATGGCTCGCAATATCCTGCCTCCTGAAAGTGGGCAACCCCGAACCAGCCGTAAGGCACGTGGTCGGTATGTCGTCACCAAGCCTCGCCCATCACCTCCACGGAGGAACAATTTAGTTACCTTCACGTTGTCAAATTAATCGGGTGATCAAACTGGCAATCAGTAAACGATTAAACAAATATAGCAGCTCTTAATAAATGTACGATCTGCCACATACAACGGGTGCATTGACAAAATATTGCTGCCATGCCCCTTGCAAGAACGTACACACACGGAAGCTCACAACCACTTAAATATTACATTTTAATATTGCGTGCTGCAAAATCCATTCAGTTGAAGCAACATTACTTTGTATGGACCAAGGTCAAATTTTTAATTATGTAACTGGGCTTGGCTAGTTGTGTACACGCACAACTTTAAATATAACGCATGTTCACGATGAGGTCAGACTTACAGGCCCATCTCCTTTGCCCTCTCCACTCCAAAGAATGGCAATTGCCCAAACATCATCCTACTTTATAAAACATTTCTGTCATAAGGCAAAGAATAAGCAGTTGTTTTTTTTACCTTACCTTAGGCACACGGTAGTCTCCATAACCAATTAAAATGCACGTTACGAAAGGTTTCTGATTTCGCAAAACATCTCGTGCACAAGGCTTGTGCAGTTGCAGCAACAACAACAAAAAACCCAGACACACAGAGGCAGGCAGTGCAGAGTTTTCAACAAGGGTTTTAATAATTGTGCACCAGATATATATAGAGCTAAGGGACCTGACATCTTGCATTGACCGCTTGCACGAACCTGATCATAACGACAGCTATAGTTTAAAAAAAAAAAGAAAAATCCCGAGCGAGCCTAGCAGGCGATGGTGTTGCCACAGTTGTAAAGGCCGCCCGCCGGGGTGTGCATGAGCGGAGGCGCTTCAGGGTCAGTCAGCCCCATTTTTCCTCGTACAAAACACCAGGGGGGGGGGGGGGGGGTGGGATTGCAGCAGTTGGTGAGTTCGTCTTCACAAACACAAGTATAAAACACTAACATAGTGGGGCTTTGCTCATACTTGCGACTTGAAGAAAACCGAGGAAATGTTCACTTGATCGTCCTACTAAAAATTAACGTGTACGTTAATAAATATGAAGAAATTATACAAGAACTAAAATCAATGGGTGAGTATTCTCTTCTGCAATTGTTAATGTTGTTTTAGTGCACGTAAGATATTTATCAATAATGCTTGTAATAAACGCATATTTACTTTGCAGACTCAACCCACTTGTGAGTTGCGAAACGGAGCTGCGAGTTTGACGATCCCAATGGGACAGCGTCGTCCCCCAGCTGAGAACCCTGGAGTAGGGCCCTCCCCCAATCCCTTCAGTCCATCCGTGCAGGAGACAACATCACGGCCGGCGTTCACCGCACCGAGCCAAAGGTAACTGCGACTATACAGCAAACGGCGTGCGATCCACAGTGGCAAAGAGGAAGAAAAAAACTGGCCGCACGACGCCTCTAAAAAGCAAAGCTGTGAATCCCAGGGCCCAGTTTCGTTGATGGCGCCACGCTTAACACTGTGCTCGGCTCGAGGTCCAGTCGAGTGGCTGAAACCCAGGTCCAATGCCTCTCAGCCTTATTACATGCCTTCAATGCTTTTGCAAAATTATGTTTTCACCTTTGTTTTGAAACCAACCATAAATTATAGCTTTTTTTTATACAGGACACTTTAACATATCCATCGGCTCTATTTTACATAAAATAATTGATTTTAAATTGGGATGTTACTGGGAAGCTTATAGAAGTATACCAATCTGTGCATTCCAACCAGTGTGCCCGTTGCGGAAAGGTGCGGATCGGCGAAAAAGCACATTTCCCCCCCGTGTACGTGTCTCGCTCACTCTTGGCTCCACCACATGGCTCAAAAGCAAGCGTTTAATCACAACTCTGGCACATCTTCAAATCTCTACACAGCTCCGCCAGCCCGTGCACGACATCCCTGCATCATAGCGCAGGCAAGCACATCGCCAGAGTTTGTGTGTCACCGCTCATGTTTCCAGGTCAAGCCATGTGCCCCAGAGTTTTAGTTTTTTTGTCTTCTAACTTGTAGAACCCTCAGAGGACTTGGCTAGCCTGATGAGCGTTCGCCTCTGCTGCCGCCGCCACCGCCGGCCACCTTGTCAGAGCTTGAGCTCGTTAGCGATCTTGGAGGCGATGTTCTTGAAGGCGATGGAGGTGCCCGAAATGCGCTTGAAGCGCACACCGTTGAGCGAGAGGCGCGGCAGCTTGCACACCTCCATCTCCCAGGTGACCGGCTCTTCGGCGCCCGATCGCGTCTCGCCATGCGCGCAGTACAGCAAGTAGGGCTCGCGCTGCTCGTAGTCGCACGCGTTGTTGTCCAGCACCTTGCGGATCTCGCGCATCATCTCGCCCGGCTCCATGGAGCTCGTCGTCTTCATGCTCCACGTGAAGCGAAGCGAGCGTGGCTTTGAGTCGCGTGGCTCCTCGCGCACCTCCATCGTCGTGGTGGTTGTGGTGGTGCGGCTGTCAACAACAAGCAGACAACGTGGACATCAACAACGACCGCAAGAACCACTACCCACTTGCCTGGTGCTGCTTAAAGCGCATCTCTTTTGGTGGCCCTGATCTTGAGGAAATGTCAACATTCCCCACGGTGATGGTTAGTATCTGCACAATACAACTGCTGTTGGGTACTCCATTTACCAACTCCAGAGGGCTCAGCCAAACCCTGACCAATGCATGAAGTGCTCTAACATATCACCAAATCACTCTAAATGTGCCAATCTCACCAGATCCTGGGAGCAAAGCAGATCCAAGCCCAGTTAGCCTTTGGAGGGACATTTTAGGTGTGGGCTTGTGAGGTGTCATCAAGATGGCAGAGTTGAGTGTTACCCCCTTAAAAGTGTACGAGCTCTCTGAACACTTGGATCTATTCCCAGATGCAAAATGCTCATGGGGGACCTTACATTTGGATGTGCTGCCTCGGTGAGTAATCTCTAGCCAAATAAAAATGGCGTTGAACACAATTTCACCTGACTGGATTACCAAATGCAAACCATATTGAAAAACTGGACTGCAATGTAAAAAAAATCATTAAAAAAGTGTATTGGTCAAAATTTGTCAAAAAGGTATTATATTTTGTCTTTCCTCCCCATTTTCTCCTTTTACGCCCTTTGTGTTGTGCATCGCATTGTACGGCACAATAAAATGTTTCTAAGCGACAATGGCAAAAAGGCTGACCGTAATAATGCTCACTGTTAATATTACCAACATGTTTCAGTTTGAATAGACAATGCAAAAAAATAACTACATTCATGTGGAAATTGTAAATGAGAAACTTAAAAAAAAGTTATCAGAGTTGGCAGTAACCTTCAAGCAATGTGATCTGCATTTTAACCAACACAGCCTTGGGAGTGTTGTTAAGTTCATGCGCAAAGGCCCAATTGACGCAGAGGTGGCAGAGAGCCCAAACCACAGGTGGCATAGAGGGGAGAGGCGGTTGGAGACAGCTGGGCGAGCATCGAGGCGTGCATATGCCTGCAAGGCCTGGACCAGTGCAACGCCAAAGCGCAATGAAGAGATGATGAGTTCCGAGGGCCCACAGGACCGCATGCTCATGCTTTCGAAGGTCAGCGCGTGCAATCGCTATCAAAACAAAGGACTGACTATACACCCTAAAAAAATTACATTACACGCACAAACACCAAATAACACAATACAAAAACTCACCACACACACACACACAGTCCCATCGGTATTAGAAGTTACCGATTAAAAGTTGGGTTATTTCAGGTTTATATATTTACATTTTGTGTTTGTATATAAAAAAGAATTGAAGACCAACGTCATTTATTTTACCAAGAGTATGGTGTGCACGTGTGAGTTTTTTTTCTTGCTCATGAATGAATGGGGGGTAAAAGGACGACATCAAGCATTCAATGGAAAGGAACCAAACGCATGGCGCAAGTCATCTCGCCATCCCCTTCTCTCGGAAATTGAAAATGGGTGTCATTGGATGTCACTGGATGGAGGTGCGCTGCCAACAGCAGTGCAGACTTCTGCTCAACGTGGAGAGACAGCTCGTGCGAGCGGGGGAGCCATGCTGTGCCCTCAGCCGGGGTTCTCACCTCGGCCCTTCAAATCTGCCGATTCTTTCTGCCTCATTCAATGCCCTCGGCAAAAACAACCACAGATTTGCAATGCACAGTTACACCCTGCCTCTGCGGCAGCCCTGGACAGGGAAATCCACGTGTAAGTGGTACATGGTACAGAACTGCACTGCTAAGGCAAACATACAATGCACAATGTACAATTCCCGAGAATGAGCTGTACACACGAGGCTGGACAAATCATTAGTTCACATTGCATGTTTACGATCCTGTCTATTTGGTAGCTCATATAACAAATGTACCCTGAGGCTAGCTCTTATAATATTTAAATGCACTCCAAGTTCCCTCCCCTCCCACCAGCAGTGTTCTGGTATAAAATGTAGGTGGTTCTCTTCGATGCAAGTTGATTCATTTATGCCGTTGTTGTGCAGTCAGCTACAGCAGGTGGCAGCACTGGTCCTACTCAGAGTGATGCGCTTGCAACTCTCCAACAATGAAGCCATCATCATTCCTGAGATAATTTGTATTCAAAATTCGTCCTCAAAGGCTGACATTACCTGTCTATTTCTCTCATTTCCTTATCCTCTGATTTTTAAAGTTCACCTATACTGGCGTAGCAACTATAATGGCTTGCCATGTGAATATAGTAACCCATTTTGGCTTATTTGGCAGAGAATGAGCACATTCCCAAGGTAGAGAATTCCTCATTCCATTGAAACGAGGTTACAGAAGATGCGCGTGTGCTAGGTAAACGATTGAACAATGGTGCGTTCAAGCAGATCTGTTATGCAACTTCTTTCGCCAGAACTTTAAGCGGCACGTACTCAAGCTGGTTGAGACGGGCCGCTTAATGTACGCGCGTATTTTTTAAGCACCGCGTTTTTCAATAAATGCAGAAAGGCAGCTCCACAACAATCCTCTTAGTATTTGACTTTTCTCATAAAACGAATTGCTTCGCTGCTCAAACAGATCAGATCGGATAAACTGTACTATCCTGCTTTTGTATTGTGTGCACCCAATTACAATCACCATTTCCATCGTGACATCACTTCTTGATTTTGAATCTTTTTGAAGATGCGTATAATAAAACGGTGCTCCGAATAAAAATGCAATTTGGTACTGGATTAAATTCGCCTCGACTCTCTACGTCCTTGTATGATTAATCTCAAAGGCCAATAATCATCACTTTAATAAGTCAATGCTTTTGAGAATATTTGCAAGTATCACAAAACATGCTCCTTAATAAGGATGACAGAACATATGCATTCATTGTAATGGAACACATTTACGCTTTGATCAGTGGGTTACTGTTGTGATTTTAAGAATACATTTTTAATGCGTGTTATTTTATGTTCTTTCATGTTAAGTTTGTGTAGACAAGGCATACCCACCCTACGATCTCTTCTGGTAGCCTTTATACTGTGGCCAAAGCTGCATTCTGAATTTAATTTAAAATACATCTACAGACACAACCCTCAATATAAAAACAATACCTTTATGTAGCTATTTAATGAAATCGGTTCACATTTACAAATTACTTGCAGATGTGAAATATTTGAAACAGCAGTGCCTCCCCAGATTTATTTGGATCCATTCTCTTTTACAAACCTCACAACAGATGCCGCCATATACACGATTCTAGACGTGGTCTATGGATACAGCGAGACACAGCGCTGTCACTAACTGGATTACAAACGTTGGGGACACCTGTAAGCGAATCACAGGGGGGCAAACCATCCCCTCGAGTTACTGTAGGTTGCCTCTACAGTACAGAGCAACATTACAAAGAAAAAATACTAATTTCATACATTGACAGGAATATAAAGTCTAAATGTTTGAAATTTGGAATTCACTCCATCCAAGGTATCATTTTTTTTGCCCATAGTCATTTGTATAAGTGGATGTGAAATTATAGAAGAGATCTATCTTCGCTTTGTCCTAACTCTTATTCGAACAAGGAAAGAAGGTGGAGGACGCTTAATTTTCGGAGTGCATTGAAGGGTCCAAGTCTTTTGGATAAGCAGGTAAGAACTCGAGGACAGTGTCACGTGCAAGTGGACCTGGGTCACCAACATGACAAAGGCAAAAAGCTTAAACAAAGGAAAACCAATTCAGACTGCCCTCCACCCTGTGCCAGGCCGCTTCAATGTTGCATATTTGCGCATGGTCCCGTGAGGGTATTCTTATGAAACTAAGCGCTCATTTCTACCACGGTTATTCGACCCTTGCAGATGTCGATTCAATACCGAAAAGTTGTGCAACAGCCACGTGTGTCTGTCCCACCAAGGAGTTTTGCCAGGTACTCTTAGATGGATACTGAAACGTCCTGAGGCACATTTTTGTAGAGCGGTGTTATCCACCGTGGAAAATACTGTGGGCCCTAGGTTCCTCCCCCTCCCCTTGGCGGCTAGCTCTGGGTACCACTGAACTCATTATACGAACAAACAGACAACTGCAAACATATGCAGGCCCTCCCCTTCATACCTTCCTCTCTAGTCCTCTATACTTCCCACTTTGTTTGGTTTTAATAGGTGAAACTTGGGGTCTGTGGTCCGCGTGTGTACATTTTTGATTGAAATGTAAAATTGGAAAATTGAAATTTTACCGAATATTTTTTGAGTAAATTTAGATTTTATTTGAGGCGTTATTCTTTTTTCTACTGTCAAGTACGGGGAGGGGGGGGGTTAAGAGAGTCGAGGTGTCAGTTTGCACTGGCAATTCACTTGCATTCGTCCCCAACATTCCTAATTCAGTAAATAAAATATTATCGATGACCAATACATCTTCTCTTGTGCACACACCATATTTTTGTATAAGGAGAGTTTCTGGGCACTTTGCACCCCAACCAATGATCACAGAGGCATTCCCTTTCATTTATTCAAAACAATGACAGCTTCAAAAGCAAACAAGCACAATGTTTGCACAACCCAAAGCCCATCCCCAGCAGAGCTGCAGGCTGAAGACGAGGCATAACACAACAAAGGATAAAGGAACACATATCCCCACATGAAAGACACGAGACATTTCACTTGGTACATATGTTAGTAGGGTTAATTGGTCTCCACGCCACCAGAGAGCTTGCAGCCTCAGATCGTTAGCACATGCACACCACCTCGGTTGGAACGGTCAGTGAAATCTGTATATGTCCGTGCAAGGCACAATTAATCCGAGTCCACCACCAGTCCACTGCAGAGTTAGGCCGACAGAAAAGCCTGGAAGCAGAAGGGATTCCCACCAAGAGGCTGCTGGGAGTGGGAGGGCTGGGGCAGTGGGAGGGCTGGGGCAGTGGGAAGGGTAAAGCAGTTATGGGGAAGGTCGTTGTACACGGCACTCGCTCTCCTACCTTCTGCTGAATCTGAAAGAGAGATTTCTAAAGCAAAATGAAGGGGGGGAACATAAGATCACGGTCACAGAAAATAAACAGAAACATACAAAGGTATGTTTTTTTATTAGGCGACAAAGCAAGTACTAGGACTCACAAACAACCTCACATTGATCAATTATAACTTTTACCTTTGCAGAAAATTCACAATGTAACGTGAATTAAAATATATACTGAAAATGACTGCATTGATAATTGTTTTTTTACCCTTCTATCTGGCAACAAAACTGACACCTTTTTTACAAGGAGTCATGTTTGCATTGACCACAATATCTGCAGCCATAATGCAAACAAATCAGAGTTATGTTTTTTGTTTGCATTATGGCTGCAGGTATTGTGGTCAATGCAAACAGGACTCCTTGTAAAAAAGGTGTCAGTTTTGTTGCCAGATAGAAGGGTAAAAAAAAACAATTATCATATTTTTTACTGGCAAATGAGGTTCCAATAATGACTGCATTGATACTGTACAACTGCATTGGAAGAGTAAGTTAAGGTGAAGTCAGTATTTGTGGCTATGCGCGAGTCAACCTGGGCTCCCAAGTCAACTCGGTTTAAATTGAACACTTTGCATAGTGTGACAATGTTGATACGAGGGAGACAGACTCTGGCCCTGGTGCTACCTTGAGTTTCTGCTTTAATAGATGTTCACGAGCTAATCTAAAGACTACACTTGAAGGGATACGTGTATGTTGTCAGCTGTGCAAAGTAGCAAGTTTGCATATCAACTATTCAGTGTGCCATTTCATATGGAATGTAATCTTAATCCTTTGGTCTTCTTAAACAGACTTTAAATATACATTTTGTTGCATTTAAAAAAAAAACAATAATGGCTTGCTATTAGAGTAAGGGTGGACACTGGCCAGTATTTTCCTTTATTAACAAAAAAAAGAACACCAATTGGGAAACGCATCATCCACTACCAAGTGTGGTACACGGGGCAGGCGGAATCTAACTTCTATGAAGAGTAACTAGCTGTCCAATGGGTCATTTCCCGAGAGCCAATCAAGATTGAAACTGGCCACACATTGACACAACATGCAAATGTTGGGCCCATGAAGCCCAACAAACATTTTTTTCTTAACGTACACTACACCTCGTGGCCAAAAGCCACAACTTGTCAATCACTGCTAAGCGTGTCTCACAACAACAGTGTCGCAGAACATTGTACATGCTTTGTACGGGCAATACCCGATGGAGGATTTATGCAGCTGAAACTCTCAACTCTGGGAGTATACATTTACATCGGATGTCATTCACTCCAGAATACCAAACATTGTAAAGGACATGGAAAATAGCTGCATCAAATACAGCAATACAAGTATATCAGAGTAATAAAAGGACATGACACTTAACCGATTAACATATTGAAGTCCACAATTTGAGACTTCACCTGAGTCTGCATGTAATAATTCCACTGAATGTCAGACCACTTTTACCTTAACAAAAAGGGCTATTAACTGCCCTAAAAACGCGTGCCGATACTCGCCATTTACCTGCGACTGAACTTGGAGGTGAGCTTGCTGAAGATGTTGCCCGTAGCACCCCGCTGACGCGCCTGCGCCGTGTCGTGCGAAAGCGTGGGCGAGCCCGGCGGCCCGTTGTACGTGGCGTTCTTGCGCTCGCGCAGCTGCCCCCCGTGGAAGGTGCTGCGGCTCGAGCTGCCGCGCGGGAAGCGGGTGCGGTCCGGCGTGGCGCCCGTGGGCCCCGGCGCAGACACTCCGATGCTGTGCGCCGACGGGGAGGCTACGGGCACACGCTGGCCGGATGACGAGCTGCTCTCCGCAGGCATAGAAGGGGGCAACGGGGCACAGGTGAGGGGGGGCGATGCTGTGGCAGCGAGGACACAAAAATGTAAGGGGGTGAGAAAATGGCTTTCCCCTGCCCACCTGTCCGAGGTGAAGCCTTGCTCTTAATCTGCTGCGAAGGCGACGTTTGTTTAAGGTGAACGTTTAAGGTGAACGGCAAGTGAAGGTGTCTTGCTAAAAGCTTAAAAAGCTCAGTCAACATGTGGCGGTTTCTTAAAGAGTGATGACAGCTAATATTGCCCAGGCTATTTCTCTGTTAATACTATGTGTAACATTGTGCTGCCATTTCTATCGATGACCGCAGTGTTATTGGCAACAGGTCAATCAAAGATAGCTGTGACCTATCTTACTGAGCACCAATATCTTGGCCATGCTTTTCTGTGAACAAGTGATATCACAAGAAGGTACTTAATGGCACTATGTTGTGACCAGATGATTCTGTAAAATGGCTGAGGTATTTCAGATTTCGTCACCTTTTTGAATAAACAACAAGTCCCATCTCGCGCTTTAAAAATCGCCAAGCATTTGACTAGTTTTAACCCTACAGGCTTATATTGTAATGGACAAGCTGCAGCATTGTACCCATCTGTGCACTCAACTCAGGTGGCAATGCAATAAAGATTTTTCTTTGCATTTAAAGTTTTGGTCGCAGAGCATGAACCATCAATTTGTTTTCTCCTGTTTTGGATACCATAAAACTAAACAAATGCCATAAAACCTTAATTCAGCAGGAAAAATATCACAAAAGGAAATAAATGATTTAGGGGGAAGCTGATAATCTTATCAGTAAACCACGAAGAAGAATCATGGTCAGGCAAGGATAGATTGTTCTGTCCCATTACCATTTCCGTTACACCCAGAACAGATAGTGCTTTTATACAGGTTACGCCGATTCCTGGAAGAGACGTCGCCGCATTTTCATTATCTGCCATGCCAAATACGTCCACAGAAGCACCGATAACTTAAACAGAACTTAACCGCAACCAATTGGTGGGTCTGCTACTACCACAAAGATAATGTTTACATTCCAAAGAAAAATGTTTTTTTACTTGACATTTTTTGTAGAAAAATATAAAAAAATATTTTATGCAAGTCACACTTGCCTCTCGGCCAATTTCGTAAACAACTTCAGAATAAATTTGTATCGTATTCAATGCAAATATACTGCTACATTAACACAATTTTTCCACGTGGTTTTTGTGCAAATGGTGTATTAGCAGTATGAGATGAGACTTGCCTGAATGGGGAGGGAACTTTTAGTAATTGTCAATCGCAGATTTAAAACTTGCAATTTACTATTTGTTTCAGAATCTACTTTGGTTTTGCCACAATCTGCACATCATCACAATTGACAATCATAATTTAAACTACGTCTCAGGATGGCTGGCAAATGGTGTCTGCTTTGCCACATTCTATGCGTTGCTTAGAGACAAAGCATTGACTGTGGTGTGGCACAATAGCACCGAGTCATTAGAGCACATCTAAAGCACGCAAAAGGGTGCTCTCAGCATGAGTAATGCTCGATTCAGCAGGGTGATGTTTGACATGAGGAGAGGGCACTGTAATCAATGGCAATGCAGAGGTAGAAGATTCTTCTGTGGCAGCACAAAATGAAGAGCATCGATTTGGTCAGGCCACAGAGTTTATTGAAATCTATAAAAAATGTAGCCATGCTCTTTTACATTTTGCCACCATCCCAAGTTGTTGGGCACTTGTAAGTTACTTTTGTCAACTTGCGAGAAGTAATTAAAATGGGTAGCCTTGGATACTTGATTAATTGAATTCCAACAGAAGACAAACTTCAATTGAATGCAATAAAACAACAATACACATCAACTACAGATTCGTTTTAACAAGCAAAACAATTTTTTGTTTAATAGCATTGCCAAGAAAAAATTCAATTGTGCACAAGCATCAATCTGACCTCCTCCACATGCCAACAGCAAGCAACTATGTTTTCAAACAACACTAAGACCGCAAGCCACATGACAACATCCATCAAAGGGGCAAACAATATTAAAGCTAAACAACTGTAAGACAAGCGGGTGTGTTATAAGAGGGTCTCGGCAGCGCTGTGTATGCTAAGCCGCAGGTTGGAGGTTCGCGCAGGACGCTGGAAAACCACCCGGTCACGCTTACGTTGGCCTCAGGGACTCTGTTGATTTATCGGAAGTCAGTGAGAGTCTGGCTGGAAAGCCGGATGCTGACATCGACTTGTGGTGCCTGGCATAGCCCGGTGCAGCCGACAGAGGTGGGTTGGCACCGGGGCTGGGGGCACGGGCACTAGCCAAACACAGTGGTGGCATTTCTGTCAAACTGCAATGCATTTCCATGCATGAGATGGCGAAAATAGGGTTTTGGAATACATTTGGGCAAAATGGGGAAGAAGAGGTGTTGAGAGGAAAAATATAGGCAAGTAGGAGGAGGGATTTTTTAAAAATCACATTAAAAAGTGAAACGCGTGCACACAAAACACGGCACGCAAAACAAGGGAACAAGGACCAAAAGAAAGGCACCCATTAGATTGTCACCAACATGAGTCAAGCACACAACAGCTGACACATGTTCCAAGGGCACAACAAACCTGCTGTCTTGGAAAGAACATGAACACTGCACAAAGCAATCTCAACGTTTGAATTTACACAAATGGCTTGGATTGACTGCCTTAAACAATGCTGAGGCCGTGCACCCGAGTTTACGTGAAAACAAACAATGCCGCACGTAAACAAATACCTTACATGCTATGTCCAATTATGTATTCAATTCAAGAGAACAAAATTCCCTCACACAGAGTATGTTCTAAAGGTAACTTGGCTGAAGTACACACCCTCGAAACACTTGGGTGAGTGAACATTGAGGTTGAATGCCACAGCTGGCAGGGTACCGTCGTGTGCGTGACGCCAATACCTGTTTTCCTTGCCGTTCTGCACACTGGTCTGCCGCTCCCCGCTTGCCTTCTCCCCGTACACGTATGTGTTTCGGCGTGACATGCCGGCCGGCAGCGCGCTGTTCTGTATTGCCAGGGGACATGAAAAGAAACACTTTCATTCCATTCATTCCCGTGCAGGATGTGACAATTGGGATGTCACTCCAAGCTCACAGTGGAGCCATAAGTGAGATCCATGCAATCCAAAAACGCCTCATTTCTCCCCGAGGGCTCATAAAAAGCAGTTTGTAACGCCATGAAAATTTCACCTTTTAAAACGCATTCAGGGGTTTAGATATCAGAACAAGCTGTGGCAGAAAAAATATAATCCAGAGAGAAAGAAAAAAAAAACTCACCGGGGGCTGGGTGTTGCCTCCCTTTTTGCGGTTAGGGATTTCGGCCTTGTTGGGATTGGCGGCTGATCCGACGACAGGGCTTGCTGGCACATCTGCCTTATTCGCACTGCTGCCTGATTTTCTAGTCAAATCTTCCCGTGCAGCATCGCCATCTGGGTCAATGGTGGGCAACGCCCCGGCACCGGCCCCCGCCCGCTTGTTGTACGACGCCGACGGTGGGATCTGTGGTCCGACTGCAAGAGTGGAGAACGGGCGCCAGAGGACAGGTTAGATGGGCAGGGGGAGGATAACCATGGCATTGCCTTCACCGAGTAGACAGGGGGCATTTGTCTAGCAGACACAGGCATACATTTAGGCTGGAAAGTGAATGCCAGCGAGGCATAGTGCTTAGGCTCACCATGGTCACTGTAACGCCGCTGTTGCTTCTGGTTGGCAGAGACGCTGCGTTGCACCTTGCCGTGAGACGGCGATGGCACCGAGCTGTTGTTGAGGTCACTGCTGGGCCGCAGGGGCTTGGCCAGCGACAGGTTACTTCCGGAACACGAGTCACTCCCCTCCAGCTGAAATGGAAAAGCCAAGAAGTTAGTCAAGCAGCATGTCGGCAAAATTGCAAATAAATCTTCCATCCTCTTAGGTTTTTCGGTAAAGTCACGTAGGTAAAAAATAAAATTAATAAAAGTAAAATAAAAAATCACGACGTTTCGGAGGCAACACAAGCTTCCGTCTTCGGGTGGAACCGTCACAGTACTTGATACAGCAATCGTGCTGTAACGGTTCCACCTGAAGACGGAAGCTTGTGTTGCCTCCGAAACGTCGTGATTTTTTATTTTACTTTTATTAATTTTTATTTTATTTTTTAGCAGACACAGGCATAAAAAACCTAAGAGTATGAATCCTTGCAGTCACGAAAGCTTCAAATCTAGAAATCTTCCATCGTTTTATACATGCATCTTGGCTTTGTGTTTTATAACTTATTAAAAAAAATTGTAAAACAATTGCTTAAATCCAAAAAGTAGAGGTCTCAACACTTCAGCTCTTAACGTGAAATAATACAGCTGTAGATTGTTAAACCAGTCACAATCACAGCTGCCAGCATACGGCACCTCAGAGGGCTTGCGGCCAAGGAGCAGGTACGTGGCCAGAATCTCGTCGTACTTCATGTTCGTAAGCGAGTCCCGGATCTCGTCGCGCGAGTATCCCATCTCAACCATCGTCTCTGCACACATACAACATGGCACCGTCAAAACATTAATCAACTTTCACATTCTCCAAACTAAGAGGATTTTATTTTTCCAATGAAGTGCTGCAACGTCTTGCATTGCATCATACCGATCGATAGCAATATATTCCAGGCACATTTATACTTGCAGTTCTTACCAAGTCATCACATTATCACAAGGACATCATCACAGGTCGCAATTCACAGGTAAAGTGAAAAGAATTTGGCTTTGTTACGATACTATGTCGTGCAAAAACTTTGTATTTACATTGCAATGTTTTTGCTCTGTAGTAATTATTTTATATTAAACAGCTCCCAATGCAGGGCCCTCAGTGATGGACGTGTCTTAGCTAGGTGTGACCCCCCCTCCCCACCCAACCGTGTGAGGCATTACCTATCCTCTTGGTGTCGTTGATGTCTAGTGTGGGCTCCACGTAAGGCTTGAGCTCATCGTCCTCGTGGCCGACGTTCATCCACCGGTCTTTCATGATTTGCTGTTGCCAACGCGACAAAAGAAACTGTGTGTTAGCGACAATGGGGCAAGTCGTAAATACGCACAGACAAAAATTAACACCACTTGTAGTACAGCAGGGGCTTGTGTTGAGGCATAGCACAATATCACAAAACACAATTGCCAAACAGCTTGCTCATGTTGAAAGACTGACTCACACTAAACAGAAACCCACTCTTCCTATGAAATTCTCTTTTTTTACACAATTATGCCACCCCTTTAAAGTATAGGAGAAAAAAAAAACAAGAGTCTGCCATTGCCACACAGACAAGAAGTTCATTTTCTGTAGGGAAATGCATTGGCCAATCCAGTGCAAAGCGAAGCAGCTTTCGCAGTATTGCAATGCAATAGTTCATATCTCTTCTGCCAAACATTTCTGTAATTGTACTGCAATGACTAAATGAAAGTTATTGCAACTTTAGCTGCTGCTGGTTATGGACTCCCTCACGAGTTACAATATCAAAACAAATATGCAGCAGTTCATCACTGCAAATGGGGATCATTATCATCCCAGGGTCAGCACGTGTCCGCTGGAGGCAACATCACATTATGAGCTCGACTTATCAATTCCTGGCACTGGACCAATCGGCTGGCACTCAAAGCGAGGATGTACCACAGCCGGTCCAATAACGCCCTTCAAACCACACCCACTCAACGCCAATTGGCCAGATCGTCCTTGATCTGCCGGTGCAAGCCCAGCGACAGGCCCCACCCACTACAAACACAAAGCACATGGGCACACACGCAAGCAAGGCAGTCATCACTCCCTCCCCACAAGTAGCCACAACATGTGATGATGCTATCGCTTAGGCCAGTGGAACCTTTTGCCCCTTGCTTGTTTTACTAGAAAGATGGGACCCATGTGGTAGCACCGCCAATATTTATTATTAAGTTCGAGTCTGCATGTTTACGCCACCGGCAATATTATTAAGTTCGAGTCTGCATGTTTACGCCACCGGCAAAGTGCTGTACTGCTGCTGTGCTTTTATTTACGTTTGCTGAGCAACAAGTAAACATGAGCAGGAATATGCAAAGAAAGAACCACACAAGCTGCAGCAAAACCAAACACCCAACCGCTGCTAGCTGGAGGAAAATCATAAGTACATTCCCTTCCACGCTCAAATAGAAAACTCTAAATCATACATTTCAAAACAGCTGACAGTGCATAATGAATGCACTGTTGACATCACGACTGTTGATGTCACATACTGTTTGAGCACCCAGGCTTACATTTTCCAAGGAAGACACCAGTCCGGTCACTTGTCTTATTAATGCTCATTATAACAGATGAGCAGAAGAAAACTGGAAACATTTACAATAAAACTCATTAATGTTCACACATTCCTAAAACAAACCATGATGGATACAAATACGATCAGGATACAAGTACGAATTCACACGTGAAAATTGTAAAGAATTACATTTTCACATTGTTAAATTGCCTATGCATATGCAGACAAAAAACAGGAGACAGTAAACGTTGTTGGATTAGATCGCGTTATTTTATAAATGTATCGTAACCGAGACATATAATAAACAAACTAAAAATACAAATTGTGGATTTAATGACATCAACAGCTTCAACCACTCTTGGCTGTTTTATGAATGCCAACCCTGCCTCTCTTGAGGATGGTGTCTCAGTTTCCTGGGTTATTCCGGTGACACAACTACGAGCTTGCAATCGAACATAAGGCGGCACACCGATGAGAAGTGACAGGAGAAAGCACCCACCTCCAATCGCCAGCGGCAATTTTTCTATTTCCCATTAAAAACTGTGAATCGCACCTTGTGCACACCTACGAAGCTACTACCAAGGTGGTAGTTAAACAACATGCTTCCACCACCTCCTGCATGCCCGAATTAAACTACACAAACAGTGGACACGGTTGAAGAATTTGGCATCTGGCTTAGACAAACACAGTATCACAAGTAGCACCATTTAGTTCAGTTGTCAATGGAGTGGGAATTGTACACCGCGGATTTTTACACAATCTGCCATTAGGCTTGAACGCTAAAATTTAGATATAACCTTCAAGTCAAAATTGACAACTCTGCACAGTTATCATTATAAAAGCAAAACTAAAAGGTGAAATGGGACGATACTTAGAATGGTATCAACCTAGAAACCAATGTGATTAATGAAAAAAAGAACACTTTGAAATGCAAATATTTGCAAGAGATAAAACAAATATATATAAAATATTCAATGTGGGCTCAACTTGAATGACAACAGTGACATTTAACTGCAATTGTAGGTGGATGGGGGCGATCGTTTGGCTGTGAAGCAACCTCACATTGGCCCACTTATGGCAATCAGTGACAAAGCTGTGTTCATTAACACCTACCAGTGAACACGCTGCATAACAGCCTCTGGCTTTCAATATTGGAGCCGCTACTTCACTTGTAATGCATCATTACGTCGGAAATATGAACGATAAATTTAACCCTTGACTAACATTTTGTATCCTTTAAAAATGTTATCTTTGCTTAAAGGAAACCACAGTGGACACCTATTATTGCCGAGTGCCTACTTGCCTCGTACCTCACTGTAAACAGTATGAAATTTCATGGCAAAACGTAACATAATTTAAATTAACTACAGTACTCTCGATTATCCGCGCTAATGACGGCCGCAGATAATAAAAAATTGCGGATAATCAAAAAATATGAATTTTCCTTGGATCTCTATGCCAAAAACTAATATAGGTATAAATTATATTTAAATTAAGAAAATTTAGCTTGTTTATGAAGAAAACTAAAATTTGTATTAAAGAATGTATTGATTTTGATTTAGAACGAATACTAACGATCGACCGATCAATGTGTGTGCTCAGCAATAACACTTTCCTTCTCTCGCGCAGAAGACTCCGCCCACTAAGTGGATAGCAGAGCCACACCAATCAAAATCCACCCACTGTCATAAAGAAATGCAACTACTGTACTGTAGAGTCGTTCACGTGGATTTCGGATTAACCGGAGCACACATTTGTTCGGTTTAAGCACATGACTTGTAATAAACATTTCCAAGAATAACAATGTATCACTCTTTAGATGATTCATTTGGGCTGAAGAAAAAATCCATGAGGTGTTAATTTCTGTGAAAATCTCAGGTGCGTGGTTAATCCGCAAATCGGATAGACCGCATGCGGATAATTCAAGAGTCGACTGTATCACTGATTGCATAGAGCTGAACGCTTCATTGCTCAATGTGAGAAGTTATTTTAGGAAATCAAAAGCAGCATAAAATATATGTCCAAAATAGCTGAACCTAAAAACAGAAGCCACACTCAACACTCGGTCCTCCATGTACTTTATGAACTACTTTCCTTTCAGAGCACTTTTTTTAATTTGTTGAAAGCCACAAGATCACAACTGGTTGTATGCAGACTGGCGGCAAAAGCCCTCCACTGAGCCCCACCATAAAGCTTGAGTGCTGCACACTGTGGCAGAACAACCTTTATTTACAACTGGATGAAAGCTTACGGGAGGCAAAACGTCTCCTTTTGCAAGGGAGACCTGGAAAATACAGCGCATAATATATAAAAATAAATGTAGACAATTGGCCAAACGATATTGTACAATTGTACAAGGCAAATAATGTATGCTGAAAATATTTAATTGTATTTGTTAAGTTAAATATTTCACTCAATTACTCCACTGGTGCAAAAGCAATCCCATGGCTGATGGTGCAGATTTTGGGTTTGCCTAAAATTTGTTCATCACTTCAGCAGCCCATATGCGAGTTATGCAGGGAATAAAATCCGAGTAAAAATCCCAAAAAAACAATGTAATGTACATTGTGAGCCATATTTAAAACAATCGTGCTTTTCGACCAATTTTTAAGAATGCTGGTATTTTAGTTTTACCAAAACAATCCAAAAAGCACAACACTTTACAAGACACGATGCCGATGCTTGAGAGTTGATACGAGCACTCAAAGAACATAAATTCTTGTTTTCTCAAATGTATAATCGTGTTTTTCTAATTGTTTAGATGTCTTAGTTTATATTCTATGGTTCTTTCGGTAAAGTCACAATCGCAACACAAGCGGTCGTCATCAGGAACAGGGAGGTTAGCCTCTTGTCATAGTTGAGCTCAAGTCTCTTTTTACAATCTGGTAAACCAGGTATCAACAGGCCCATTTCTTCAAATAATGATCAATGTAGTGCTAACGTCATGTTAAGAGATAAGGTCTGTTACTTCAGGAGCCTGTTAATACATGAATGGCTGTAGAACTGTTCTACGATGAAAAGGCTTTCATGATATACCATACAGTTGTAATAAAATATCTCCTAAATGCCACAAAGTGCTAGTCATCTACCAAATCATAAACTTGTGCATAAAAGCTATGAATAAACTGTGCTAAGCCCCCTGTTCCAAAACAGCATTTCCTGTAAACAGGGTCAAATGGACAACACTCTGAGCAACTGTATACCTTATGGGGCATAGATTTCCCTTGTCAGAGCGAGACCACTGCACCTGCTATGCCAGCCTCTCGGGGAACATCCACCGACGCAGAAGGCAATCTTCAATAGGACACGCTGGTATCGTTTTACACACACACTTTAACCAAGACTCCAACCTTGCCACAGGAATTTGAATATATATTTAAGGGAAGCCTTCGTTACCAGCAATACCCAGATGGATTTTAGCTGTAGGAAAACCAAAAATGAAGGCAAACAAGCATCCCAAATTTACAGTGTTGTTTACATCCATTAAAGTTGAGAAACCCCATGAGCGTGTGGTGAGGCCAGCACTGCATCAAGCTACCTTTTTATTCCCAGTGCTTAAGTTCACACACTGGATCAGCGAATAATTCAAGGCTCAGTCAACCTAGGACCATTTCAGGGTAGGTTCAGACACCACATGTAATGTACATGTTCAGCACCAATGCCAGTAATCAAACCCGCAAAGAGGTAATCGAACGGGCGCACACTGTTTCAGCCAGTGGTCTCAAGTAATTCTCGTGCTTGAAACTGGCAAGAACACAAGCACGCACACACACATGCAAGCAGGCATCATCTCAACAGCGCACACCTCTGACACACACACATGCAAGCACTGCAGCTGACCTCCAGGCTGCCCCGCTTGGCAGGGTTGAGCACCAGGAAGCGCTTGAGCAGGTTCTCACAGTCGGTGGACATGTAGAAGGGGATGCGGTACTTCCCGCGCAGCACACGCTCACGCAGCTCCTGCACAGCACACGTATGTAAAAAGTCCCCTTGAGTCGGCTCTTTGCCCATGGGTTAACCACCTACCCAAAAAATATATTTTTTTTTAACTTCAGTTTTCAAACGTATTTTATCTCAATTTGTGCTATCGGTATCATGCCACAAGTTGAAGAATCCTATCAGATATGTCGAAGTGCAGTGCAATGATTTGTCAGAGAATGGCCCATAGAAGCGGATACCAGAGCTCCCCCTCTTGAGATCCCTTCAAGCAACATCTAGTCCACACGATCGGGGAAGGCAATTTTCTACTCATGCTGCCACTCAAGAGTAATGTTCATCATATGATAGTCAAACTGTTATTTTAAACTATTATACATGGAAATCAGCCATATTTTGCAAACACAAATTTGTGTTATAGGTTTTTTTGTGTATTCATTGGTGACCGAGCTAAGACCATCAACTCAATATTGAGAAGCAGGTTTAATCACAGGTAGCTGCTTGAAACCAGGATCCAGACGATATGAGCGCTGGCCTCTGGCTTATCTGGACAACTTGTTCATGTTTTTGTTTTTTGTTTGTTGCGGTTGCACCCGATTCAAGAGCCGAATGGCTCACAGGGATATACCAAATAAATGAAACCGAAACTGAAAACTGACAACTTACTTTGCCGCGACACCCTGTTGCCACACTTCCTTATGAAAATGTCTTTCCATATATGTGGCTGGCAAAAACCAGACATGTGATGTAGGTTCCTAAAAAATAATCATAGCTGGACTTAAAAAAAGACTATCCTGAATGAAAAATTATTACTGGTGATTACCATTGGCAAAATTACTTTTGACCATGTGAGGTGATCTTGCCTTTGTGGGATAAAAAAAAACATAAGTTGTAATTTTGCATAGCAGTTCTTAAAACTAAAATCATAAAATTACGTGCATCAGAATTCACTCACGGATGCACATACATGTACATGGTACCGATCACTAGTATGCCCCCCACACAATAATAGCCACCATTCGGGACAAACTGGTAGTGACATCACTACTGGAGTGTAAGCGTCTTGCTGGCAGGTTTGTGGACCAAGATGTCATGGGATAATTGTTTAACTGCCCCACAGCCCCCTCTTTCCCCCAACATGCAAACGCACTTTGAGATTCTGGCCGTCGAAGGGCAGCGACCCGCTGACGAGCGTGTAGAGGATCACTCCGAGGCTCCACACGTCCACCTCGGGCCCGTCGTACTTCTTGCCCTGGAAGAGCTCGGGCGCGGCGTAGGGAGGGCTCCCGCAGAACGTGTCCAGCTTGCTGCCCAGCGTGAACTCGTTGCTGAAGCCAAAGTCGGCGATCTTGATGTTCATGTCGGCGTCCAGGAGAAGATTCTCCGCCTGCACGGGGGGGGGGGGTGTTCATCAACACCACAATACCATTTCACGCAGGACATGCGGCAAATGAGAGATTGTTATTACGTCTGCTCAACGTGCCCCATGTGAAAGAAGTTGACCCGTTTTAATGAAGGAAATATATTTGAGCATGTGGAAATCCCACGGACCCCCCCATCCGTAGTGCCACGGAACAATTCCCTCGATCACAATTAGCCTCCCTGGATCATCAGGGATACATGCTTGAAGGAGGCAGACTTAAAAGAGCATGGGACCAATTGTTACAAAAAAATTAACCCTGCCCCAGATATCTGAGACCCACTGGCCCAGTGTCACCAGGACACACACCTTTTTAACTGTATGAGATCCCACTCAGTCAACATGCGCAGCTCTCCTAACCCTCCAATTTTAGCCCCCTTTCCCCACCCACCCACTCTTCTTTTCCAACATCTTGCGTGTTTATTTTAAGATAAGATCAGCCAACCCTATAAAATCCCAACAATAAGCTCCGTAAATAAGTACCATGCATTGTGAAATGTGAATATAAAAAAATATAAAAAATAAATAAAAATGTTCGTCACAGGAAAAAAAGATCTAGTAACCTTTACAATGTTATTAATATGCAATTGGCACAGACTTGTTCATTATCGTAGGTTCAATAACAACTCATCTGCTATTAAGTCATAAAATGAATACTTGCACATGCTCAAAGTGTAGTAGATATAAAAGCATGGTAACTGGCAGGTACTCACTTTGAGGTCTCTGTGTACAATGTGTTTCTGGTGGCAGTATTGCACAGCAGATACAATCTAAAAAGGAAACATGAAGAAATTGTTGATAAAAGTTCAATAACATTAAAATCATTACAAAGAGCAGATTTCCCGTACACCAATGCATCAATAATGAAAGTGGTGGCATTGTTTAATTAACAGTAAGACAAAATATAAAAGTAATGCTCTCAGTAGTCACAAGCGCATATAAAAGCAGTGCTAAGGGGTTAGATGTAGCACATTTAATGGCTAGATGCATCTCACAAACATCTGCACTTTCCTCTCAAGCAAAAATAAAAAAAATAGTTTTAACTGGAAAATACAGAGGCTTTTAGAGTACATGGGTTGATAGATTAGCCAGTTTAACAGGTTGCTGCTGGAGGAAGATTGATGATTAACAGTGAATGCTTAACACGACCATCAGCTCCACTGCCCCATATTGCACCGACTGCTTATATATTGTAAAAGGCTTTAGTTACCATATGGCAGTGTTGCCATATCTGAGGGACAAAATCTCCCTATTACGTGGAACAAGTACTTCCTTAATTTGAAGGGAGTACATCCAAATTGTCTAAACCAGGTTTCAAAATTAAAATGTCTCTCCAAGGCGCTCGAAAAAACACATTTATCATCAAAATTCGGACATGGATAAAAAAAACTCAAAACTCTTCTCTTCGACTATAATAAGCATCTGCAACCGTAAACATTTCTGAATGCACAACCTCTAAACCCACAGGCATAACCTCTGATCTACCAAGAATGCTGTTGCGATTATTGGCTCCCTTTTACCGCATCGCTTTCAGTTTCAATACAACCCACATCCCCGAGGGAAGCCCTCCTGCGCTGGACCACTATCAGAGATTTCACCCAGTGTTCATTCGGAGCCAGAGCTTTGAGGGCTAGGTTATGAGCAGCAATTGCGACTACGATAACACCTGCGCTCACAATATGTACACGAGTGGCAAACCCATAAGAGCATGCAGCCCGAAACCAGAGTAGGAATTTTGATGTGGATGTCATTTTTTGGCGAGTGGGGTTGGGCAAAGATGAAAGTAGACTTAAAAATTACTTAGTAATATTAGCAATATCCCAAAGCCCACTCACTATAATTATCAGTCAGTGTGCTGTGTCTAATTTTGCATTTGTTCCTGGATTAATCTGCTTCTTTCAGCTCCATGCTTATTTTCATACTTTTCAGCTTTAATAACATTTTCTCTGTCAGTGTTTTACCGCATGTTATAGCAGGCAATATAACTACAATTGAAAATGTCGATCTTTAAGCACATTGGTATGTTGGTTGTCGTTATAAAATTACATTTTCCAAAAGCACTGCAACCTGCTACCACCCACCTTTTTATTATATAGTTCTGATAATTGCCCACAATCAAATTACTGCCCTAAGTACACATACAAGTGATGCATGTTCTAGTTGTTCCACAAATGTATGCCTTAATTTGTTAATTGAACTTGCAAACGTCTTTTGAGTTGCTCATTTATCCTGAGTGCAACTTTGCATCCTGGTTTTACTTTTTCAATATTCTATCAATTATTTCCAATGGTTGTTATATTGACTGTTTATCAGCGTAAATGAGATGGATAATATTTCCTCCATTCTAAATAATGGTTTCATTCCTCAAAGGACATTAAAAAAAAAAATTCTTGTAAAGTCACTCTACATAGCCTTAATTGAGAGCTTATCTCCAAGCCAGAACCGTTTTGTTGTATTCTGTGACCATCTTCAAGGAATATTTGTACAGCTATTCTATATAGTTTTTATAAATTAACCAATAAAGAAAACTAGCTCGTTCTAATGAAAAGGGTTGTAATGCCTCTGGGAAGACAAATTATATGAATAATAAGACTTCCATTATGGGGAAAGGTTTTACTTTAAGGAGCGAATGAAGATGATCAATATGAATGCATTCAATTCCAGGCCTGACTGCTATCTATGGCTGTCTTGTTTGAGCAAATCTCCAGAACAAATTCACAACTGTGTACAGCCACATCCCGAGTTCCCTTTATAAACGCAGGTTTCTTTAAATACAATGGACTGTAAGGGACTTCCACTTATCCCAAAGAAATGAATGCCTCCAACACCAATCAGAAATATTTATTACGCAGCACAGAGTAAATTAAGGGAATGTGGTCCAAGTCTGGTGGCTACTTCCACAGTGGCCACCTTTAGCACCATACTGAAGGCCCATTCTCACGTATGCACATCTGTCAACGAGTCAACATAATGGCGAGCTGGAATGCAGTTTCAGTGGGAATAGTATGTTCACCAACAATACACAAGCATGATTTTACAGGTAGGAACAACAGTTCCACACTGCCCACCAGGGATTATTTGTCTGTCTGTCTGCCGTGCATAGCCACACCCTCGATTTGTATTTCATAGAGCGCTTCGGGCGGGCTCAGCACCACGTGACGCGACGCCCCACACAGCTTGTGCCGCGTGACACGGATCGCACGAATGCGCTGTCTAACCAAGTTTCTACCTGCCCACTCCGAAGGAACGTATTTTTGACAAGATAAATTATGCTCACCTGTCTAAATTTTGCTCGTGCCTCTTTTTCCTTCATACGTCCATGTGCAACCAAGTAATCAAACACTTCGCCTGAAAAAAGAAAACATTTCATTACGTGCAAATAATGAAGGAAATTATACAAGTATGCGGACACTTTCATGTGACACTTAATAACATCAATTCATCTTGCAGATGCATTCCTAATATGCTGAAAATGAATTAGCACGTTCACAAAGAACAGGACTCATTAATAAACATCAATTGAAAATGTAGCGTGTAAATCGTTCAGACTTGACAGTTTAATTCAGTATTTCAATAACGTTATATATTTTCTTGATCTGAGATGTGATCGTCACTCATTTTGCTCAAGCGAAAGTGTGAAGAAACTAGAACGAAAAACACTGACAAAACCAACACCTTGAAATCACTTGACATTGGTGACTAATATAAAAAACTAAGCAATTTGTATGTTACCAGGTAAGGCCAACTGTGCTATACAGATCTTTTTCAGAAGTGACCTTGCCACAAGCAATAAGCTCAGCGAAGTGGCTATCATGTGGAAATTTATAGCAGCCAAATAAACTCATGTCGATAATGTAGAGGGAAAAACCGGAGGACCCGGAGAAAAATTAACACGACCACAGGGAGAACATGCAAACTCCAAATATTCAGGCATCATGGCGGGGATCGAACCCACGACCTCCTGTATACCAGGCGAGGTAGTTAACATCTCGCCATAGTGGCACCCATTATATAAGGAAACAAGCAAACTCCCACAGACTATATACAATTTATGAATGGGCCAGTTGGTTTTGGCAAAAATTATCTAACAGATGGTTATTTCGACATCACTCCACCACCTTGCACACGTAAAAAAATTCTGCACTTCAGCGAGACGTTAACGTCCACAAGCAGACGGGTCAGCAGGGCTTATCACGAATGTCTCTTGCAGAAGAGTGACTCCTTTCTGATGTGGTGCCAGTCAGATTTGGGGGATGAGATCAGGTTACAAACTGGCGAACCTTCATTGCACACGGGAGCAGTGCAACCTCTGCGGTATCCAAAACTTGGACTGAACTTTTCCCCCCAAAGTGCCATATGGAGGAAAAGGAGAAAGGAGAGACCAAAACTTTCAAAAAAACAAAAATAAGTGATTGACATCAGAGGAAAGCTGGAAAATGACTGAGTAATATTTACCTCCACTTGCATACTCCATCACGAGATACAATGTTTTTTCCGTCTCAATAACTTCAAATAATTTAACTGCAAAAAAATCAAACAAACAAATTAGGAAGATGCAAGGGACACAAGCATACACTTTAAAATTAAATACGATGCAGCAGAATACTGACTCATATTAATTTTAAAGTGGATACAGAAATTATTCACATCAGCACTGCAGGAGATAATCAATTACGGGGATATATATTCAATGTGTTCCGCTTTAGTTAAACATGCTGCAATTAAGTGTTTTTGTGAACTGCCCAACTGTCCCAAAATGCAGGAACCTCCTAAAAGACGAAACATGGTGAAGCTTTACAGAATACATTAATCATTAATATAGTTGGTGGCATCCATACCGATATTGGGGTGGTTTAAAATCTTCATGATTCTTACTTCTCTGAAAAGCTGAAAAAGACACACAATCTAATTATACCTCATTAATTTTAAAACATTGCCCTGGATTCACAGCTGAGATGAACATCTCATTTACTGAGGTCCTGCAGCCCTAGTGGTAGCATAAGGGTCAGCAGACATTACATTTACAATTTGTTACCATGTTAAAAACAAAACATGCATGAGAGATAATTATGTATTGCAGATACAGGGCATTAAATATAATTGCAGACAAAACAAAGACAGCTACTTAAATATGACTCATTCCCATTCAGCAGCACTGTAAAATCTAAGGCTGACAATTGGGTGGTATGAAATTGTTAAAGGTTTACATAAATTTTTATCAAATGGCAAAAAATACCTTAACAATTAAGAGTAAAGAACAATTATATAAAAAATATCAATTAATTTTGGCTACTCGTACATCGATAATAAATCATAATAACTGCAGCACACTAACATACATCGGTAGCAATTTTGACTAGCCTCAACGATCGACATAAACACATCTGGAAAAATAGATTACAGACTGTGGACAACTCGATTCCAGTTTGCAATTATCTTTTCGGTTTCAGCCATGCCAAATTTTATCAGCGAGTTGGTCGCAGAACAGTGTGGGAATTTTTGTTAAATGTATAAATGGGTTGCAACATCCCCCAAGACTTCTGATTTTTTACGATATCTGACAGAGGGCACTAAAAGCCCAAACTAGGGATTTCACAATGGCGATAAAATAACCCCACAACTGAAAACGTCCTGTGACGATTGGGTAGAATGCCAAAAATATTCCACAAAGATGAGGGATAATGTTTATTGTGAGGATTTCCACAATGTTCAGAGCAGCAGCCATTTTTTTTATTGCAGATATGCAAACTTTTGCTCTTTTAAAGTGGGTCACATTTTCAAATACTATTTGGGGACATATATTTGTGTTTTAAAATAATCAGGGCTAACTTGCTCCTTCATGTGACCTCCTTTGCCAGTACAAAAATATGAGAATAAGTTTTCCCCCTTTCATCTGGCAACAAAACAGGTGTTAAGTTGTTAAAACACCAAACTGAAACCTTTTACAATGAATCATGTCTGCATTAACCACAATATTTGTGGTCAGAATGCAAACAAAAAACACTGATAATATATGCAGGAGGTCCCGTGATGTAGATGCTCACCCCGAGCTCTCATTACTCTGATAGTGCATTGTCTTTGTGCTGTACGCCTTTTGGCGTCCTCTGGTTTAATACCGTTTGAGACGAGGCTCAAAAGAAAGCTGTCTTTGGTGTGGACCAATCAGTTTCAAAGACATATTATCAGAGTATGTTTGTTTGCATTTTGACCTCAAGTATTGTGGTTAATGCAGACATGATTCCTTGTAAAAGGTTTCAGTTTGGTGTTGTTTTGTTGCCAGATAAAAGGGGAAAAACCTATGCTCCTAACTTGCTCCTGTTGGTTTTTTCTTCGAACAATGTATTGTTTAAATCTTATGCATAGAAAACAAAAAATATCCAACAATTCCTTGAGAAACATTCACCATCCAGGTGCCAGTTAACTCTAGCGATCACGCAGGTCTAGGCAATTATGCAATTTTGTAGAAAACAGGGGCCGCAAACAATTGCCTACACATTGTGGTAGCCAAAAAGAAAGAAAACAGTCAATCCTGCTCAAACCAGAATTCACACTATAAATTACTTAGCAATAAGATACACAGGTTTCAATCGTGCCTCAAAATCTGAAACCTGACTGCAATTACGCAAAACAAATTCACACATTTCCTTCCCCGCGACTACGATACAGATATTTCCACCTGGTACACTTACATAATGCTGTATGGCTTTTGTACAACATTGGTGCAAGCACCAGCAAGTCAACTTTAAGAGTCAAGAATATAATGCTTTGGCCATGGTAAAAAATAAGAATAAAAAAGCATTGTCTATCACATACAAGGCATTTTTTGCAACCCACAAGCAAAAACAGCATCTAAACACTTATGTTAAACCCAGTTTATATAATTGGCCACCTACACCCTGGCACTATTGGAGTGTGTCGGTGGCCAACATATGAATAAAATAAGTTTGTGAATGGTGTTGTGTGGTGTTGTGTGCCTCTTCCAGATATTAGTTTTGTGATGGTTGTCTATGAAGAATATGGTTGGTGACATACAAACGGCCATCCATCAGCACTGGCAGGGTCAGAGAGAAACTCGGACATCACTTGCTTGCTTACCGAGAGGAGGAAGAGATCTGACCATATTATGCTATACCGACAACTTAACGAAATCACATATTTCACCCTTTAATTAACCATCTCACTGAAGGCCACATTGGAGCCTCCACTTCATACAAACTCAGACACCTATATCCTGGTTATATCACGAGTGTGGTAAGCGCATTACGTGGGTCAGGCGGATTTTTAAAAATATATAGTTGAACTGCTTTCACAAACGTAGTGCTGGATGTTATTCTGCGATACTTTGATGTGATTAAAATGTTTACATTCTAAGTGTTTTTGGGTGCTCAAGTGGTTCTTCTGATTAGTCCGTGTATTGTGTAATATGATTCTAAGTCTGTATCCTGCTGGCAAGATGTATTTTGAGATGTGAAGAGGTCTTATAATTTATTTTTCAAAGTAACATCAACCAAGACAAGACTGCGAGAAACATTAATTCTAATTAAATTATAAGACCTACCCAAACAACGATGGTCAACTACAACCTTATCTTTCAATTGTTCTGATCTGAGCTAAGAATGCTAAGTACTGTAAAACAAGTTAATAGGAAAAATTAGATGACCTCATTTCAATATTACTGCTGTTTACATAGCAATACTTTTAAATATTGTACACCCATATGCGCCATTGCACAGTAAAGTCTAAGGCCTATAGCACTTCCGGCATAGGTACAATGTTGATATCACAAGCAGGCAAGTCGCAAAATCAACACCTGTAACTCTGGCAAAACACCTTGGTCATGTCCTTATCATGCATGATCACTGTTCAGATTTAGCAAATAAATGTTCAGTAAGACTAGTAGCATGGCTTGACAGGCCAGCGTTGCAGGGTTCCCAAAGGTCACCTTCACAGTCACACTGCAGCAAGTCTAACCAGCACTGCTTAGCCACCGTGTGCTCGGCAACTGCACTGTAATCTTTAACATCTATGTCAACTAGCATTGCCAAAGAGATAGGCAATATGCCCAAGTGGAATGTGTGTACACGACACAGTAGTTTTTGCTCAGGTGAGCAGTGTGATTTAACACAATCAACTTTATTTTGGTTATTAAGGCATTAAGTAAATGCATTCTAAACTGAAAAAACATTGTTTTTAAACTATATATATTTTATACGGCTGTTCTTGAAAAAGCAGTACTGTATCTGTAATCCAGCTTTCATTACATTGGAGCGTCTATGCTTTGGAATTGTTTATTTAAAACTGCATGTACACCAGGTTAAACCGTTAATGTTTAACTTTATCGACGTGCTACTACTACAAGACTAACAACCTTGTGTCTACATCTATTCTCTTTACAAGGCATAATAAAAAATATATTTTGAAAGTTCCTGTAATACAAGAGCCCATTGTAAACACGATTTCAAAAACATTACAGATATTTCAAGTCAATGAGGTAATGATGTCGTTCGGTGCTACAGACCGCCTTAATATACTCAAAAGTACATTCTTTTGGCAAACAACTGGAATTCAACTTGATCAAATGTGTAAAATCGCAGGCTAAGAAACCAGTGTTCGGATGTGGAGGGTGAACCAAGTGTTGGCCAACTATACACCTTGTCATGCCATTCAATTGCATTTGTTGTTCAAAATTAATTGGATGAAATAAAATTTCTCCAGATGCATCTCTATACATTGGTATCATTTAAAACAGCGCCTTGCATAACGAATTTTGACCACTGGCTCGGCATCTACAATGCAGATGAGCGATGACGCAAAGCTCGATAATGTAGATGCGTGTTTATACGTACTGCTTAAATAGCATCTACAGTGCCAACGTATACAAACAATCTTATTCAGTAAGTTGGCAGATGCAATGGCGCATCAGTTATTAGACGTGCACGATTCGAGGGTATAACCACTTTACAGGATAATTATATTATTCCTCGTCCTTGGAAATGACAAGCACATCAATCAATACAATTTGTCCAGGGCACTGATGTGGGAATTTCTACTTTGTTGATCGTGATTTGCTGTTCCCTTTCAGATTTTGAAGACATCAATGCTGTGTAAAATAACATAGGCACACAATTACAAGATTAAAATTATTGAAAGATGAGCTGGCCATGAGACTTAGAATAATTGTAAAGGGAAAAATAACAAAAACATTGTACAGGACTTCACATATGCAGAGCACTTTTTCTATCGAAGGAAAATTCATTTTAAAAGTTCAACAGGGTTGGTTATGAAGGTTGGCATATAATTTGGCCAGATTTTAGCCAAAGCCACTAAGTAATTTACATTGGAAACATTTTTATTCATTCAAAAAAATACAAACCAAAAAAGGATGACTTTCCCCATAACATATTATAGTATGGAATTTATGGTGTCATATCTTCAAACCTTATCTGATCTCATATTCTTTGGTTCTTTTGGTCAAATCACGTAGACAGAAACATAATAATAAAAAATAAGGTGAATAAAAATAAATAAAAAACACTAATGTAGACTGTAGCCTGGTTCTTAATCAGAGTTGGCGTACTGGCAGTTTATAATAATGTAGACTGTAGCAATAGTTATTAAGCAGGATGAGTGTACTGGCAGTCTATAATGTAGACTTATTATTGGTTCTTTCAGTAATAAAAAAAGTTTGGGTAAATGTTTGAAGATTTGAATGTTAGTGCCTTGCAAATGATTGTTCACAATAAAACTCGCAATCAAACTTTACGACAAAGTTTTATTGCCACGTCTTAAACAAGCTAGTGCTTCCATCATTGTGCAGGCAAAGTTATATTCACAATCTCATAAAACTATGCATACAAGGAGCTTGCACACATTTTCCGGTATTACAATTTTGGATTTATAATTGATTTTTAACAACCCTTCGACCTAGACCTAAGTTTGATTTCCGGCTATCTCTACCATCAATGGCGAGTCGAAAGTAAACAGTCCTGGGCCCCAACTTCCCCTGTCTGCATTGAGCACAGCGTGGTGATGTATGATCACCCCCCCCCCCGCCACAGCTAGCATGGTGTGTGGGGAGGCCTTCATCCAGTACATTGACAGAACTGCAAGTTAAGTGTCAAAGACGTGTCAGAAGATGCTCTTTAGTTGCAATGGGAGAAAACGCTTAAGTATTCAGTTTGGTTTTGTTTCTTCAAAAATGAAAGTAATTGTAATCCCTTACCCATATCCACTGTCTATTACAATACAAAATTAACTATGCTGAAACTTACCAGAAATATCCTTAATTACTCGTAAAAAAAGTGATCTAAAATCTCAATCGTTCTTAGATAAATCCATCGCTCAGATTCAATTTAACCTACAGGCTATATTAGTTTAAAAATACAACTACACCAGCCACTTGTTGGCATCTATACTCAAATTGTTTATTTTTAGCGTGCTATATTTGTAGAAGTGAGCCACGGTTTCCAATTTGCATCGTAATAATGTTTATACCACGGTGGCGAGATGTTAACTACCTCGCCTGGTATACATGAGGTCTTGGGTTCGATCCCAACCCGTAGGCCTGAAAGTTTGGAATTTCCATGTTCTCCCCATGGTCGCATGGATTTTCCCTCCTTATTTAGAAACATGCGTTTAAAGTATTTGGCTGCTATAAATTCCACATAAGCAAATGCAATGGGCTATAATTTGTGGCCAGGTCGCTTCTGAAAAAAAGCTATATAGCTCATTAGGCCTTACCTGGAAAAATAAAGTTTTATATCCCATGGCTCAGACTGCACTGGCTGCCAACAGTCACAGATCAGTCGATGAGTCTGCTTTGTTAAGCGATGGGTTTCTTTGCTTTTATTGTCCACGTGTAGCACTGGCATGTAGTATCACAGTTTGTCTTTCAAACCAATGAATGAGCAAATTGTACGAGATTCAGAAATGAAATTCGTAAATTGCCAAATTAATATGCATCTGAAAACCTGTGATTTGCATATTGGTGGCAATCAAAGGGGTATAGTCTGAGGAAAAGAATTAGTATTCCCAATGAAATATAACTCATTCAAGGATGAGAAACTGAACACAAAATGAAGGTCAGCTTTCATTCCTGGACAATTGAATGGAGTGTAAACTTGTAAACTCAGCGTACAGAATTCTGTTGACAATACAACCATTTTGTAATCATTCAAAACAAATGCCTCGTCGTCGTGTTTTCACGGTGTTTAATTTCACGTTTAGCTTTGCATGTAAACACACAGTTACTGGTAAACAACATTATTTTACGGTATCATTAGGTGTAGCCTGATTTTTTATGCTATTTATAATCAGTGTGCTGCACAGCACGCAGTAGGCTACAAATTACCTATAAGCAATGAATGTACCGTGGCGCAAGGATTGTGCACATTTAACAGATGCCTAACAGACATCCCGAGGTACATTAGCTAGACTTTAAATTGATCCAGCCGCCTTCAACTATGTTACCAATCGATATAAGGGTGCAATGAGCTTGCATTTCAGCATACAATGACAAGAAAAATCCATTAAAACGAAATTGAGACACATCCAATACTGATGTAAATGTTTCTGTTCAAGGATACAATGTCAGTGAAAAAAGTTACACTGAATGTATGAAGGAACACTATATTTTAATTTGAACGAGGAAAATTATTGAGGCATTTTCTTTATTAAACATGAATGAGGAGAACATGTATTTTTGTTCCACAATTCTACTTGCACAATACAACCGACTTCGCTTAGAAAACGCTCAATTTGTATTCTAACCAAATGAGCAGAAACACTATATGGATAGTGTGGTTCACACACAAGGAAACCAATGAATCACCTTGTGCAACTGTATCCACAACCATTAATTGATCCCTCCGTAAGGCATCCTGCAAGCCGTTATTGGTGTCCAGTTGCGGCAAGATTCTACAGCCAGTGGTTTAAATGACCAATGGTGTAACATTTACTAAATGTGCCGAGGGGGGAAAAAGAGCCTGCTAAAAAGCCTCTCCTCCCTATGAACGGCAGCAAACATAATAAAGGCATCAAAGTAATGCTGGTCTACAAACATGCAAGAAACCTCACCGTGCCTGGATCATTTTAGTCACCCCTTGACAATTACAGGATTTGCACAATACACGGTGTCTCAATGGGCTTCCACCCGGCTATAAATAAAAGGTTAATTCATAACTCGTGGCTGTAGTTTGCAGAAAAATAAATCCCACCAGCTTTAATACTGTATGCAAGAACATCTGCTTACCAGCTTTTAAGGCTTAAACAAAGTTTGTGACCTTTCTAACGACAGACAAAGAAATGTAATGCATACAATTAAGCAGCTTGCGTTAAAGTGCAATCTTTGAAACCTCCTAACATAAATCTTCACCAAAGGAATAATCTGTCTTTCTTGCCATGTCTTCTCATACCCATAGCAGTATGATCAGACATTTGCAATCTTTTCACTCTACTTTCGACCTATAGCAAAAATCCCAAAATTCCATTGATATGGGGGGGGGGTGAGCATAACGTGGATCATGTAAATACACGGTGCACAGCAGATCAGCAGATGTTCGACCAAATAATATGGGGATAGCTGCACGGTCGCATTAATCTGAAAAATTGCGCGAACTACAAGGGGAAGTGCGGCAAATAACTGATAGCGAAATTAATCCACGATTAATTTGTGATTTGAAGTTAGAATATATTTTTTACGAGGCCTCAAATGGTGTATATACGTTAATGGATTATTAGACGAGATATCGAAGTCTAAAAATGGCTAAATCAGTTTATATTAAACAAAACGTAAGTACAGCGCATCTGTATAACATAACACAAAAAATCATGAGGACCGTCAAGATTTTGATCCGCTGCAGTGTGCCACAAGATAATGAGAGATTGAGAAACACTAATAAGCCACAAATTACGGGGATTTGTGGATGTTTTGGATTGCCAATTCTCTGATTTATACTGTACATAAGTGGAAGCGTGAAACTTCAGTCCTTTAAACATGGATGACTTGCAATCATATCAACAGTTGCAAGCTTATGCTTCCATTCACTCTGAAAAGCAAAGGGATTTTTCATTTACCTCTAATAATCCATCTTGATAAAATAAACTTTCATGTACAGTATGGGAAAACAATCCCACCACAAATACATCAGATCATAACGACGTTAAGATCTTCTGGCACCACCAGACTTGACAAAAAAAACTCATGTCTTGAGAAACAAACCCACCCCGTTACTAGGCTAGTTTTCTGTTGTTTGATTAAAGGCTGGTGTATACTGATTGTATAGTTTCTGATGGAGGACAACTTAAAGGGCTCAAATTGTAAACGTTGTGGATTTACTCTCCAACACACCAGTGGGCTGAAGTAGTAACTAAATTGGCGAGTTTTGTTTACATGACAAACCTTGCTGGCTGTGTCGGGTAGTGGAGGGTTACGACACGTTTATACTTACGCGATCTAACCTAAAAACTTTCATTATGAATTGAAAGGGCTGCAGCTTACAATTCTTATTCTGAAATAAAATCGTCAAGATAAGCTTTAGAAACTCTCACGTAATTATAATTTCACATCTAGAAATAAATATTTCACAAAATCTGTCAGTGCCAATTCAAACCTGTGCGTAGGAAATTGACACCACCTCAAACGGCTTAAGACAGTATGCATGTTGGCAGGCATGTGTCAACTTGCTCTTCCAACACAAAACAGGACTCAAAACCAACTTCCCACCTTGCTAAGCTAATCAGAACCGAAAACAACACACACAAAAGAAAAAATATTTTGTTCAGCACATTCAGTTGATCTTTGATATGCATCCACGTCCTTCATATTACTGCTCGACAGCGCTGTGCTTTGTCAAAGTTTGCCAAGAGGTCAGGATGTGACATCCGGATGACATTTACCCCACCGGAAGCAGAAGGCCCCCACGGTTGAGGCTGCAAAGCACTCAAAATAGCTAAGTGTACTGTCAAGGCCAAGGCGTGGCAAAGCTGTTTGCTGCTGCTTGTATAATGTCTGCATAGCCGGACCAAACAACTGCAAAGCAGGTACATAAATTAGTGACCCTCAGCGCAATTTCTTAAACTGTGACAATTCGGGGCAACAATTAGATTCCAGAATCAATGATTTTTGCATAATTTGTACTGTCTGTACAGTGTGTCTTGTTTGGTCGATCTTATTTACGTCTAGCTTATTATTTCTGACCATTAGCTTAAAGGAAACATAATTTTATAACATAGCCATGGACAGAAAATAACGAATTCATAAAAGCCTGATTTGATGCATGTACCAATAACGTAATATTTCAATTTGATCAATTAATTATTACTGCCTAGTACATTGCGCAATGTAATTAGCGAGCATAATAGTAACCCGAGTGGACAAAAATAACTACAGAAGGGCTCCTGAAGGACTTCCTACTGCAAATGAATGTTAAGCAATGGGAATTTGTGGTTTGCGGGGCCTGACAATAAACATTACCTTTAAAAAACTAACAACAATTCATTATACAAATCAATTTATGTTTGTTCATTATTTAAAAGTTAATATTCTATATCGATTTTTAAAAATACCCTATTTTACAAGAACTGTACTACTGTAGTGGTGATACGCGCTGGGTGTATATGTCGTGTGCCAGCGCGTATGTACGGGTGTGTGTGTGGTGACGCGCGCTGACGGGGAGGAGCAGGCGTCAGTGCGCGGGTGGGGATAGTGCTGCTGATTGGCTGTGTGCCGGTGACGCGCCCAGAGGGAGTGATCGGGTAGCAGCGCGGTGTGATTGGTCGGGGAGTGGAAACACGCGCTGAGCGGAACCGGATCGTAGGGATAGCGCGTGGGGATTGGGTAACTGAGGAGCGGTGCCGACGTTGAGGTCCGCATCCGCTCCGTCTCCCGGGAAGAAGGGGTATATAAGGTGATGCACAGAGGAGCAGGGGGAGAAGTGGAACCATCTAAGAATGAAGACGAAGGTGCAGAGATAGAGCCCGGAGAGGAGAGTAATGGAGAGTAGAGCTGAGTAATGTATAGTGTGTAGCCAGCGAGAGAGAAAGGTCTACACGAGCCGAGTATGCATACGGTGTAGCCAGAGGGAGATGCAAAGTCTACACGAGGCGAGTGGAGAGTGTAGCAGAGGCGCAGAGTCTACACGAGGCGAGAGAGGAGTGTAGCCGAGGCGCGGAGTCTACACGAGGCGAGTGGAGAGTGTAGCAGAGGCGCAGAGTCTACACGAGGCGAGAGAGGAGTGTAGCCGAGGCGCGGAGTCTACACGAGGCACAGAGAGCCGGCAGCACAGAATCCAGAGTCAAGAGAAGCGCATTGTGAGAAGAGAGGCCACGCGTTGTATTGTTACGAGTCAAGATTTAATAAAAGAAGTGTGTTCCCGTCAAGGAGTTTCCTGCCGTCATTTTCCAATACTTCATCTGGCGTCAGAAGTGAAACGGGCTTCCAAGTATGGAGACGAGGAAGACCCGTAGGACCCACGGGATTGACCGCGAGGAAGACCTGGACGACTCGGGGCCGCTGGTGGCGGGGGGTTCGTGAGGCGCACTCCCGACTGGCGGAGCTGCTGCTCGCCGCCGCGTCCATCTTGGCGGAGATCAGCTCGTCGGGAGGAGCGGGGACGGTGGGGGACATTTTACAAGGTCGCCCCGCAGATTCCCGCCAAAACGAATGGGGGATTCCCGCCATTGCGCCTGGGCCTACTTTTGGCGGGAACGGCGAGCGCCACGTGGTGGTGGGTTCCCAAGCGCGCGCATCGACGTCATCAGCGCGCGAGGGGGTCCGCCATCTTACGTCTGCTGCTGGAGCCGCCATCTTAGACACCGACGGACAGGCGGAGAGGAACCACGAGGCGGATGACTTCATTTTTCAGCAGCGCCTGCCCACGTTGTCAGCCTTCAAGGCGGAAGGCGGAGACTGGGGCCAATTTCAGCGAAGGTTTTTGGCCCATCAAGAGATGTCAGCGTGGTCCGATGCTACGGCGCTGCGGGCATTGCCCGCCATGCTGGACGACGATGCGCTCGCGGCCTTCAGGGCTGCACGGAAGTCGGACCGCTCCACGCTGAAGGATGCGCTGGGGTTGTTGGCCAGGGTCTACGGGCCTCCCTCTACGTGCCGCCATCAGTTCTACGCAAGACGGAAAGCGGCCACGGAGACCGCGCTGGCCTATCGCACGGCGTTGCTGGCTCTTGCTGATGCTGCGTTCCCTCGGATGGACGAGGAGGGCCAAGACGCGATGGTTTTGGAGCAGCTGCTCAAGTTGGCGCAGGACCTGGGGGTCCCTATCAACACAGCTGACGAGATTGATATTTCTTCTTTGAGAGTCGCCACGAGTATTCAAGCGCACGAGGCCCTACAACGGAAGCAAGGCGTTGGTTGCAACGCTGCTGTCGTCGCAGCCCCGGGTTTGGTGGTCGCCGAACCCCAAGTCGTCAGCCCACGAGAGGAGGCGTTCGCCACGGGACGACCAGGGGACTGGAGGCCGGGGGCCCGGTCGCCTCTGCGATCGGGCCGAAAGTCGGAGCAACCAAGATCTACTCCGACCCTCGTCACGTGCTATAACTGCGGCCTCCGGGGCCACGTGGCGTCCGGGTGCCGCGCTCCGCGGCAGCGCGCCATGGGAGCTCGGCTGGACGACGACCGAGAGCCCAAGTCATCTCTACAATCCCCGGCAAGTCGCGGCACCTCACACGCTCGGCCTGTTTATTCGGCACACATGGGACGCCGCGTTGCGGCGGAGGAGGGCCGGTTAAGGTTCGGGGATTCGGTTCGGCGAGGGGGGTTCGGCCGGGACCAGGGAGACATTGAATGGGCGGAATTGGGGCATAGAATTGTGGCTGCTTCGGCGGGTTCGTCCGTTGTTACGGGATCTATTGATGGGGTTGAGATTAGGGTGTTAGTGGACACGGGGGCATCGGCTACTATTATATCGGACCTCATTTATAATATTCTTCCGGTCCAATGTCGTCCGCTGCTTCCAGTGGATGTGCCATTTTACGCCGCTAATGGGGGATCGTTGGGCATTATCGGTCAGGTTAGGGCGTCCATTTGCATTGGAGATATCAAATTGTCGGGACCCGTTTTCGTTTCGTCTTCTTTGGCAGTTCCGTGTCTTTTGGGCACTGACTTTTTGGCTAAAATGCCCATTAAAATTCTTATCGATCAACGATGCATTGAACTGCCATCGGGTCGCCGGATTTCATTTTTGACGGGCCCTACTGACATTCGGACGGCGTGCGCTACGATACAAGCGGTGGCGACGCAGACAGTGCAAGTGCCCCCGGGTTCACAGATGTTGATTCCCCTCCGGTTGCGGAAACCATGGGTGAGGGAGGCTTCGGGACAGAGTATGCTTTTGGGTCCTTCTAACAAGGCTGTCGGGGGTCTTGATTTATCGGTGGCTCACACTTTGGTGCGGGCTGACAGGGATCCGTTTGTGATGGTTTTGAACGCGGGGTCGCGACCAGCTGTCATTCCGCAGGGCACCGTGCTGGCTCACGCGGCGCAGGTCCCTGGGGATGATGGGTTGGTTGCGCAGGTGGGCTCGAGCCCCGCGCGGAACGTTGAGCCAAGGGAAGACCTTGAGTGGGTCCATTCGTTATGTGCCGCCTCGGACGATTTGTCGGCGGCGCAGTTGGGTGCGCTGCGCGAGTTGCTCATTGAATTCTCTGATGTATTCAGTAAACATAAGTATGACATTGGGTGCACGGATTTGTTGCACCATCACATTGAAACGGGCGATGCGGCGCCGGTCAGGCAAAATCCCTTCCGACTGAGTCCCGTGGAGAAGGAACATGTTCAGTCGGCTGTTAACGATATGCTAGAAGCCGATATTATTTCGCCCTCCTCTAGCCCGTGGGGAGCGCCTATTGTGCTGGTTAAGAAGCAGGACGGGTCCCTGCGATTCTGCGTTGATTTCCGTCGCCTGAATAAGATCTCTGTGGCTGACGCGTATCCGCTCCCCAGGATGGATGAGTCCCTCGATGCATTGTCTGGTGCGCGATATTTTTCGACTCTTGATTTGTTATCGGGGTTTTGGCAGTTGCCGCTCGACGAAGAGTCGAAACCTAAGACAGCATTTCGGACTCCAGGGGGGCTGTTCCAGTTTAACCGGTTACCCATGGGACTTCACTCCTCTCCAGCGACGTTTCAGCGACTTATGGAGCTGGTTTTGTCGGGCTTGCAGTGGGATACATGCTTGATTTATATGGACGATGTCATTGTTTTCAGTAAAACGTTTGAGGAACACCTCCGGCGATTGAGAGGGGTGTTCTTGCGAATGCGATCGGCTAAGTTGAAATTTAAACCGGCCAAATGTCACCTCCTTCGTAGGTCCGTTAGATACTTGGGTCACATTGTCGATTCTTCGGGGATCTCCACCGATCCCGCGAAGACGGATTGTGTCGGTTCGTGGCCGACACCTACGTCCGTTTCTGACGTGCGTAGTTTCATCGGGTTTGCTTCTTATTATCGGCGGTTCGTTGAGCACTTCGCCACTATTGCAAAACCCTTGCACGCTCTAACGGCGAAGGGAGTGAAGTTCAAATGGGGACCGGAGGAGGAGGCCGCGTTTCGCTCCCTCCGGGACGCCTTGGTGGGTGCCCCACCCTTGTGTTATCCCGATTTTGCCAGTCCCTTTTTGCTGGACACGGATGCTAGCAACACGGGCATTGGGGGGGTGCTATCCCAAGTCGTTGGGGGTGTCGAAAGAGTTGTCGCCTACGGTAGTAGGGTGTTGTCTCCGGCGGAGCAGCGCTACTGTGTCACCCGTCGCGAGCTGCTTGCCATTGTTTTTTTGTGCAGCAGTTTAGGCCATATCTTTATGGTCGTCACTTTACAGTCCGAACGGACCACGCGGCGCTACAGTATTCATTGAGGGTCGCCCAGCCCTCGGGCCAGTTGTCGCGTTGGTTGGAAGTCCTCCAGGACTATCAGTTTACGACTACGTACCGTAAGGGGTTGCGACACACGAATGCCGATTGCTTGTCGCGGTTGTTGCCTTGTGATGAATGCGCGTGTTTGTCGGGATCGGCGCGCTGTAAACCGACGCTTGCGGGGGAGATGGGGGCACTGGCTGCGACAGCGGGCGCACCGATCGGGGATGATTCCACTGCCTCTCAGGGTCGGGACTCGCTGCTCTCGCTGTCGCTCAGCGAATGGGGCCGCCTCCAGATGGCGGACAGCTCGCTGCTAGCATTGCGCCGCAAGGTTGGGGGTCCCGAGGGGGACCAGGAGCGTACCGGCTCCTATGTACTTGAGCGGGGCGTGTTATTGAAATGGGACAGTTTGTCCCGGCGGAACGCACTCGTGGTGCCTTCCGCTGTGAGGGGGAGGGTTGTCTTGGCGGCACACGAACGCCTCTTGCACTTGGGGGTTAACAAGACGCTTGCCCTGCTTCAGCGTGACTATTACTGGCCGGGAATGGGAAGTGATGTGGTGCATATTCTGAAGGGGTGCGTTGAGTGCGCCAGGCGTAAACCACCGGCCGTGGCAGCTAATCCACCGCTGCAATCTATTCAGGTCTCGCGTACCAACGAGCTCGTTGCACTCGATATTTTGGGGCCCTTCCCAGTCACGCCGAGAGGGAATAAATATTTGTTAGTGGGGGTCGAATACTTTACCCGATGGCCTATGGCGTGGCCTCTCGCTAACCAGTCGGCAGCGGCTGTGACGGATGCCTTCGTCCAGGGCTATGTCCTGGACAAGGGGGCTCCCGAACGCCTGCTGACCGACCAAGGTAAAAATTTTTCGAGTAAATTGTTGCAAGAGGTGTGCGATCTGTTGGGTACCAAGAAGGTGCGTACCTCCCCGTACCACCCGCAGACTGACGGGATGGTGGAGAGACTCCACAAAACCTTGACTTCCATGCTGTGCCAGCAGGTGTGCGAGGCACATGTAGATTGGGACCTGCAGGTCCCGGGAGTCCTTGCCGCGTATAGAATGGCCCCCCATGCAGCTACGGGGTTTTCCCCATTCTATTTGATGTACGGTCGGGAAGCTGACCCGCCAATAGAAACGCAACTTGGCCTGTCCGCTCCACGAACTAATTCTAATTTGGCAGAACATATTAAGTTTAATATTCACAAGCTGACAGAGGCAAGGGAGGCCGCGCGGCTTAATTCGCGGGCTCGCCAAATTGCTAATGAACGGTTGCGGGCACGGAAGGTGTCCATGCACGAATGGAAACCAGGTGACAGGGCCTGGCTGCATTGCCCTCAGGCACCCTTGGCTACGTCGCCTAAATTGTTGAGACCGTGGAGGGGACCCGTGGAGGTCGTGCGCGTTGCACGGCCCCAGTGCGTTCAGATAAAGTGGGGAAAGCGCCGGTGGTACGTTCACCCCTCCCGACTGAAACCGTTCTCGCCTCCATATGGCCTCCCCTTGTGTCGTGATGGCCGGGCGTGTGACGTGACCGGCGACCCAGAGGGGGAAATGTCTCTGCCTGATCCACACGTATTTTCGCCTGATCTGCTCCCAGGTGTCTCGGAACTGACAGCTGCCGATCACCGGCGGCCGGATCTCCGCGGCGGGGCCGGCCCTTTCAGGCCCGTTCCGCGCCATCTGGAGCAGCCGGAACCGCCGGACGGTCGTCAGTGTCCCGCCCCATACGATGGACCAGCCAGACGGACTCGCGCCAGGTCGTGCTACTTTGCATGACCTGCCTCGTGAGGAGTCGGGGCAGTTGGAGCGCCTCGTCACTGCGTGTAGTCGCAGGGACGTGGGGCGCGTTCGTTTCGAATTTGCTCGTATCGTGTTATTGTTGACTTTTCGGGTTCATTGTCAATCTGTACATAGTTATTCTTGTTGTTGTTGTTGTTGTTGTGTTATGTTACGGGGCACACTCGGGGGGTTACGGGGTTTTTTTTTGTTGGTTGTCGTTTTATCGTCGCGGTTGGTTGTTGTTAGCAGCCGGGCCGGCTGCGAGCTATGTGGGAGAGGGTGATGTAGTGGTGATACGCGCTGGGTGTATATGTCGTGTGCCAGCGCGTATGTACGGGTGTGTGTGTGGTGACGCGCGCTGACGGGGAGGAGCAGGCGTCAGTGCGCGGGTGGGGGTAGTGCTGCTGATTGGCTGTGTGCCGGTGACGCGCCCAGAGGGAGTGATCGGGTAGCAGCGCGGTGTGATTGGTCGGGGAGTGGAAACACGCGCTGAGCGGAACCGGATCGTAGGGATAGCGCGTGGGGATTGGGTAACTGAGGAGCGGTGCCGACGTTGAGGTCCGCATCCGCTCCGTCTCCCGGGAAGAAGGGGTATATAAGGTGATGCACAGAGGAGCAGGGGGAGAAGTGGAACCATCTAAGAATGAAGACGAAGGTGCAGAGATAGAGCCCGGAGAGGAGAGTAATGGAGAGTAGAGCTGAGTAATGTATAGTGTGTAGCCAGCGAGAGAGAAAGGTCTACACGAGCCGAGTATGCATACGGTGTAGCCAGAGGGAGATGCAAAGTCTACACGAGGCGAGTGGAGAGTGTAGCAGAGGCGCAGAGTCTACACGAGGCGAGAGAGGAGTGTAGCCGAGGCGCGGAGTCTACACGAGGCGAGTGGAGAGTGTAGCAGAGGCGCAGAGTCTACACGAGGCGAGAGAGGAGTGTAGCCGAGGCGCGGAGTCTACACGAGGCACAGAGAGCCGGCAGCACAGAATCCAGAGTCAAGAGAAGCGCATTGTGAGAAGAGAGGCCACGCGTTGTATTGTTACGAGTCAAGATTTAATAAAAGAAGTGTGTTCCCGTCAAGGAGTTTCCTGCCGTCATTTTCCAATACTTCACTACCAATGAGCAGCTGGGTGGTACACAATGGGAATTAATATTTACATATATTTTATATCAATTATAAACCATTTGTGTCATTAAAATCAGTGATCCTATAATACTTCCTAAGTATTGCTAACGTAATTCTTTAGAGGCATAGGGAGGCAGTTTAGGATTATAAATATTAGACTATTAATGTCGCAAAATACTCAGGAATTGCCAACGTAGCTCCCACTGAAAGCCCTGGCGGTTAAATGTCAAAACTAACCTAATTTGCCAACGATTTTTTTTAATCTAGGAACTGTGTAGTTTTCCTTTCTGTGCTGAATCAGTAGATATTGTTTAGAATTATGGAGATAAAGTGATGGACCATACGTGAATGATATGAAACGTACTATTATTTCAGCAAGCACGGCGACGATTATCAGTAAAAATGTAGAGAACGTGTGCTTCTAATTTTGGTACAGAAAGACCCAACACATTTCATAGCATGTGGATTTTAGACTTAAAGACGTGCCAATTACAGGTAATTCTCAAAACAATGCACCTGTTGAAACCCAAGCTGATTGCGCTGACAAACGAGGAAAAAATGGCCACCAAAGGCCACAAGATCAATAAAAAAAGGTCTTTGGCAATATAACACAATTTTCACCTATTCGTTTTTAGTTAACAAATAATAGCAGTTAACAAACCTTCTTGCCAATTACTCGAAAGTTCAAATGTCTAAGGCATTCTACAGAATGGAATCACACGTTTCTGTAAGCATAGACTTACATGTAACTGGACGTTGCCTAGCAACATTAATGAGGTCACGTGAACTGAACGATAACTGAATAAACAATGGTAATGAGGCGAGGGATCTCAATAATAAACCTTATGTATTTCTGCCAAAGCCAAAATTTGTGCAAAAGCTTACTACTGCTAATTTTACACAGTAGCGCATATGCACGTTTGGCTTACATTATAAACAAGTAAAACTAGCTTGATTACAATGGGTGCAATTCCGACAGGTACCTATCTCAGTTTCCAATTACCGCCAGCTGTTTCTAAATCTCGACTGGCATTTCTAATAATGGAAGCATTTATCAATGCACGTCAGCATCTTTCCTACCCTGGTGGGGGACACAGCTGGCTGCATGCCCATACAAGGCATCCCCCCCCCCACCATGGCAGCATCACAGCCATAAGAATAAAATACAACATAATTGCTTTGCCGTGTAATTACATTTTCTGATGCCAAGCACCTCGGGTGGAATATACTTAATGTTTCTGCATACAATTGCTACTCCTAATGAATCGAGCAAAGATAAATACCAATTACAACCATACAAAACACATACGTTATTACATATGAGGCTATGAAAGCACGTGTACTATCAAGATGGGGCCGTGACCAAACATTTAGTGTGCTGCGAGTGGCCCACTTCAAGCAATCACACTCCTTTTCCCAATACCCTTAACGTTAGCCATCAAACACCACCAATCCTCGTCTCGCATTAATTTTCGACTTGGCATGGTTCAACACGCCATCACATAATGCTAGCCAACTGCAATTTGTACTTGTCCTCTTTCCAAAAGGAATCCATACATGTATATATATACAGTTGAGGTACATCCATCTAATTTTAATTGCATGGTTGACCTGGCTCAAAATAAGCACCCGATGCAATGCGTCAACAATAGCTCTAGTGAGACGAAGCAGCCAGGCATGCCATGTCAGCCAGAATAGGTGCTTGCTAACAGCACTTGCCCCAACATTATAGCAGACTAAATGTTGTCTTTGCATGTAGAGTATACAAGCACACATCTGATTTACTCTGACCTCGCCTTTGATTCGAAAATTAATGTTGGGGAATAATAATGCTCCACGTTACAATACCAGTGCCACAATACACACAACATCTACAATACAGAGTATTTTGCAAATGTCACTATTTTTCTTTTTACAAATAACAATTAAATTTCGATTTAAAGCTTTCGTGACTGCAGGGATTCATCTTCTTGGTTCTTTCGGCAAAGTCACGTAGAAGGAAGATAATAAAATAATAAAAATAAAACATAATAAAATACAATTCTCACGACGTTTCAGCCACAACGCAAGCAGCCGTCCTCAAGTGAAGAACAGGTCTGTCGGAAAGACAGCGCCTGTCGGAAAGACTTATTTCACCAACGCCACATTTTCTTCACAATAAAGTTAATATCTGAAATGGTCGATTAACGTAAGGTCTTTAAATAATCCCAATTGTAAAAACACATACATGATGCTTGTAGTGGCAATTAGAACACATATAATTAGATTATTTACATTTACAAGCAGCCATTAAAATGTACCATAGATGTTTTACATTCATTCCTAATTAAGTGATAATTATTAACAAAGATTTTTTCTTATTATGCCTATGTATACTGCATATAAAATAATGTCTTTTCAGAGTAGAATGTAATTTTTTTGACAAAAACGGTTTCCGACAATCGTGCATATACGACCAGCGAGATGCACTCCTTGTAACATCCTTAATTTGCATATGAATTTACGAGCACTGCACAGGCATTTGTCACATAACTAGACTTTTTCCAGCTTGACAGCAATAAAGGAGCAGGGCGTAACCTTTCCCAAGGACCCCTGAAATGCATCTTTTATTGACACTTTTTTCCTGAATGGAAAATTCATTCCCATTTGCAAAAGATAAGAAAACCAAAAAACTATTTTTGTCTAAACAAGTTTGGTCCAAGTAAGACAACACTTCTTCTCTAACATTCACCAAGAAGCAGTGCATTCCGTAATGACCGAAGCAACCTCATTGCAAACACATTTTAAAAGAAAATGTTTCATCGGAAAGGATTCTATTGTGCAGATGACATTGTACATTTCTTTTAAAAAATCCATTGTGTACAAGAGGGAAAGGAGGATGGAATTTACGTCTGACAAGGCCCTGACAGTGGACTGCACGTTATTTCCAGTCAATACTTCATGCCACTCTTTGGAAGTACGGTATTCATATAACAAAAAAAAACATTTAATCAGAAGGCTGGCGATCAAAAGTGTGGTTAAAGATGACGGTAGAATTTCACCCAGTGGACATAATCACCTTGTATTTTACAGCAATTCATTATACATGCAAGGATGGTGGAATGTGCTCATGCAAAATGCACTCGGCAAATCTGGCAGAGACAAACGACCCGCATACAGTAATAATGTGAATGCCACATCGGCAGTGTGTAATCCTGCTTGCTATAAACGCCACGGCATGCCACAAAACTCTGAATGAGCACCACACCCAAACGTCTGGAGGATCGAGTTGAGACATCCCACAACACCCACTGTATTATGCCTTTAGTCTTGCCCACACTGAATCACCATGGAAACTACACTACGCAATCAAAAAAGGTCACGGCCGATGTCAAGAAATAAAACATTCAAATCCCATCGGATGTCTTGCTCGTTTCCTTATTTCTCTTCTAAATAATCACTCGTCACCCAAATCACTCAACCGAATTCCTTCAATAAACAGTACGTGAGAATCCTCTTCCCTTACATTTTCTTTAATGAATACAACTGAACTGAAATCCTTACGATCCATTCTAAAGGAATTCCGTATATACAAAAAGAATTGACAATTGCTTCTACAGTTTGATTTAAAGCCACAACCTTGCGTACCTGTCCACGTGTGTGCATTCCTAACCTCTATTATCCTACAGCACAATGACATCCAGATACTATTTGTATTTTTGGACCACTATTTAAAACCTAACTGACGTGTACTGTGTACGAAAACTGCACAGAGTTTCTACGTAGGAAACGAATGTGGCACTTACACTGACCGCTGTGCAGGTACAACTGCGCCCATTATTTCAATTACCAGTGTCCCCAACTTGTTTGTCAGCTGACGTCCATCCCTTCCCTTCGGCCCTGAAGTAATCAACTTCAGAGCGCGTTGCTGAATGAACTTTAAGTGTTTGATCAGTCAAACGAAAAGCAAGTTAATGTGAACCTTTAGAGCATCCAACACTTACATTCGTTCTTACCTTTTGTAAGCTTGATGGGTTCAGCTGTGTCTTGTCTATAATTTTAACTGCCACCTAAAAACGGGATATACATTATAAAAACAATGACTCAAACTGAAAAAAGCTGTCGTTTGCAACATCTTGTGCTAAAATTTTAAGATTGTTATCAAATAATGTTCTACAGTAGTTAACATTAAAAAAACCAGAAGCTTACACAAAGAAATGTATAAATTCTCATGTTAGTATAATGTCTGACTTATTCCAATACAATTGTGAGTAATAATATAATCTATGTACACCCTATTGTGCACAGGAATGTTAAAGGGAAAGTTTGGCTTATACAGTATCACACTTGAAACGACTTACACCAGCTACCAAATTATTGCCTTCACAAGCACGAAACTGTCTCCCCGACAGACCTGGTCTTCACCTGAGGACAGCTGCTTGCGTTGTGGCCGAAACGTCGTGAGAATTATTTGATTGTTTTATTTTTATTATTTTATTATTTCCATTCTACGTGACTTTACCGAAAGAACCAAGAAAAAGCACGAAACTCGCACAATCTCTGACACACAACGTGGACCTCAAGAACCCACCCCTGTGCAAGCTAAGAGCCATAATTGGTCGCAGGCTCGACTTCAGGTGAAGGAAATGTTGACAGCGATGCAGAGTAAGCAAGAGCTCTTGGCTTGGTCATCGTTACCTCTCGGCCGGTCAGGGTGTGTCGCGCGAGCTTGACCTTGGCGAAGTTCCCCTTGCCGATGGTTTTGAGGAGCCGGTAGGTTCCAATGTGCGCGTGCTCCACTTCTGCCACAGTGATGGAATTTCTACAACGGGCTCCACTGCTTCGGCTGGGCTTGGTGACCACGGTTGTATCCGGAGCTCCATCTACTGCTGATGTGTGCTAGAAATGGCAAAATATATGGGCCTTCGGTCATAAATAATTGATCACATCCTATAACTGCAACCCGTGGCATTGATTTTCACAAATCGGAATTTCAATAAAAACAGTGCTTTCGTTTCCAGGTTATGAACAAAATTGATGTTTTGCTTTCAAGTGTTAACGAGTGCGCAAACCATTAACATGTCAATTCCAAACCATTGGATATTGAGACTTTGTTCAAGATACGTGAAAAGCAGACAAATGTCATTTCACAAACAAGACAATAAACCAATATCTGCCATCAAGAGGCAGTCCCTCAATGATGTACCCTTTAAAAAATGTCAACGCAGCACTGTTGTAAGCAGCGATGACATAAAGGTCGAGGTCAGATTCACAACTTGACAAAGTCGAATACACACATTGCATTGGTGTGCGATTGCCAACAAAAATGTGACAAGAAGCACATTCGACACAACAGGTGACGCAGGCCCTCGTCAGAGAGAATACGAGGCAATACACAATGAAAAATTGTTAACGCGTGGTACCAAACTCACAGTGGGGGGGGGGGACTTACGACACAGTCCCGTGCCATAAAACTGCTTTGGTCCGGCCCGTCAAACAACTCAATGGGGCCATTCGTCCTTGCTCTAGCACCCTCTGGGTCACCCTACCGCACATCCTACCATTATTCTTCTACGACAATGCGGACGGTGGTGTTGTGGAATGGGGGGGGGTGTAATAGGGTGGTTTACACAGCATGGTCACGTCGCCCAAAACTTTAGTCCTAACAATGCTACAAAGCCGAAAACTTGCACCGCTGCCTCCTCCAAAGGCGTAGCCTAAGTAGCTGAGCTTTGGAGGGGTGGTGGACACATTTCTACTCCCCCCCCCCCACCGGTACCACCACCACCCATCATCTATATTAGATGCCATACGCTTCAGACCAATCTCAAGTGTAACGGTGCGTAGATATCTCACTTATCTGCCACGACTGTTCGGCTAAACCTCGCGGGGTACGACCGATTGGAACATTAACAGTAGCGTCCCGTTTACGGTGTCGTAACAGTGCACGTGCGTGTGTCTATCAGCAGTTTAAATGGCCCCTACTTGAACTGCTCTGCGACCCCCCCCCAAACCACCACCAGTGAAAAATAAAGGCTACGCCCCTGGGTTAAACATTTACCGCAATTGTTTCTGTGCAAGGGGCCCAACCCACAACATCCAGAAGCAGAAATTATAGACGCAACAATGTACACATCGTGCAAATGCACACGTAATATAAGACGATCCACTGCTGGATGAGGTCATTTTGGGGCCACGCTGTGCGGGGGGTTACTTGACCATATTTCACCACGCTAGTCCGTGTGGGTTGAATGCAGAGAGGGCATATACACGGGAGCACAGAAGTACAATACAATTGCCAATACACTACCCTCGGATACACACTAAGTGGACGCGCAGCCTACAACAACCTGTTTGGCCATGGTGGTCGCTCATCCAGCAACTAACTACCCAGGCGGCAACCTGCCTCGGATTGAAACCTCGACAGGACGTGTACCATGGCATAAAAGCTACAACACAGCATACCGTAGCCTTAAACAATACAAGGAGCTGCATGGTGTACAGCTCAGCGATACGGGAAGCGAGTGGGGTTCAGCCGGGGCCGACCTAAAAAACGTCGTTCCGCACGAAACAAGCCAACAGTGGCACGGAGACGACGACAACGACCTCGTCTCGGACAAACGGAGGCAAACGCGGGTTGTGTGAGAGTGTTGGTGGAGTTTAAAAAAAATAGAGATCTGCAATGACAACACTTACGTTCTCCGTGTCGCGTTCATTGACGGTGGGTAATGGCGTTCTGGCAGACATCTTGAGTGTTTGTGTTGGGCCCTCTTGAAAGAGCTGCCAACGATGGTGAATTGGGTAGCAGCGGTGTGGTGGTGGTGGGGGGTGTGTCTCAAGCCACCTCACTGGCGTGGTATCTGTCTAACAATACTGTTGTTCTTTAACATGTGAAGATGTGGAAGTAAACGAATGAGGTGATGGAAAAAAAATACAATTGCACCAATGTTAAGGTGGGTTTTGTGGTGGTGGTGGTGATACTGTTTTGTATGCACCACCCCCCAGGAAGAGTTTGCAAACAAATGTGTAAAAGAATGTCACGGTCGTGATCGGGATTAAAGAAATTACAAACTTGGTGCAATTGGTAACAATTGAAGGCTTCTAAATTAACTATTAAACTAGAAACGTAGATATAGAAAATGTGCTGAAAACAGGTACAATTATTTCACAGGATAAAAAAAAGTTCAATTTGCAAAAATAAAACGTGGTTTAATTGGGCAGAGAGTAAAATATACTGTTATATACAAATCACTCTGTTTTAATATCGTTATTTAATTACAGCTCAAGTACGGTTGCAAAACATTATTTAAAAACCCCACAATTCCTCTCCAATATAAATGGGGGGGGGGGGGAAATACCAAAATCACTGAGTAAAAACTAATTATAAAACATCCAATTATAGACTAAAAACAATGTGTTTGTTTTACAAAGAAAAAAAAACCCCAAAGTAAAAATCTCTGAATAACGCCGATAACGACGCCGGGAGCCCCTCACGCCCCCCCACGAAGGCGGACAAAGTTGCGTCTCGGACGCCCAGAGCCTCGGCTCCAGCAGCAGCAGCACTCAGTCGTCAACTACCAAGTAGACGATGACGACTAAAAGACGAAGTGCAAATTGACGAGCTGATGAAGAAGAGGTGATGATGATGATGACGCCGCCGCGGCTTCCCGGCACCGCTGGGCCGCGGCTGGGCCACTCGGACGCGGCTCCCGGGCGCCACAGCAACGAAGTCCACCACCCACCACCACCACCACCCCTACCACCTCCTCACGCTTTCACAAAACACTACAATAATTTTCAAAAACAACACGCGAAAGGCAACGCCGCTGGGCTCTTTCGACTTGTTCACTTGGTGGGGTTCCGCCGTTTAAATCGCTGGAGGAATTATCGCGCCGGGTCGGTCACGGGCGCGGCATTTTTCGCCTCCTCCTCCTCGGCGGCTGCTGCGTGCGGCACAAAAAGCTCTGCACGGCACGCGGCGCGGGGCAGCGAGCGCGGCGTGTTTTTTTCCGCCTCGGTTGGCGGCAGCGGCGATGCGGTCCGTGCTTCGGCTCGCTCGCTCGCTCGCTCCGTCCCTCCCTCCCCCAACCCCCGACCGAGACCCCCTTTGCCGCCGCCACCACCTCCACTCCTTCTTCCACACAGCGGCGGAGGGATATTTGCGAGGGGAGCCGCGCGCGCGCACTCGCTCGCTCTGCCCCGCCCCACTCGCCCTGCCCCGCCCCCCCCACTCGCCCCGCCCCCCTCACTCGCCCTGCCCCGCTCCCCCCACTCGCCCTGCCCCCCCCACTCGCCCCGCCCCCCCCACTCGCCCCGCCCCCCGCCCACTCGCCCTGCCCCGCCCCCCCCAACTCGCCCTGCCTCCCCCACTCGCCCTGCCCCGCCCCCCCACTCACTCTGCCCCCCCCCCACTCACTCTGCCCCCCCCCCACTCACTCTGCCCCCCCCACTCACTCTGCCCCCCCCACTCTGCCCCGCCCCCCCCCCACTCGCCCTGCCCCGCCCCCCCCACTCGCTCTACCCCCCCACCCCCTTTCTCGCTCTGCCCGCCCCCCTCTCCCGATTTCGCCCCCCCCACCTCTGTCGCTCTGCTCGCCCCCTCTCTCGCCCCCCCCCACCTCTCTCGCTCTGCCCCCCTCTCCCTCTGTCTCCGCGCCCTCCCACAAACGACTACGTAAATAATTAAACAAACAACGGCGCGGCGGGTTTAGTGACGTCATGCGCGAGCTCTTTTCCCCCCCTCTCCACCGCGCCCGTGCCTCTTTCCCCTCCCACCCCATTGGCTCAAAGTGGAAAAATAGGCGGTGGCTTCGTGGTTGGCCACGCCTCAAGGGGCGGAGTTTATGCAAAACAGGTGTAAAGGCGGGGCTGGAGGTGGCGTACCCACGACCCAGCCCACTGACAACACCCGCGTCCTCGCTCACCATTGGTGGAGCCGCTGCCCCCTGACCAATCACCATGGAGACTCAAGTTTCCCCCTTTCTTTAAACTTCCAGTTTAGCTTTTTTGATGTTGCTTCCAGCCTTTGCTTCTCGCTTGCTAACATTCAGTTTCAAACATCTCGCGGAAAGGTGTACAAAATGCACTCGGCCATTGTGCTTTACCAAAAAGCATCAGCTCTTGCTGATGGCTTGCAGTGTTCCTCTTGTGTTGGGGTCACCATCAAAATAAATTGAGCGAATGTGACCAATTGACGGGCAGCACTGAGGCGTTCTTGCCCCCTTGCTTCCAGATTTTAATGTACGGTACTTAAACCTCAAAGTTTGAGTCTTGTTTTTAGTTCCATATTTACATTTGCGTCACTTCAATTACTGTTTCTTGTCTCCACATTCAAAGTTAGATTTTTGCTCCAAGTTTTCCACTTCTTAAATTTTCCACTTGCGGCAACCGAATGAATGTTTATTTTAAATGTGAAACCAGTCTACAGATTTGTGCACTTTCTGGATAAGAAATATGCGAAATGCAAGTGTAGTGTCGTCTGTGTGTGTGGTTGGCGTGCGTCACACACACACACACACTCAGTCCGAGACGAGGTCGTCGCAGGAGGCACTGTCATCCCCTTTTATTGTTGTTGGGTTCACCTTTATTGACTTTTATAAACAGTTTGCTTTTAGAGGCTAACTCCTCTTTCGTTTCCACCTGATGACGACCGCTCGTGTTGCGATCGAAACGTCGTAGTTTTTTTGTTATTTTCTTTGAACCTATCTACGTGACTTTACCGAAAGACCCAAAGAGACGAGTCCAATTCCAGAACCGGCAGCCCGGAGCTCCCGCTCTCCGCTGCTTTTATTCCCCTCGGCGTGGCTTGGCTCCGCCCTAGCCGCGCCTTCCTTCTCAAACCCTCCAGGTGGTTCCAGAGGCTTCCACACGAGGTCTACCGTGACCCTTGCCCCAGTTCCTCCGCCCTACCGGCACACCCGCGTATATGCCCAGCGGCATGTGCGCTAAGTGCCCACCTGCAGTTGCAGCTGCTGTCCAACAGTCAGCGCTATGTCACTACACAAGTAACCAACTACAGGAATCTGGTTCCTTGCTCGGCTCAAATATTTTGGTTGCTTTGACGAACCAATTTGGTTTTCGTTTACGTCACGTTTCAATAAACTTTCTCCCTGCCTTCGCTTTGCGTGTCTTTCAGTTCTCTTTTGCTAGGACACCCCCCAGACCTACTCGTTGATTCATTTCATTTCGCAATATGTACTAATGACGTACACTTGGCTTTTGAGTCATTTGACAGATGGGATTCAAAGCAAAGTGATATTTAAAAACAATTGAGACTAAAATAAGAACCGTGCAACGAATTAACTAAATACACAAATTAGAGACATTTATTGTTCAGAAAAGTGAGCTTGAGCAGGACACGTCATGACTAGAAGGGGGTGATGGCCATGAAAGAGGTTGGTGACATGCCCAAGAGAACGCACCCAAAACGATGACCCTCCCCAGATGGAACAATGACATCAGCTCGTGTGCAGGAGCGAGGCGGATTGTGGCATATGAAGACCCTGAGGGCTGACAACGGAGTGGAGAGGCGTTCATCCAGCAATTGACAGATCATGGCTGTTGACAATGATGAAACTATAGCAGAGCTGTGAAAAGAATAAACAGAATTTTAACTTAAGTGCAAATTAACATTCAGACCCATTTTGAAATGGTGTTTTCTGTACTTAAAAAAACACTTGCATTCATATTGTTTCATTTGTGATTGGAATAACTTGTTAAAACTGTCTGGGGTGAATTGTATTCAGTGTAATACACTGAATAATGATTATTATTGCACTTAAGAGAAATAGTCAATTTTATAATGATTTTTTGGAACATGACATTTGCTCTCTGATGCTTTCTCAACCGTGCTTTTTCAGCCTATTTTGCTTCACCGCTCACAATTTCAGCTTCAATGTAGATTCGTCCAAAGGTAGGTTTAGCATTTATGATGGGATGAGAGCCCCCTGGAGACAAAAGGTTTTTTATAAGAACAAAGAGAATATAAATTAAAAAAATAAATGTCAATAATCCAACATCACAGCAGCAGTTTGCACGAACATATATCCAGCAGCAACACAAGCAGATTCTCAGACATGATTAAAGGATATACTGGTTTGAAAGCTAACCCCAACTGCCACTAAACATAGTTTTTAATCAGCCCTTGAAAATGTTTTCACGTAAATATACTATTTTTATGTTTTCAGACGATAGTTGTCTTTCCATTTGTGCAGACTATAGAGTAATATAATTCTCAACCAGTAATCCGCAAGCGAATATTAAACCAAGTTTTCTTATTCATATTCTTTGGGTCTTTCGGTAAAGTCACGTAGGTAGGCCCAATTTTTTTTTTACGAAAAACTACATTTCGATCGCAACACAAAAGCGGTCGTCATCAGGAAAAGGGGGGGGGTTAGCTTCTAAAGACAACTGTTTATATAAAGGTTTGAAATAGCTGTAGCCCAAATGTCAGCAGCCAATGTTCGTGTAAGTGGTGGGCAGCGACTGCGGCGGTGGTGGGTTATCCACCAAAGGGCCGCCAGGCAAAAATCAGCATGCCAATGTAAGATCGCCGATCATCCACAGCGAGCGCGCCGAGGTGGCTATGTTAATATGAGAGATTAGCATGTTAATGTGAGCAGCAACCTCGAGTATGACGCGCGAGGTGGCTGTGTTGGTGTGAGAAATTTTATCTGTTAACTAACAGAAGTACCCGGCGTTGCCCGGGTGAAAAAAATATTTCTTAATAACCTTACATATATACACAGATGAAATAAATAAATAAAGTTGAATAACACTAAATCGATCATTAAACCACTTTAAAGGTGACGGATAAAAAAACTGACATGCCTATTCCCATCGCAGGGCACGGGACGTGCCTCCCGCCAAATCCCTTGCAAGCGAGCGTACACAGACGGACAGACAATTTTTGAGTACGACGTTTCGCTGGTAATTGCATCCAGCATCAGCAAAACGTCGTACTCTGAAATGGTAATTGTTGTGGTTTCACGCTTCAACACACCGGTGGGCTAAAGCAGTGAACTATTAGTCTTTTATCAACGTGACACTTTTTTACTGATTGGCCGTGTCGGGTGGTGGAGGGTTACAACACATTAATAAATAAGGCGATCTAAACCCAATAACGTTGTTTATGAATAATGGTCGCGAAAGCCTACGTGTTACAAATTGACTCACTTTACTTAATAACCAGGCTACAGTCTACATTATAGACTGCCAGTACACCCACCCAGCTTAATAACCAGGCTACAGTCTACATTATAGACTGCCAGTACGCTCACCCAGCTTAATGACTATTTGTACAGTCAACATTTAAAGAATCGATTCTTGGCGCGTCGGGTTTAAAAGTAATTACACAGTTTTTTTTTCATTGATATGTAATGTTTGAAAGTTTTCAGAAGATTTTAAATGTATTTTCCCCACGGGCAACGCTGGGTATATCGAGTTTATACCACAAAGTCGTCGCTTGACACGGGTGGGGTGTCGAGGCCTAGTACCGTGCAGAGCCTCCGGCCTCGCCTAGATTGCCCACCTGGCTGAGGCTGGGTACTGGGGCCGTTACCCCCCCCCCCCCCCCCCGCTACAATAATAATGTCTAATCGCTATAATTTTATTATCTACCGACCCTATAATAGTAATTGCACACATTGGGGTGGGGGGGGAGTGAAGAGGACGTGAAACTTTGATGAATTTACCTCAGAGTCGCGTATTAATGCGTGCGCATATTTTTAACGGGAATTAAAAATGGCGTCCACCCCGCAGCGAATGCGTCGCTACCCGTTGCCAGGAGCAACCACCGTGTTCCGCGCCGGTCGTCCAATGAAAGTGCGTATGGTCCGGCGACCCACAGACAGACAGACACACACACAGACAGACAGACAGATTTGCGATTTTATATATATAGACTAGCAGAAGTACCCGGCGTTGCCCGGGTGAAAAATATATTTCTTAATAACCTTACATATATACACAGATGGGCTGCTACCCCTGCCCCCCCCCCCAGCCACGATCTCCTCGGCCGCTGTGCAGTAATATGTACGGCCTATAGTGTGGTGGGGTGTCGAGGCCTAGTACCGTGCAGAGCCTCCGGCCTCGCCTAGATTGCCCACCCGGCTGAGGCTGGGTACTGGGGCCGTTACCCCCCCCCCACCCCGTGCTACAATAATACTGTCTAATCGCTATAATTTTATTATCTACCGACCCTATAATAGTAATTGCACACATTGGGGTGGGGGGGGAGTGAAGAGGACGTGAAACTTTGATGAATTTACCTCAGAGTCGCGTGTTAATGCGTGCGCATATTTTTAACGGGAATTAAAAATGGCGTCCACCCCGCAGCGAATGCGTCGCTAGCCGTTGCCAGGGGCAACCGCCGTGGAAAACCAAACGGACCAATCGTGTCTCGCAAATCCCTCACATTTCGTCCAATGAAACTGCGTATGGTCCGGCGACACACAGACACACACACAGACAGACAGACAGATTTACAATTTTATATATATAGATGTAAAAAAGTCAGAGCCGAAAATAACTAACATCGGAAGGTGGTAGGATGGGAACATCACAGCCAGTTGTGACTTAAACTGGTTAATAACGTCCTTCTAATGATTGCTCAGTTTGTACCCATCTTCTCAGTTGAAATTGTGTCTGTCTATATAAATGGATGGCTTCATGAACGAATCTTTGTTGATAGCCAGTGGGTTTGCAAAGTACCTTCGTTTTAGAGAAATCTATTTCGTATGAGCCCACCTCATTAAAACAATGATCAGCCACGGCTGAGGCATTGGTCCTACCATGTTTCAGATCTGCCTTATGTTCACGAACACGGTCCAAGACATGTCACTTAGTTTCCCCAATGTAACTACTGACGCAGACACAGCTTAGTTAGTAGACGCAGAGGTATTGCATGTCAGAGATCACATCCTTCACAGATGAAATCAGATCACAAATTTACGTACTGTGTTAAATTGAACCTGGATCTTGTTTGCTCATGATTTTGGAAATATTTTTGGTGACCCCTGCTATTTATGGCAAGGTGGTGGTTTTGATTGGGTCCTCAGATGGTTTTTTCCCAACGGTTGGGGTGATAGCTTTACGGATGTTGTAGTCTGAATATCCATTCGTCTTGCGAGCTTGGTGTACATGCTCCAGTTCACTGGCTAGGTGATGATGGTCAGAAATACATCGAGCTCTATGGTGTAGAGTTTTGATGAGGGAATTATTCTGGGATGGATGGTGGTGGGAGTCAGGTTTTCTTATAAAGCATTGCTTGTAATTTATAATTAGTGCATACAAAAACAATGTTTTAGATTAAAATTCCAGCCCTTTTGGCAGGTCCCCCCACATTCGCAGCTCGACTGCTGCCCTGCTTTGGAGGACGAGGGGATGGGTTTGTCACCAGGCATCACATCACAGGCCTCTCTGTCTTAAACTGTTCGAAACATTCCCAGCTCAAGCTGCCACCGCCCGGGCATTGCGTGATGTTTTTTTTTTCCACGAGCTTTCCAGTCAAATACTGCTTGCCAATCATGCATGAGTGTATAAATACATTATTTAATTTAGAAGTTACAAGAAGGAATTTAAAGTTCACTAAGGGGGGTTAAACAAACTATAACATTATTATGAAAATGGACGCCTAATCTTGGGCTTCAAACATAATAAGTGGGACGATTATTTATGTCTTGGAGGTACAATTCTCTGCAGTGTTAGTACACAGCATACACAATACATTACCGTGTCATTACTACACTTAACAGATTCACCCACGTGGAGGCCAAGGGTTAGGGCTATGAAGCTATTAATATACGACATACAGCCCAAAACGTTCACACTGCATGGATGAATGTAGTAATTTAACACGCTTATCCCCCCCATCACCACCGAAGTGCACTTGTGATATTTTCTTTACTGTGCTATGGATTACACCGAGACAAAAATAGTGTATAGATCAAATAAAGACATTGTAATAACCCTTGAAATGTATTGGATAGGACACAGTACGATAATGATGGCCAATGGATGAGACAAGTGAATGAATGACAGAGATGACCACTGCAAGGATGGAAGTTAATAAATAGGTTCATGAGTAGAAGCGAGATGGATTGTGGCATAGAACTATGAGATGGCAACAGCGCATTGATAGTGCTTTATAATGATATTATAAGGCACTGACAGCCTGAATAGGCGTGTTGATATGTTCACAGTAAATGGGCAGTAACGAATCTAAGAATAAAGTTCTATAATATTTACGTGACAAAACAGCTAGAGAAATAAAGCTACCTGCTAAATGATTGATTGTAGTGTGAATAAGAGCCCGGGGGCTCATGGTCTGGTCACATACAGCCAGCACAATAAAACACAGCACGTGTACATTTCAAACAATCTCTTCCTTGTCACACCTATGGAAAGAATGTGTTACAATAAGTAGAATAAATAGCTGATCTTTTGTTTGTTCAATGTGGTTCTGTAACTGGCACTATTTGCAAATGCAATGTAAACACATTTAATCAGATTGAACAATTTAACAGCATTGTTTGATAAGTGGGTAAGAAATAGATTTAAATTAGTCATCCAATGCTATTCTTTTACAAAAACCCTACTCCAAATTTGTACAATTAAATCGTGTAAGTGAAGCACCAGCCACTATAAGACTATTAAATGAAAGATTGCCTGCAAAGAACATTATAAAATTACACATTGGAAAATTATCTGCTATGCCATGGATGGTTTCAGAATCTGTAAATACATTTTAATTACGAATTTGCAAGGCGTCTCTGGCTTAAGCCGGTCAGGTGTATGTGCGCAATTTAGTGTTCACTCTGACACGCATGATGTAGGAGTGGCATAATCGTGATGTATAGCAGTTTTCAAACACGAACTATATTTGGAAACACAGGCATTGGGAGGATCAGGTTTGCTTGTAAGACAATTAACGCAAGCCAAAATGATCGTTCAAGGCTGAACTTGGTTACAGTATCTTGTTCCTTTAATTATGCGAATACAATAGAATCCTTGAAATAAATAATATTAACATGACACAATATAATTACAGTATTTAACAAATGTAGTTCAGGTATTTTATAGATTTTTAAAACCACCCTTAACATTTTACATAACGCAGCAAAAACATAGCTACGGCACAAAGTTCTCCAGTCAATATTTGTGGAACTGGACATTATTTTCTTCAAATATTTTCCATTATTATGAGACGCTCCACATGTCACGTGTTGACAAATATGTAAATGAAACCACGTGGTGCACAAAAATGTTATTTTTAAATCTGAAAAAAAAAATCTTAACAGAATACCAGCAATATAAATGCTCTTTACTCAGGAGTCTCAACTTTTTTTCAGGAGAGTCCTGCATTGGGATGTTTGACCAATTCCATGTAAGGGTTTTTGGAATGTGGGAGGAAATATAAGGGGGACTTAATCAGATAAAACCGAGACATGTGAGGGGACATCATTTAAAGCTCTGCAGAAATAAAAAAAAAAGTATTTCATTATCCTGGCCGAGTGGCCACTTTTACATGCTAAGTCTACAACTGATATTTTGAGGCAGTATTCCATTCAAGTACAAACCAGGCTCCACCTGGCTTAGCTTGAGCTCTGAGATGGGGTGGATTAAGGTTGATTTGATTGTCGGCTGCGAAGACCAAAACACTGAGCAGCTTATCGGTTTCAACTATTTGCTTCCATTTTAACTCAAGTGCATTTGATCCAACGACTCCGGTGTGGGTGGGTGGCGAGCGACAGCTGTGGCGCTACTCGAGACCCACAACCCCGTGCGCGGTGACTGCATAGCGGCAAGACGACTGGGGGAGGTGTGGCGCGAACACGAGCTCCATGGTGCGTACGACATCCGGCTGTTGGGTCACGTCTCGGTTGCGAGCGTGTGCGCACGTGGTGGGGGCGCCTGCTTCTCGCCACGTGCCAGCACCGGTGGGCGCTGTGCCCTCTGCGTGGCCCCGGCTCACCATTATTCGCATGAGCTGCATGTGGGCCCAGGTGATGCCAAGTGCAGGGATAACTTTACTGCAACACACACGAGCCAACTGGTTACCGCATTACCAAGCAGGGGTTGCTAAGCATGTGGGGACGTGTCGATTCATTGATTCAGATCAATTTTGCGTAAGATACATTCATCAAGTTAGACATGTGAGAACTACGAACATATTTGGCTAAATATATGCAAACGATTTGCTAATTCTACGTTGAAGTTAATTGTATGCATACAACTGTACAAATAGCAAACAAGTTTGACAATTTATATAATATGGTAAAAAATTAAACGAAATAACAATATTGTGGAATTCATTGAATTGCTGGTGGGTAAGGGGGGGGGGCAGTGCCTTATTATGGTGCCTACTTGTTATAAGATAATTTCCATTTTTCTCATAGAGACTGGTCTCTACTAATGTGGAATTTCCACAACTGCCTCAGAAATGAGCAATGCCCAATGTTAGGTATTGAAGCCTACTAGCTTCAACACGTTATTACTTATGGGCTAATTTTGGTATAAAGCACAAAGAGGATTTTCCTTGGCTGTACCCTTCCAGCAATGTTTCAAACAATGTTGACATATATGTATGGGGTCAAGACTTTTAATAACACTATGATGCTCACATTTGGTGTTAAAGACCATTCACAATCGACAGTAAAATAAATGGCAAAACTCCATCACCTCTGTGCACCTGATCCATGGTCTTGGCCAGAAACATTTCCAGAAACCTGCAAAAACACACATATCTATTACTATTAAAATTATTGCAACAAAAAAAAAATGTCATGTTCCCTGTAGAATTCACAAATGTTCACTGCCATTCATTCAGGTAGTGGTTTTCAAAATCCTCCAGGACTCGCCTCCACATATCTCTGCACTGTGACCTCACTCTATTCCCAGCCATACCTAGTTTAACCTCGCACTAGTAACTGAGGTCGTCTGTCAACTTCCATTCAATGGCAGGTTGCTCCTGCTTTGTAACTGCCCCGAGTATCTGATGTCCTTCCAATGGCCGTCTGCACTCCAAACCCTTCCCCTGTTCAAGCTCAAAGACCCTTCTTTTATCCTTTGCCAACATCTCTCTCCAGGAAGTATCTTCATCTGCTTATTTACCGTACTTTAATCTCATTTGCATTTAATCTCCTTACCACCTCCCAAAGAAAACAGGTAGGTTTTCAAAGCGACTTGTAATCCGAGTTTTGTCTTCTGGGATAGGTCACATTGAACATTTCTTCACTCAAGCTTTCACTTCTCAGGTCTTCATCAGGAGCTGAAGATGTTCGCAGTATTACATAGCTTAAGAGAAGAAAAAAATTATGAGACCTCCTTTACCAGTGGCAAAATATAGTAATAGGTTTTTACCATTTCAACTGGTATAAAGGTGTCAGTTTTTGTACCAGTTGAAAGGGTAAAAATCTATTACTAGAAGAAAAACATTTTCCAACGTGGATGAGTGTTGTGTTGTTGTGTCATGACACTACGGCAGCTGACCTGGTTGACACAGATGACGGGCGCCGAGTACGTGTTGCTCAACTCGTGCAGCTGCGCACCGAACTTGCGCAGCTGCTGTGCCCGGGCCACGGCCTCGTGCACGGAGAACTCGGAGCGGAACAACGCCGCGATCGAGTCCACGATGATCAGCCGCACAACACCGCGGGACAGCAGCACCGGCAGGCGGCGGGTGATGCAAGTGTACAAGGAGGCCTTCCGCAACCCCACCGTGGAAGATTTTAAAAATGACAAATAAGAGATAATTAGATAAGACTTTCGATTCAGAAATGCATTACATTTTAAAGCACATTTAGAGCAATGCGTTGGTTTCATGTTTATTGTTCCAAATTTGTCCGTGTCAGTTTCCATTCTGAAGAGGTTGTGGTTGCCCCCTACTCACAACATCTGCTGCGTGCTCAATGTAAATGTTCTCCCCGAAGGAGATCTTTGCAAGAACATCTGGCGGAACGTCCTCTCTCGTTTTGGTCTGAGCTTGGATCATTTGAACGAGGCGCTTATTGGGAAATGCATCTTCGGTGCACACGTACACAGCCCCTGTGACAGAACAGATCAGCCTCAGGTTGTATATGGGGGTGGGGGGGGGGAGTTTGCCAGAAAAAACTTAGCTCAGTTGCAGTGAAAATGAAACAAGAGCAGTAACACAGCATCAATACGCGCGAATCTCACACCGAGTCGGATGGGTAAGGCTCTTATACGGAATGAAGAAGGAGAAAAGGAAGTCTGAGGCCAAATTTAGACACGAGACAATAGAAGTTTACCTTGGTGGTAACGAAGCAATGAAAATTAAGTAGTTTAAGAGACAAGGTTTAATTTTCGATGTAAAGCTTTCGTGACTCCATGGATTCATATTCTTGGTTCTTTCGGTAAAGTCACGTAGCCGTCCTCAGGGAGGACGGCTCCTTGCGTTGTGGCCGAAACGTCGTGAGAATTTTATCTTATTATGTTTTATTTCTTTATTATTTTATTATTTCCCTTCTACGTGACTTTACCGAAAGAACCAAGAATATGAAGACAAGGTTTAATTTAGGCTCCACATAATTTCACAAATATCAGTCAGTATGGTCCTTCAAATATAGTTATCCTTAGCGTTTTCTATTGCTCAGATTACTCCATCGACGTGCAAATTTCGAAGAAGTGAACATTTAACATATTTCCTCCAACATCTGAAATTAACACAATGTTTTCTTCCATCTCTAAAATGTTTTTATTATGAACTACACCTTAATTAATTTGAAATAATGCTGTAATTTAGCACTAATTCCAATCAAATGAACATACACAATACACGTGGTCAAGTATTGATATGTAGTTTACATGTGAATGGCAAATTTTTGTTAATCAGTGAAGAATGTATTATGTGGGGGAGCAGGGGAGGTTACGTTAGAAGTGATTTTTTACACAGCAACACCGACTGACATGGATCTATTCTGGACCAAAGTGTTGCCCGCTCAAACAAGCGACTAATTCTGAATGTCATCCGAAGCACAGAGAAACATAGGGTGACCAGACATTGACATTATATAACTTCCAGTGAAATAACTCTGATAGAATAAGCACATGACCAGGGCTGGCGCATCGAATCGGACACAATATAATTGTCTCCGATTGGGCTTTGTATGTATGCATGAACTTATTTCGCCCCGATTGTAGCCAACTGCACGAATTGGAGGTGTGGAGGAAGGATAACAAACTAAACACAAAAAAAGCAGTTCTTGTGTCGCTCAATAAATTGCAAAAGCACATAAAGGTTACATGTATAAAGATAACAACGCGCTGTGACAGCTCTTCTCTTGGCGACAGTTCCTCCCCGTTATCGGTCTGCAATATTCGCCGTGTGTGAACCGGGCTTAAGATGCCACCCGTCCCCAGACCCCGGAGCCCAATCTGAATGCGGCACCTGCTCCAAGTCCCCCGTACTCGCGCGGGTACTGCACGGTCAAGCTGAGCTGCATGCAGATCTGCGTCTTGCCCGTGGCGCTTTCCCCGACCAGCTCGCTTACGCCGGGCACCGGGAAGCCTCCTCGGAGAAAGGCGTCCAGCACGGGGCAGCCCAGGCTCAGACGGACCCCCTGCCCCGAGCACTCTCCTCGCCACATCTGCAAAGCTGTCGGTGAAATTGTACAAGAGCACGCATGTGGTGTCCAAAAGACAAGAATCTGAGAATTGAATGCTATCTATTCTCCACCACCACCATGAACGAATCTCATCCCGATTTCTTGTTGAATTTTTAGTCAAGAATACATAATGCTGTGCAATATTTTTAAACGTAACATTTTTCACATGATCCATTTTGGGAGCCGTTATCCCTTCTCGAAAATCATTGTGAGAATATTGTATTTTAAAACTTATAAAACACAATTGTATTGTATTTTTAAGTTGCACTGTGGAGGCAAGTGCTAAATTCGTTTTTTTTTGTCGAGAGCAGTTATGGTCAATGAAGTGTGACTACAAAGAATTGGGAAGGAGCTATACAAAATAACACATTTTATATTTTTCAAATATTGTGCAGCATAAGTATATAAAAGGTATATTAATTTTCTCTGAAGCCTCTGAAAATGGTTTGGTAATGATCCTACTTTTTTTACAGCATGGGAGCAAAAGGCTAAACGGCTCCCATTCAGGTGCACTTATTTTACAAACAGGTTTGTTCATTACCTGTGACTGCAGGGCGGTTAAAGAGTGCAGTAGCAACAGCACGGTGCAGGTGTTTCACGTCCGTACTGGACAACTTCGTCATGCGCTCCAGGTCAGGTCCAGAAAGACAGATGACCTCTTTCAACGTGTAGATGTGCGCTGGACAGAGACAACAATTGCACAACAGGCACTCAACGTGTAACCTGCAAGCATCTTGCAATTCAGTTACTTTGTAACGTAATTACGATCAACTGGGATCTTGCTGCTAAGCGACACCCACGGAAATTTTATTATTTACTTCCTTTCTTTTTTCCAAATTCATGCTGGGTTCCTGTTGAAACCTGTTCAAAAGGAACACAACTCGCTGGGAGCCCAGTGGGAATCGGAGCCAGGATTTTTGGAAAGAGAAGCCGTGTTTCTGCAGCTTGTGGGCTCGGAGGGACTCTCTCCAGCCGACCTCATGCAGAACACCACCCACACGCTTCCGTTCAGAAAGAGTTTTTTTTAATGCGGTACATTGTTTCTAAAAACCATGATTAATCTTCCCGCACAAAAAGTAACATTCACCAATGTACTTATCTCTGCCACACGACACATTTGAATGGATTATGGTGTTTTACCGTTCTCCCATAATCCACTCGGGGCCTTATGCCATCTCTGTGTAATGGGCTGGCTCGGACTCCCAGACACCTCTGAGCCCCTTGGCATCTCTCCCGATGCCACCTCAGGGCCCATACGTTCCCACAGACAATGGGTATTTGGGATTTTACCACAAACAACCAAGGCACATGGACCAAAACAGCAGCGCACAAGTGATCAAAAGTGCGAGTCTTGCCAACTTCTTAATGGGATTGCAGCATGCTGTTATACACACGTGTGAGAGCCAGTCGAAGCAGTTTGTAAAAGGGTTTGTGATAAAAGTATTTATTGCTTTGTGTTGGTTAGTCACTTTTACGTTAAAATACACTACTCTATTATAGATTCCACTGCAGCCCCCATTTAGGATTGCACACAATGACATATACAAAACAAGCTGCCCCAGGCCAAACAACAGATGACAACAAATGCGTGGCAAATTAATATCAGCCTTCCTTCCAGTCATTAGTGCCCGACAATTCAATGACTGTCGTGCAAGTAAGATTTCAGCCACAGGCCAAAACAGATTACGCAACAAGTTTAAACAGTAATACATTGTAGAATGTCGTACTGGTAGGAACCTCCTGGTTACACCAGCCCACGGGGGATTATTGTGTCCATCCGTCCGTCGTGCAGGGAGGGGCTGGGTGGGGAGGGGCTGGGTGGGGAGGGGCTGGGAGGGGAGGGTGGGGCTGGGTGGGGAGGGGCTGGTCACCCCGTGGTGCCCTTATAAAACTCAACGTTTAACCTACTCACGCCGGCTTGTGCCCGCCCTCACGGTCGGGCATATTTGCAGAATACACCATGCCGCCGTTGACCCTGGCCATTGACCGAGCAACCCAACGTTCCTACCAGCTACCTCCGCAGGAATGCGTTTTAATTAGGCAGTTAAGAACCCACTGAGATGAACTCCTTTGTGAGACGTTGGCGGAACTGCTGTGATTACATCAGGGTAGTTATTATGTCATGGTAATGTACTTGCACTGTTTAAAGTTTCAGATGACTCAATCTCGAAAAGTTAGCTGTGATTTTAAAATCACTTTGAAGACGATGATACTTTACGAGGTGCAATACTGTAGAGTCCTTAGTCACAGTCCACTATCCAGACAAGTTTTGCTGAGTCGCAGTTCTCATTCTGGGGAGGGTCCGACTTCAAGTGTTTGGTCAACAACCATTTCAGTGCCAGATTCTTTTCCGGAAGAAAAAAACCCGCCCAGAGTGGGCATGATGACGAATTAAAACCCAGAAAACCTCAGTGCTCTTGGCGTCACACTCGGCTGTCTCGTTAAAACTTGTGGCTTTTTTAATTAAATAAAAACAAATCACACAACTCAGCCGAGTGCGAACAAAGTGCTCAATTGTAGAGCTACTAAGCCCTAATCGCGGTCAGAAGTCCATAAAATCAGCACCAATGGGGGGGGGGGGGGGCAGCGAACAGTGGTTATCCTGGTTCTGTATATTGCTGTGTATGTGCAGTGGCAGTGATGTGTACGTAGTGCGGGTACGCGTGTGGTAAGTGTTTGTCTGTGAATGTGGTACTGCCATACGTGTGGTAGTAGGGTGTTTGTGTGGGAATGTGTGATTAAGTATTGATAAAGTGTTCCGTGGCCTCCTGCCAGCGGGCCTTACGACACACTTCACGCGGCCTCAAAGTGCACTTAGCCTGGCACAAGCGCCGCCTTGACGTCAGTGGTGAACGTCGGCTTGTCGTTGCGATACCGTCCCAAGTCAGTGAACCCACAGCGCCTGGGTCACCGTGACCTCTGGTCGGCAGCGTGACCTCTGGTTGGCACCGTGACCTGACCTCTGGTCGGCACCGTGACCTGACCATTGGTCGGCACCGTGACCTCTGGTCGGCACCGTGACCTCTGACCTCTGGTCGGCACCGTGACCTCTGGTGGGCAGCGTGACCTCTTGTCGGCAGCGAGCCTTACAAACTGCACGTGGCCTCCCAGGTGCACCTAGCCTGGCGCACGAAGCCGCCACGGTGACGTCTCGTTGGCTCACCGCGGCTGTTGTTGTTGTCCCCTCGCTGTGGCGTGTTAGTGTCGCTGTGCGCGCGTGGTTTTAAAGAAGCAATAAACCGGTTCGCGTGGAAGCGACTGCGCCGCCGCCCTACCTCGCTTGAGCGCCGCCTGCACGCGCGGGTTGATGATGAGCTCCTCCATGGCCTCGACTGCGAATCGCTCGCAAACACAACGCGAACTCGCCTCGAAACCCACCTCCGATTAGCGCGGTCGGCTTAAGTACGGTGCGAAAGAAGTTCAGCATACGGTGCATACATACTGCGGTGTGACTCGCAGGCACATTCGGATGAACGGCGATGGGTGGGTGGGGTGGGGGAGGGGTAAGGGAGGCGAGGTTGTTACGCGAGGTTAAGTCGCGAGACAAATGCCGGCGATAAGAGGCTTCAGGTGGTCGGACATGACCAGGATTTCCTCTTCATGACGGAGTTGTAGGACATGAGGAGCAGCATAAGGGATCGAGGGACCTCCCCATTGAGCTAACGTTGCTTTAACAATGACCTACGAACTTGGCAGAACGTATAAAACAATATAACGTTAGACTGGACACTTCAAACGAACCCCAAGGCCCTCCGCCGCGAGATTTGGCGCCAAATTTTTAAAACTTCCGCAACGCGTGACTCCGTTTCCAGCGACTGTCAACAATGACGTCACGTTGTTGAGTCTCGACAATTGACGTCACGTTGTCGCGTCTCGACAATGACGTCACCACCAAACACCACCTCCCCCCTGCTCCCCTTCCGTTGGAGTGACGCAATCGAGCTCGTTGGGACCAACGAACGCGAGGTTCGCGTGACGTCACCGCGCGGCGATGTGTCGTTGACGTCACCGCAGGCTTCCTGCCGGCCTGCCTGGGCCTCTCTTGAGTGGTGACGGGAGACGCGGATACGTTTACATTCTTACACACTTACACACGTACACACACACGTACACACGTGTGTACACACTCACACACACTCACTCAAGGTGTACACACACACCTGCGCACGCTGACATAAACCCCGCACTGTCATGTGCGCAAAGACACGTAGGCCGGCATTCGCCTACACACGTATAGAGTAGCAGTGGAGGTGTGTAGGTGTTTGCTTCTGAGGCATACATAACGTTTACACGGAATCTACACTTTAACATACACAAAGACACACTCATATTGGCATACACGCGGACGTATACGATGTACATATGAGACATACGCTGTCACACATACACTCTTATACGTATAAACATACTCACGTTCACGCGTAATCAGTCTCAGACAATTGCACACACAAACACGTTATTCATATCCTGTCAGTACACATACACAGATATATGTACTTACTGTTTACACGCCGGTGTACATGGTAATACTGCACATACACACATAAACAACACACTTGTAAAGGTAAACAAATACACACGTACCTGTACGCACACACATATAAAGACTAATATAATCTATAATACATACACAGACGTTGAGAAACACGGTGCCACATCACAGAGGAGGAACATCCCTGCAGAAGAATCTGCAATGTCTTGCTCCCTGAACGAGTTCTGTCAGTTCCAGGACATCAGCTCAGTTCGAGATCTCCTCTTCCCAAACCTCAAGCAGGAGACGAGGAAAAGAGGTTTGAGCAGCGAACATCGTCTCAAATTTAAATGCCTCCTATATTTGTGTGTGTGTGGGTGAGTGAGTGGCTTTGGGTTTATTGTGCTTTCAGGGTTCCTAATTCCTCTGTTCATGATCATTATGGATCTTTATGATGATGAACAGGCCCTGGTAACGCTACGTGGCCGAGGGTAGAAGCCATTCCCAGTGCACCTTGGAGTGGGACATGGATCTACTTTGGCTCCTACACGATGTTTACAATTTTTTGACCACGTAGTTCGAGAAGCCTTCCATGGCAATCTGCTACAGATACTATGGGAGTGTGATCGATGCTCAGGTGCGGTTAATGCGTGGCTCATACCCTGGTAAATGCTTGCTCTTGAGAAGTTGGAGACCCTGCTTCTGAACCTGAACCATGTAAAAAAGAGGTGGGCCCTTACTATCAGCCCCACCAAAATAAAACAACCTGCCCGGGTATTCTTGTGTTATTGAACACTCCACTTCCTCATCTCTCCATGAGTGCAGAAATGACTTGGTTGTAGAGAGAGTGGAGGATTGCCTGTACCTGAATTGTGCTCGTGGCCAGCTCCAGTTTGGCAGCAGAGGTCTCACACCGAATCGGTCAAGTGACGTTATCTTTTAATTACAGCTGCTTCATTCTATGTGGGGATTGTCTGGCCTGGATTTATATCCAGCTCTGTCAGTTCCCAAAAATAACTGGTTACATCTTGTCTTTTGGTGAGATCCTAACCCCAGGTCATAATTTTTTTTATGTCAGATATTAAACCTAGGTCTCGTCACTGTGTGGTGTTAACCCTGGTTCTCGTCCACTGTAATATCTTAAATCTGGATTTTTCATATCGAAAACCTTGGGCTTACCATGTCTTTGTAAGGTTTTATACCGAGCTTGCATTTTTACTCTGGGAGCTCCGAAACCCAATAATGATTCTGTGACATCTTAAAGCCAGGTCACGTCTCTCTCGAATATTAAACCTGGGTTAAATCTCGTCTCTGAGGTCCTAAACCTGGATCACAACCCAGCCGCACACCAGGAACATTTGAGCAAGTTTGTTTACAAACCTCTGAACCCAGTGTGCTCTTCATATATTGTTAGACTGAGAGGAAGCTTGTTAATGTCTACTGGACATCTGTGAACAAGAGCTTTATAGCTCATCGGATTCCACCAGTATTAATACAGATTAATCGGATTCTGTTAATCTACTCTAGAACGAGGGGATCTTTCTAACAACCATGTTTGTGTCTTCTTCACTACAAAACGGTCAGCCACTGACGCAAGCAGAGAAGGTACACAATTCACATGCTCTTGTCCTTGCTGTTAAGGCGCCAGCCGGCCTGTTGTCACTTGAAATTGCGTTGAGTACAATGGGCATGAATTAACACTGGGATACTGTTCTGCCACTCCCAGCTTAAACGGTCCTCTTTGTTTTGAGGTTGAGATGAACATTACAAACTCTTTTTTTCCCAGCATGCAGGGAATGGTAAAGAGGCCTTCACAATGTGTGTCCAAGTTAATTAACGGCTTAGATCATTTTACCCGATTTGTTTGTCACTGATGCCATAAGTGAGTAAAGCTATGCCATTTTTTTTGCACGCATTTAATGTATGTAATAAAGAAAATTCGAACGTTAATGCTGGATATTGACATTATTTTTTACTAATGCTGTTCAGAAAAAGAAGTTGGCTGGGAGGATGACAACTGGGGGTCATGGGACCTTCCCGAAACCAAAGACAAGGTTGGACTCTCGCTCCCAGCTTCATGTAGTTCTTCGTACTAATGCCTACCGCAAATGTGATTTTGTACGTGGCTGCATTTCACTTAATCAGACGAGGACACCACCAAGGACGGATACTTACAGTTGGGGCGTTTTTACACATCGCATTGTGTTTCTCTTTTGCTAGACTTTATTTCTGGACAGTTCACCTTAAGTGAATTTTGATGTTGCAGCACCTGTGGGGTGACATGTTAAAAGATGATAACAAGGATATTTTGAGTAGTTGAGTCATAAGGATTATAAAAACAGTGACTGATGTCATTGCAGCAATTTTCCATTTTACTAGATTCAGTATTGACAGTTTAACTAGTCGTAAGGATTACAAAAAGTACCGTTGTCATTGCAGCAATTTTCCATTTGACTTATATCACTATTGACACAATCTAACTAGAAAACTAAGTGCTGTAATTCTCATTCACTTGTTTTGGTTTGTATGTAATAGTGCAACATTCCTTAAGGACCCTGTACTCGCTCTCTGCAATATTGACGTTTTTTGTTGTTGTTGCTGAGCTCACGCACCACGAATCTCCTTTGTAAAATAGCCGGGCGATTGACTACACGGGATCGATTGTGTAACAAATATAAATAAACTTAAGTTTAATTATTACAGTCCGAATCGCATTGCCTTTGATATACTAGCACACTATTTTTAGCAGTTGCATTCAAAACAACAGCTTGCGTGTCAATAGCATACCTGGGTCAATTACAGTAGCATCGTTAGCAAAAATTACAATGTGATTGCAATTTATTACAAATTACTCAATTACAATTGTCATTTACCCCAAGTCTGGTCAGTAGTATCGATACTACTCAGGTCTATAATCTGACGTTAATTTCATGGAACTTTGGCCGTCTATTAAGAACACCGGAAACTATAGTTTGGTACAATAATTACTATTGGCAGTCTGTTGTAGTATGGCCAATCTCTTTTTTTGTCCTGATGGGTAAGGCTAACACTGGCTCCATCTTCGTAGTTTTGTACTCATTGGAGAATCAGAATGGGGTACCAATACAATATTATGATGAAAAAAACATGCTAAATTTCAAACCATCATAACAAACAGATGCCATTTCTAACACCATTCTGAAAAGAGAGACATGAGGCTTGAAATCAAATGTCATATTGTTAACTGACCTCGTCTAGATATTGAATGAGCTAGAATTCAATTAAATTTAATGAACACATCAGGATGAGGTAGCAGCGTGCATTTGAGATGATATTAGCATGACTTTGCACATTACACCTATACAAGATGAGCCAGTGATCTAAAAAAACAGTCCTTTGGTTTCTGCTGTGTGAAGAAGTGTCGTTGCGTGAGGCGGGTCTTTGCATTCGTAATGACCGCTTGTGAATGAACGGTGCTCGCCTAGGAGGTGCCTGAAGAGGAGGTCACGGGGAAGTCACAGAATGACTTCTGGCTGCAGGACTGCGTGGTTTCTCTTTCGCCCACCAACGATCTGATGGTCATTGCGCACGAGCAGATAGCCGTGTTTTTGCAGCGTAAGATTCACATCCTGTTGGGATTCACACGCTTTACAAACTGATTGAAAGTCTAGCCAAGAGTAGTAGCGAATGCTACCAACGTAGAGTGCATTACACGAAAATGCATTTTTAAAAATATATTTACATTTATTGAGGCAATGTGCAGACCCGAAACATCACGTTGTGATGCACGTATACGCCGTCAACATAAGCTAAACCGGTTATGAAAAGCAGGGGATAGAATGATGGTGAACGGGCTCACTGCCACAAATTACATGAGAATACATTTGTCATATTTCTGCTTTTGCACAACAATACATTAATTAAATCAAAATTTAATACATTCACTGTCGAAACATTATTCCAAAACGTGTTTCTATCTTGCCGATCTGTGTTTAAGCAAATGTTAATATGTGGCGTGTTTAAAATGTTTAAGGACAGTAGTTTTTAAATGTAAAATACATGTCTATTGATTCCAGTACTTAATGATTTTCAGCGAAATGGAGGGCGAACGAGAAAGGGAAGGATGAAATCAAGTACTCGACCTTGTGGAGTGGAGCCCTGAATTTAGAGGATGGGTGAGCTAATCGCGCATAAATTGTGTCATCTTATTATTAAAAAAATGTACGGTAATCTCTTCTACTCAAACTCAATACCTGTGTTGTATTTTGATACGTTGCTGGACTTACCTTTTGTGTGTACTCTTAGGTTTTTTTTGTTTGCTTTAATTATTATTGTTGTCTTCTGTCCATGTTTATATTTTTTTACGCTTTGTTCTTCCACGGATCTTAATCGTTGTTGTAAAGCTTCTTTGAATTTGTCGAGTGCTTCTGCTCGTATACGATTCATTTAAATTGCCATGAAATGTTTTGGGTTTTTTCTTCTTCCATAAAACGATGTACATCGAAGCAGGCTGTGTTGACATCAGTCAAACCCTTTTAGCACGGTTTGGCTAAGAAGTTCAACATACTTACAAACCCAGCATACAAATATTTGTTTACCAAAAGAGTCTGAATTTGTTTAATCATTGATCTGAGCCCTTGTTGTCTGTCGCCATGCTACCACTGTTGGCTCTGCAGGGAGTTCATCAGCAGTGCTATCTGCATACCACTCGCCAGTCAAAAAAGGTGAGCTCTTGCCTGTACATCTCCCAGCTGTAAAGGTTGTCTGCATGCTATTGAAGGAATGCTTTACGCTAGATGCATGTTTTGACATGGACACTTTGATTTGTCTGTCATTCATAATAGGCAAAGAAGCATGAGCCGAAGTCTGTGTGGATCATTCTGAAAGTTCCCTGTTACTGATTGTGTTTGCTTTGTTAAATGGAAAAAGTTTATTTTCTCTATTTTCGTTCGTAGAATAATGTAGTCATCTTTTGTTGTGTTTTTCGATCGGTTCCCTAGCCCTGTAACATATAAAGCATGGACCGATACTTGCTGTTTGTATCGCAACCTTTGTGACCATGCTTGTGTCACTAAGATCTGGACTTACAACATCTGTACTATCGCAGGACGCCCTTACAATAGAGTCTAGCAGCTAATTGGGCCCTTCTTGCTGAAATAAATAACATCTTTTTACATCAATGTATTGAATGCACACATTCGTGCTGACTTAAGTTACTTCTTTTCACAGACGTCTTACGATTCAGCGATTAAAATGTGTCGTTATGCTCAATGGCGCACGCATTGGATCAAATGTGTGTAAGAATTGAATATTTACAATGGATGCAAATCACGTGAATGATGTTATGGTGTAAAGTAACGAATGAGCAAAAAAAATACACTGTGCAAGATTGACTATGGAGACAACGCAGACTGCACAGACAGAGCAAGCACAGTGTACGAGATTGGCGATACAATTGTGACGGTACAAACCAGACACAAAAAAACATTGATCCGTCAATTGATATGTTACTCAAAATCGTGCGAATGTAATCAATCATCTCTCGGGGTTGTATGTATGTATGTTGAACTTCTTGCGCACCATACGTAGCTAACCATGCTAATCGGATGTGCGGGGGAAGGCCAACAAATTAAACACAAAAAGCAGTTCTAAAGAAATGTTTAAACTAGAGTTAAAAGTGCATAGCTCCAGTGGCTTCCTAATATCAGAAGGAAGAGTGTTCCAGACGGCCACAAAAGCGCATCTGAAAGCGCGCGATGCAGTGACCATCTTTGTTCGATGGCCAGCCAAAAGCCACTGCAAGGATGACTGGAATCATGACGTGCCCATTCGGCACATACTCTTTCTTGATAAATGTTTGTTGTTTTTCAAACAAGGAGTTCCACGGGACGACCAGATTGGACCTGCATCATCATCGGCTTCACAACGGGTTACGTTCGTTTCTACACAGAGGCAAGTCCTGAATGGATGGGTACATTTTTTATCATCCACCCACGGGCCATCATCCCGTCTCTATTATCTGTTAAATGGTGATTATCTGTTGAATGGTGATGTTCTATTGAATCGTGATGATCTATTGAATCATGATGATCTGTTGAATGCGTGTGGCGGCGTACGGCTGCAGACAGGCGTGCTGCTGCTGTCACAGCTGCTGAGCGAGGACCCGGTGCTGAGACTCAAGTGCAGGACGTACGAGACCCCGAGGCATGCGGGGGTCACCGAGCAGGTGATCTCCACACGCACAGGAACTCCCGCAGTTTGTGTGCGCATAGGTTATTACGTACCAGCATCGTAGCGCAAATCGCAGACGGAAAAAATCAGTAGTTTAGTTTTAAAACAGAAATGATGCCAATTATCCGGTCACCCCCACAGCAGTGGTGATGAATCTCATTGGACTTTCACGTAGTTATTGAGTAAAGTTCATTTATGTGTTTGCAAGTTAATTTATGTGTATAAGTAGATGACTGATTTTATGTAGGTTGCATACATAGCACTGCCATGGTGTAATGGTTAGCACGATGGACTTGCAAATCAGGTTGCCGGTTCGATTTGATCTCTAGATGCGGTAGTTGAAAAAATTGCCGAGTTTCTTCATCCCCTCCCACTCCCACCTTTGTATTGTTTGTTGTTGTAACGTTCTGACCTGCCCCCACTGGACATCTGTGAAAAAGTGCTTGAAAGCTCATCGTATTCCTCCAGTATAAAAAAATATTCTCATTCTGTATAATTGGGTAAACTATAGTCGAATGGCAGGTGTTGTGTGTGGTGAGGTAAAGTGTGGGTATTCCCACCTCTTCCAAGACGTTTGGCCGTCGTGAAAAAGTAGGCCAAAACACTCTCAAGGGGTTTTCTAGAGCTCCCCCTAGTGGAGAGGCCTTTCGCAAGCAGTGTTTGACTAAGTGATTATGGAGCTGAACCTTTACCTTTTATTTTTTTAAGTGCATTGATTTTCGCTGTCCGTTGCTGGTGATTGTAAGGTAACTCTGTAAAGCTCTGTGGCTAACACCAAATCATGGTGGCATAGTGTCTCATGTGTGTGTGTGTCTGGTGCAGAGCGGTAGTGCAGCGGTTAGTGCGCTACACTACGAATCTGGGGACCAGAGTTTGATTCCCGCTTACAACTAACACCAGTGACGATTATCTGAACCGGTCCTGGGCCTCCTATAGGTCGACTCAGCCTTAAATTAGTACCTGGCGTAGTGTGTAAACATCGCCACTGGGGAAACAAAGGCGACTAAACATGGTGCTGGCCACCCTTCTTTTCATGCGCCATGTTGTCCTTCATAGGTGCTCGCTAACAGCACTTGTCCCAACAGTCTGTTGAAGTTATGAAGGGGATCTTTGTCTTTTGTTGTTGGTGGCCACGGTCAGCAAGAGGAGCTGAGCATCCTCTACCCGACGGCTCTCGTCACCATCGACGGCTTCAGCCTCTACCAGTCTCTCCGAGCCTGCCGCAACCAGGTCGCGCGAGGTACGCTGGGCAGTGGTGGCGTGACCCGTAAAAATCGGCACAGTGCAAAAAAAATCAGTACGCTGTGAAAATTGGCAGGCTGTGAAAATCAGTCCACTGCGAAAATTGGCACACCTACCTCGTCAGTGGGTTCACCCCCATCAGCTGTCGTGGGCAATAACAGTGGTAATGGAAACAGTTACTGAATTTCCAGTTCACTTTTCCATTTGGAATGAGCGCTGTTTTGTCAGGAAGAATACAAATATACAGAGTGTTTTAAAAAATACATGTCCAACTCATGATCAGGTTGTACATCTGTGTTTTTTTAATGCATTTTGGATGCAGTGAGTGAAACGTAAATTGCATGCGACAAATTCCATTAAATCCCAGACAGCTCTAAATCGGGCCACTCTTGTGAGAACGGTGCTTGAATCATAGTACACCGATGGAAAGGGCTGTTATGAAGTAACAATTCTGTTTCTGAAAATGAGAAGACACTCAGGCTATTCGGATATTTTTTATGCCAATTTTGATTTGAATATGTTGCATGGTTTTCATTACTTTTCAATGGAAACCCAGTGAGTGAGTGGTGTGGTGTTTTGAATGTGCGCTTGTAAAACCCCTGCAAACAGGGTCACTTATGATCTGAGTGGCGCTGATTTTTTTCTTTTTATCACAGCCACGGCTGCCGGGTCAGAATGCATCCAGCCACCACCGCTGGCTTACAAAAAGTGGGGGCTGCAGGAGATGGAATCGATAGTCGACCACATCACCGTCGGTACGTGGGAGCAATCGCACTGCTCTGTTGCCCCAAGCCATTTGCATTATGCTGTCAAACACGTGACGGGCCCACAATGACCATTACACATCGATTCGCCAACTCTATGTTACAGCTCACAGTGCCGCTGCTTAAAACAATAATAATAGAAACACATGGTGGATTTAGGTGAGCGATTGAGCGAGCGAGCGGCTGAGCGGCCTCGATGTGTTTCGCAGGCGTGGTGACCTCGTGCACGTTCGATCAGATGAAGGTGGCGTCGATCCTCGGCGGTTACAATGCCACCATCAAGAGCAGCCCTCCGGCCATGTCGCAGTATGTGACCGTGGGCAGCGGACCCTACGCGGGATTCTTCTACGCGCTCGAGGTGACAACCGGAAACTTTATAATGAACGCCTGCCGGCCTCTTTAAGTGCTCTTTCGAAGTGGCGCGAAAGTGGTGAAGCCATCGACAGCCTGTGTGTCATTGCTTATTGACTGTCGAGCACTGTAATTGTGTTTTTTTTCCGCCATTTACGTTTCGCTCTGGTGTACGATTTATATTTCGGGCTGTGATTGGATTTTATTTTTTTAATCCGTGTGTGTTTTTTTGGTGCAGGGAAGCAGCCAGCCTCTTCTGTCACACGTGGCTTTGGCAGTGGCCAGCAAGCTGACATCCGCCTTAATCAACGCTGCCAGGTAAAAGCCTTCCTTTGTGAATCCAGCGGCATGAAATAGCTCACACCATGGCACAAATCTTTTGGTGAAAACATCAGCTCCGAAAACGAGACGTGCATACAACGCAACAAGTCGTGCGACGTGACCGTACGTATATGTGGTTGGCGGTTCGTCTGGACGCGCCGTGTTTTGACTCTTGACAGCGGCTGGCTCGGATGGAAGGGGAAGCAGGAAGCGGAGACTCCGCAGAAGCAGAAGCCCAAGGTCGAGCCGGCGACCCCACTTCCCGTGAGGTCAGAGCTGACTCGTCGATGTGGAGCGTAACACTGTGCCCAAGCGACGGCCCTTGACGTGTCAGTGTGCCCTTGTGATGATCGTCTACAAGTTTCCGTGCTGAACGTAATAACCCTTGCTTGTCGTTCTGCGGGTCCATCTACGGTCAGGCCCCCTTGTCGGTAGGTAGGTGGGTGAACTATTTAAACATGCAATTGGATGTCTCTGTTTGAGTCCTTGTGTCTCTGTGTGAGTCTGTGTGAGTCAGTCTGAGTATGTGTGTCTCTGTGTGAGTCTGTGTGTAGTAAGTTAATTGAACAATCATCTTCTGAAATGAAACAGCAGTGTGTTCATCAGACCAATTCTTCTGTTTGAAGGTCAATTAAGATGATGTCTGCGATCTAACAGTGCACATTTGAGAGTTGGTTGCACAAATTCTTGAGCTTATTACAGAAGACAGTTGTAATGCACAGAATGATTTTTGACTTCCAATATGTGCAAAAACCTTTTGTGTGATATGTGGTCAACTTAAAATTAAGTTTCTGCTCAGCTAGAGCCGATTAAAAGCACAGGCTTACACAAATTTACCACTGCCATTAAACACTGCCAAATAACATAACAACTACGCCTAAAAAAATTCAGCACATATACCTTGGTGGGTTCGACTTATTTTTATAATTGTAGTTAAACCTTTAATATATACTCTGAATTAGTGTTACAAGAGAGGTCTAGATAACTCTGCTTATGTATGGACATTTATTAAATGTTATGATTTAATTGCCATGAGGTTTTCTAGGATGGTTTGCCACCATGACGGATTGTATGTATGTATTTTAAACGTCTTTCGCACCATACATAGCCAACCATGCTAATCGGAGGTGCGGCGGGAAGGACAACACATTGGCATGGCATGTTCTTTTAATCCAATGCTCTGGAGGAAAGGGTTAGTGGATCACAGAGATCTGTCTGAAATTCACAAACTCACTCGGTTACATAGCTGCCAAGAGAAGGCGGTACAGAAACATGGGTTTGTGCATTGGTATGCATGCTGGGATTTCTCCAGGTACTCAGGTTTGATTGCACATATTAGAGACTGGTTAAACATCTGGATGTAGAGCCCTCTTGAAAATGTGTCTTGAGACAAACCATTGGGCATATTTAATGTAGAAAGGGGCAGACAATCATAGGTAGAGGGAAAAGGAAGGGTTTAAGCCTAGACTTGAACACTGGCGGGGAGTCAACGGCATGGATGGCTGGGGGAAGGAAGTTCAATACCATGGGGGATGCAGAAGAGAGCAAACGATATTCCACTGAGCTAAGGTCAGAGGTCGCAAACGGGTTTTGATTCCTTACCCGTACCCGTACCCGGCCGAAATGAGTGACAAACGGTTACTCACCAGTGACTCACGGCCTACCCGTACCCGGCCGCACCAGGGTCGCAAACGGGTACCCGTACCCGTACCCGGCCGGGTACGGGTAGCCGGGTATCGGGTAGGGTACGGGTATCGGGTACCCGATTGCGACCTCTGGCTAAGGTTGACTAGGGGCTCCGACAGAAAGTTTTATTTGTTGGAGCGTAGAGCGTGTGGAGGGGAAATGGATAGAGATGAGAGGGGAGAGGTAATCAGGGGCAAGTCCACCGAGGATATCGAATTGATCCTGAATATATCATACTCCTACTCAGGCAGAGCAGATGAAAGAACTCACAAGTCAGACAAAATCCATTGACACAAAAGCTTTCAATCACCTTTGAGTAAAGCAGTTGTGACCGTGTTTGTCGTACGCACCAAGCCGCGCGCGCCCATTGCGTGCCAGCCGTGCTTCCATCGTTACTCTGGCCGGGCGGCAGGTTTGGGATCCCGGACTCACGTCGTCGCGGAGAGTCGATAACGCTCTCCCCGTGCAACACGCTGGCTGCCGTGACGGATGAGTTTGGACGTGTCATCATGCTCGACCTCCAGCGGGGCGTCGCCATCCGCATGTGGAAAGGCAAGTTGGAGGGCAGGCACCTCGTTACCAAGACCGTTGTGCCATTTCACCGGAGTTTCTCTCTGCCCACGACCGAGTTTCAGTGCGCGGTACAAGCATGCACTGATGCAAGTCGACAGCACACAATGGGCCAAATTCTCATCTTGACGGATGTTCGCTTTTGACACATTTTTTTTTGTTCTCTTATCGCCAGCCATTTCGCGAAGATGCGAATCTGGTGCAAAATGTTGTATTAATTTTTTTCTTTCTGGATTAGTCATTCAATATTTGCCACTTATGAATGCGTGATACTTGCCAGCTGTCGTTTTCTTATTATACAATTAAACAACTGCAATTACATGTATAGGTTTCCTATCTAAATCTCAGTTGTGGATTAATTATTGAAGACATTGTTGGAGTATGGTCTCATTGCCCTAGCACAATTAATGTTGGTGTTTGATGTTAATTATGAAGCAACAGGAATAGATCTATAAAAATAATAATCCAAACAGCTCGATTGCACTGCTCTGATCTTGCTTGAATTAAATATCGCCTAACTCAAGACATATCTTCAAGTACAGTTGCGCATGCACTGTATACATCTCTAAAGATGTTTTTCTACTCTTGTGCACTGTGCACGTCTCGATAATGTATAAGAAATAATCGGCATTTTTATATGTTTAAAGGTTTTCTTATTCATCTCTAACCTACTACAAAATCACCCTCAATCCAACGTCCGATGCTAAGCAGGGTTTTGAGCCTACTTAGTACTTGGATGGGTGTTGTTGTAGGCTCCGGGCAGAGAGGTGGTGGATGGATGGCAGTACTGAACGTCACCCCCTTGAACGCGTGGTGGGATTTCTGCAGGTTTTCTGGTTTACTCCCGCACATTAAACCAAGCACTCACTAAAGGAATTGATGAAACATCCAAATACCGGGCGTTTGTGAAAAAAAATCTCTTGAGACTCGCTAAGGCTTTCTTCAGTGAATATGTGCCATTATTATTGATATTCCTGTTCTTATTTATAACTAAAATGTAAGATAAGTTAACGTGTAGTATTTTGTTTAACAACGTGATAACTCAAGAGACCAGAGAATAGTGTCTTTCGCACGAGTGACCAGGGGTCACCAAAATGACAAACGCAAAACAAAATACAGCTATGAAGCAAACGGAAATTAAAGCAAAAATATAATTGTACATTCCATGCAATGCTCTTCCGCTGAGGCACAGTTAAAATGCGGCTTCTTTAAGCCCCTAGTTTCCCTAAGCCGCCCCAAGCATTGTTTGTGTCGAAACAGTTGACGTAAAAATGCGGTGCAGGAGGAATGCGTCACTTCTTATTCAATGAGATTTCCCTTGTTGGGAAAGAATCCAGGTAGCTCCGGAAACAAATGGTGTGTGCCCTATGTCAGATGAGCGGGGGCTGATAATGCCCTACACCGGCACTGTCCTTGACAACAGCGAGAGAAGAATTCACCGGCCCAGAAATTCTATTAATTGTCAGGATTTCAGGGTCGCGATTCGATTGTTTTTATGACATTGTTACAAAAACATTGTTATAACATTATTAATATATATTTTTAAACACTGTTTATATTTTCATAACATTGTGATAGATTTGATTGTTTATATAACATTGCGGTAGATACTCCTGGTGGCTGCTGGGGTGACATGGACCCATTGCATGTAACTTATATGAATTTGGTTTTACACATGCAGTTCGATGCAATGCTTGGAAGATTACCAAACAGTATTAATGGATGAATGTATGCATCAATAATAATGCCAATTATTACATAATGATAATGCCGAATGTTTTACTCAGGAAAGCCTCGCTGAGCCACATGGCTCTTGAGTGTTTTTAATGCGGAAAAAACTCTTGAATAGGATAGAATAACATTCATGTTTCTGCACAAATAGATACAAGAATCCCTTTATTCACTGCCATGTCCTGGCCACCCCACAGCCCTAGCCGTCAACATCTGGTATTCCCATCTAAGTAATAGAAAAGCTCAACCCTGCTTAACCTCCAAGTTCTGACTAGATTGGGGGCTTTGATGGTGATTTGCTCATAGATCGTCATTTCACCCCTTGTTGGCAGTGCCTTCCACTGCAAGCCATGTCGGCGATGATAGCTTCAGAGTAAACAGCTGCAGGGAACCTAGGGACCTACAGAAGACAGGGCAGTGGTGGCTTTTCGACTCGTTTGGCTTGCGAATGCATCTCGCCATGCATTCGAGCGCCTTTGAGTTACAGTATATTTCACTCCGAAGGTCCCTTTTTTCTGAGCGGCCACCAGCACAGGGCCTGCAAACAAATCCCAAGCCACCGACCGCTGCCGCGCCATCCTCGTTCGCAGGACAAAACGATTGCGGAGCGTCTCTCTGCTGCAGACATGCTTGTGTATTTGTTAAAGAGGGCGATCGGCGTTTTGTGACTGTGCCATTTGTGTGCAAACGTGGAGGCTGGGCATCGGAGTGGCTCTCTTTGCAGTCACCTTGATGATTCATCGATCGCGAGTTGTAATGTGCCGCATTGGGCTGACAAGTCTAGTCTTCCGCCAGAAAATAGCCGCATTACTCATGCCCGCACTGCGCTGGCGAGCGCGCGCGTGCATCTTACCACCACGTCAAACATGCGACCGCCAATTTTGCGAGATAAAAACCACACACAACAGCTCTCATTGTGACAGCTTCAAACACGTGAACCTTGCAGATCAATCATTAATTGTGCCATTGAAGCCATGTGAAGACAGACCCATTGCGTATCACTCTCACAGGGCTGAGAAATTACTGGAGCGGAGGGAAGCTATTGAAAAATGGAGTGGTGTCGGGCTTTGCTGATATAATAATAATGTATACTCTGAACAGCCTGATTGAAGAGTCTTTTAAGGAGAGCCCTGCGTTGGGATGTTAAGACAGTTTTTTTTGTATGTATGTATGCTGAAATTCTCTTGCACCGTACGTAGCCAATCGTGTTAATCGGAGGTACGGGTTGCTTTTGGTTTTTGGGAGAAAATGATAATGTCCGGATAAAACCCATGCATACGACAGCATAGTACTCAAGAGCTCTGTGTGGAAAGATTCCAGAATACTTTGCTGTGCTGCTACCTCCTGGCCACTTTGCGGCAGCGGCAACTTGGTGGCACAGAGATCAGCACCATCACCACCGAGCCAGAATTGCCAGAGTTGTTGGGTTAATTTCGCTCGTAGTCACCGTTAACTTGATGTGACAATCACCAAAGCTTGATGTCTATCGGTAAATACCCTGTGACATTCATTGCGTGCCATTTTTGTCACAGAAAATCGCAGACGTGAATTTTTTCTCCGAATCAGTTAAACATGAGAAACAATTCATAGATAATTATTTAGACGAAGCAGCTTATCTATCCATATCTTTGATGGGTAAGCTGCTTCCTCATTGCAATATAGGGATTAGATCAATTACATTTGAGCTGGGCTGAGTCAGAATATATGTGTGTACGCACGTGGTGTGTGTGGGGAGCGGCAGTGTAGCGGTTAGCGTACTGCGCTACGAACCCGGCGACCCGAGTTCGATTTCTGCTCACAGGCAACACCAGTGACGATTATCTGAACTCATCCTGAGCCTCCCCTAGGTAGACTCAGCCTCGAATGAGTACCTGGTGTGGTGTGTAAACATCGCCACTAGGGAGACAAAGGCGACTGGGCGTGGTGTTCGCCAGCCACCATCACGTGTGCCGTGCTGGCCTTCATAGGTGCTCACTAAGAGCACTTGCCCGAACAGTCTGTTAAGGCTACACGGGAGGTATTTGTCTTTGGTGTGTGTGGAGGGGTGATGCAGTGGTTCGCCCACTGCGCTCTGAACCCGGTGACCTGGGTTTCATTTTAAGCCATTGATAACATCAGTGGGAAATGGAATATGAGCTTCACCTGGGCCTCCCTGAGGCTGACTTGCCCTTAACTGAATATCTCATGAAATGTGTGAACATAAAAACTGGGGAGACAAAGGTGTGGGGGGGGGGCATGGGAGGAGTTCTGGCCACAACACCCCCGCTTGTGCCTTTGTGGCTTTCGCCACGGAAGCCTATCTGGCTGAAAACGTGAGGTTTTACCCTCTGTGCTCACGCGTGTGTGCTTGTGTGCGTGTTACTTGCAGGCTACCGCGACGCGGAGATCGGCTGGATCCAGGTGCTGGAGGAGCTGCACGAGTCCGAGTCGGAGCGGCCCCCGGCTCCTGCGGGGGCCCCCCCCCCGGCCCGCAGCCGCCCCCCGCTCGGCGCGCGTCGCGCAGTTCGTCGCCATCTACGCACCGCGGCGCGGGATCCTGGAGGTGTGGAGCACGCAGCAGGGGCCCCGCGTCGCCGCCTTCAACGTGGGCAAGAACTGCAGGTGCCGCGGCGCGCTCCTAGACACGCCTACGTCTCGCATCGTCGGATCATGTATGGTCCGACGAGGCGAGTGGTTCCACGAAGCGCAGGACAGGGCCCGTGGTGATTGGACAGCGAGGGGTTCCACTCTGCCCGTGACTTGGGTCGTCGGTGATGTTAATTGCACGATGAAGGCAGCGCAAACGAGCCCTGTTTTAATCAACGGCAGCTCGATTTTGCACTCTCTCTCTGTCTTTATCTATCACTGAACCCTGCGGCTCTTGAGTGTCACGCAACCCTCGAAAACAGTGTAAGGTGCTCTGCAGTGTTTAAACAGCTCTCGTAAAGTGTCCGTGTAAACGTTTAAACATGTGTGCGTGTGGACATGCACAGCTCTTTGTCAATCTACTGCTGGGGCCTCCCCATACCGTACGGGTAGTGGGGAATATTTGACGATACTTCATTCTGTTGGCCACTGCGGGTTGATGAAGGTAGAAGCGTCACAGTACAGCACAACAATTAATTTCGCTGCACTTCCCTCAACTGCCCACTACGTAGCCCCGCAGCTCTATCACAACCTGTTTGTGCATGGTGGTGGTGGTGGTGGCCCATCCAAGCGATGTGCAGGCTCAAAATCCTGCTTAACTTTTGAGACTTGATGAGATTGATTCTAGATTTGAAGCTTTCGTGACTGCAAGGATTCATACTCTTAGGTTTTTTCGGTGAAGTCACGTAGGTAAAAAATAAAATGAAAATTAATAAAAGTAATAATGGAAATAAAATAATAAATCACGACGTTTCGGAGGCAACACAAGTCACCGTCATCAGGTGGGACCGTCACAGCTAAAATTACTGCATCAAGTGAGGAAAATTCGAAAAGACCAGCCCTGAAATACAAGTTAAGGAGGGAGGGGCTTATCTGAATGTGGTAACCAGGGAATGGAACGTGGGGGTGGTGGGCGGGGCTACAAGAGAAATTGATGAGATTGGGCACGTTCCTGGTGGTTTGGTCACAGGCAGGAGAACTCTAATGGGACATCTGCCCCCTACACTCTCCTCGACACACCTGGTCAACGCACAGGAGGGAGGAGGGCGAGGACTCGCCTGCCTTGTGTTTTCCTTTTCTTCATTGACCGTGGTGGGGCGTGCAGGCTGCTTTACCCGGGCTACAGGATCATGGGTCTCAACAACGTGACGAGCCAGGGCTGGCTGCCCCACACCTACCAGGTGTGCCTGCTGGACGCCACGGCCGCCTCCGTGCGCACCATCAATGTGCCCTTCCACCTCGCACTCAGGTGACCTCCCACACTCCCTCCCTCCTTCCACCACCTGCCTGTGCGATGCGCGCACGTACGCATGCACATGTGTGCGCCTGTGTCGGTGTTGGTGCCCGCGTGGAGGCGCAGTGTTTTATTTGGTGTGTAACGATGTAGCGATTGATCAATTAAAATCGAATCTTACTCTCGAATCGTGCGTGCAGTAATTCACTATTTCTGATTTATGCAAATGAAATGTAAGTGGCGTGCTGTGGGCTGGTAAAGTTAACTACACTGTATTGATGCGATGGAATGAGAAACAATGCACACGAGAAACAATGCACACAAAACGCATTGGTCTGTGAACTGAATTCTGCTCCCAAATCATAACAGTTCATTAAATGATAGTGAGATGATTTGTTAAGTTCCTCGTATTTAGCAGAGCACTTATGGAATGGGAAAACCATTATTTAAATCAAAGCAACATTTGCATTATTTGTCATCAATAATTTTTGTTGTCTTTCTCTTAAATTGCATGCTGACTTTGCAATGGGTGTAACATCATGAGACGTAGACTCGATTTTAGTCTCTCGCACAGCAATGCAACCCTTGGTGTCAGAAAATGGCCCGTAGAAGGGGATACCACGGAGCTACCTCTTGAGATTGCCTGCAAGCGACATGTGATCAACACAGTAGGGGGCAGCACACTCCCCGTAAACATGCAACATTGGGGTCAACGTTGGCATGTGGTTGGAATCGAGCCAAGACTCGCCAAGGAGATGTCTGGATGCTCACGTGCGTTTGTGCCACGGCAATTTTGTCTCCTCGCGCAGCGATAAGAAGAGCGAGAGAGCGAAAGACATGCATCTGCTGAAGAGGCTGTCGGGCCTTCTCAAGGCAAAGGTCATCAGCCCAGGTACCGATTTAGCGGCACTTTGCGTTCTCACGTAACAACAACATCTGTGGCACGGTATAATTATTTACGGGGCCATGGACTCAAAACGAGTCGGACTCTTTTTTTCGGGAGGGTCCTGCATTGGGTTTTTATTTTACGTTTCGTGCCAATTAATGATGAGTGTTTATTATACAAGTGGGAGGAAACCAGAGCACTAGGAGAAAACCCACACGCGCAAGGGGGCAACACTATCCCCGTACAGATGGAAACAGATGGCGATTCGTCTATTTGTCCATATTTATAAAATAGTAATAATATTAAAACTTATACATTTTAACTTTTATCTGTTTTCAAAAGCATGCGCATTTACAGGCCAAGCACTGTCTCTTTCACACATCTATTTGCGTTTTTTTTGTTACATCGTCATAAAATATTGTCTGTGTAGATATAGAAAAAACATATGTGTTAAAATAGACTATAATAAAATTACCAGTGAGTTATATGCACCCTTAACCAGTATTTGCAGCTTCCATTTTCATTTGATAAATATATTGTAAAAAACAAACGTCAACACTTTCGTCAATATCATTGTGGCCTTCAAAGAAAAACTATATTATAGGTGAGGTTCCCGGCAGTGGCCCTTCTTCATATCACACGTATACATAATCTGTACAATCGACCGAACGGAGTGAATAAACGCAACTATAACGTGTGTCGCTTGTTTGTGGTGCTTAGATTTTCAGAAGGAAATGGCGCAGCTCCTCATAGACGTGAAGTATCCAGCTCTCAAAAAGCAGGTGACTGTGCGCACGCATCAGCGTGGGCTCCTGCTCGCGACCTAACCCTCCTGCGCGTGTCCCAGTTCGCCGCATGCATGCGCTCCCGCGTCCGCTCGCCACAGGGAGGGGAGCTGAGTCGCTCCGTGCCATGGCTCGCCGTGTGACGTGGCGCTCGTTTGCCGGCAGGGCCTGGAGGCGGTGCTGTCCTCCCGCAAGCTCTCGGTGTCCTCCCTGCTCGACGTTGTCGGGGCCTTCCTGGAGAACGTGCAGAGCCAAGGTCGGTGGCCGCACGCTCCCACGCCCCCGCCGATTTATCTCGTTTGATTTCTGTAGCACGGCCTCCACGCTCGGACCTACTACTCCTATTGTCCTTGCTGAGCGATGATGCCTCGTAGCAGGATGGGACATTTTTCTTCTCGCCTTTCTTGGGAAGCCTGCTTGGTGACTGTGATACAAAAGCAATGCCTTGACAGACTTGGTAAAACTCGGGTGACATCGTTAAGGCAGCTCAACCAGATAATGCCAGACCAGACCAGATTGTGAAGTTAACATTTACATAACATTTTGTATAAATCCTCCCTCCGCGTTGGTAAGAGCCGGCCAGCATGGACGAGGACCTTGTGCAGTTCTGCCAGAGCCAGCATCAGCTGCTGCAGCTCTACTCCACCGTGAGCCAGCTCTCCCGTGACCAGCCTGGCTCGCCGCCCATGGAGGTGGACGAAACCGTGAGTCGCTTGTCCTCAAGCCGCGCTGTTCACGACAAAGGCCTTTTGCCCAAAATGTTGATTGGCGTGTTTTCTGTTTCGTTGGCCCGACTGTCAGCGGTGTAGCTGTCGAGCATGCAGGAGGTGCAAATGCATTGGGGCTTGTGGGCGGGAAGGGCCCAAGTCCTGGGCTGCATTGAGGGGGAAATTCAACAGGGGTAGGGGTACCCGTTTCATTTCTTGTGCCAGGGCCCATGCCAACCATGCTACACCACTGGTAACTGCCACACGCAATTAGAATAAAATCAGTCTTCCGTATGTACAGTCGGTGTAGTTTTCTACATTTTAGAATATGGAGATACTGACCCCTGCCACGATAACGTGGAATTACCACCACGATCTCAGGTAGTGCACTATGTAACGTGTGCCATATTCACACAGGAAGCACTTGGTAAAGTGTGCCATCTGCTCTTGACGACAAACTACTAAATTTATGCCCTCTTCCAAAACGTTTCTCTCCACTTAAAAAATAAAGTATTTTTTTCACAACCCGCACGGCCTTTTTCAAGTGTGTCCCATCAGGACCCCTTCTCCCGCGCCTCGATCTCTCTGCGTCCTAGTGTCCGTCTCTCCCCGTGTCTCAGTCTCTGCCTCTCCGTGCGCCTCTCTCTCTGTCTCGTTGAGTATCCCCTCAGCTCGTGATGCATGCCCCCCCCCCCCCCTGGCTATGCGCATCTCTTCCGTATGTAGGACCTGCCGGTGCTGCTGCGCATGGAGGAGCCGGTGCTGAGCCACACGCTGGCGCTGCTGGACGGGTACCGGCACGCGGTTCCACCGCCCGCCCCCAAGGGGGTAGCGCCCTTCCCCGTTGATCTCTTCCTCGAGTGCCTGGAGGCTGGCAGGGACGGCGTGAGTGTCCGCAAGATCGACGATGACAAGTCCCTCGCTCTCGGTAACGCTCTCCGACGCCCCACGTGGTTTATATTTGCATCCTTTCAACGGTTGATTGGACATAACGACCCATCATCCCTTCAGGGGGAAGTCAATAGTTGATGTATCCTGGTTAGATTTGCCCCGGCCATAGAAATGTGGAATTACCACCAATGGTTCAGGGCTGTAAAACGGGAGGATGAAAACCTCCTCAATGCTCATTTGAGCAGGGTGTCACTTTCACTCCGATTCGACCAAAGAGATCAGATGTCAGCAGTGCAGCAGCTGGGCGCCATGGCCAGGAGGAAGTGATGGCGAGGTGTGGTGGCTTAAATGGCTTTGGCTCGTGATGATTTCTTGACAAAGAGAGAGGGGAACGATGCGAGGAGAAGTGTTGAGGGTGAGAGTATGGGAGGGGCAAGATGGGTGAGTGATGGGCAGGGGTTTGATTTCTCTCTAAACGACTTTCATCCTACATCCGTAATAAAGCAAACAACAGTGTGTGCGTGTGGTGAGTTAGTTTAGACTGACCGTAACCACGTAACCTTCACTCACGACGTGTGCTGTGACGACCCCGCAGGGAACTTCTTCTTCTGGAAGTGTTTGTGCGGCGAGTTCTCGCCAGACGCCGTGTGGCAGACACTGGAAACGGCGGGGTTCAGGGCACAGCAGCTAGTGGTGAGTGCTGCCTGGCTTCTGCTTGGCGAGATGCAGCTACCTCCTCCACGAGTAGGCAACGGGGGGAGTCACCTAATTGTGACTGCGGTGAAGTGGAATCCATCACTCACATCGCATTTTATTGTCTTGTATGGGTCTCTTATGCGAGTCTGTGGGTCTCTCTGTGAGTCTTAGGGTCTCTGTGAGTCTATAGGGCTCTCGGTGAGTGTGTTCTCAGTACAAGTCTAGTTCTCAGGGTTTGTGAGTTTCCTCCATAAATGTAGAATCAAAGAGTCGCTGAATTGTGCAATCCATCACTCGCATCACCGACCATTGCCCAACACACAGTGTTGCAAGAGGTACAAATGGGATTCAATCCTTTGCTTTTCAAATACCATATGAAAGAAGAAGACCCTGCCGTGATGGTGGCACTGATGAAAGTGTGACACTGCTGTCATAGGCAGCGGTGAGGACCATGTTGTAATCACCGATGTTCATGTCTCTTTCCCAGAGCCTGCTGCTCACCGTGTGGCTCAACCGGGAGTTTGACGTTCTAGCCGATGTGACGGCCGTGAGAAACCTGCATCGGTGCCTCACGCTCATCACCAGGATGACAGGTGCGGGGGCCCGATCGACCTCCACACGTCGCTTAGCGGCATCGCTCACCACCGATCGCACACGACTGCGGCGCCCTCGGAGACTCCAGGGTCTAGTGCTCCCTCGCTCATGTGCCCGTGCGCGTGAGGGAGCAACAACGTCACGCTTAACGCACCGCTCTACAAAGCTGGCAACATAGGTTCGATTCCTGGATATGGATAAAATCAGCGGCGTGAAATATCTGAACCGGTCCTGGGTCTCCCTTCGGTCAACTCGGCCTTCATAGGCACTTGCTAACAGCACTTGCCCCAGCAATTTGATGAAGGCTATCAAGGTTGATCTTTGTCTTGTGTGTGTGTGTGTGCGTGTGTGTGCACGCCGTGCAGGCGGTATCGACAAGACCTGGGACTTGCACTCGGTGAGCCCGTGGTGGCAGCTGCTGCGGGCGCTGTGCGTGGGCGCCCAGGCGGTGGGGGCGTCGCTGCTGGCGGTGCTTGCCGGGAGGAGCGTCGCCATTGGCACAGCCAAAGCCATCGCCGGCAATGCGGTACGAAGCGCGACACGATGTGGCGCGGCGCGGCGAGGCCCGGCGTTGCACGCACAGTTGCACGCCGCCGTTTGCGGATCGAACCCATATCGAGCGCTGTCACAGATCACGGCATCTGTAAACTTTCTATATATAAAAAACTATCATTTATTTTTTATTTTACTAGGTAAGGCCCCATCGAGCTATAGAGCGCAATTTCAGAAGCGACCTGGCCACAAATGATAGCTCAACGAAGCGGCTTATCATCGTGTGGAAATTTTTAGCAGCCAAACACTCTTAAACGAATGGTCTTAAATTTAGAGGGAAAAACCGGAGGACCCGGAGAAAAATCCACACGAGCATGCAAACTCCAAATGCACAGGTGTCAGGAACGGGATCGAACCCACGACCTCCTCTATACCAGGTGAGGTATTTAACATCTCGCCACCGCGGCACCCTTGGAGAGGCCTTCATCTGGCGTCAGCATGGAAAGGTCGTAATCCAACAGTGTATTGACTACAGCTGATGATGAAGTCGATGAAAGGATAGTCAAGTATTTTAGGCTGTATTTATATTGTTGTTAACCCAACAAGTAGCCGACTCGAGTGGAGTACTCATGAGCGTAGCACTGTTCTGTTAAGAAACTAAACTTTTCTTTGCTGCACTGACTAGTAACGTAGCTTTCTGTGCAAGAGTGGGGTGGAGGAGTGGTCTAGTGGGGGGAGGGGTGGGCTAGTGGGGGGAGGGGTGGGCTAGTGGGGGGAGGGGTGGGCTAGTGGGGGGAGGGGTGGGCTAGTGGGGCTAGGGGTGGGCTAGTGGGGGGAGGGGTGGGCTCGTGGGGGGAGGAGTGGGCTAATGGTGGGAGGGGCGGGAGTGGACACGCAGATATTTGAAGCATAAGTATAATTTTAGATAGTGCGTTGCATTGTACCAAGAATACAATCGTGCAGCGAGGATGGTGAATAATGACAGGAAATGGCTGTATGGGGGTCACGTCATAACAGAAGGGATGATGTACAGCTTGAGAAATGCACACTCACCTGCTCGTTTGTGTGTATGTATGTATGCTGAACTTCTTTCGCACGATACTTAGCCAACCACGCTAATGTAGGATTGCATCGATTCACATATCAATTGTTATGCTCACAATACAGACATGGAGTTACGTGTGTAACAGTCAACATCTTATGTATTCTGCAGTCGCAAAAGGCAGCACAATACATTAATACATATTTATTTATTTTATTCTTGAATCAAATCATGACACCAAATTGGTTGTAGAATTGAGGGGGGGGGGGTGTGCACTGCGCATAGCGGATTGACAATGGGCTGTATATTATTCGGCATATGACGACTCGCAGACACCAACGTGCATTGCGTTCTTTAGCACCAGGCATGAGAAGGAAGCTGCCACTGAACAAGATCTCTGATTTGCTTCAGGCGGACGCAGAGTCCCCCGTGAAGGACCTGACCGACTCGTGGGAGGCCCTGTCCATGGACATGGAGCAGTGGAACCTCCTGCTGCGACAGACGGAGGACTGCCTGCTCCTCAACACGCTCCTGCACGGCCAGTAAGACTGCTGCCCGCACGATTTTGCGCGGCCCTTCAGATGCTACGACAGGCCGGGATTAGCCTAGTTTCGGGGGTGGGGAACCCTTTCCTTACCGAGGAGCTGGGTTTTATCCGGGCTGTGGTTTGTAAGATTTTGACGCGACGCCCTCTGACCTCGCAGGCTCGATCCGCACCACAGAGCAGTGGCGGTGGCCGATGGCTCCCAGGGCCAGACGAGCAGCACCGCCTCCGTGAAGAAGCTGCTCGAGGGCGGCCGGGGTGAGGGTCAGCACCAGGCGGAGACCTCCTCCGTCACGTCGAGCACAAAGTCACTTCCTCATTGAAGGCATTGCACGTGCAAAAAGATGCAGGACCGTCAACATGATAATGTATTTGCACTCAAACTATATGCCGTTTCATAAAATTGTAGTGAATGAATCCCTGTGATCTTTCCCAGGGCTCCCCTCTCTCTCCCACTTTGAGTGGTGTGAGTAGGGTAAGGGGGTTTTCCAGGGGGGAGGAAGAGGCTTGATGGGTTAGGATCAGGGGACTCCCCCTCTCGCGATGGGGCGAGGGAGACGAGGGGAGAAGCTGATGGGTGTCGTCCCCTGCAGGCTCCGTGGCCGACAGCGTCGCCAAATGGGTGGTGCGACAGGGCCTCCCCCCTGATGCGTTGGGCCGGGCGTGCCGACACCGACGTCCGCGGGTCAATGACGACGGCGATGACGGTGGCGGCGGCAGTGGCGGCGATGACGGCGACACCCGGGAGGACGGGGGCGACACGTGGGCAGAACCGCCGGGCAGTGACGTTCAGAGTGGCGCGTACGCCAGCCTCAGCCAGATTGTGGGTACGCTGGCGAACCGGTTGTACACCAATGTCTCTCTTGTTGCATCTATGTGAATTCTGTTAATGCCTTCCTGGGCATGCTTCTTGTTGGTTATCTACCAGTGGTCTGCGAGGTTTATGGTTATAGTTTTGTTATTCTGATAAGGTCAGGAAAGTACCTCAAATATAAATGCATACCATGAAGACCCACAATATGTGTACAAAAATATGGTAGATTACTCACCAGAACGCCCCTTCCATGGAGAGTCGTCGGGCATGTGAGTGGGGTTTGTCTGTCCACCGTGAGCCTGGTTTGTGTCGTGGCTGGTTTTGTTATGTTAACGAGCCTGCGCTAACCCCTACTGCTGCTCCTGCCCTCTCCACGAAGCCGTGCTGCGAGCGGCATCGGAGCGCTTCCCCTGCAGCCTGGAGGCCGACGCGCTGCACGCGCACTGCTGCTGGGAGTACGTGGTGCGGTGGAACAAGGATCCTGAGGTGAGCGGAGCCAAACCGAGCCACGCCAAGCCAGGATAAGCTGCGCCAAACCGCACCGAGTCGGGCCAATCAATGCAGTCATGCCGAGCCATGATAAGCCATGCTAAGCCACAGCGAGCGAGGATAATTCGTGCCAATCCACGTTGAGCCATGCTAAATCGGGCAAAACCACGATAAACCACAGTGCCCGGAAGAGATCACCACAGACAACACAAATGGATCCTAAATACTCGCTTATTAGTATCATTGTATGATGAGTATATACATTGCTGAGTCACTGTTTTCAATCCTTTGTATTAATTTCCATTGTTTGCACCTGCATAGACGATTAGTGAATTTCACCCAAAAGAAGAGTACGATGACGACGAGGGAACTCTTTGCTCTCTCGTCCGCTGGTTCACACTCGGCGTCTGCTGCACTGTCTCATTTTTAATTTGTTTTTTACCCTTCTATCTGGCAACAAAACTGACACCTTTTTTACAAGGAGTCATGTTTACATAGACCACAATACCTGCAGTCATAATGCAAACAAAAAACATAACTCTGATAATGTGCACTGTCCTTGAAGTTGATTGGTCCACACCTGAGACAGCTTTCCTTAGAGCCTAGTCTCACATGGGTTGGACCAAAAAAAAAGTTGTCAGTTTTGTTGCCAGATAGAAGGGTGAAAAACCAATTATCATATTTTTACTGGCAAATGAGGTTCCAATGGTGTCTCATGCTTGTTGACAGGAGAGCGAGCTCCTCACCATGGCTGCAAGGCATCTGAAAAGCATCCGCAACGCACACATCAAACTCGGTGGGTTCTTTCACACGGTCCCTGGCGCTTGCGTCTACGTTATAATAAAAAAAAGTGAAGTCGAAATATAGTCAAACGTTCTACGAAGGCAGGGATGTGGCAACCTACGGCGTCCAGGTCACAAGCGGCGCGCGGCGTCGTTTTGACTGTCTCGCGCGCTCCGGACACGCGGCAAGCGACTCGATGGAGGGCTGTAAGCCGTGATGTTGCTACGACGCCCTTCGTTTGTTTGCGAACGCGGCGTCGCGCCCGCTAATTCGACGTCGCGTTCCCCAAGTTTTCCGCGTGACCGTTGCTCCAAACACGGCGTGGCCCTCGCTCGAAAGATGTTGCACGCCCATACGGCGAGGGCATTGGATGAGGTGTCGGAACAAGGGCTGCGGTGTTGACTGATAGGCGGTCTCGGCGCCCACGCAGGCATCAGCATCATGATGTGGAACACGTTCATTGCCAAGCGGCTGTCTGCGGTGGCCTTCCTGATGGAGAAGGTAGGGGCGGACGTAACACTACAAGGCGCACCCGTCACTTAAATTCCATTGCGTCGCATGCGCGTGGTGTGTGCGCGTAGTGTGTGCGTGTGGTGTGTGTGCGTGTCGCGCGTAACGGGCAGCGGTACATTCATTTAACAAGTGGTGTTTTGTTTTCTGCTCGGTCAAAAAGGTCGGGAAACCCCCAAAGGAAAGGTTGTGCAGGCGGGTGAGTATTTTGTGATCTTGCCTCTTTGCATTTTATGGATATTTTATTCTCCTTGTTGGTGCGCCTCGGATAAAACAAACCTCGCGTGTGCGGCGCAGGACGTTGGCATGAGCGACAAAGGCCTGTGCAGCTTCGTGGACTCCTGCAGCCAGCTGCTGCACACAATCATGGAGGTGACTTGACACACGCACTCGCGCGCGCGAAATTGACCGTTCACATCTTTCAAACGGGCGTGTGGCTCGCTTCCCCTTTGCTTGGCTCTGCCCAGCAGCAGCAGGTGCTCTGTGCTAGAGAACCCCGTGCAGGTGGAGGCTGAGTGGTCGGCTGCATGCCTCGTTGGCTGTGTCGGTAAAGCGTTGCTGTGGATAGTCGGGCATACGAAGGGAGCTCGCTTGGAGGCTTTGCCAGCAAGGATAAATGAGCGAGAAATCTTAAACAACCAATCACTCCATTTAACATATACCCACTGTCCAGGTAATTTTGGGAAGATGTTTTGTTGGTTTCGTGTGTTGTCGCATACTTGTGGTCGTTTGCGTTCTCGGGTTGTCAGTGGAATGACGGACGAATGAATCAATAGCAGTACGAGGATGTGGACCTACAAAGCGTGGGTCAAAGGGGCGACACCGTCGCTCGAGCAGCTCTACGAATCGCACCTGCAGATGTCGGCAGCGGTAGGAGCAGCAGCTACGTCAACCGAGGGCGGGCACCAGTCCCGTGTGTCCGTGCGCTCATACGTCCGTGTGCCCACACCTTTGCGCGTTGCAGGCCGACGTGGAGCGTGACGAGATGGAGCTGCCTGGCCTGGAGCAGGAGGAGGCATGGCTCGCTAGCGAGGGCCCCGCATGCCTGGCCGAGCTGGCGCTGGAGCAGCCAGCCGTGCACTACCCGCTAGTGCAGCACCATTACCTGCTGTGCTGCGTGCTGCATGCCACCCTGCGCTTCTCGCTGCGAGCAAAGCCCCTGTCCTTGTTCGACGCCAGGGTAAGGGGCATTGTACTCGCCCGCATGCCTGGCCACGGGGGACTCATAACAACGATTCGTTGCGAATCGTTGCTACTCGTGATGACCGTCAACCCGTTGGGATCGAGGAGCCGGTGTTAGTTGTGCTCCGTTTTGTTACGTGGACGGCAGCGTTGCTCTGACAGAGCCGGCAAAACAACTCATGGATTTTCCGTCCTTTAAACGAGCAAGAGGCTTGTAGGAAGTAACTTTTCTTTTTTTGTAACACCTCGGGAATGATTATAGACAGTCGCTATCAGAGCAATTAAGCTGCTGCAGGTAAGCTGCTAACACCAGCTCACGATGAATTTATCTTGAATATGTTATCACGGTCTTTAATATCCACTTTGGAGATGATGTTAAGACGTTGGTGAATCCCCGCAAAGTTTAAGAGGTTAACTACACCTTTTAAAATGATCGGCAATGCCCTGCTGGTAATCGATTGTGTGAAATTACATCAGGTTTGCCCGATGGCTCTGGCTTGTGACGCTCTGTGCTGTCAATTCGTCTGCTGTGACCCAGGGAAGGAACACGTTCTTCAAGGACCTCTCGTCCCTGCCCCTGCTGCCGTCGGGAGAGATGGACCCGAGCCTCATCTCCGTCAGACAGCAGGTGCCCCGGCGCTAGCGCTCCCCAACGTCACGAGACGAAGTCTCGTTAGGACTCGTGTCTATGGGACCCTTTTGCCAGTGTTAAGATGATGAAAAAAAGGCGTTGCCCTTCTCTGCCATAATAGAGGTGTTAAGATATAGTAGTAGGGTTTTACCCTTTAAACTGGCGTCTTCTGGTCCCAACACCAATGGAGACTAGGCTCTAAGAAAAGCTGTCTCGGGTGTGGACCAATCAACTTCAAGGGCAGTGCATATCATTATCAGAGTTGTTTCTTTTTGTTTGCATTTTGACTGCTTGTGTTGTGGTTATTGCAAACATGATGCCTTGTATAAAGGTGTCAGTTTTGTACCAGTTGAAAGGGTAAAAACCTACTGCTATATTTTGCTACTGGTAAAGGAGGTCTCATAGGTGTTAAAACAGCAAATAGGCACCTATTACAAGGCATCAAGTGTGGTGTCGGCCAATCCGTTTCAAGTGTTACCACAAGTATGTGTGGTTAATGCAGACTGATGCCTTGTAATGGGTGTCTAGTTGGTGTTTTACCATCTTAACAACTCCTGTATCATACGAGAAAGGGTAAAGTGTTTAGTTTTCCTAAGGACTCGTTTCTCGACTTTTCAGCGTTTGGATCTCAAGGTCTTTTAACCAGACAGCACGCCTCCCACTGGCAGTCTTGATCAGGCGTAAGTGCCCATGAACTTCTCAAGTCTTAATACAGGCTGAGGAAGATACAACCCAAATAAACAAACAAATCTTACCTTAAATCTTGAATTTCGCTTGGTTGATTCGATTAAATGTCAAATCAGTGATCATATTGTTGTTTTTTGTAACCAGATGGTTGGTAGGATCTCTTGATTTTGGTATAGCTGCCATCATTAAGTAGGTCCTGAATTTTATTACTGTATGTGGTTTATCCATGATGACAGTGGCATTGCCCTTGTCGGCTGAGAGGATGACTTCATCCTTGCTGATGTTGCTAATGGGTTTCGTACCTAGGCCATGTGCTCCAAGCTATCTGGCACGGCTTTGTGTCACGTGACTCAGGCGAGTTCTCGTAACTTCACTGCAGCGAAAACTTCACAAATAATGTCAATTGTGCCACAGTTACATCCTGTGACATGCAGCCTATGTACGGAACTGCTAGATAAGAGCAGCTTGGTTTTTTTGGGATTCAACATGAACAATGCATCGTAGTTAGAAGCGTTGATGCCCCCACCGCACCTCATCGCCAACGCATTCTACCCTCTGCCAGAGCCCGCAGCTGCCACAGTAGACACGCGACATCCCACATACTGCCCTTATTGTATCTCACCGCCTGGCCTTAGGTTTTAGTCAGCCTTTGATAGTCTTGCAACTCATTTATAAGGACACACCACACAGTGGTCCTGTCGTTACATTTCATAGGGGCACGGTCACAACCGCTACCTTCGTCTCAGTGGATTTTCACAAACCCCATGGGCCATTCTAATGGGACGATTGAGGACCTTGGTGCCAGTGTTGCGGCCACTGCAGCGAACTCACGTCGTAAAGGAATAGTAACAAAAACTCATCGGGTGCCTCCGCTGCAAACCGTCCCTTCCCGCCCCTCTCCGCCACCCCCCGCAAGTTCCTGCTGAAGCTGACGTCGGGCGTAGTTTCAGCGATGGCGACACCGAGGCTCGGAGGGGCGTCCGGACCGTCGGGTGAGGATGGTGCAGTCCGTGTGGCGCTGGGCGCCCGCGCTCAAGATCTGCCGGGTCAGTGGCCGGCGCTGGCTGTGGAGATGGCGCTGCACCTGCAGGTGAACGAGGACGTGGTGAAGCGCCACTACGCCTGCGAGCTGTACAGCGCCGGCCTGGACCCGCTCGCCGAGGAGGTAGCGCCGCGGTCGCGCTCGCGCTCGCGAACACCCGCGCACGAACACGCCGGACACGTGAATGCACAGTTTAACACGTAGGCTTTCGCGACCAATATTATTCATAATCAACGTTTTTGGGTTTAGATCGCGTTATTTATAAATGTGTCGTAACCCTCCACCGACCGAGTTGATGAGTTAATGATGACGTCACCCTGCTGCTGCTCTATATAAGAACGGGAGACAGAGCAGAGCCTCACCATTCTGGCGAATTGCCCGATGATGCTGGATGCAATTACCAGCGAAACGTCGTACTCAAATTGTAAATGTTGTGGTTTCACGCTTCAACACACCGGTGGGCTAAAGCAGTGAACTATTTGTCTTTTGTCAACGTGACACTTTTTTACTGATTGGCCGTGTCGGGTGGTGGAGGGTTACGACACATTTATAAATAACGCGATCTGACCCAAAAACGTTGAACGTGAATGCACGCCGGTCGTGATCGGCCTTTCACACCGTACGTAGCCAGCCATGCTAATCGGCGGTGCGTATGAACGAACGCGCACACAGGCCATCGGCTGGGGCACCTCGCCTGGTGCAGATGTGACATCGTAGCCCCATATGAAGACATACAGGCCGTGTGCAAATATATTCTAATACAGCGGTGGCCAACCTAGAACAGATCACGAGCCACAAAGTACCCCGAGTTCTGCAGAGAAGCAAGTGTGTGAATTTATTGAGTTTCCTGCACAGCACGGGACACATTATTCGTTCTCCGTTATGCTCCTTAGATAGATCCGCATGTGGTGGATTAAAAAGCCACATGTGGTGGAGATGCCAGTTTGCCACCGCGGTTTTATCAACACGGTATGTGTGTGTGTGTTCACAGCTCCTTGCGTGAGCTGTAAGGTTTATTTGTATCTAGTTTCACCCACATGGAGTCTTATTAATTTGTTGCAAAATAGTACCTATGATTACAGTTGAATGTTTTTTCCCTTGAATCTTGCAAGGTCACCACTGAAATAAAAATGCCCGGCGTGTGAAATGAAGTTATTTTAGAGGAATCGAACCTATTGGTCAGCCGCCTTCTGTACAAACGGCCTATTGCTCAAATTGTTAGCATGTTACCTTTGCACGGCATAATGTGGTGTTATTGACTGCACCATTGCGCTGTACGACGGCCAATCAGGTGCACCTCCGTGGCCTACGGCCAATGCACAGGCACCTGAAGCGCCCCTTGTAACCACTCCTCCGTGCTGGAGCTCATTCTCACGGTCTCACATCCTCGCTCGTGTGGCGACAGGCATGCCTGGCGGTGAGCGACCACGAGGTGTTCGCATCCCAGCTGCTCATGCTGGCTGGGCAGCGGCTGGCCTACGCGCTGCTGCACACGCAGACCAAGGACGGCATGGAGCTGCTGTCCAGACTCCCGCCCACGCTCTGCACCTGGCTCAAGGCCATGGTGAGACACACCCGCCCGCTGGGCATCTGCACGACCACCCACTCGCACACACACATATTGCCGTTCCTCCCCAATCTCTCGCAGGTCCACGGGTTCGCTCGCCAACTCGCCCACTCACTCCCACAACTGCTCATCCACTAAACTCACTCGCGAACTTGCTCGCTCGCTCAATAAGCCGCCTGCTCACTCACCCACCCACCAACTCGCCCATATGTCCATTTGCCCGTTCACCTACAATTTCACTTTCCTTCTCGCTAACCCACCCTCTCGCTCATCCACCCTCTTGCCTCGTCGCTCCTCACTCACTCGCCCGCCCGCCCGCAGGACCCGAGCGAGCTGCGTTGCACGAGCGTGCCGATCGAGGCGACGGCGCGGCTGGTGACGCACGTGCTGGACCTGCTGCCCGAGCGCCACGGACAGTACAACCTCGCGCTGCAGCTGGTGGAGTCCGTGCACGCCCTCTCCCGGTGACGGGCACGGGCGGCCTCCGACGCACGAGGGCAGTCCTAGCGGCGCAACCAAGAGGGCTACACATACACACAAGCCATGGTCCACTTGACGGCCGCAGCACTATACTGTCATGGGAATCATGTCGCTGTTCATTAGAAGCGGTTTGCGGCTACTGCACATTTCCCGTTAAGGCCACGACTCACGCTGGGAAATTTGATCGAAATCGGTGCTGGCAATGTTCACTGATAACAGATTTACTTTGAACTGTGGCGAATTTGGTATGGGGAATGGCATCGAGTTCTGTCTAGCCAATTAAAGGAAAGTTTGTTTCGAAGTGTGTTTGATGAACATGATCCATCTACAGAGTACGCAACCCCAGGTAGGCATGTAACCTCGACCTTTGAGCTGGTCAGAAGTTGTATTTCCAGTTGGCCACGAGAGGGAGTACCAATCAGGTTTGCCCGATAGCAAGTAGTGCTGCCACTGTTGCTTGTGACAGTTGCTGATGACGACTTCCCCAAAATGTCCCGAGTGTGTCGTGACCTTCAGGAGAGGAAACTGCAGGAGTGTGCATTTGCTCGCACACCAAGCAAGACTTTAGTTGAGTCAGCAGTGGCATCGGCGAGGGGCTCACACGCCAGCAGAGCCTGGCGATGCACGGCCTTGCGCCCTTATGACAAGGCAGCAGATGCTGCTGAAACTCATTTTTTTCACAGCTTTCAGTTAATTTTCTGACACTGCATTCGAACGTGCCTCAAAAGTAAACAGGAACGCAAGCATATTTTGTACAGGCAAGTGTATGTATGTTGAACTTCTTTCGCACGGTACGTAGTGGAGGTGCGGGGGAAGGACAACAACCTAAACATAAGTAGCAGTTCTAAAGTAATTAGTTTCCAATCTAGATTTCAAATTGCATAGCTCCAGTGGCTTTCCGAATATCGGAGGGAAGAGGGATTCAGACGGCCGCAGAAGCATATCTGAAAGTGCGCGATGCAGGCACCTCTACCCACCTCCTGGGCCTTGCCCCCAGCGTCCTTGGCTCGACTCTACCCCATGACCGCTTCAGGTACACAGCTCAATGGGGACAAGAGCAAAATTAACCTCTCAGCTTGTGGGAAGTCGCTGTGGCCTTTGCTCGCGAAGTATCACTGCTTCCGTTGAGTTGACGCGAGCGTGCGAGCAGGCTGAAGTTTGCAACCAGGGCCACGACTAACAACAGGAGGCACGCTCGCACAACCCGCCACACGGGCACGGTTAGATGTTGCAACACGGTCGTGCGCGCAGGAACTCGTGCGAGTGGCCGGGCGGAATGCAGATGTTGTGACGTGAAGTGTTTCGTTGCTTTGACGAGTTTAACGAGTTGTGTGCCAAGCTATTTGCGGCGGGAAAAATGTATTTGTACGCGTGCTTAACGCGCATGCTAGATGGTGCTGGCATGAAAGTGAGAGGTGCATTCTTGGTCTTGGTTCATCGATGTGCTGGAAAGTTTAAATGAAGCCCGTGTGTCCACACCACTCCGGTACTTTTGGATGGAGGCAAGTATAACAAAAAATACAATGTATCTTCAAGTGTCGCACGTGACGATACAGGATTTCACTCTGTATGTACAAAGCAGCGTTGTGTTCGGGGCACACGTCCACACGTGCGACCGACACGTTAGGTCACACAACGGTGTCCAGCATGAAACACCCGGAGCGATATTTGACAAATGCAATTAAATGTTTACATTAATCCTAACGCCCTTAAGCAGACGTCAAGCCATTTCCAAACACTTAATTGTATTTCTCCCCCAAAAGGAACTTGATAGTTTTATTTGATAACAATGTGCTCGATATTCAGTGTTCGGAGTCAAGTGAAACAGTGCTATCATGTCTTGTATCTATGTCGTAGTTATCCACACACTAATATTAATGCAACACATACTTAAGAGGCGAGTTAAAAATAAAGGTGGCTCGATTGACGCTATGGATGCATTCAAAGGTGTGGCTTGAGCGTTAACGGGGAAGCGGAGCCCAGCGTCTAACTTGTGATGTTGCCCTGGAAATGTAACCGAGCCACGGTGACCTCTGTGTAAAGTTGTGTAAATTACTTAGGAACCTGTATGACGTGCATTATGTGTACCTCCGTCAAATAAAACGGCTTTTAATTTCATTCTCGTAATATTTTATTGCTCAGCTCTTTGCACATTCCATTTAGGGCACGTGTTGACCCAACAAGGTGAACAGGTGTTAACAAATAGAGCAGAACACATCACACTGAACTAAAACCGAAAATCCACGTGAAGTATATACAATGGTTACATTTCCTTGCAAGCCAACGTTAACGAACCTCTCGGCAATCCATATCACTTACCTTTACAGTAATAGCTTTGGTACATGCAGTGTGTTGCATTCGAAACAAACCACTGCCAGACAGAGGAGCATGTAGTGATACAGCTGGAGGGCCGCCAAGCCATGAGGGAAATCTCCAATCCAGTCCATCAAAGTTTCAAATTGGCGTTTGCAGGACTGGGCATGCTAATCTGGCTCCATGTCCTCAAGTGCTTGGTGATGCGGGGCATCGGTGAACGGGCGCGACTGCAGTTGAGGAAACTCCGCCCACTAGCAGTTCCACCACGGGAGCGGCCACTATCGCGTGCCTCTGGAGCGGTGTCCCCCCTTCCCCCCCTCCCAGATGGTGGCTGGTTTTGAGCAAGTTAAAATTAACTCGAGGCAGCATCCGTCAACAGAGATTTTGTCCCACGAAGCCGACGTTGCCTCCGCGGCGGACGCGGGAGGTGCGACCTGGGCTATGACGTCGAGGGCAGGCGCGCGGGGAGAGGGATGGACGGGGCAAGTGAGGGCGGCGGCGGCAGCCCTCAGATGGCCTTCAACTCCTGCAGAACCTTGGTGCAGCGGTTGCAGGGGCTGTCCTCGGAGGTCGATGTGAACTTGCGGCAGCGCGGGCACTTGACACCGCTCGCCGGCAGCACCGCGAGCTTGAAGGACTGGTGCTCGCTGATGCCGACTTCTGCGAGGGGGGGGACGACGACACCGAACCGGCGTACAGCTGCTCACAAAAAACGTCACGAACTCCACATGTCATCACTCAACCCCACCCACTCCCCCCAAGCACCACGATTCGGTGAAGTTTCCTGGCTTAGGAGGCTCAGGATGATCGCATCAAATTGCGTGGGGAAGATGTATGTGTCGTATGCAGTGGTTTCATCACGTGACCCCTGCAATCATAAGCAGCTACAATATTCCGCACGATGTAAAATAAAGAAACAATAACGATATACTTGTTACAGTCTTTCGATTTAAAGCTTTCGTGACTGCAGGGATTCATCTTCTTGGTTCTTTCGGTAAAGTTACGTAGAAGGGACATAATAAAATAATAAAAATAAAACATAATAAAATTCTCACGACGTTTCGGCCACAACACAAGCAGCCGTCCTCAGGTGAAGACAGAGCTGTCTGAAAGACAATCTGCTAAACTGCTGGTGGAGGTGAATCGTGACACGTCATTTGTTGTGTTTCTGGTGTATTCTGGCTCATGAGGTCACTGGCGACTGGGCCGAGACGATTATTTCTCTTTCAAGGGAAGAGAACCCAGTTGAATGCGAGATGTAAACCTGGATTTAAGTGGTGATGGCTCAGCCTTCCGACGCGCACGTTAACTCCGCGAGCCTCCCAAGCCACCTCAAGGCAGGTATTGTGTGTGGGGAGCGGTGGCGCATCGGTCAGAGCGCTCCGCTACGATCTGGGTTCGATTCCTGCTAACACCCAACACCAATAAGGATTTTATAAACAGGTAATCATTTGAATACCTGCTTCGGTGTGTCAACATTACCACTGGGGAGACCAAAGGCAGCCAGGCATGGTGCTTGCCACCCACCCCCTTTGTGTGCTTGCTAACAGTACTTGTTGCTAAAGTCTGCTAAGTCTATATGGGAGACATCTATCTCGTCTTTGCTTTGTGTGTGACAACGAGTGTGTGCGTGTGACAGAGAGTTTGACACGGGTGCGTGTGGGAGGTCTACCTGGGAGGTCGATGTGGCAGACTCCTTGGAGCTCCGTCGCTCCGAGGGGCAGCGATCCCAGCAGGCTGGTGACCAGCGTCGTCCGTGATGACATCATGAGCTCGCTGAGTTGCGAGGTGCTTGAAACCTCCTCCGTCTGTAGCAACTGCACATGGAGGTGGGGGGGGGGGGGCGGAGGGGGGCACGGAGAGGAGGCCATGTCACATTTGCCGAAACCTCGGGGCTTGCATCCAAATCTTTGTGATGGCCATAGGTTGATTAGTGTCAAATTGGCACTTCATTCTGCCAGCAGTCGTGAAAGTTACACGTTTCTGTGGCAGTGGTCAGTGTCTACGCGACAAACACAGCCGACTTCCTACGTGGTGGTGACATGCATTCTCTCAAGTGTGCCGGCGGTGCAATTGCAGTGGCGCCCGTGGGGCAAATTGGACAGGGAGTCCCATTCCATGCCCTGCAGCAGGGCGGCCCGTGCTAAACGCGCCACGCCATCGACCCCGCGACCTTCCGGTACCGCGAGGCAACCAACGGCCGTGTCACTCGGCGGGGACCGCTCGGCGTTGTTCAAGTTGCCGGCCGCCCGTTCATTTGTTTCACCTCGAGGAGCTCGAACAGGAGGCCCGGCTCCACGGCGATGATGGTGTCGTACTCGGCGGCGTTGTTCCCCGCGACGGAGCCCAGGAAGGTGTCGCGGATCTTGCAGGCCATCTCCATGGCCTCCACGACGCCGGGCTTCCTCCACCCGGCGCTCGCCTCCACCCAGCCCGAGCGGAACACGCTCTCCACGTCTGCGTCTGCGGTGGCAAAAGCGACACCCACCACCCCCACCCCAATCACCGCCATCGTCGTTATCAACAAAATGGGGGTCAACACCCCCAGGGTTAGAACGTTGCGCTCCGAGACGTTGCGTTAAGTTACGGGCACGACGCGTAGTCATTTGTCGTTATCGCGCAGTGCGGTGCTTTATTTTCGCTGCCGTAATTCGAGACGGGCGCAAACGTGACGGGTCGCCACGACTCGCGCGTGTGCGCACCTTCATCCTTCCCCTTGTGCCGCTGCTGGAAGATTTCCTCGGCGAGGTGAGGCAGGATAGGCGCCAGGGCCCGATTGACGGCTTCCAGGGCCGTGTGCATCACCGTCTGACAAGACCGCCGCTTGTGCCCCTGCTTCTCCTCGCAGTAAAGCCTGCGCGCACAAGCAGGGACAAGCGGGGATGCGGCGGTGGACATGGGGACGCCAAGGATCGCACGGGCACGCCCAGAATCGAGGGGGCACGCAGGGACATGCAGTAACGTGCGGAGAAACACGGGCGCACGATGGGAGACGTGGGGACACCAGGATATATGAGAATATGAAGACAAAGGGACATATGGGGACACGAAGGGACACAGGGAGACACATGTCGGGACACATGGGGGACACATGGAAACATGCGGTCACACAAGTGGGCAAAAGAGGAAACATAAGCAGGCAGTTTGATGGCTATGGACACCCATTAGTGCCCCATTCACTAACCACAAGGACACTGTCTTAAAATAAAACATTAAAACTTCACATCATTTCGAGCGACGGACGTCGGTGTAGATGTTGCGTACGCGCGACGTGGGCCCGCGGAGCCGTTTTGCTCCGAGGTGCTGCGCTCGCGCGTGCCCACCTGTCCTTGATGATGCTGAAGTAGAAGCTGGAGAGGTCGTTGATGAGGAAGGCCATGATGATCCGCGTCGCTCGACTGTAGTCGTACAAGTCATAGGCCTCCGTCACCTACGGAGGAGGCCCACGAGCAGCCTTTAAAAATAACGTTTTTTTTGACGGGACAAAATACACAAGCGACGTCGACACAACACACCACTGTTTAACCTCCACTTTATTTGCGTCTCTTTCAACCATTAACGTAACCCTCAAACTTTCTCCGATTCAAAATTAAGGAAAGATTTGGAGTCAGACCAGAAGTGGAAATGGAAAATAGGGGTAAAAAAAACATGCGGGGTATTGACCCGAGGCCTTGTTAACAGAATATTAAACACCGCACAGGGTCACGAGGGCATGCGGTTGGTACAAGGCCGAGGCATCGTCACCTAGGGCCCTGGCAATACACGTGGGAGAGGTAGTGAGGTGATAGATGGGGACCGGATCTCCTGAAAGGTCAAGAATCTACGCTGCGTCTCATCACCCAGAGTGGCTCTAGAGACGCCAGGAGATGCCAGGCGACGCTGGCCGCCGTTAAAATGTCCCGGCGCGGACGCTCACCGCCAACCTGGACAGCGGCGGGAGAACGGCGCAAGCCACCGCAACAGGGGACCTCGCGAACCCGCAGGGGACCACGGGCCAGAGGGCTCCACTCGGCTCACCTTGGTGGAGAAATCCTCGAGGCGGTGCAACACGAACTGGTCGAGCAGCAGCATGTCCTTGGCCTGCACGGCGTGCTCCTCCGTGTCGAAGTCGTGTAGATTCCCCAGCATGAAGCGCGCCGTGTTGCGGATCTTTAGCCACGCTCACGCACGCACGCGAAGTAACGGTTAATGCGTGCGTCAGCTACGAATTGCCGGTTCATTTCAGTGCAGTGGTTCCCAAACCCGTGGTTCCGTGGGATTGTTGGAGCTATGATTTTTTCCTTTCACGATACACCGAATCGTTTCGTGCACGGTGGTCCACGGGTCCCGAAAGGGTTGGGGAATCAATGCTCTGCAGTATTCTGGAACCCTCACCAGATTTAATAACAAAGGATGAACAGATGAGACTGCAAACCTTTTATTCTGTCGAACAGTGTCACGTATGTGTCCATCTATTCTGGGCGTGTCACGGTTCCTTAAACACAGCGAGCAAGTGTGGGTAAGAGTGCAAGCGAGCAGGTGGGCACGCAGTGGATGGGCGGACGAGTAACCAGATGAGCAGACGTAAATAGGTGAGCAGGTGAGCATGCGAGAGCGATTGCACAGGTAAGCAGCCGAGCCAGTTGAGAGGCAAAGCAGGTGATTAAGCAAGCATGTGGGTTCGTGAGTGAATGAGTGAGCGAGTCAGTAAGGACGTAGACGTTTTGAGTATGCAGGGGAACGAGCGAGCGAGCGGAGACACCTTGTCGATGCTCTCCTGGGCAGCGTTGAGGATCTTGGGGCCGATGGCCACCTCCGCAAATACGTTGGACTCGGCCACCCACCAGCGCAGGACGTCTACTCCGTACGGGGGCTCCGTCGCCAGGTCCTGGACACACGCGGCACCCGGCGTCATCGCGGGTTTACCACGCGGTGCGCTGCACCAAGCGCACAATCACGCACGTCTCGGGTGATCTCATGAGAGGGGGGGGGAAGGGCTTCCATGTGCCTAGATTTTTTAAAAAATGAATCGATTTGTGCGAGATGGCGAGAGGGTCTGGGTGACCGTGCGGTGGATTGTTGGACTGGACCGGCCTTCTCATCCCACTTTGGACGTCGCCGCTTCTCGGCCTCTGCTGGCCGTCGTGCCCAGTTTCGCGCGCGCGTGGGTCCGTCGTGGTTGCTTTGCCCAATGTCGTTTTAATTTTGCTGTTTGTTTAGTCAGTTAATGATGTCTCTATGTCGAGCGGTCTGTGGCCCCTGTCGTGGCCTGTGTGGGGCGTCGCGCACCTTGCCGCCGTTGATGACCACGTCGGGGTCCACGACGTTGCCCAGGGACTTGGACATCTTCTTGCCGCTCTCGCCGACGGCGAAACCGTGCACGAGCAGAGCCCTGGTGCAAGGCAACGGAGCGAGCGTCAAGCACGTGGCACACGTATGTATGCGTGTACGTATGTTGAACTTCTTTCGCACCGTACAAAGCCAACTGTGCTAATTGGAGGTGCGGGGGAAGGGCAACAAACTAAACACAAAAATAAGTTCTAAAGAAATTCGTTTTCAATTTAGATTTCAAGCGCATAGCTCCAATGGTTTCCTAATATCGGAAGAGTGTTCCAGACGGCTGCAGCTCATCCCAAAGCGCGCGATGCGGTGACCATCTTTGTTCGATGGCTATCCAAAAGCCGCTGCGAGGATGACCACCGGAGTTTGCGCGACGATGGTTTATGATCCCTGACGAGACCACCGAGGTACTGTGGTGCACGTCCGCCCTGTCGTTCGACACGCGCTACCATAATGCCGTCAGTCGCAGCGTCTCCCGGCTTCAAGGGTGGCTGCGAGCGGGGATCACAACTCGGGTCGCCGCATTCAAGGTGCGGTGCCCTATACGACCGCATTGCCGCTCCCTCACAACGGTGCAACGTGGTCGTGGTCAATTACAGTGGTGGCCCCCCCTGAGCCATTGGTGAAAAATTACACATTTCCATGTTGTGGGCAAGCCTCTCCTTAGGACAACCACCGCTGGCTTCCCACACAAAGTAGTTGTAGTTTTATCGACCGGGGGACAGATGATTGGCCGAGTTGACCCCCGACTGGAATTTCAATGAGCAAGTTTCACTCGCGAGTCAAGCGTCCCGACTGCTGCGCCACCTGGCGTGACAGCAGCACAGCAGAATACGTGGCACAGCAGTTCACAGATAGCTCATCGTTGTATGTAATTTGGCACTTGTGTAGACATCACATCTTGAAGAGGCTAATCCCTTCTCTCAACATGACTGGTTTTTCTTTGCAAATCTGTTACACATTTATCTCATATTCTACAACACCATAATCCAACCCAAAAACCTCTATTATGGATGATATTGGTCGCGAAAGCCTACGTGTTAAACCATAATCAATGCTTTATTACAATATGACATGCTAAAATGTTTAATAATCCTTTGTTTATCCACTAAAACCTCACCGAGGTTGCGGTTATCACGCCACACGGAGCCCCCTGCGGCACGTGAGTTGGCGTGTGACTGGGAGTGTCGACGGGGTGTGCCGTTACCAAATGTCAAGAAAACATAAAACCGAGAGGTCGAAAACGTTAGGGTCAGGGACGGCATCGGGGACCACTGATTGGCTGCTCGTTTTTGTTCATAGCGGCGCCACCTCGCGCCGCGGGGCCACACGCACTTGTAGGGAGCCTTCTTCTTGACGGCCACGCTGGTCAGCAGCGAGGAGTAGAACCAGCCGCCGAGCTGGTCCTTGCCTTCGAGGTACAGGTCCGCCCGCTGGTCCACGTCTGCGCGCCACACACGGGGCGAGCGCCCCGCGCTCACCGTCACCGACGGGCTGCGGTGCCGCGCGGTGCCGCACGTCGCTCAAACTACGCGACTGCGCGCACGGCTTTGTCGCCAGCTGTTGCTCAAATCGCCCTTCTTCCCACCCTGGTATCCGTAAACCGCCAAGGCAAACGCGTTTAATACCGTCACAGAGCGACGAGGACATACGTAACATCTAAATGCGACCGCATCTTAAGACACTGTATGGAAACAGTGGGCTGAAATTATCGTGTACGTTCACACGTTTGTATATGTTCGTGTCATTCGGTATCTGCTACTTGGCACCCTGGACACCTTGGCTAATCCCTTGAGATGGAACAATCACATTTGCAAAGTTAAATATTTAAGGAAATAAAAATGTATATTCGAGGGGTAGTCAGTCTGTGACTTATTAATCAAATCATGACCCTCAAAATTGTGATATCAGATCGCAAGGTAATGGAATCATTGAGGGTCTGTCAAAGTGAACAGTGTCGGTGAAAACAAATCTACTTTCATATGGTGAGGACCAACCTCTCCAAAGGATGATGAACAACAATCTAGGATGAATAGATAAGTGGTGCGACTTCATTTAACGGTCATGGACGGACAAAGATGGGTTTAGAAGCCGTGATACAGGGCCGCAGTCCATGGGGGGCGGGGGGGGTGCGGGGCCTGGGGACCAATCCCACACACGGTGTGGGGACCCCCTGATACCTTCAAACTAAATTGTAATGATGACATCTGACACCGTGAGGTCCAAGCATGGGGCCCCTCAAAGCAGTCGCCCTGATTTACCGTACCCAAGGGACGGCTGTGTCGAGATATAGCCTCACAACTTTACGACTGCGGCTGAAGATAGCAATAAGATTAGTTATATGATCAAAGAATGAGTGTGCATCATTTACGTAAACCATTTGTAACTACAGGGGAACTTTAACCTTCCATTTTAAAGACTGTACACCATACGACTTCACCTTACCTGAAATTCGTCCTTTGCTCGGCAGATAAGGAGAGACAGGTTTCACAATCAGTCACGCTTATATAACGCCGACCTTTACGACTTCAGGAAAGCCATCTCAAGCAAGCGAAGGTGCGCCACCGCCACGCACTAACCACAGCTCTAAAGTCCCGCAACCTTTACTCCGCCAGCACGAGCCACTGTCCTGCGGGGCCGCACACTCTGCTGCTGACAACACCCGTGACCCCTGGCACCTGTGGGTCAGAGACCTATGGCCATAGTGGCATCAGGCTAGGATGACTGTGGCGCAAGAGGAGTTGAAGAGGGAGTTTGCCGTGCACCAGCTCACACGGAGGCAGACTCTGCGCGGGCACCACGACTTTCAAAACCCATCGACGGACGTGTCCGCGAGGCCTCCACGAGACCGTGGGTTTTATGACACTTTACAGCGATGTGCTCGGCATGTTGCCGTGAACACTGTAAATGACAAAAGTGTAAAAGTCCAACTTTGGGTGGGTTTTTTTTACGGAATAAGCTGCATTATACTCTTGTTAACAAAAGGCTTCATGCAACATACGTTGTATTTTTAATGAGTGCACGAAACAAACCTCGCCGCTAAATTACGACGCTTAAAATGCCCTTTTTTAATCCAGGACAACCCTCACTAAGTTCCAAGACTCTTTTCAGATAGGTGCTGTGTTTGGATGTTCGGCCAATTCCATTCAGCGTTTGGCATGTGGGAGAAACCCAGAGTACCTGCAGAAAATCCACCACGCGTACAAGGGGGTAACACTCAGAGACCTCCACACCGATGCGTTCAAGAAGCCACTCCTCGGCCACTTTAAAAACCCAAGCCTACAACACGTAGTATACCTTTCTAAATAATCACCCAGATTGGGGCATGCTTAGATCTGAAGACGTTGGGCATATTCAGTAACTAAAACTGCAATCGTCAAGAAAATTACATCGTGGAAAGGAACCCCTCCCGTTTCGGGCGAACGTAAGATGCCCCCCCGCCCGCCCCCCACCCGTAGCGTGACGTCTCGCACGTGCTACGGCGGCGAGCCGGTGTCCTGACCCCAACCCGGAAGTGTCACCTTCGAGGACCGAGGCCCAGGAGGTGCCGCTGTCGAACCAAATGTCCATGATGTCATCGCCCCTGACGAATTCGACGTCGCCCTTCACTCCGCTCTGAGACACCACACACACCGCCACGGCAAACACCGCGTATTGTACACGTGCATAGAGAGAGATCCCCCCCGTGTATATAGGCTCAACAGACTGTTGGGGTAAATTCTGTTAGCGAGCACCTATCAAGGCGGGCAAATAGTACAATGAGGTAGGTGGCCAGCACTATGCCCAGCCGTCTCCCTGGTGGCGTTGTTCACCACTTCCCCAGGTTACTCATTTGAGGCCAAGTCGTCCTAAGGGGAGGCCCAGGACCGGTTCAGATAATCGTCACTGGTCTTGACTGTGAGCGTGAATCGAACTCCGGTCGCTAGATTCGTAGCGCAGCACTCTCTTTCCCCCACACCGTACATATACCAAACACGCACGCAGACATTGCACACAGAAACCACACCGCACTACTACACGCCACGTCGTGTACTGTACACATACGCACAGCACACGCGACACCACGTACCACGCAACATACACGTCGTTATACACGTCATACACGACGTCATACACACTCGCACAACGCACACACATACCTCACACCACACCTGACAACATTGTGCACCGCACTGTATACAACACCATATGCCACACATTATTGTACACTTACACACCTCAGAACACACCACATAAATAGACACTGCACCAGACAGCACAACATGCTACACACACAGCATAGATCGAGCAGTCCTGCTCTCGTGCCTGATTGACCTGTTCAAATGATCATCATTCAACCGTAAGTGATCTTTGGGAGCAGTTTATAAATGTGTGATATGGTTCAAATGGGTCAGTAATTCATAAAAACCGGTCCGGCCTCCCTTGATGAACAGATAACAGCTGTAATCGCACGTTCCGCTACCCCGGAGGAATCTTAGCCTACCCGTGACGACTACTAATCTACCTGTCACAGACACTAACCTACCTGTAATTGATACTAATGTATCCGCGATGGATGTTATTCTACACGGGAGGGAGCTGAAGCTGCCCGCGAGTTTTCAGTGCCACGCGATCAAGGCCGTGGGAGAGCGGGCGCTAGCGGAGCGTGTTCACCACCTGCTCCGCTCCCATGCCGGCAAGCGGCGGGGGAGTCGAGGCGTGGTTACGGCCCCCGAGCGAGGCAACCTCCGATGCCCGATCCGGTCTCGGCGGCTATTGCGGAACGTCGCCCGACGGGAACAAACTGCCGGGTTTTTATGCAAATGCCCGGCGACGGCACCGCACTTGTGTACCGTCGCGTTTCCGGCCGCGGGCCATGGCGTGGGCGACACTGCACGGGATGGATGCCAAGGTGGAGCTGGACGCCCGGGGGTTACGGGGTGAAAGGTGGCGGTGGTGGCAGTGGTGGCGGTGGGGAGGTGACGGCGGAGCGTGCCACCCGTCCCACCTTCTCCCGGACGGACTTGGGCAGCAGCTCCTCGAGGGGCAGGCTCCACCAGCAGTCGCTGCCGTGCTCCTCCACGAGCGCGCACACGTGCTCCACCGTGTGCCTGGACGGAGCGGTGCGAACGCACGCACGCAAGCACACGAACGGACGCATGAAAATTACACGCGACCACCGCAGGCACCACCGCACGCGGGGCGAGGTTGTGTGCACCGAGCGGCCGGGCGGTCACATTGACCAGGCAAACAGAGGTCCCCCAGTGGAAACTGTACTGGGCCGTTGCAGTTTACAGAGCATAGCAAGGGCGGAGAGGTGGCGAGTACAATGGGTTCTTGACAGGTTTCATCCGTGACACATCTTGAGCAAACATCAACCGAGCTAAAGTAATTATGAACTCCTGAAAGCTCTTTACAGTCTCCAGCTACGGGGAGGCAAGTCTTTTGAAGAGGCTATTAAAGTCGTATCTGTGCCCTTGTTGTGCATTACATGTAGCAGCGTTGGGGAGAGTTATTTTGTGCGACGGCGAAGAGACAGAACGGCGAGCTTAAGGCTGCTGGAGAGGAGGAGGACCTAACGCTTTCGGTGAAGTTCACTGGGGCTAGCACTGCCCAGTGAAGTTGACACGGGCTAGCGCTGCCCGGTGAAGTTGACACGGGCTGGCACTGCCCGGTGAAGGTGACACGGGCTAGCACTGCCCGGTGAAGTTGACACGGGCTAGCACTGCCCGGTGAAGTTGACACGGGCTAGCACTGCCCGGTGAAGTTGACACGGGCTGGCACTGCCCGGTGAAGGTGACACGGGCTAGCACTGCCCGGTGAAGTTGACACGGGCTAGCACTGCCCGGTGAAGGTGACACTGGCTAGCACTGCCCGGTGAAGTTGACACGGGCTAGCACTGCCCGGTGAAGTTGACACGGGCTAGCACTGCCCGGTGACGTTGACACGGGCTAGCACTGCCCAGTGAAGTTGACACGGGCTAGCACTGCCCGGTGATGTTCACTGGGGCTAGCGCTGCCAAAGGGCTCGGTGTCAAGTAGACCGGTACCCTGTAAAGATGGAGCAGCAAAGCGCACGCGGCGCAGTCTCAAGCTCTAAACTTCAAACGTCGTTCAAAAATTCAACCCTTCTACAGCACTGGCTCAAGTTCGAGCCAGAACGAGCATCGTCTCGTTGGCTGGTGGCTGTGGCCAACGAGGGCTCAACGGCAGGCAGGGCTGAGCTCAACAGGTATATTTAAAATGCCACATGGCCCCCCTAACCGGGAGGGAAGGAGACGAGCAAATGTTTGATCGCTCGTTAATGATTATCCTCCGTTATCGGCCCACGTAGTTTGGGAAGCGGGCGGGGTGCGGGGGGGGGGCACGTTATATCAGCAGAGCGCACCTCCCTACGAGAGGGAGTCCGGGCAGAGTCGGTGAGTGAGTTGAGCGAGTGGGCGAGTGCGTGCGTGAGTTCGGTGGGCTGGTGAGTGAGCGATTGACTGGGTGGATAAGGCGAGTCACTTAGTGGGTGAACAGGTGAGAGAGTGAACGGGTGAGTGAGTGAGAAAGCGAGTGAGTGGGTGTGTGGTAAGGCAAGCGATTCAATAACGGTTGAGTGAGCGGGTGGCAAAGCAAATGGGTCAATAAGTGGGTGAATAAGTGAGTGAGCGGTCGAGTGAGTGAGTGCGTCGAGGAGCAGGTGAGCGGATAAGCGGTATGTGAGCAGGTGAGCGGTCGAGTTGGTGAACGAGCAAGCCAGTGAATAGGCGAGTGAGGGATTGATGAGTGAGCAGCGAGCGAGCGAGCGATCGATTGAGCGAGCGATTGAGCAAGCGAGCGAGCGAGTGGGACCGACACGCAAGCGCGCGGGCGGTACCGGCTGGCACGGGACGGCCTCGTCATTCCAGCTGCTGGGTCTCTCGCCAGCCCCCCGGGGCAGCCTCACAACCGCCCAGAGTGAAGGTAAAACCAAAGTGGCGATGCCAGGGGCGAAGTCACGGCACACAAGTGCGTTTGCTAAATGTGGGCGAGGGCTGCCATAGCCGAGGATCAGACGCAGGGGAAACTGCCCAAGGTGCACTCGGAGGTTCGAGTCTCCTCGCTTGCGATGACTAAACGTTCAGCTCAGGAAGTAGATTTGCCGCACGCGAGTAATTAATAACCACAAGCGGTGTCCTTGGCAACACGGCTCCGTGTGAATTGGGATGTCGCACCATCTGTTAATCTGACGGTGTGTGCATGTGCCCTTATCGAGAAAACGCACGCAAATGTACACTTCTAGACGGAAATTAGAAACATCAGGTGAGGAATAAAAAAGTGCTCTACAGATGGGGCTGTTGGAAATTATTATTTTTGAAACAGTTCATGGCTTCGACAAAAAGAAAATGCCCAAGACGACAAAACCTGGGTGTGGTAGAACAAGTTTACATAACTCGTGGTGGCGAGAACTTTGCTCCGTGGTCGTTACAACGGCGGCAGTTGCTTTATTGCCCCAACCCCCCCACCGCGATAAGGCCCTCTCCGGCACGATGGAGCATGTACCGCGGGTCACAAGGACAGCGGAGAACAGCCACTTTTACAAGCTCCCAAAGCCAGCCGTTGCGACAGGGATCGGGTCGTAAAGCGCATGGTCCACGTTTAACAACCCACGCGGCTCGCAGTTGAACATTGGGGCTCGTGTCTACGGCAACAGGTCTCTTAGCAGGGAAGGCGAAGGCACCTTTTGGAATTGTGTGCATTTGCAATATTAGGCCAAAATGGAGGCTTCGATGGACGTACTAACCACTCCCCCTCGCTGCTTCAGCAGCAGGGTTTAAAGTCCGTGCTTAATTAGGTTGTGTGCCAACGCTGTGCGTTGCACAAGCGCTCACGGCTCCCCAAGTCCCACACCCACCATTTAGGGGCCTCGCCGGGTTGCCGTCGTCGTCATGTTTAGACTTTGAGCCCGGGCGCCCGTGTGCCGGCTCACCTGATTGTGCCCGGTGGGGACGTGTTTGACTGTGGCTGCTGTAGAAACCCACTGGTGGAGCCCTTCCTGTTGCCACAGGTGGTGGCCACGGAGAGTCGCAGTGTAAGTGGCGATGTGGAGAGTGCGTAGAATTTCGGCGAGTCGGCTGCAGAGCCATCTGTATGGATAATTGAGCTTGTGTGTGGATTTCATTAGTTTACTTTGACTTCCCTCCCACATGGAAAGGAAGAAATAGCCAAGAAAGAATTTGGCCTTGAATAAACGACGTCAATATTACCCTTGATCGATTACTAAACGAGACAGCAATCTGCCTTCGTGAGTTAATCGCTTGTCGGTGTCAGATGTGGCGGCGTTAGTGCGCGTGTGTGCGTTCGCGCCAAGAGAAAGTCGAGGGTCGGAGCGTGTTTTCCTCCGCAGGATGGCGGCACTGGCGGCCACGAAAAGAAGGCATCGCCTACGACACACAAGCAGCTGTTTGTGCCACCCACAGTGTGCATCAGGTGTAACAGCAACTCCATGTGGATGTTCCATCGCTCCCAGTGGAGTTACTGTTACTTTTGATGGACATTCACTTGAACATCGACTGCTGCCACAATGTATCATCATCACGAGGCCGTAGCCACCAGGGCTACGGCCTCGTAATTCCTGCAGGCAGGACGAGTGAAATGTATAATACGTTAAGACCTTTTTGTGCAGACGGTGTTCGTGTGCGGTTAGCATGTTTTGACTTAAAATTTTCGTGACTACAGAAATTAATATTCTTGGTTCTTTCGGTAAAGTCACGTAGGTAGAAAATAGAATGTAAATAAAAAAATTCATTAAAAATAAAAGTAAAAAACCACGACGTTTTATTTATTTTTACATTTTAATTTAATTTTTATTTTCTATCTAGGTGACTTTACCGAAAGAACCATGAATAGGTTAGCATGTTCTCTGCGTACCCTCGGGGCCTGATTCAAGTGTAATGAAATGTTATATTGTCGGATTTTTCAGTGAAAATGTGGCGATGTCTCCACCACCAGCAGCGGGGGATACAAACAGTCAATGCAATGCGTTTCAGCCATCGTTAAAGACAAGCATTTTTGGGCCCTGTTATAAAAAAAGAACAGCTCAAGTCGCTTTACCTTTTAAAATTGTACCTCTTTTAAATGACAAACCGATGGAAATGTTCAATTAAGGTGGTCAACGCAACGAGCCAGTGGTGGCCCTACGCGTGCTCCCAGTGTCGTCCGTGCGTCGTCATCGTGCAGCAACGCTGCCCCTGCAAGTCACCCAAGAGGCTTCGAGGCCGGGCCTTGACCTATGAATTGACAGCCGGCGGCCACCGCATTTCGCCTGTCAGTTTCACAGGTCAAGCCACGGCCTCCGACCATTTCCTCGGCCGACCCGGTACAGCGCCCCCCTCAGGGCAAAGTTGCACCCACGGCGGGCAGACTCATCAGGGTGCTGCCCTGTCTGCAGCACAACTGCCTCTTGGCTGGGTTGAGATTGGTTGCTGGCAAAGTGTGGAGATACCGATTTATCATTTAGCGTATTTCCGATTAAATTTATAAAAAATTGCTACAGTTTAAAAAATATATTGTTCATGTAATGCTTATTAAACACGTTTTTCTGAATAAAATTTTTACCTGTTTAAAACATTGTCATCGTGTCGAGTGCAAGTAAATGTATGGTATCTGTCCAATTAACTTTCTACGAGCTTTTTACATGAATGACAATTTTTCAAGCCAACGCTAAAATTAAAACCCAAAGATTGGTGTGCTCTTGAGCATTTAAATGCTACATCTGCAAGATAATGTATTGTGTACATATACACACACATATGAAAACTATAACAAATTCAGTCAATACGTGCCATCCTGTACACTGGAACCAAACTTAACGTAAATTATGTGCAACGCTAAGCGACACCTGAGTTGTCGCGCTGGCCGTTTTTGCTTAGCAACTCAAAGCGTTCGACGAAAGACGCATGGGGGCAGTCAGAACTTGGCCGAAGTGAACAAACAGGTTTGCACATTCCTGGATCCATGGTAGGTGGGGGGATATCGCTACGCCCCGTAGACTGTTCCAAGACAATGGCAGTTTCTGGTCAGTCAGTCAGGCCAACAGGAGTGGCAAACGTGGTGGAAGACACGGACCGAGCCCGAACAGCGACCGCCCGTGCAACGCAAATACGTCGCCATTCTCGGGGTAATGAGCCGGTCTGAACGACTGTGGACACGAATCGTAATGCCACCAGCGAGAAAGGTGGCAATTACTGTACGGGTTCTCCACGTGCGGTCATGCCACGACTCGCCACGAGATTCAGGACACCTCACAGTGATGGTAAGTTAATCGCCGCGGCCCTGTGACGCGATGGAATCTCATATATAGTAAGGTTATGTTAATTTGTTGCATACTGTGCAGTGATGCAGACATTAAACGTGCTGTTAAGTTATTCACAAGAATAAATCATTGTGTATGTTGCATACCTAGAGAATAAAATGTTAAAATACCAAATTAAATGCGTTAACACAGCCCGTTGCCAATCCACTACCGGATGAAGGCCTCTCCATGCCGTGTTGATCATGGGAGCTATTTGACCATACTTCACCTCGCTAGTCAGTGTGGGTTGGTGATGGGTGATGGGTGATGGCAACTCAGGACCGGTTCAGATATCAATCGCCGCTGATGCTAGCCATGGCCGGGAATGTAATTCAGATGGCCGTGTTCATAACGGCTTTCATGGGTTAATTACTTCACTTTAACATAACTTTGAACGTCAATTATGGCTAAAGCCAGGCTCCATAGCTTGCTCTGCTGTTGGGAAAACAGCAACGGATTGCCCATTTACAGAAAACACTCACCCCCTCTGGTCAACTCGACTAATCAAATATATTACAAAACGGCAACAGCTTAATCATTCACATCGCTCATTACTATACAGGTGAGATATCAAATCGCTCGCTGGATCGCCCCGAATCACCACAGATCACTTGGGATCACCCCAGATCACGGCAGATCAGCCCAAAACACCCCAGATTACCGTGCATCAGATCAGATCAGCCCAGACCACCCACATCTCCTTCGATAATTCGAAGCTGGTTGCAGAGTTTTGCTGTTCTAATCTGGCAGGCCGCCCTGGTTAATACTGTGCGTATTACCCATAAAACACACGCCATATTCTTCACTTATTTACGAAACTCATAACAGCAATCATCGCCAACCTAATGCGGAAAAGAGCGTAGAAACTCTACAACACACTCCTGGGCAGACACGTGGAATGACAATGACGAAACAACCTCAAAATGTCCCAGAGATTGCCCCAAATTACTCAGTAACCAACCCCGATCAGCTCTCATCGCCCCGGCCTTGTTCGGTCCACCACGGCCCAGCTCGGCCTACCAGCCGAGCGCGCCCACCGTCGCGCCGTGTGGAAACACTCACTTGTTGATGAGCGGCTCCCGCGTCTGGCGGTTGTAGAAGACTGGGATGGGGACGCCCCAGCAGCGTTGGCGGGAGATGCACCAGAAGGAGCGGCGATCAAGAGCGGCCTGCACGCCCCCGCTGGACGCGCTCGGCACCACCTTCACCTTCTTCAGCACTTCCTGCGGGGCGTCAGTGTCGCGCAGCAGTGCAGGGATTAATGGTGCCGTTAACGCCGCTTGCGCCCGCACGTACACGCTCTGCATTCATTAGATCCAAATTTGATTTATTGTTCAAATGAGCATTGACGCGGTGCTCGTCTCCTGTTTACTGCCCCCAAACCAGTGGTGGAAATTCCACGTTCCTATGGCAAGCGCGAGTCCCTAGATCGGTCAACAACTGTTGACGTCACCACAAAGTGAAACTCATATAATTATTGACCCCGGAGGGATGATGAGCCAAGTCAACCCCCAACGGGGATTTGAATTTCCAATTTTGCGATTGCGAGCCGCTCACTCTACCTGCCGAGCCACCTGGCCAAGTTATGTCAGAGAATAAACAATGTTTACACCATTGGAACCTCATTTGCCAGTAAAAAATATGATAATTGGTTTTTTACCCTTTTATCTGGCAACAAAACTGACACCTTTTTTACAAGGAGTCATGTTTGCATAGACCACAATACCTGCAGTCATAATGCAAACAAAAAACATAACATAAACATAACGTTATGTTTTTGTTTGCATTATGACTGCAGGTATTGTGGTCTATGCAAACATGACTCCTTGTAAAAAAGGTGTCAGTTGTGTTGCCAGATAAAAGGGTAAAAAACCAATAATAATAATAAACAATGTATTGGCCAATGCTGCTGCGTTGGTAGTGGTGCAAAAGCACAAATAGCAAAATAAACCTCAAACACATTTTTCAATAACACTGTGGGGCCTTAAATGGAAAAATATATAATAGGCAACATTTCGGCAATGGCCCATTATGTGCTACAAAAAAAGGTCCCATGTCATGTTATTTCGTTTTTTTGTTTTTAGGCACTATTATCGACGAATATGTTGAGGTTTTTTTTAATATCAGAGATCACTTGAATTTATACCTGTACACAGCCACAAAAATATGCACCCAGGATCCCAGAAGATGGCAGCACATCAGTGGATTGAATCTACACGTGCAGAGCTTGGAATATTATGCCCCCATGTGCGTAGCTCCTGTAGGGGTACTCCAGTTTCCTCCCGCATGCTAGATGCATGTTAAAATCAATTTGTCGAACAAGTGTCGCTTTACTGGATATCCATACTCTTTGGTTCTTTCGGTAAAGTTACGTAGGTAGAAAAAGATAATAGATCCCGACGTTTCGATCGCAACAACAAGCGACCGTCTTCAGGTGAGAGAATTAGACTGCTGTGGACGAGGCATTATATTGACCCGAGAGGGGGGGGGGGAGGGGGGGTTGCCGCATCTGGCAAGAGGGTGGGGCCAGCGATTGTGAGAGATTGACTAGAGGGCATGTGAGCATGAGAGTGCAATCCAAAGGACATGTGAACACCTGAAGACGGTCGCTTGTTGTTGCGATCAAAAGGTCGTGATATATTTGATTTTCTACCTACGTGACTTGACCGAAAGAACCAAAGAGTATGGCTTCCTGCAGTCACGAAAGCTTCAAATCAAGACTTTACTGGATAATAAAATACATTATCACGGACTGTCAGCCACCACCAATTAAGGCTGCTACAGCGCACAAGGAGAGGGGCCCAGTGCCATGCCCAGCCACCTTTTATCTTTCCACAAAGCCTGAATGTGCATTCATTTTTGGCTGGGTCAACCTTGCCAGGTTCAGATACCAAATACAAATGTCCTTGATGAATGCGGCTTGGAATTTAACCAGGATTGCTGTGACAGTGCATTAACTACTGCCACCTTATGAGCACATGGCCACACACATAATGAAACAAATACAAAGACCCCCGATTTAGCCTCAAACACAAGTGCTGCTAGTAAGCACCTCTTAAAAGCTGACACAGCACACAAGGGGCATATGCGGCCAGCCACATGCCAGGCTACTTTTGTGCTTATACACCACACCAGGTACTATTAAAAGGCTGAGTCGACCTATAGGAAGCCCATTAGAAGTTATGATACTACTTACCAATTCGGAATCAAGAAATTGACATTGAGTTGCCGGGGTTTGTAGCGCTGTGCACTAACTACTGTCCCACCGCTCCTCACAATCACAAACACACAGAAACATGTGCTCACACAAAGACCAAGACACATGCGCTCACACAAAAGAAAAAGATCCCCCGTATAGCCTTAACAGACTGTTGGGGAAAGTGCTGTAAGCGAGCACCTATGAAGGCCAGCACGGCACACAAAGGGGTAGGTGGCCAGCACCACGCATGACCGCCTTTGTCTCCCAAGTGGCAATGTTCGCACACAGCACTAGGTACTCATTTGAGGCTGAGTTGACCTCAGGGAGGCCCAGGACCAGTACAGATAATCGTCATTGGTGTTAGCAGTGAGCGAGAATTGAACTCGGGTCGCCGGGTTCGTAGTGCAGTGTGCTAACCACTACATTACTGCTCCCCACACACGCATACAAACACACGCTCACACAGATGACACAAGACACACACTCACACACAAATGGAAGGGCGTGCACGTGCCTGGGCGCGATCCCGCAGCGTGTCAGTGTTGATGAACCACTGGCTGCTGGCGCGCACCAGCACAGGCTGGTGGCTGCGCCAGTCGTAGGGGTAGCTGTGCACGCAGGCGGCCTCGTGCAGCAGGCAGCCCGCCGCTCGCAGCTGCGCCACCACTGACGCCGCGCACAACAGCAACGCACGCGGGGGTCAGCACGGCTAGGAAACGGTGGTAAGTAAATCACAGCAAGTTGGCAGGCCCCTACATTATGGCGGCCTACACTTCAGTTCGGGAAAAATACTCGAAGAACGTGTGTGCACGGAAACACGCAAACACATTTCGCGAACAGTCTAACATACACAAACTAATTCTGGTGGTGCACAGCGTTAGGCTCTTTTCCGCTTTGGTTGCCAATCTTGCCCAAAATCTATCAGTGGGCCCCGGTGCAGTTGCCACTGGCTGGTTGGGCAGGATATGGAGGGCGCAACAGGGACCCACCAGCCTCGTTGCCCTCCTCCAGCACGGCCTTGCCCTGTAGCTCCTCCCCAGCCTCTGCTGTGAAGAGCCCCTCCTCGTCCACCAGGCTCCTCTACGCTCCGCACACGTCGTCGTCACCGCCACGCGCAGTCACATGAGACACACTTTAACTAGAGCTACGCGTGCTGCCCTTTGGTCAACCCACTGCTTAGCGAGGGCCTCCACACACTGTGCGTGTCGTGGTGGTTACTTGACCACACTTCAGCACTCTGGTCAGTGTGGGATGGCGAAGGTAGGGAGCACAGATGTGGTAGCCTACGGAAATCGATTTTTCTCCACTGCCCTTTATTTGCTCACCATGTAGTGTAGCCCCGCAGGAACCTATGACACTTATTTTGTCCATCGTGGTGTTAACCCACTCAAGCACTATCACGGCTCAAGTTCGGATTAGCTTCCAGGATACGACAAGATCGGGTGCATTCCGGGTGATCTGGTCATCGGCAGAACTACATGGTTTTGTTATTTTCACGTTCCATCCAAAAGGAACACCCTCACACTCATTGTGTTTAATTCATGTGGATAGCAGGGTGGGGGCATCATAACATTTCCATAGATAAAGTCAGACTGAAAGTACCACGTTGGTGATAACGTACGTGGCAACACAGTACTGAATACATCTCACCGCCGTAATACTGCCTTATTGTAGAGAAACAGAGGTTAAACACATTGGATACGTAAACATTCACCCCAAGTGATATATCATTGTCACGATTCGGGATGACAATTTGATTCGATAACCCAGTTTTTACACCGCCTCGTTTTTACACACCACGGGCAGCTTGTGCGCGACGGCCACGCTGAAGTCATCGGCGCCATGCGCGGGCGCCGTGTGCACCAGCCCCGTGCCCATCAGCATGGTGACGTGCGCGGCTGGCAGCAGCGGCGCTATCTTGCCGGCGATGGTGGGGTGGGAGCAGGCGCCGCCCTGCAAGTCGGACCCTGTACGCGACACGCACAGCCACAACGCCACGCCACGCTCAATTCAATCTGCCCTAGACTACCCACGTCACTTTCATATCCCCTGGCAACTGCCCCACTAACGAAGCGCCACGCTCAAGTCAGACTGCATTTGGCTATAGACAAGCATGAGTTGCGCAATATGCTAAGTTGCATGGATAAGGACAGCAGTCAGTACTAATCAGTGATAGGAGTCCTTCAGCAAGGAAAGCCTCACCGAGTCTCAAGACTCATTTTCAGGTGGAGGAAAACAAAGGGAAATGTTCTAAATTCTCCACGAGGATTTTTGTATGTTGTAGCCAGGAGAAACCTGGAGCATCCAGATAGAAACCCTGCCTTGGGTTTTTATTTTGAGTGCTCCAGGTTTTCTAGCTCCAACAAGTCAAAGGTGACTCAAATCTGTACCAATAAGTCTGCTGTACTGCTGGCTTCTTTGTAGCCTACAAGTTAGGCATGTCAGGCGCATGATAACCTCGGCATGGTCCACCTCTAAAGCACTGTATTACAGGTGTGCACCACCTCGCCCAGAGGCTATACCACTTAACACGGCTGCATTGAGCTGGGGCACTGTCCAGTCAACATGTCCTCAGATCAAAGTCCACACAGCACTGCCTATGTGGTTATTGGGCAACAGGTGCAAGGCCTATTGGCAAGGTAAGGTTTTCAGTTAATTTTATATTTTAAGAAAGGAAGCACTCAACTCTTACACTCACGGAGTAGTTATACAACCTTAGACTTTGTTAGCCTCAATATTACAGACTCTATGGTACGGCTGTGCTTCAAAGGTCACTTTATACAATTCCACGGCAGTATGCACAATGGTAAAACCATTATATTGCTTATCGGTCTTCACCATTAAAATTGCATAAGAGGCAGGTCATGTGTAGAACATATTGTTTTATGACGCCGTCAACGTGCGCCATTATAAAACGTAGCCTTTCGCACTTGCAGCATCAGCATACGGGCCTGTGTCATTTATAGCTGCCAGACTATGAGCGTAATATCACATTTATTTTAAAAAGCTAAAATGACGCCACTGCGCAGGTAGGGTAGGGTGCGAGGGCACCGGCTTGCCGCTGGCACTGTGTGCCGCGTCGACGCACCAGCGAAGGTGTGCAACGTTTCCAGCGTGGTGCGGAGGGCCGTGGCCAAGCTCTCCACTCTGTCTGCAGCCAACAGCAGCAGCTCCCCCGTCTGGCCGCACTTCACCACACTGTACCTGCTCGACACAAGGGGGTGTGCGGCATGCGATGGATCTGTGAAACAATGCGAACCTCTGGAAAATAAGTAAACACGAGCCCCGCTGCAGGGGTGAATTAAACTAAACATTTTTTTTATTTTATGAGGTAAGGCCCACTAAACGATGTAATTAAACAAGATCCAACCAAATTGTTAATTAAATGCGTGGTTGTTTCCAAAACGGTGTTGATGAATGCTGTGGACCGCAAATGGCAAAACAATTAACATTATGTAAAAACAAAAAACATGTTTGAACGGGTATAGTGCTACAAATAATGAAACTTATTGAAATACAAAGCATGGTAATGCATTGAATTAGAATGCTCTTCATTTTTCCAGGAAAGCCTCAATAAAAGCAGGATGACAAATGTCTACATAAATCTTGACTTAAAGCTTTCGTGACTGCAGGAATTCATATTCAAGAATATAAATGTCTACATGTTCATGCCGATCAACAATACCTATCAGCTGAAATAATTCCACGGGCATTTATTTATTTATCACATGTATTGCTCAAGTCGGGTTACACGGAAGAAAATATTATGCCAACAGGCTGAAAAGGAAGCAAAAACATTCTCATTATATGATGGCAGCGAATACTTTCAGGTCTACCCTAAGGTATATTTCAAGTGTACACAACAAACTGTGACCCATTATTAACAGGCGACTTACTTCGAGTTGGGCATAAAGCAGACGGCCTCGTTGGCCGGCAGGGTCCAGGGCTGGGTCGTCCATATCACCAGGCTCACTGTGGCATCGGGGCCTGCAACACAGCAGCACGCGTCATCATCGTTACACACAATCTGCAGCAACGAAAACGGGTCAATATCTGCACCTCGTTTCCCTGGGCTTTGTTTGTATTCGTAGTAATTATAGAAGCACTACATGTTTTTTTGTTTAAATTGTCCAGAGAATGTGAATGATGGGCCTTGGGCCCCCTGGAACCCATTGGTGATGCCCTGGCTTCTCCGGCTGTCCCTGGGAATTGTTGTTGCTGGTGTTGGGCTACGGTTAATTCATCCCAGCTTGTGCCAGGGTGATGATCTCTCTCCCCTCTCCCATGTTTTCCTGCTGCCCTGGATTCCGTGACGTCCTGCAACCCTAAAGTAGTTTTTACGTTTCATTTTTGAAAGCATGATTTGATACAATTTAATTTACATTCCACATGAATTGAAATTGTTGTTGTTGCTTCTGTTTCATGCCATTTGAAGTGTTGTTTATTGAGTGATTATACGTGAACGTATTGTGCATTTCTACTGCTCAATCGTGGGTTTTGATTAATCGTGAGATTTTCCGTCACGGACGCACAATGGCAGTGCGTGGCAGCCCCACAGATGGAAACGTTGTAGACATGGTGAAATGTTCCAGAATTACCTAAGAGAGACGCAAGCTTGGGCGGCACTTGAGCAAGGGGAAACTTGACGTGGACAGCCTTGCTGGTGTGCGCTGGGTTGTACTCCAACTCAGCCTCAGCGAGCGCCGTCCTGTGTACAGCCACCAGCTTCGTTACAACTTCACTCGCTGGCAATTGTGACACCCAAACAACTCGCGCAGTATGGTCACCAGTAGGACTGTAACGATGTGCCGAAGTATGGTCAAGTAACCCCCACAATAAGCATGACGGGGGGGAGGGGGAGTGAATTGTGGCAGGTCTAATGACCAGCCAACCCTTCGCGTCCACTTTGTGGCAGATCATTAACATCGCTGTGCAGATAACAAAAGGCACAAGCACCTCCATGCAGGTGCACGAAGGAAGTTGGGCACAGCACTCTAGGCATGTAACTATTCACCCCTCGTGCTATTCGGTGAATCGTCAACATTGTGGGCCACAGTTCATTGATCGTTTTTGTCTTATTTATCCTCCCTCATTTTTATTGTATGTTTAATCTTGTTCGGTCTATGAGGCTAAACATAGCATTTGCATAAAATGTGCCTCAAATTTAATTAATGCACGTTAATGTTGCATGCGTTATTAAACGCGTGTATTGTGAGCAAACAAATGGAATTTGATCAGTTAATCGCTATTCCCATACCCTCTCCTCAATGCAGCCAGATCAACAAACAACAAAAGCTTAACTCTTACCTTGTTGATGGAGACCAGAACACTGGCTTGTAATCTTGATATATGAAACCCTATGAAGCAAATCACACACAATAAAGCACGACAGAGAAAAGTGCTGTGGTACCATCAATTAGCAGCCATTAGGTTTTATTCAACTTTATCTCTGCTACAAAAAAAACTATCCTCACTTTCCCTGCATGTGCACAGCAAGATGCAGAACGAGTCACATACGACACTGTGGCCAACTGCACACCTTTTCATGCATGCTGTAGAAGACCTTCAGCTGTTCGGCCTCATACTCCTTGCTGAACGTGTAGTAGCAATCGTCCTTCCAATTGGCCATAATGCCCCAACGGATGAAAGATGCTCGCTGCTTCTCAATCGCTTTCTCAGCAAACTCGCGAGCTGCACGGGAACATACAAAACCACATCAGCGCAGGCAGTGGCGACAGGACGCTGGAGCCCACCTGCTCATCACGTGTACAAGATGCGAATATAGCATAGGAGTGAAAACATTTGCTACTCTTTAAAAAAAATACAAATCCGCTTATTCGTGCTGTTTTTACTTTGAATACACGAAGTGTGATGTAAGGAAAATTGTTCATGTGACAAATAAACAGGTAGATTTGTCAACGCTGACAAGGCACCATCGTATAAAATGCAATCTCCAACTATTAGTCAGTACATCTCTCTGCTCCGAAGAATAATCGCACAAAAAGTAAGTTTATTCTATGTACGTTTCCTGTATAAGACAGTGCGAACGATATTGTGATTTGTGTTTATGAGCATACAATCCTTGGCTATACAGTCTTTTAAATTATAATTACTCATGGACGGGACCTTGACAAACACGTTTAAGCGATTCTAGATTTGAAGTTTTCGTGACTGCAAGGATTCATACTCTTTGGTTTTTTCGGTAAAGTCACATAGGTTTAAGCGAGGCAATTCAGAGTTGCAGTCGTACCCTTTTTCCGAATGTCAAGAGGCGAGAGAGTTTTGTCGTTGACCTCGCTCTCTGTCAGGGCCTTGAGTTCGATGGGCAGGCCATGGCAGTCCCAGCCAGGCACAAAGTGTACCTTGTAGCCTCTCATTACATAGTACCGATTCGTGATGTCCTTGAGGACCTGCAGACAGAGGAGCGAGCTCTTATTAATCTGTAATTATGCACGTAACAATTATTCACTTCCCCCACTATTGACTTGATTACATTTTCATCATTTTAGACAGTGATTGGTCATCTCCTCTTTAGCGTCTCGTTGTTTCTTGTTTTGCCTCATTTGTATGGTTTTGTTCACTCCATTAGCCTAATTGTTACATTAGCATATAATTTACATATTATTTTCAGGAACAATCAATCTATTCTCTTGTGTATTATTAAATACGGATAATTGAGTTTTAAGAATCATTCTTACTATAATAGGCCGCGCATAGGACATTTTACACGTATTACTTTAGCAAATATCGGAATATTTTTTTAAAGTGGTTTTTATAAATCGAAAATTCAGGTAGTATGGCTCTTAGTCAAACACCGTTCTCCTTGTTCAGGTCCTTGTCAAATTTGTCAGCTCACACTCTGCACCATTTTGCAATCATGTTACACAACCACCATAACAAACACAATTACACCGACAACCGCAATTACAACTTGATACTTGAAAAATGTTTAAAAAGTCCGCTGGCTACATGGGCTCCAACACAGAATAGCGCCCAAGTGGTGGCAATGGGCGACACTCAGTGGAGGCGCGGTGTAGGTCAGACAGGGCCCGACGTTGGCTGGCAGAGCTCTCACCCACCTTGTTGAGGACGTGGCCCACATGCGGATCCCCGTTAGCGTAGGGGGGGCCGTCGTGCAGACAGAATTCCTTCTTGGACTTCCTCTCCTTCTGCCATTCGTAGAGTCCCGAGAAGTTGCACACCTGTATGGGACGACACGCGGGACACGCGCACATTTAGCTGGTGCAAACAAAAGCTCGGTGATCCGTTGCATAAAATATCTAAATGGATATGTTCCATTAGTTTCCCATGCAAATCCCTGTGAACTTACGTCATATTTTTTTTCAACGTTTGATTGTTAATATTTGTACGATATTCAACAAACTAGTTAATAACATTATTTAATATATTCTCAATTATAAACAACATATTCAATCATTTTCAAGAATAGGAAAAAATATTATGTTTGTTGCTGAAGTTTTAATCGTGACAACAGTATACGTTTGATAATCGAGGGCACATTAAATCAACAGGTATTAAACATAAATTTTGATTTAAAGCTTTCGTGACTGCAGGGATTAATATTCTTGGTTCTTTCGGTAAAGTCACGTAGAAGGGAAATAATAAAATAATATAAATATTATATTGACATTTAAATGCAGCATATTTGTATAAGTTTGATTGAATATGTTTAATACCTATTCTTGGTTCTTTTGGTAATATATTACTTTATTATTTCCCTTCTACGTGACTTTACCGAAAGAACCAAGAATAGGTATTAAACATATTCAATCAAACTTAGAAGGGAAATAATAAAGTAATATATATTACATTATTATTTCCCTTCTATGTGTCTTTACCGAAAGAACCAAGAATAGGTATTAAACATTCAATCAAACTTATACAAATATGCTGCATTCAAATGTCAGCTTTTCAACAGCTTGTGCCCACCGAATCGACGACATATTTAACATGCGCTGCTCCGTGCGCACGACATTTATTGCTACGTTCGATTATCTAAATCGTGCCATGCCTTACGGGGAATCTTTAATTCAGGAATTCGAATGCCACCGGCTCCAGACTGCTCCTCCCCACCTCAAGGGCGTTTGACACGCATGGCAAGGCAACATTCGCTGCCCTCTCATAGGGCACTCCACACTGCCCCCCGTCTTGCCTGTGGCCTTCCGGCCCACATTGCGTGATTGCAAAAAGCAAAACGAGCTATGAATTGAGTGGCAGAGCGATCAGCATTAAAAAAAACGTTGCTGCGAGGGAATTGAGAGAATTAACCTCGCGGTCTGAAGGAGACGGTAACATCGAATCGGTGTGTGTCTTGCGTTTACACCGACACGCAGAAACAGTAATGGATTGAGACACTAATCTAGCCTGGCAGGCATAACATACGCGTCAGGAAGCTTACCACAAACTTTTGAAAGCGACGTTAGCAACTAAAATGTCAATGTAAAGCAAGCACTTGGCCTCGCGTTTCGGGAAGATTGAAACCCAATAACCCCACCAGCACCACCACCACCACCAGCGACCAAGACAAACTTCGTCACCACACAAATCTGCCCCCCACATACTCCATCCCCACCTCTTGCATCTCCATCTCTTTGTTGAGCAGCGCCTGCCCCGCCAGCTTCATGGGGAAGTCGGTGCGGGGCAGCGACACGGTGTCCCGGTACAGCGCGCCGTCCCCCCCCGCCGCCGAAGTGGCCTTGCTCCTGGGCAGGCGGCGCCAGGCAAGACCGAGGCCTCGGCCAGGCCGGAGAGCTGCAGGGCCCCAAGGCCGCCCCACGGTTTGCAGCAGACGAAGCGCGGACATTGTCGATCGCCTCGTCTCTCTCTGCTGCTGCTGTGGTGGTGGTTGTGTGAAATTATGTCCTCATGAGGAGGAGGTGGAGGTTGGTGTACGAGGTGCTGCTGTTGTTGCTGCTCAAGGGGCCGAGGCGTGCGAGGCGGATGAGGCGGAGTCGCCCTCGTGCGGTCACGGAGTGAACTCAAATTGTAGATTTGAAGCTTTCGTGACTGCAAGGATTCATACTCTTTGTACTCTTAGGTTTTTTCGGTAAAGTTACGTAGGTAAAAAGTAATTAATTTAAATTTTATTATTTTTTAATAGAAATATTTATATTATTACTTTTATTAATTAAAAATTTATTATTTTTTAATATAAATATTTCTATCATTACTTTTATTAATTTGAATTTTATTATTTTTTACCTACGTAAAGTTACGTAGGTAAAAAGTAATTAATTTAATTTTTATTATTTTTTAATAAAAAATATTTAGATTATTACTTTTATTAATTTAAAATGTATTATTTTTTAATAGAAATATTTCTATTATTACTTTTATTAATTTTAATTGTATTATTTTTTACCTACGTGACTTTACCGAAAAAACCTAAGAGTATGAATCCTTGCAGTCACGAAAGCTTCAAATCTAGAATCCATACTCTTTGGTTCTTTCGGTAAAGTCACGTAGGTAGAAAAAATTATTATAATAATAAAATAATATTTTCATGTGTTATTATTATTTTATTTTTTTACGTGACTTTACCGAAAGAAACTAAGGGAGTGAACCATGTTTTAGTCTCTGATAGCCACAATCCTGGAACCTCAAGGGATGATGCGGATTTGCTTCGGTTTTTATTATTACACAATTTCATTTAACTCACTCGGTCTGTTGTTGTTGTATCCTCAAATCTTGTAACTCAGTTTTAACCCACTTCCCAATGTGGTATCGACTGCAAACTTGGTATACTTATGTCATACTGATGACAATACTATATTCTATCATAAAAAATATATAGATATTTTTTTAAACATTATTTTGTATATGTTATGTTTCGGCTTGGATCTTATTGTCCACAATAAACTGACATTGGCTGTAAATCACCAGGGTCCCTTACGTTATGGCAAGCTTGGGGGCCACCTCCTGGAGTCGTGGAGTTCTGCCATTACTAGTACGGTACATTTCATTAAAGCGTGTTTTTTTTTAAATATTAGGTATTGTTCTTTCTAGTTGTGCAGCGTTACTGATGTGTGTACGTATAAATAATACAACTACTCACTCTCACTCTTGGTGTGTTCTGTGGTAGCGCAGTGCACTATGACCCCACACCTTCCAATTAGCACGGTTAGTTACGTACGGTGCAAAAGAAGTTCAGCAAGGTGCATACTTACAATACACATCTCGGGTTTATCATGGACTTTCAAGCCTCACGTAAAGGAGATCTGTGAAAAGGACACGTCAAGAATCGCCCTGTGACGGAAACCTACAGGAACGACCTGGGGTCGCCTCGGATGACGTGCTGCCAAATGCCACCCTCCCACTGATCCACTCAGTGGCAGAGGACCTGCCCTACAGCCTGGTCAGGGAACTTGGACACAACACTTCTAAACACACACATACACACACAACAACAACCGCCATTCGCCACTAAGTGGCGGTGACGTCACCACGACGCTTGTGCCAGGCCATGTGCACCTTGAGGCCACGTGAAGTGTCGAACGCCCGTTGGCAGGAGGTCACGGGGCAGACCCAGCAGGCGCCACGGGTCGACTGACCGAGATGACCGAGATGACTGGCTGATGCACCACCTGTGCCCCCCACTGTGCCAACTTGCTGCGCCTTAGCCACACACACATACACATAACGCAATGCGCATCAAAACCGAGAACACTCAAACCGACACCAGTCCACTGGCTCCCTCCTCTGGCGAACATTCTGCCACCAAATATGTTTTCTCGCCAACGATAGACAACCAACCCATCATCAACCAAGTCCTCAACAATGCAACCTCACTGCCGACTCAATTCCAGATCCCCACCCCCCCTTCTGCGATCAAGCTGCTGTAACCATCCACGACTCTCAACCAGATCCGAGAAGAGCACCGCTAGCGAACAGAGTGGGACAACGCGGGCGTCTGGAATAATCACCTCGTTAGAGACCCAAACATCTCACCTCCTGGCTTTGACATTCCTCCCCCAAGACACTGACTCGTGTGATCAACAAAAAACGCGTCGGAACATCAACATGTCGCTACGCACATCTCCTTCACAAATTGAACATTAAACACAAGCCACGGTGCCACTGTGGCCATTCAACCCAAACTATGGAGCCTATTGTAAACCAGTCGTCTGTCCTCCTTCAATGGAGGAGCAAAACGACACGAACTCTCTCCTTGAAACCCTCTCGTGGCTAGCAGGCCTCGGCATTGGCATTAGCTCCTCGATATAGTTGCCATACGCTAGAATTTAATTATACCTCTCTAGTTATTTCACGCAAAAAGGAGAAATTACCCCATTCATCTTGATTTGAAGCTTTCGTGACTGCAGGAATCCATACTCTGGTATTTTATACCTACGTGAGTTTACCGAATGAACCAAAGAGTATACCCCATTCATGATGATGATAATAATTTCAAATTGTAACGCTCCGCACAGCATTCACTCACGCTCGTAGACAGCTCCTCCGATTAGCACGGTTGGCTACGTACGGTGCGAAAGAAGTTCAACATACATAACGACTCGAAGCATGAGGAGGAACCACATACAAGCTGAAAGGCAACGAGAGCGGGCACCAACAATTGATCAAGCTCTGCAGTTCTCTATTTATTAAGATGTTATCGGCCAATTAATGAGTGCTTATATGTGAGAGGAAACCAGAGCACGTGTGCGAGGAGGAAACATTCTATCTCACACAGATGTAACATGTGCAGTTTACAATTTTGCTGTACTGACTTCTCCTGACGCCCACGGGAAGGGAATTTCGCAACATTTGTGGGATCAATCAACCCTCACCCCTGCAGTGCTGAATTACAGGCGTTTGCTACCACTGCCCAGTGATGATGATGATGAATTTATTATGCGTTATCTACTGCTGAATGAAGGCGTCCCCACGTCGTCGTTGTCATCCTTCACAGTCCTGTAATACTATAATACATCCCGCTACTGCGTATGAAGCAAATATCGTCGCTTCATCTCTGTGCTGGTTATCCTCTTTTATGTTCCAATCTGTTACTAGTCTCATCCAATGGCAACCTTCGTGGTTTGTGTCATGCCCAAGCACAATTATTATCCTTGATAGTTCGTTTGATGCCTCTAATCTGTTTGTTCCCTGCTGCGTGTGTTCCCTAGTCTGTATTCGTTCAATTCTCAGCATACACCTCTCCATGATTATTCTTTGGGTCTTTCGGTAAAGTCTCGTAGATAGGTAATTTACCGTAAGACCCAAAGAATATGAATTCCTGCAGTCACGAAAGCTTTAAGTCGAGATCTCTCCATTATTGTTTGCGCACTTTTAACTTTTTCATCGAATATCCTTGCCAGTGTCCACGTCATGTCATTCCAGACAACATGAACTGATGAAAAGTGTTTGTCTTTAGGCACAAATGTATATTACCTATACATTTTCAATTCAGTTTTCCAAAAGCACTCAAAGCTGTTTTCTCTCTTTTCTCCTTTCAACATTTTTATCCGTCTGCCTTTAATAAGTACCTCAAATATGCCTATTTCGTTGGGTTTTTCGGTTGTCTCTCCAATAGTTATTTTCTGTTGTTTAGCAAATGTAAGTTAATTTTGTCTTGTTTATACTCATCTTTATTTATACTTTTCAGCCGTCTTTAAGTCATTCAAACATTTGATGTAGGTCATTTCCAGATATGTCATCATATTATCTCATTTGTATTTTCTCCATTTGTTTTCACCAAATATAATTCTAGATTTGAAGCTTTCGTGACTGCAAGGAACCATACTCTTTGGTTTTTTCGGTAAAGTCACGTAGGTTAAAAAAGGAAAACAAATAAATTAAATCACGACGTTTCGGAGGCTTGTGTTGCCTCCGAAACTTCGTGATTTAATTTTTTAGTTTTCCTTTTTTAACCTACGTGACTTTACCGAATTAACAAAAGAGTATTTCACCAAATATGTTCGTGCCTTTACGTTTCTAGAAATTAACTCTATCCACTTTCATCATTAAAGATTTAAACTTTATTTCATTCACTTAGGCTACAATTCTGCTTCGCTTTGAATAAGTGTTATTTGAGAAAAAAAAGTTTATGGAAAATATATGATAGAAAGTAGACCTCGTTTAAAAATATTTCATTCAAGACCAGTGACTGGCTGCATAAAGTTACTGAAATCAATAATTCAACATGGTTTTTCAACTTTAATTTGTACTATTCTATTATTTGCACATAATTACCCTGGAAATCCTCACTGAGCCTCAATACTCCTTTAAAGGAGGGCCCTGCCACGTTGTTGCAGTCATGGACAATGTTGCTACGTATCATCCCAATTCATAAATTTTCAGGATTTTTTTTTGCATTCGGATGTTTAGCCAATATCAGAGAACCCGATGGAAATCCATGCAGATAAAGGGAAGATAATATACAAGCACCGCACAAAGTACCTGAGTCAGGATTCGACCCAGGTTTTTCTGGCTGTGAGGCACAAGTGTTACCACGATGCCATCCTACGTCCGTTTAAACTTACACATGGGTAAAATACTTCCGTATAAAACGAGCTGTATTGCCAGCCAAATCCATAGTTTTCCTGATTGCTAGTCATTATGCTGTGCTGATAAACGCATCACATTCCCTGCCGAATCCCTGCTTACTCCATTGGGAAAACATGGAAACGTGAACACTGCTGATTTGCCTTGCGTGCAATTGAACGGCAGGCGGCGCTGTGGCTCCAGGTCAATTTTGACAGGCCTTCCATCACCCAGCAGTCGTTACCACTTTATAGTGTCTGTGCAATCGATTCTTCAGCACTAAGCGTTGTGACGACTCGCAGTTGAGGGAAGGGGAAGAGGGTCATTGAGTGGACACATGGAGAGCCATTTCCAGCGACGGCGTGACCACGTGTGATTGTAAGCTGCAGTCATCTCGATGTTGCAAGACACGTGTTTCCCCATCGCTTACAAAACAATCGCCCTGATGCCATTATAGATGATTAGTTCAAAGGCACCTAGTGCTGGGATAATTAACAATCGCGCAGAGTATATGACTCAAATAAATGCACCTTCCAGTTAAACTACATGGCATGGTACTCGTGCGCACCAAAGGGGCCGTCCATAAATGACGTCACGCGATTTTGGACGATTTTTGACCCCCCCCATCGTCATACGGCGTCACAAAAAGTCAGACCCCCCCCTCAAATATGACGTCACAAAGCTCTGCCCCTCCCCCAAAACCATATTTCCATTTTGAAAATAAAACATGCTTCAAATCGCTTTAAACTATTGTCATTGAAGTGCGTATTTAATGTGCCGCTGTACTCTGATGTTGTAGGAGAAAATATTTATAACAAAGTATATTCAATTAAGTAGAACGTGTTGTCTATATTTATTTAAAGTTTGGCATTTTGGTGTGACGTCACATTTCTCACCCCCCCCCCTCTCGTCACACATCGTCACAAATGTCTGACCCCCCCCCCCCCCCAGGTGCGTGACGTCATTTATGGACGGCCCCAAAGCCGTTCAAACCTTGTTGCTCAACCACCAATCGCAGCGAGTGGGGCAGTTCCAATGGTCGTTTCTCGCGATTACTTGGCGTGGGTTCTTCACTTGATTATGAACAATCTGGCCTATTGTGCATGCATGTGTTTAAGGAATATGCAACCCAAAAAAAACATTTGTTATCTTGTAGGTATGATGTACCTTTGCTGTGTGCCGGGCTGTGACACACGTTAAAAACTTCAGTAAACAAAAAGGCGAAAGAAACGTTATCGTCGATGATCTTGCTAGAACATCGCTTGCAACGCCGCACCGGTGACTGCCACACGTTGAAATAGCTGCATTTATCTGGCAAAAAAACTGACACCTTTTTTACAAGGAGTCATGTTTGCATTGGCCACAATACCTGCAGTCGGAATGCAAATAAAAAACACAACTCTGATAATGTATGCACTGTCTTTGAAATTGATTGGTCCACACCCGAGACCGCTTTCCTTAGAGCCTAGTCTCACATGGTGTTGGACCAGATGACGCCAAAAGGCACACAACTCAAAGACAATGCACCATCAGAGTATGAGAGCTCGGGGTAAGCATTTACACCATTGGAACCTCATTTGCCAGTAGCAAAGTATGATAATTGGTGTTTTACCTTTTTATCTGGCAACAAAACTGACACCTTTTTTTACAAGGAGTTGTTTGCACTGACCACAATACCTGCAGTCGGAATGCAAATAAAACACACAACTCTGATAATGCATGCACTGTCCTTTAAATTGATTGGTCCACACCCGAGACAGCTTTCCTTAGAGCCTAGTCTCACATGGTGTTGGACCAGATGACGCCAAAAGGCGCACAACTCAAAGACAATGCACCATCAGAGTATGAGAGCTCGGGGTAAACATTGACACCATTGGAACCTCCTTTGCCAGTAGCTGCAATGACTCTGACTCTAGTTGAAGCTTTCAAGTTGTGCTACAGCCGCAGCAGCACAGAAGGCCTTCAGGACGAGAGCTTTCTCTGCTGTGATCCTCGGGGGGACTCGGTGACCCTGCGGGGGGTACCGGCTCCGCACGTGCTCGCACCCCGCGATCAGCTGGGCGGGCACCGCCGAACAGGGCTCGACTGCGCATGCGCATCCGCGAGTATCCCCGCCCCCATCCGCAGCCGCCGCCCCTCTACGCGTACGTCACCGCCCAGTCCAGCCCCGCCTTTCCCGTCCCCGCTCTTGGCGCATGCGCACAGCCGCTCGCGCCGCTCGCGCCGCCCCGTCCCCACCCTCGATCTGGCGCGCACGCGCAGTGGAGACGTCCCGGCTCTGCTCAAGGCAAGAGCCGAGCCGACCGGAGGCCCCCCCCCTCTCAACGCAACCCCCCCCCCCCGGTAGCCCCGCCCCTCAAACTCCGCCCCGCCTGTCGCCCCCCCCCCCGCTAGACGCGCATGCGCAGTGGGTGTCTGCCGGCCATTTTGAGTAAGGCGAGGAGAGGGCGCTGGGCTGTCACTTCGCTCCCTCCTCCTCCTCTTCCACCACCGCCGCCACCGCCGCCGCGATTACTGCAACAGCAGCAGCAGCAGCAGGCGTCAGTGCACTGCCGCTCGTACTCGGTGCGATTCCTCATCACCGTCGTCGTTACGCGCCGCTCCTCGCGAAAACACAAGACGAGGACAGAAGGAGCGGCGAGACGCCGTGGATGCGAGGCCGGGCGGCCCGGGGTCGCGTCTCCTCCTCCTCGTCCTCGAGCGGTGGCAGCAGCGGCGATAACAACAACAGCAGCAGCAAGGGCGAAAGCAGCGCCGCCGACGACGAGGACGACGAGGCTTCACATAAGCCCGCTCACTTGTATTTATAATCCACATCGACCTACTGCTGCTGCTGCCGGCGGTGGCGGCGCGTCGTGCCGCGAGGAGATGACATAAACAACGAGGAAGGGGCGAGGGGAGGCTCCTGGTGTGTGTGTGTGTGACCGCCTCTCCTTCACCTTGCCTACCTGTCTGTCTATACAACGCCTGTCCTCTGCTGGGGTCCACGTACAGGCCGGCCAAGACAGAGCCGCCTCCCAACTCCTTCCGCGGCTTCGTCTCGACGCCCGCTCTCAAGTGGGTGGTGGTGGCCGGTGTCACCGCCGCCACCATCACCGACAACATCGTAACATCGTCCTCATCAACATCGGTGGTGGTGGGGGGGGGAGCCGTGTGAATGAGCGCGATGTCGGCCGAGGTGCGCCTGCGGAAGCTGGAGCAGCTGGTGTTGGACGGGCCGCGGCTGCACGAGTGCGCGCTGAGCGTGGAGAGCCTCCTCGATGTGCTCGTGTGCATGCTGGACGAGTGCAACAATTCCACGCTGAGGCGCGAGAAGAACGTCGCAGAGTTCCTCGAGTGGGGTGAGTGGTGCCGTGGGGGGGGGGGTGGCTGGGGGTTGAGAGGTTAACACGAGTTGACCGAACGACCGCGCACTGGCTGACCAAACTAATCGCACCGTGTGCCCCTAGTCAAGACAGCATTCATCATGATGATCTCCATCAAGCTGATCTCCATCCTGGATTGCTCATGCCCTACCCACCCCCATCCCGTCCTTCAGACTTCATTACTGTAATGCCCTCCCCACCCACCACTTATTACCGCCGCCGCCGCCATCCCCTTACGACCAAATCCCACGACTGTCACTTCCGCTATCATCGCTATCACAAAGATAACCACCGTCAACATTACCGGGACTATCACCACCAACATTTCCATCGTCACTACCGACATCACCGCTATTGCCTGCCAGCATCATCATTACACCACTCCCATCACCACCATTATTAACCTCCATCGCTGGAGCCATCGTTGTCGTCGTTTTATTTCGCGTGGTTTGTTTAACCCCCGCGGCGGCCGTGTGCTGTGTCGGGCGTTACCGGCCATTATCCCACCACCTCTCTTTTCCATCTTCCCTCATCGTCCTCATCCACCCCTCTGAGCACATTCGCTCGTCTGCCAGCCACCCGATGGGACTATTCTTCCACTAGCCTACGGATGCGTCTTCCATCTTGCGGACGATGGATTTCTGTGGGCGGTGTTGCCATCTCTTCATTTTTACATCCCTTGCCATACCGCCCCGAGTCCCGCTTTTTTACCTCTCACGCCTTTCCTCTATCTGCTCGTTCGTTCGTTCCTCTCATTGCTCTCCTCACCATCCTCGGACGCACTCTCGGGGTGGCCCGGTAGCGTCGCCGCCCCCTCGTCTCTTTAAACGTTCCGCCCGCTGGAGAGGTGCCACGGCTGCAGTCAGCCAAGGCCCCTTCCTCGGGGTGGAGCGCTCGCTTTGGCCTCCGCCTTTACAATCCCACGGTAAAGGCACAGAAGCCTGTGAGGCACAGGTCTGTTGGGGTGCAGCCGGTCCGACCGGGTCTGCGGTCGGAGAGACGCTGGGAGCAGTGAGTAAGAAGGTGGATGAGGGCCCTCCTCATGGTGGCACACGCCAATTTGACCTCTTGGGACAAGCGGCCTCGTGGTGTCCACTTAACGGACGCTCACACTCCTTGCCGTGTGTTATCATCGCGGTGCCCGGTCACATTGGTAGACTGGGCAATGTCCGATGATGGGTTTATGCAGGCGATAATTGGAAATGGCTGTACTGGGTTGTCTTCTTTCGGTTGGTGCTGCTACGCTTGGGATGGTCTGAGCGAGAGTCAAACTGGGACTGGCCAAATATCGCTTGACTGAAGTTGTGCAACAGTCTCTTTGTCTGGGAGAAGTTGCAATGTCATCTGATCCAAAATAAAATGAAAATGTAATTGTGTCGTCCAAAAGGTCCAAAACCGAACGTGGTTTTGTAAGTTGATCATATTGTCATCGGTAAGATGACTCCATTTTCAGTGAACTGCTCAAGTACATACGCAATGTAAAAAATACTTCCTTTGGATGTGACCTTCGCTCCCACTTTTGTGCAAAGATGTGGCCGTTAAATGAGGCTTATGTTTATTTTACTAATGCATCTGTGTTGCTATGTAATTTGGTGTCCATAAACCGGCTTTTTAGGTCATTGGCATTCCTAAGACGTGGCTTGAGCAGCTGATGAGCAAGCCAGTGCTGCCCCCACGTCAGGGCTGTGGGGAGGTACAAGGTGGCTTAATAAAAACAAGGAAGGGTGGCCTTTGATCGCTGTGACTAATGTGGCAAAGTATCAAAGCTTTAATATAATTCATGCATGGACCTGTTAATGTGCTTCTTAAACTTACTGTATATGAGTGGCATTTAAATAACATTTAGTATTGTGATTAAAACAAATTGAAGGAAAAAATGACTTGGTCCATTCACCTGGAGTGTGTCTGTGCGTCCATTAAAATTACCGTCCATCAATCATTACTCAAATCGTGTCCCATCCGTTACATTTGCAAGTGATGTTCGAAGGTCATGCAGGCGTTTTGATTGTAATGGAAGGCAGCCCTGGGGTTGACCTGTCTGTAGGGTCGGATTTTCAAGAATGTAGGAGGTCTGGGCCCGACTGCCACGCCTGAGCGAGACAGATTCCCTTTGACGTTAGTGCCTGCTGTGTTTGCACATGATACCCAAACAGAAGTTTACATGTGTGTAATAAATCCATATACTGGCCATCCACTGTAACCTTGCCCGACACAACACAGTCGGCTGTCTGATAACATTTACATGTTAGCTAACAGAAGCATGTGGTGCATTAAATTCACACGAGTCATTTCACTTTAATTTTGCTGTCGAGATTTTACATAAAAATAAAATTGCTTGAACTATCTTGTGCATGAAATATGCAGATTTGACAATGTGTAGACATTTTAAAATGTCTCAACTCGTGGGCAAACATTAACATCTTAAATGTGTTATTTGTGTTTTTTTTTTATAGATTGTAGCTTTGGAAAGTCAGTATATTAAAGTGCACCTTTAATGTGGGTGGTTGTAGTACTGAGCTGGAAGTGGGATTACAGAACGAGATGAGGCACAGACGGACTAAATCACGTGAACTCGAACTCTTTGGGTCAGGACGACATTTAGATGACATTTCTCCTGTGGTGATTGACCTCTTGTAAAACGTGCACTTTGATTAACATTGTTTGTTATTGGTCACTTAATCACCATCGGTCTGTGGCAGGTAGGTGTGTACATGTGTAATTTCTGTGCACCCCTGTAAAATTGGCACCTGACGTCAAAGTGACTTATCAAAAGCACACTTGCTCAATCTTGCACAACAGAATTGCCAAATCAAACAGCTGCAGCCGGTGGCTGTTGGTCCTCACAACTTTCATGCCAATTAGCCACCTGCGTAGCATTCCATCGCAATCATCCCAGCGTTTAGCCGTCCACCTAAACTTTGACCTTTTCATGACTTGTTTCATAGTGGGAGTTCGGCGCTGGTGACCCAATTAATCGTTGGTGTTAATTCCCCCCCTCCCCCCCAAACAAGTGTTGCGTTCATTAGAAATTTGCAAGCTCGTTGGCTTAATTGTCACGCGACTGCCAGAGGTGATTTGGAGTGTCATCAAAATGTTGCCTGCGTGTAGAGACGAGTGCAGGTACAGCGCCCCACACCAGGCCGTGTGTGCAGCGCCGAGCGTACCAAGCTGCTCCAGGGATTTCAGCAATGTCACGTTATTGGCTTCTGGCATGACAGCTGCTCCAGTACAAACGCTTCCGGTAGCTCCCCCATCCCATCTCCCCCAACCCCCTTCGATGCACAGCCTGCTCTGCTGACACAGCCCCACATTAGCAAACATCGCAGGGAGAACAGGGGGCCCAAAAGCCACTGTCTGTTCTAGCACCTCCCTTAGGACGTGAGTAAATATGCAGTTTCTTTATTAGTCCTCATTCTTTTTTTGTGAAGGGGAATGTTGCAGCATTGTTCTTCAACATGTGACCTCTTTTGCTGTTTCTTACTGCCTGATAGCAAATGCATCAGTCTGCAGACATTCACATTTTGGGTAAAATAGGTCATGTTCTATTTGCAGCAGCCAAATACATTTTTAAATTCGTCCCAATCTATGCCCATCCTGTCTTGGAGCCAAGTGGAAAATGCAAGGAATGCAAAATCTGTTTCGTGCATGTACATTCTTGTTAAACAAAGAGTATGGTGGAGGGTCTTCCCACTATGTTGGTAGCGTTGTGAATGTGGCAATGTGTTTTGTGGCACCTCTGGGAAAATGGGAGATGGGGCTTCATTGTGAAGGAAATTAGGTTCAAAAAAGAATCAATATCCATGCTGTCCTTGCAGAAGGGACCCTTCCCTCATTCCTTTAATTTATTAGCATGTGGTCCTTACTGAACGGTAATAATGATTATAATAGGGCATTGTGATAATGTATGCCTATAGTGCTTCAATAAATTATAGAGCACACTTTGCTCCTCGAATGTCTGAATGTGGCAAAACCTCAATTTAAACTCGCTTGCCTAATCATCCATTTCAGATTACAGATAACAAAGTCTTATCCGTGGAGACAATTCTAAGAAATCCTGTTTGCTTTTTATAACAAATTAGTGTTTTGGAACTAGCTTTAATTCTGGTTTAATTAAGTGAGGTGAGAAAAAACCCAACACTGAGTTCACGGAAACGTTTGAGTCTCGTTCGCTGGCTCATGTGGTTACGCTTGGCCACAGTCGTACGGGTTTGGGCGAGCGCCGGCTTGCGTCGCACACTGCCGTGCGTGTCGCACAAAATACCAGAGCGCCGATTTGTGTTTATGAGAAAATGTAAAAAAATACGAGTCTAACGTCTCTCTTACGGCATCTCTCCCCCAGTCTCATTGGGTGCAGTTCTCGCTGCCAGTTGTCACATGTTCACAACTTGACGGTGATCTTTCACCTGTCTTAAGTCATCACGGTGACACTTTCTGTTCAGATAGGTACGATATGTCCTATCGTAGCAGCGCTGAATGTAAACACAAGGGGGGAAAATGCTACTGTAAGCAGTGATCATAGCTGAACTTAGGTGAACTCTGAACAATATTTTTTTCTTAAGTTACGTACATTGCTTTTTTACCCTTCGTACTTGCACAGCATGTAGTACAAGTGCATTTTTTCGAGAAATTGCCCTTTATGGCATTCTCATAACATGCATATCAGGTCTCTGTGGACAACTAAGTACAGTAACCAATTGGCTGGAAGGTAAGTGGGCTCCATGTCGTATGTGGCATGGTGAATGAGACAATTGAAATTGGCCTTTACGGTAGTAGCGGTCACTTAGTGAGATATTACTTGACAAGCACAACAGTTGACACATTCCCTTATTCACAGTTTACATTTGTTGGTGATAATCGACTACTTTGTTATCTTTGCTAAAAATAAATAACATTTCATGATCATCTGCAGAAATTCGTATTTCTTTTGGGGTAGAATTTTACCTTTGGGTTAGACTTGTGCTCTTTTGTAGTCCATGCATAAGGTGTACAATGAACACTGTATACATTATATAAATGCTGCTTTGCGTGGCCCCAATCTTCTTCTTGAACAGGAGAGGATAATTGTTGTTGGCAAGCAGCGTTGTTTGTGGAAACATTACATTGGCCAGTTGTGCACCTGCCTGAACCCGCGCAACAAAGCCATCCCAGAGGAAGCAATAATGAAACCAAAGAGATTTAATTTATTCTTTACAACTGGTACCTACACCGCAGGATTTTGCGGAGGCTTGGCTGGCCATGTATGTCTGCACGAAAACAACATCGAGTTTGTTATGACTCGCGCGACTTTGTGTACGTGTTCATAGGCTTGCACGTTGACACGCTTTTGAGGGTCGGTTATTTGTGAGCATGTTTATCTCAGGTGAATCACCGGATGTAGAATAAACCGGTGCTCTCTTTAAGACAGGGCCTCCGTTCCATAGGGTCCGATGTACTGTATTATGAAGCATTTTCTATTCTGAGCGGCGATGTCAGCGAGTATCCCTTAAATTGCGAGGGGGGAAGGATGTGACTGAGGCTTCGTGGCTTCCTCTTCCTGCCGCCCCTCGAGTGCGGTTCTGTACGACGCACGCAGGGCCCTCTCGACTAATGGCTTCCGTGCCTTGTAGCCTTTTCTCCCACTGTCCAGCGACACAGCCTCTGCCAGATTTATTGAAAGACGCGTTTGGAGACTGGTCACTTTGGCGGTTCTTGTGTGAGGAAAGCAGATAGCGAATTGACTGCCAGCCCTGCATGCCCATTGGCAGTCGTTTTAATCTTTCATGTGTTTAAACACATTTGCTAGTTTTAATTTCAAGAGTATTACATGTAAACAAAATTGTGTGCGTTTAAAACAAGTGGTTGGACCAGTGGCACAGTGATGAACACACTGCGGTATGAACCCGTGTAACCCGAGTGAAAATCCTGGCCATTGCTCACATCAGTGGCAAGTGATATCTGAACCGGTCCTGGCTTGCCCCTCCTTTTCAACAACCCTCACTGACCAGCTTGTTGGAGTTCTAGTCAAACAACAATCATGACTAATGCATGGGGAGGCTTTCACGCAACATTGTACTGACCAAAGGGGCTGAAAATATGAAATGTTTATTGTGCCCTAGTTAACAGTGAAAAGCAGAGGTTTCATTTGTTCAGCCTTAGTCTTCCTCACAAGTACTTAAGTAGCTGTGAAACATACATTTCCGTGCATTTCTCAGACGAACTGCAGCAGACCAGTGCGTGATAAATATCATTAATATTAAGTATAGTACTACACATTCGCATTTCTTGCCCGAGTACTCCTTTTAAGCGTCCACCTGGCCTGCACGTTGCCATGACTCTACACGCAACTGAGTGGCTGACCAACAGCAGCTCGGCCATTTACCAGTTGATAATAAGCGTAACGAAGGCTGTATGTGGCGGGGTGTACTATTTTAAACCCACATGTGGTTAGCGGGGGGGGGGTGCGGCCTTTGCAGAACCAGGCGAAACCGCTGGGTAGCGAATGCCGGGGCATCGCCACTGTGACATTGATTTCCTTGCGGCTGCTGTGTCCGGCCGCGAGGGGAGACCACGGAGTGCCTGCAGCTTGCCGTCACTCCGCTTGCTTCTTGATGCCGGTCCTGTAGGGTTGACAAATAGTTCACGGTAATTGAGTGACGTCGCCGACTGACCGATTTTCCAGCAGGGGGGGTGGCGGCGGAATGGGGTTGAAGAGCGGCAGATTGAAAAGCTCTCTCCGCGGTGCACTTGGGTCCCCAGCGTGTACTGTGTAATTGATTGTTGTGTTTGCCCCCTTTCGTTGATTAAAGTGGCCCGGTGTTTTGGTAACACCTATTTGTATTATTTATCTAGCTGTTTGTAATTAACATGTGTCTCTTCAAAGGGCTATGTCAGTCGTCTTATCTGATGTTAATTTTCTTATTGTCATGTAAGTCTGGGCAAATGTATGCAGAACATGTCTGCACTTGAGACCAGTGAAGTTTGTAATTGTCATCACTTTTCTTTTACGGGATTGCCAATGCAGAGTGGCTTATTGATTATAAATCTTCAGCAATCACGGAACAGTATGGTATTAGTGAGGGTCAATTAACACACCTGACCACTCTTTGCAGTGTCCTAGCTAGAGCTTGTGATGATGAAATGGGATAATGCGCTGAAGTGACCCAACCATACTTGATCTAATATAGGAGCACTTGGGTAATTTATCCAATATTTGAATTGTGACACCATTGAAAGATTGCACTTAATTTGATCCCTTTGCTAATGGGATCATTCAGCAGCAGCATCAGTAGCAGCCTATCCGCCGTCAGTGCTTTCCTATTATGGACAAGCCCCCTGCCTTGTCGAATTATTATTACATTAATGTGCAGCAAGTAAGCAAATCCTGGATATTTTAAACTGAGCCAGCAAGGATATCCTGCCCTCGCTTCTGTGTAATAACAACCATTAATGTGGGTGGGAGCAACAGCCCTTTACAATTCACACACCCTCTCGCTGACAAATTCCAGATACCGTAACTTGCATTCTTGCCTGATGCTGAGATGCACATTCTATGCTTTGCATTTGATACCAGGGCTAGTGATTTTCTTTTTTAAATCTGGGGGTGGGGGGGGGCACGGGTACGGTGCGGCGGCGGGCGGACACCCGGTTATGGGACCGGTTCCGAAACACGGCTGGATGCTGACCGTGATCTGATATGGAGTCTTTGCTCACCAATCCCCAGCAGCAGATGTGGCTTGCACATTGCAGGTAAAAATCTCGGTTTGCACAAAATGTTGTGGTTGTTCTCCATTCCTGGCATATGGAAACTTACTGCACTAACGACTTCTGCTTATCTAGACTGAGCACTAACAACCCAGTCTCAACCAGCAATGCAAATGGATGGGCAGGAATTCGTTTTTTCAAATCTTTCCCTTTATATCCAGGCAGTTTGTATGAATGTATGTTGAACTTCCTTTGCGCCGTATGTAGTCGACCATGCTGTAGTGCTATGTCCGACTGTCCATTTCCCTACATTGTTCATTGTGCACTTCTCAATAGTTAGCTTAATTTTGTCATTGACTCTTGTAATGTATTTTTAATGTGTGATATTAATCCCCCCATTCACGGCAGCTGGAAAATTACAAATCTAAGACCTACGGGTTGCAACCCCTGCCGTGCTGTTTACACAACCATAATTTATGGGTGTGTAAGGAAAGAAAACGTCTTCTGAAATTTCAGAGTAACCCTCCTGTTACGTTTTGAATTAACATGACTGAAAACAAGCCATTGTATCACAGCCTCTAATTACTGGGATATAAATGGAGCGTGGCATTAATTGTAGATGTACACAGCCAAGCAACCCGCAGACGCGTACCATCACGCTGACATGACCCATTGCGCTCGCACTTGAACATACTCATCGGAAATCTCACACCCACCCACTGTAATGAGACTAGGCCCAGGAGTTGCTTATTAAAATAAAATAAATAATTAGATTATCACGCTTTGCAGGCTTGGGGAAAATCTAAGTAACCTTCACAGATGGTCCTCTTTATAAAAACCGACCTATGCAGGCCCACAGCTGAGGCCGCGTGTGCCTCCTCCTCCACCCTGCTATGTGAGGCGGAGAGTTGAGCTGAAGTGCTTTAAGAATGCGGTATAGGAAGCAGTATCTTTGTGCAGTGATTTAAATATACTCTTAGGTTTTTTTCGGTAAAGTCACGTGACTTTACCAAAAAAAAACCTAAGAGTATGAATCCTTGCAGTCACGAAAGCTTCAAATCTAGAATTTAAATATTGATCCATTAATCACAATGAGCACAGATGAGTCGTTGATTGTTGATTTATTGAATGCTGAATAGAGCCTGCAAAGTACTTTTTGTAGTGTTGATCAGTAAAACAAGGGTTTTCCCAGAGACGCTTTAAAGTTTAAATGAACAATTTGTCTCTTGCAGGTTATTTATACATATCTGAGATATTGTGTAGCTATAACCATATCAGCCGGAATGTGGCCAAAATCGTCATATCTCTCAGTGCTTGGATGGGTGATCACCGTGCAAGCCAGGTTGTCATAGGCTTCTGTGGGGCCAAGCGGTGATCAGCAGAGGGCAATGCAGTGAATGCATTGTTATACTGAGCTTCTGCTCCCACATCTATACTCCCCGACTTCAACAACATTCACTACTGACCAGTGAGGTCAGTGGTGGTCAAATTAACCTCACAACTCGGCTGGCCCTCAACTAGCAGTGGATTGACAAAAGAGCTGTAAATGTAAGGCATAGTGTACTACTTTACCATAAAAAGTGGGCCTAAATATAGCTTCGAGCAGTTTTATAATTTTTAGAAAGCTAATCCTGCAAGTTGATTTTGAAAAATTGCAGTGCTGCAAAGTAGCACTTAGTGTGCACTATTTTGTGTTTCCGGTGCCATGATTTCGTGTCGTTATGAATTCGGTTCCATGTTCCTGACGGTGTGTGGCACTCCGGTGTTTGGCGGTGCTCGTACACCGTAATACCGCAGCATGTGCGTCGCATTTGTTAGCGTCGAGACAACGACGCCCATGTAGTCATCGACCTGAATTTGAAACCCAATGAGGAACAGGGAGTTGAGCTGAAGTTTGCTGAGCACACGTTTGTGCTGCGCGTCAATGAGATAATTATTTGTTCGGACTTTGAGACGAGCAGTGTCTGGCCATTTACATTGTTAAAACGTCGAATCGTGGCATCTGCATGAGCCGCCAGGTATTCGTGTGAGAGTGTTTGAGTAACATTCCACGTGTGTTCTGTATGTGCAGCCCACTGGATCACATTCGAGTGGCCCCCTTGCATTAAATGACCTCTGCTTTAGCCACATTGAATGCAATTACCTGTCCTCGCATAAAAGCTGTGTGTATATTTCATCCGTTTGCATTTGTACCCTTTGCAAAGTCTGTGCATTTGCTCATTACTGAAATTATTGTGGCCGGTGCTGCTTACTCGGAGGAAAGGCAGTTGTCCAAAACAGTTGTTCTTTCCTCCATTAATAGTTTAGATTTTGATCAGCAGATGATAATTATCAAACTTTGTTTTTTCTACCCCTTAGTGTTGTGTAATTCACTTTCTCTTCTTGTGACGGTGTAATCCTCAGCACTGTGGAAGTTCCTAACGGGGACAAGGTTTTTCAAATGTTCTGTTTGAGTTGTTTCACTCTGCATAGAGTTCAGGATAGCATAATTTACCATTGTGGCTAATCACCTAACACCCTGAGTGGATACACCCTGCTGTTAGATAGTCAGTCTTTACGGAATTTAACAAAAAAATAATGTACAGTAACTTTACAAACTTTGGTGCTGCGTTGGATTAACACTACAAGTAAAATGGAGCCAAAATGCCTTCCTGCGGAGTTGAAACGTGTGCACTACGTTACATTTTTCAGAAATCGGCTCGGCTAGGGATTGTGCCTATATATAGTGTAGGCAGGCGGCATTATATCATTGACTGGGGGGGGGGTGGGTGGGGAGCGTCCACAGTGCTAAGTGCAGGAAAGGGGGGGGCGGTATGAGGTGGTTCCAGCAGAGAGTCTGAGGCGGCTGGGATTGACTGGAAAGAGACTTCAGGACCCCTGTTGTTTAAGAGTAGGAACTGCTGAATACTGCACATCTTCACGTCCCATGGGGTGGGGGGGGACTCCTTTTGGCCAGCTCGGCAAAGATGAGCCGGCGATGAATTAGATGCACATGGGGTGTGCTTGACGTTCACGATGCTCGTCTACATTGCGTTGCCAATGATACGAATCATTACTTTGTTTTGTGTGCGTGCAAAAATGTAAACTGACCGATTTTTGTTATCAGAAGTTACCTCGACGGCTGAAGTAAATTAATGTTATTTTGATGGATTGACTTTAATATCTGCTCAATGAAGACAACTCTCTCAACATACCCCCCCCCCACACCACCGCCCCACAACCCCCCCTCCCCCCCTACAAATATGGACCGGGTTTAAAATGTGTCCAGCTGTTTGCCGTTAAAGCTGTGATGGAAAAACGGTCGACAGTTGTAAATCTGAGCGAGGGTGGCTCGCGTGCAGCGGGGTTAATCTGGCTTTAGTAGCGCTGCCCGGCCGGGTTGTGGGAAACGGACATGTGGGTTCGGCACGAGGCATTGGCGGCGGTGGTGGTGGTGAGGGGCGGCGGCGAAGCTGGTCGAGGTCGCCCTCCCGCTCGCAAGGCCCAACCGGAAGTATTAGGCACGTCCCGCCGTTTCCTGCGGCGCGGATATTCCCTCTTTTGTGTTTGCAGCACAGGGCATATTGACCGTGAAGTTGGGGATGGGGTGTGCCACAGCGAATGGCATTGGGGCGGGGGAATGTTGGCGCAGGCACCAGCCACACTGGCGCATGCACACATCAGAGCCACGAAGTGACCTGTACGTTGTGTCCCGTAACCTGTCGCTGCTTCATTGATATCCGCTTGCTTGAATATAACGTAACGTTTTACTGCCACCCTTCTCGGAATAGATGTTGTACAATATAACTTCAGACTACAGACCTTTAACTTTTTGGATGCAAAGGCCAAATATTTATGATCCAATCGGGTTTTCATTGAGAGAAATTGCTTTATATGTGTGCCGCACTGTAGCAGCAGTGGGATTTCCTGAAATCGGGCCCAATTCATGGGGTTGTTGACAATTGCTTTGGTTTTATGTGGTGCAGCTGTAAATGCTGTATAAAATGACCTCAACTTCGCATGTGTTATGAAATCTGGCGTTGGGCAATATGCATGTGATGATTCAACGATGACAATTTATTTGTTTGTATCTAATATATTGATCAAATCGTGTGTGAGAGAACCGATTATTTACAATGTATGCAAACCATTGTACCTTTTAGGCTAATGAAACAAATGATACAGAGGGCGGTAATTTGAGACCGCAGAAACAAGGCTTAAACTAGTTTACTCTTGAATCTATTCAAAACCCAGAATCGTGATGATTTGTTGAGTGGTGGTGGGGCTGGAGTTTGCCGAGCGGTCCATTGACAAACTGGATGTTTGGCAGGGATTGGCCGAACGTGACGTGCATACGCGTAAGGGACAGGTGCCAGCTGTCAGTGCGCGGCTTCACCTGTATGAGATTGGTAAGCAGCTGTTGAGAAAGGCCTCGTTTGGACAATGGCTGTGCGTGACTCACGATTGCCAAGGGTATTGTGTAGTTACTGTGTCCTCCGTTTCTAACAACGTTAGTGCCACGTGTTGGGGCGCACACGGCTCAACGTTGATTTTACATCCCCGTTACTCCCTGGAAAAAAAGTCGGATAAGAGCACATAATTGATATGCGGAGTAGAACTTTATAAATTTGTAGGCTAAGATTAATTGTCATTTGCTGAATTAATTTGAAATTGAGGTTAAATATGTGGTTATTGCTTCAAAATTAAGAGAAAGATATACAATTCAAATTGGTTTTATAGAGCCCTGTAATGTGGTCAGGCGGGGATGGAGGTACAGTAATTTGCACGCAGTGCTATGAATCCAGCAACCTGAGTTAGATTCACATCCATGTCTAACATGAGTGGTGAGATTCACATCCATGCCTAACATGAGTGACGAGTTAAATCTGGACTTAAGGTACTCTGATTTCACAAGCTGACCCTGACCAACCTGGTCAAGTGAAGTCAACCAACCATTACCGACACTGCGTGGTGGGCGAGACCTTCATTCAGGAGTGGATTTGACGAAGGGCTGTAAATTATTATAAAAACGTGAACACATCTCGACACAGTCCAAATAAGGCAATACGTTTGTCTGATCGTGTTGAAAGTGGTCACATGTTGACTGGTTTGCCTATAATATCCACGCATGAGCGGTGGTGGATGGGTGTTTTAAAAAAATGCTTTTGTTTGGTGCTCGAAGCAGCCTCTTTTCTAAAACATGTTTATCCACTTGACAGCAGCTGCTGTAGCAGAAAATGGCTTCTCCCCGACTCCTTGGGGCTCACGCTTTTTGGGCCGTTGATCGTGCGCTGCTTGTTCGTGCAGTTTCAGCACAACGCGTAAAGCCTGCTCACACTCCTGGGTGTTTGCTGCACGTCCACTTGCCTTTCCGGTGTGCCAAATACACTTCTTTTGCACCATACGTAGACAACCGTGCTGACAGGAAGTGTAGGGGAAGGACAACAAACTAACCACAGACGCAGTTCTGAAGAAATTAGTTTTCAGTCTAGATTTAAAAGTGCATATCCCCATTGGCTTCCGAATATCGGCAGGAAGAGCGTTCCAGACGGCTGCAGAAGCGCATGTAAAAGTGCGCGTTTCTTGTATCGAATTGATCATTTCCAATTGCTCTGAGGCAATAGCATCATTATTACTACTGTAGATTTACATACATCCACCGCAAAAGCAATATATCTGTGCAGTAATACAATTGATTCACGTCTTCTCCTTTTACGTAATTTCACAAATACGTCGTCGCTTTATTTATACCTCGACCTGATTTCCATCACCCCAAGCCGCCACACTTCCGTCGCTGACAGCATCCGTCCATTCTCGTATCTGTCGCCTCAGCCTTCAACTCCGCCTACCCTGTACATGAACTACTTTGCGTCGCGCATAAATAAATGTGTTGTACTGTAGAGTACAAGAAAATATTTACGTAGGGTATTTTGCTGAATATAGTGTACTGTCACTTATTTTATCCTCTGGAATTTGTGTTAACGTTTACTGCCGTACACTATTGTTGTGTACAGTATTTTTAGTAACTTTACGGAACGTTGTGGGTATGTTTAGGATGAAAATGCGCGCATTAACACAGAGCTGCACCATAACCTCTGTTGTCTTTGTTTATCTCTCGTGGAGAAATTGCTTTGATTTACGTCGTTTCGATTTTGGTCCCACCTTTGACGACATTAACCGGGGTATAATTCTACTTAACTCAATTCGTGATACTGAATTGTCACAGTTCAGCCAGATGTGGAGGGAAAGGAGTCCATTGCACACCTAGCAATGAGGCGCTATCGCTCCTAGGCTAATGTGCATTGCAGAGTTATTCGTGGCAGTAATATATTTAGCTTTATTTTGTGTATTCCCATACGCAACGAGGAGTTAAATAAAGTGTTCCTTTTTTATATGTTTGGAATACCCACATTGTAAGGCGCGGAGGAGAGGTTGGTGGCAGGAACCTGTCGGATCTGTTTTGCATGCACCGATCCGCAGGGGTTCACAACTCCAGTCCTCACGGGCTGAAAATCCTGCATGTGTTATCAAATGACTTCAAATATTTTAACTGCTTAAGAGTTGAAAACAATGAAAAGAGATCAAATTCTTTACTCTTTGGTTCTTTCGGTAAAGTCACGTAGATGGAAAATTAATAGATCACGACACAGTTCTCCTGCTGTGTTTGTCTGATGACGATTGCTTGTATTGCGATCGAAACGTCGTGATCTATTAATTTTCTACCTACGTGACTTTACCAAAAGAACCAAAGAGTATGGATTCCTGCAGTCACGAAAGCTTAAAATCAAGATCTAATTCTTTAAAATACTATTTTAAATTGGCTTCGATTAAATAGAGAGCTCTTATTTCGGCAAAACCAAAAGATCAAGAAGAGACATGTTTTTTCGAATTCGATACGAAACTCAATATTTCAAGAGCAGAAATAGATGTATGTGAATACTACATGCATACATTACGTCACGAAGCAGTCGGCAAAGAGCTGCATGCGTACATCCGGAGCCGCAGGTTGCCGATCCCTGTGCTAGACCAATCACTTTAGAATGTGGGAGGTGGAGCTGTTAGAACCTGCGCAGTCGATGGCTGGATTAACTTAACGGTGGGCAGGAGGAGCCTGCTGGCGACTCCAATCCAATACCCTTCGTTTAAGCATGCGAAAGCCCGTTGAGGTACACAGTATTCTTAGGAGGGAGACCCGGTGAACCATCATGAGTGGTGGTGTCAGAACGGTGCATAAAATCCGCCGGTAGAAAAGAAGCCAATCGTTTGGGGGGGATGATGTGTTGGCGGCGGTTCGCAAGCAACAAATAAGAAGAAAACTCAACACGTTTGTCAGTAAGACTTTGTCCTTGAAAGGAAAAATACCTCGGATACATTAGTGGAAGGCGCCTTACAAATAGATGACGTTTTGTGCAAGGCCCTTCATAGCATGTAAAAAATAGACGAGAAATGGATCAAAACCTGGAGAAATTTTATCTTATGCTCACAATAAAAGCATTCAGAGTTTTGTGTGAGAATCTATTTTTTTTGCTTGCCATATTTTTACGGTGCCTGTGAACACAATCACTTAGAATGTGCCCAATTTGCCTCAGCAGGGTTGAATCTGGATAGAGCTCGAATGCGCAATCACAAATCATAGAACAAGTGTCTTGGCTGAAGCGGAGCTACGTTTCGGCAGGCAGCAGTGCAGCAACATCAATTGTACTGTAGCATGTTCTAAAGTCTACTCTCTTTCACCAGCCCACACTGATCAGTGTGGTGAAGTATGGTCAAATAACCAAGCCCCGTTTAGAATGAAGAGGCCCTGATCCAACAGTGGTTTGACAAAAGAGCTGTGCATGTACACTTGTACGCACACGTTTTGTACATGATTAGTGCAAGTGACCTCTGCAGCCACTAGAGGTGTTTCAATACAAATGTAAAGAAAAAAATAATGCTTTCTTGAACCAAATAATTCTTAAATCATTAGTCCTTAGAACTAGGCCTATAACAGTTGCCACCTTCATGGTCTAATGAATTGTTACTTTCAAGAATCTATTTTTTTCTCCCCACATTTATGGGATTGCTCAGAATGATGCTGCACATCATTTTCAGATTCATCCGATTTGCTCGGTGGGTGGAGGTTTAGTGACAGACAGTAAAGCTGTGACATGCATCTCCCAATAGCTTAACGGTGGCTTATACAGAGATCTGGTTGTACTCCACTCAGGCTGTCTAATATTGCTTTTGACCACATTTGTGGTGAAATTTAAAAGTGAATTGTACGTGGGAAGACGATAACAACACATTCCCTGGAATTAAACTCGAGCCGCGGGGTTGGTTTGCTCTAATCTAGCTTCCTCTTATCGCTATGTGCCAGCTGTAAAGCTGCCCTTGCAGCTCCTCCGAGTACATTCCTCTTGCTGCTCAACTTGGCTCCATTTACAGCCAAACACAAAACTTGTTTGGGCCTATGTTGCGTTTCGCATCCTAAAGAAGAAAAGTTGCGCGCGTGACCTTTTTATCTGGTTCTCTGGAACACATTATGTGGCTGCAATGCACAGAATGTTTACAGTAGCTTGTAAGCACATTGCAAGCTTTTCTCCATGCGTTTCTTTTACTGACACGTCATGCATGTGCTCTTCTGCCACGTCTTAAAAAATATTTTGCATTCATAAATGAGCATATTTGAAGGTGAAGGTATTTGTTTACACAAACATGAATTCCCAAAAATTCACAATATGCCATTGTTAATTGAAAGGACCCGCTTTAATTATGTTTACCTTAATTTAAACTGTAACAAAAGCCTAGCTTTCTCAGTCCACAACTGAGTGTTTGTGTTCACTTCACACGAACATTGATTGGTCAGTACCGAGCATCAGCACCAATCGGATCATGGGAAGGCACGTAGCAGTTTCCTAACACTGGACAGTTTTACATGGCCCCTAAAACAGCCTGCACACTGAAGGCTTCCTAGTTCAGGTTTGGCCCAAACTCGATCTTGCAGGGCAGAGCTGCTCAGCGTCTTGAGGTGAGACGAATGTGATTCGGACTATGGCAGTTCACGGAGAGTAAGTGCTCCAATCTTTTGAGGTTATGATACATTCCCATTCAGAGTCAAAATCAATGCTCTAGTGAGCATTGGACACTGCTCCTCTCCATTGCCTCCCCGGGGTGCATGGTGGGAATTACGTATTCCTATGGCAGAGGCGATTGTTGTCAGTAATGCTCCACTATGGCTGTCGTATCTTTTGCCTTTTTTTTGCTGAGAGACGAATCGTCTCGCTTGTTAATCCATGTTGCGAGATGGGCTGGGCGCATGACACTAGCCGTGACGTGGAGTTGTTCCAGGAACGTTGCACTGTGCCGAGTAAATCTCGCAGGCCGAGCGCCGGACATAACTGGCCCTGGCATGACTCCCCTGAGATAACAAAACTGGATTCCCTTTGACTGTGCTAAATATAAAACTCGTAGGCGCAAGTTGTCCTTTTTAATTATCAAGAGTTTTCTCACCCAGCACCTTCAGAATGTTTCAGCTTTCTTTTCAAATGTTTCTTTGGTATGTAACTTTTTGCTGTGACAGTGGAATTCTTGAGCTTTTAATAATTTGTGGCATAATTCGTTTTGAAAATTCAAAACATTTGCTTTCCCTAAAGCACATGTATGTTTTATTAAACCTCTGATTAGAAACTTAGCGCTTATTTGTGCAATAAATAGTTTTTTGCAAGGGACACTTGAAAAAGTAGAATGTGCAACAACACCAAAAATTCAACAGTAAGCTACATATTTGTTTGCCTGCCTACTTGCTAGTCTGACATGCCTGCCTACCAGCGTGCCTGGCTGATTGCCTTCTTTCTATTCTGCCTGCCTTTCTGCTTACCACCTACATGTCTCCCTGTCTAGCAGAGATGATGGTTAGTCTGCCGGCTGGCTGTGTGGAGTAGTAGCTGTTTGAGTGGCCGGCACAATGCTCGACTGCAATTATAAACTTTTTTTTTTATCAATAATGCCCACTGAGCTCTAGCTCTTTTACAGAAATTACCTGGCCACAAATTATAGCTCAACGAAGTGGCTTATCACGGGGAAATTTATAGCAGCCAAATACTCAAAACGCATGTTGATTTTAAATGTGGAGGGAAAAATCAGAGGACTGGAGAAAAATCTACACGACCACGAGGAGAGACGCATACAAACTTCACATATACAGCAGGCGTCGAGGTCTGGATCGAACCCACGATGTCCTGTATACGAGGCGAGGTAGTTAACATCTCGCCACCATGGCGTCCTTGCTTGACCCCTTATCACCCATTTCTTCGAAGAGTACGGTTAAGCATGCCGAAGCGCTTCGCAGGCCTTGCGAGTGAGCAATAATATAAACACAGAACTATACTCAGTTTGGTGTAATGTGCGGCATTTCAACCTCTATTTACAACAGCGGTGGCCAACTGGCGTCTCTTGAGCCGTACGCGGCTCTTTAATCCACCACATGCAGCTCTATTGATGGAGCATAACGTAGAACATACTATCACAGTAGCAAAGAATAATGAATATCTCCCATGCTGTGCCAAGAACTGTCAATACATACACACTTATATTTCCACTTGGCTCTTTGGAGAACTCGTGGGTACTTGTTGGTTCTTGGTCTGTTGCAGGTTGGCCACCCCTGATGTTTAGTATACATACAGTTTTCCCTCGTTGTTTAAGAACTTGCTATCGGCGATTTTTGCTATCCGCCAATTGTATCAGGAACTCTACGAAATTTGCTGTTCACAAGCACCTCCAGAACGTATCCCTCGCGAATAACGATGGAATACTGTACAAACCAATCGTTACACCACTTCTGTGCCTCGTTTTCTATAATATAATGTTTTGTCTTCCTCTTTCTGATAAATATAAACATCACTGTACTATATAAGTTCCAGTTGTGTACAAAATGTATACACTGGTACTGTAGCAATCCTTAAATTTGTATAATTGCACTGCTTTAAATTTACTCTTTGGATATTGTCACATAATTCATTATGTAATTGTTCTGGCGGGGTTGTATGTGTACAAGTGGAGTGCGTTCTCCCGAGACTATTAATACGAATTGGCTGCAGACTTGCACACATTTAGAGACTTAACATGCGGCACGAGGTGCGTTGTAACACACCTGATCGTTCTGCAGTGTAAGGAGGCATTAATGGGGCTAAGGGACGCATGTGGAGCTCACTTCTCCCAAGTGCAGATTTTTATGAGCTGCTCAGTGCTTTGCTTTCTTGAGCATGCGAGTAATGAAGCCGGAAGTCAATAGAATACCCACCAAGGTCACATGATGTGCGACTTGTTAGCACGAGTATTTTCTTATGTTTAACACGTGAAAATGTTCATGCCCAAAGTCAAGTAGTTACATATTTAAGCTGCAGCACAGCCCAGTGGTTAGAGTGCTCCGTTGTGGAGGCGGTTTTGCAGTCAACTGTTCGATTTCCTCTGCCGCATTTAAGTTTGTGCGGGATCACAGCGAAGAATGGTTTCTCCTCGACAGATGATGTTAACGACTGTGACGTAATTATTTAGCAGACAAGTCGCTTTTGCCCATGTGTGATAGCCGTAATAACTTGCTTGAAAATCAATTGAAGCCAAAAAACTTTCCTATCTGTTCTTAACTGCACTGCTATGGAGAAGTAATAATCTTGGCGAGAGCTCATCTGTTTTCATAAAATAGCTTGCGTCATGTTGAAATGCAGGTAATCCAAGTAGAACATGGTTACTGCATGGGTTGGTATGCAGTGCGTTTCAAGGATTGGCAAGTGTCTTGTGCAAATGCATCTTGTTGGATGGTGTCGGCCCCACTGGGACGATGTGAGAAGGGCCGAGCCGATGGTGTGGAATGGCTCATAAAGCTTCCAGACAAGATCTGAGACGTGCCAGAATTGCCCAAGACCATTCCTGGATCTATGAGCCTGCTTGCCAGTGATCGTGTGAACTTAGCATGAAGAGGATCAGAAGGCATCTTCATGCCAATTGATTTATTTTGGCCAGCCAGAGTTTAGAGCGGTGGAGTCTGGCCTGCAGCTTCTTGATCTCTCAATTTGCCTAGTGGTCAGGAGCTAGTTTAAGTTTCTGTAACAGTATGTAGCACTGTGCAGAATCATATTTTTTCAAGCCTTCACTTGGCTGCTGATGTAAATTATGTAAGCTGTGTTATAAAATGCGTTCAACTTTTACTTTGTGGATTATAGTCAACTTGCAATAAAAACATGGCATTCCGACCACAATAATGACCCTCAATAACGTTAAATAAAACTATATTTAGCCTGTGAATACGCGAGTGTTAAATGGCATCTTTCACGGTCTGGACCATTAGCGTAAGAGCATGCACCTGTCGTGCAAGCTACGCGCATCCCGTTTCCCCGTTGCCACCGCTGCCGTGCCCTGCAACGTCACGAGCCTCCATGATTTTGGCGTTAGGAGTTTCATCATCTGGCCCTGGATCAACCTTGAAAATGGCAGGCGCTAAAACGGCACACGTTGCGCGCGGCGAAGGTGGAGGGCTGGGTGCCTCGCCGCGGGCTGGCAACACCGGCGCGAGGCAGCAGTTTGTGGCGACGTGCCCACTCCCACCCCTCACACGCCCTCTTACAGAAGCGGTTTCCTCCTCGCATTGGCCAAGAGCTAACCCAGAGTGCTCTGTGCCCGCGTTTTGTGTCCTTCACGTGGGAAGCTGTCGTGCAGCGGTTGGCGTGCTGCACTTCGCGCCCGGTGACCTGAGTTCGATTCCTGCTCACGGCCAACATCAGTGACGATTATCTGAACTGGTTCTGGCCTGCCCCTAGATCGACTCAGCCTCAAATGAGCATCTGGTGCGGTGTGTGAACATTGCCGCTGGGGAGCCAAAGGCTGCCAGGTGTGGTTCTGGCCACGCAACCCTCTCGTGTGTCATGCTGGCCTAAATAGGTGCTCCCTAACAGCACTTGCTCCAACTGTCTGTGAAGGCAATATGGGGGATATTGGTCTTGTCCTTCACACGCACTGGCTTGAGTGGGATTGCTGAAGTTCGTATGGGTGTTCCATGTTATTCAGCTCAATAAACCTCCACCCATCTTGGAAATAGGTCACCACGGTCAATGCCAGTGATGCAATCACACTTTACCGATAGCTTCCTTTGGCTAGGTTCCTGCAGCTATTGTAAATTTGACTCTTGACCTCCAAGGTCTACTATCACAGTCTCCCACCATCTGGGTTTAGGTCTGTTGCACTTTCGATATGCGAGGGACCCCAGTTATAATCACATCATCACCATGTATGTGTAGAAGAGGACTCTTGACACCAGGGAGGATTGCAGAACCAGACAGAGACCAGGGTTGATTACTCTGGGCTGCTTGCCGTTTATTCTCCACTCTATCCATGCTCCCTCACCCCACACTTAGCCCCGTGGCTGGTGCTCGCTACACCCCATCCCTTACCCCTTTCCCGACTCTCTCTCTCTCTCGAGGCTACCCCTTTGTCTCCACACACAGCCCCCCTCTCTCGGCCGGCCCGGGACCTCTTCACTCCGGTTCTTCCTCTCTTTTTCTCCTCCCCTCTCTCTCGAGGTCCCCGTTTTATCCCCTCTGCCTGGGCTGCTCCCTTCTGCCAGGCTCCCCCTTTAGTGGACGTCTCTCTCGACCTCCCCTCATGCCTCGACCTTCTGCCACTCCCCTCTTGGCTTGCCCCCCTTCCTGCGCTCGCCGTACTCCTCTGCATATGTTGTTACCTTCTGCTTGGTCTCAGACCCCTAGGTGCCTGGTTTGGTAACCTCTGTTGTGCACAAATCTATTCTAATCTAATTTATTGTTAATTTTACCAGGTAAGATCCACTCAGAAGCGACCTGGCCGCGAATGATCGCTCGACGAAGTGGCTTACCGTGTGGAAATGTGTAGCAGCCAAATACTCTAAACGCACGATTCTAAATGTGGAGGGAGAAACCGGAGGACCCGGAGAAAAATCCACGTGACCACTGGGGGAACATGCAAACTCCAAATATGCAGGCGTCAGGGTTGGGATCGAACCCACGACCTCCTGTATGTATACCAGGCGAGGTAGTTAACATCTCGCCACGGTGGTGCTGCCCCACTTTGTCGCAACTATTTATCTTCTTGTTTATATCGTCAATGCTTTCTTGCCACATTATATTCATTAGTAACAGGTGCTGTAGCTTGCCCATTGTTTAGCCCCTGTATAAACGAGTCGTTACTTTAATCGTGTTATAAATGCTGACGCCTGCTAATTAGATGCTAATTAGGCCTGTCCGTGTTCATTCATTTTGTACATAATAAAATGTAACTAAGTCAGTGATGGCATGTTGCAATCGTTTTATTTTTGAGATTAATATTTATTGTAGCATCTGGAAACATTCTGTCTAAATTAAGTTTGAACAAGTGCTTCATACAATTCTAAAGTGTCCTGACATGAAATGCTATTTAGAAAGAGACAGCTGGTATGTTTTACTTGTGTTCTTTGCCACTGGGTGTACTATCTAAACACAATGTGGGGAGTTATATGCTTCGCAATTATTACATTTCACATGGCAATGATGCTGCTTGAGTAACAGTGTTTATTGTTTGCGCAGTATTTCAAACTGGCTGCGCATTTATAAGAAACGTGATGGGTGCTCTAGGACCTCAACATTATCATAAACTTCACATAAACCAAAGTCATTGTAAAATCTAGATTTGAAGCTTTCGTGACTGCAGGAATCCATTCTCTCTGGTTCTTTCTGTAAATATTCTTAGTTTTTTTCGATAAAGTCACGTAGGTAAAAAAATTCAATAAAAATAAATTAAATCACGACGTTTCGGAGGCAACACAAGCTTTCGTCTTCAGGTGGAACCGTCACAGCAAAATTACTGTATCAAGTGATACAGTAATTGTATCAAGTGAAGTAAAATTACTGTATCAAGTGATACAATAATTGTATCAAGTGAAGTGAAGTAATTTTGCTGTGACGGTTCCACCTGAAGACGGAAGCTTGTGTTGCCTCCGAAACGTCGTGATTTAATTTATTTTTATTGAATTTTTTACCTACGTGACTTTATCGAAAAAACCAAAGAGTATGGACCGTTGCAGTCACGAAAACTTCAAATCTTTCTGTAAAGTCACGTAGGTGTTGCAATCGAAACGTCGTGATTTGTATTTTATTTTATACCTACGTGACTTTACCGAAAGAACCAGAGAGTATGGTGATGATTGCTTGTGTTGCAATCGAAACGTCGTGATTTATTTTCATTGTAAAATCCCAACACCAGCACCTGACTCTTTGTTCCCAGTATATAATCTTACTCAAAAGTGGCATATTTAAATCTAACGAAATTATTTCCTCATCCTGTGAATCATCTATAGTTAAGCAGCAACAACAACATGGTAATTCTTAGGGAGTCAAAAATAATTACCCTGTTCATTCATTATTGAGTCCCTGTGCTAATTGTAGAATTACCAAACACATCTGGAGCGGTGGGGGGTTAGCGGAGGTGTTAAGAGGGTTGGTGGTGGTTTGTCTAATACGCGTAGAGCCAACCGCAACGAGGAGCAATCCCTCTTAACTCCCGCGTTCGAACTTGTGCCATGCCGACACTGAACCCCACACACGGCTGGATCACAATGGCTGGTTCAGGGTCCGCCATGGCCGGCTCCGTTGCCAGGTTTTTCCTGACCCCACCCCCCAGGGGTGTGTGCCCAGGATTAGGGCAGCGTGCGTCACACTGCCGGCGGGTTGGTTTGGCGACGGAGCGCGCGCTGCTCCTGCACACGTAGCCACTTGGAATTGAATTCACACAGCGCATCCATTTGTAGCCTTGCCGCGAAAGAGTGCGTGCACAAAATGCACCTGTCTTGAAAAGGAGCAGCATCTGTCGCCTCGCATCCTTTCTGACTGGATTTCCAGTTGCCTTTGCGTCAACAAAATCTCTCCCATCTTCAGAGTCCATGATGCCCTCACCCCTGCTCATCTCTGCCATTTCATTCCTCCACCGATAAACAACTTAATCCACTTCTCAAAAACATGCCAATCTCGTTCACTGTCCTCCCATGAGTCTCCCTGCAGTGGGAAGTCAATTTTCCTCTGCTTTTACTTACCACCCAGAATATTTTTTCTACTGTTGACAAAGGACTGCTTTTAAGCATGTTATTAAATGTGTTGATTATTCGTTAAATCAACTCATTTCATTGTCAGATTTCATGTGAAATGGCTTTTCTGTTATAGTTCAATTACAGAATGTATAAACTAATCACGAATGCACATCTACCACGAGCTTTTGGCATTTTAGTTTTTGTCGTAAAGCAAATTTTAATCCTGAAATACAATTTATATCCCCTCAACAATTATTTGAAAACTGTGCTGGAGTTGTATCTGATTGCATTCGATGTAGTGCATTTCCTGCCTCATGCATGTTTCCACCGGGTTATGTGATCACGCTTACCCAGCCTCGTCCGTCAATTAAATTTGCTCTCGACACACTTTTCCCGGCAGTGGCTGATTTACAGCATGGTTTATTCCTTGGCTGTGGCTTACAAATCAACGTGTATTTTTCTCTTGTCTAAGATTGTCTTTGTTTTTCTCTTTTCTTTGTCACTCCACAGCCAAGCCGTTCACAACCCGCGTCAAAGAGATGAGGTTGCATCGGGAAGACTTTGAGATGCTCAAAGTCATCGGCAGAGGTGCCTTTGGGGAGGTGAGTCGTTCGTGGAAGTTTAATCAAGTTGCCCAGTATTGACAGCTGCCAGGCCGCTCCGAGTCTCTTCTATGGGTATATTGGGCAGCATTAAATTGGTGTAAATTAATACCAACTAATTATATTATTAAATCTGCAGCTTTATTATAAATATCAGAATTGTGACTTGGCTTCAAGTTTTTAGGTGCTGCAAAATGGCGAATTCCAAACCTCACAGGAAAAAACAAGAGAAAAACATCATTCCAAAACGTTTCCAACTTATTGAAATTAAGAGGCGATCTTTTGGTTAGTAATCTCCTTGTCAAATGTTTCTTCTTTGGGTGCAACGGTATTATGAATTTTTAAAAATGAATGATGATATAATGGTGATACCACTGTAGCAATGAAGCAAGGCCGGTGAGGAAGGTCACTTCTGCAGCTCATGTGTTTGCAATTTTGCCAAAGTACTTGGCAATTATGAGTTCACTCGCCTTAAAATGCAATTGCGCAGAGCCAGACAAAGGGTGGCTTATGAAAATATTTGAAATAGCGGCATGGCACTTAAAATAAAATTAATGGACAATTTTCTTCCACAACAGATCTACATTTACACCTGGTAGACATGTCAATTATTTATTTTAAATGGGGGTGCAAAGCAGAAGGAAAGCATGGCAGGGAAAAAAGTAACAAGTAGACCAGCTGTGCCAGGTGTCGCTATCTGCCATCGGGCTCTTTCCCTGGTAATAGTGGCCCTGCTGCGCTCGTTCTCATTGGCAGTAAGAGGACCGTCAAGGACCGTATTTATTACTGTAAATTCAGACCACACGATTGAAGTCTGTTTTGAGAAGTCAGCATTCCACCCCACGGGTAGATTGTCTGATAAGCTGCACGTATGTGTGTTGTGGTGGAACCGGCTCATTTGCACAATTGTGTTGCCAGACGTCCGAGATTGTTAAGCTGTCAATAATGTCCAACTTGCATCAATTGAAATATCTCACACCGCAAGGAATGCCTTTTGTAGTTTTACCTATATATTTTACTTCCTTTCTCTCTTGTGTGAACCATAAAAGGATTTGTGAGCGAAACCGATTTTGACAAATTACCGCTTTAGAAATAAAAAGTAAAAATTTCTGTTTGCACAAAAGGACCATTGTTGAACGGTCCATAAAATGAATGCACAAGTAACACTTGCAAGTACCTGCCAGTAATAACAGTCGAGGTGGCAGTGGGGCTCAGCCCCCAGCTCTCGGAACACTCACAGAAATCTGTCCCAGAATCGACGGCTGTGCCGCATTTGATCGTAATCGGCTCTGAGAATACAAAATGGGTGACGTGTCGGGACCAGCGGTGAACAGGAATGTGCACGCCATTCCAGGAGAGGGTGCTGTCCTAACTTCAGGGATATGGGTACAGTAGCCCTGGGCAATTGAAGATTTTACACTGGACAGAGATTGGCGCGTTTTAAAGGGAGGCATGACTCCAGATTGAGGTATTTGTGGTCTATACCGAAGCAGTGAGAGATTGCAGTGGTTCTTCCGAGATGATCCCATTGCACGAACCAGGATCGCCCGCCAATGTTTTGACATTGCCATTGGTGATCTTTCCCTGCTTCTCAAGTTTCCATCACTGGACGGCACTTTTCTGTGATAAATGAGCAAATAAAGGGGCTGGTAATGGTTGCCCCGCATACACTTTGTGGCAAGTGTGTGTACACGTCACCTGTTCCTGGACCAGAAAAGAACGGCTCGTGTCCGGGTGTATGTAGGATTGTACATCGCAGGACAACGAGAGATAGCACCAGCTTGTGGTGGCTTCATCCAGAAGTGGATAGGTCATAACCGGGGTGACGACGATGACCAGGTTGCACTTTGCCTTTTGCAGAGGTTGAAGACTTGGGTTTCTGTGTAGGCAGGCGTGTGTCGTGTGAGAATATGCATTGGTGGTGAGTAGCTTCCCACTTGATCGCTGCTGCTACGCTTGATCGCTACTGCCCTGCTGTGTTTCTGCTGCCCTGCAGGTGGCCGTAGTCAAGCTGAAGAGCTCAGAGAAGGTGTTCGCAATGAAGATCTTAAACAAGTGGGAGATGCTGAAGCGAGCGGAGGTTCGTGTGCCTTGAGGTTATGCGTATTTGCAAACACCCTCAAAACAATTTTCATGTTATGTGCCTGCCCTGCACTCTCTTACAAGAATTTACGGACCTGATCTAATGGGGTGAAATTCCATGTGATCCTGAGTCGTCTCAGAATTTTCAGTGAATTGAGGCGAGGTAAAATTATTTTGTTTAAATTTTCTTTCATTAAGTATTATACTTTCCTTTTCAAAACAATAAAATAACTCTGCAGCCCACTCCAGTTTAGTTCATTGTTTTTTCCTTTGGCTTTGTTTAAGCCACTCCAGTGGTTATTTTTTTCACAGAATAAGTTGAGCCTTGTAATGTAAATTGCCAACATCCGTGCATTACGTTAAGGCAAGCAGCAAAGGATTTCATGACTTTCGTTTGGGGTGCTGTGTGATAGGCTCTGCTATTAGTTCCCAAAACTGTTTTGTAATAATATCATAATGCGTGTAGTCAAGGGTACACTTTAACAAGTCAGGTGTGCGTAGTAAAACAGAAATTAATATCGGACCTTCAACCACACACTCGTCTGCTGTGGATGCTCGGTGTATTTTTAAAACATGATCGTGCGCGTAATCATTTTGACTGATTATAAACGCAGGGGGCAGGCAGTACAACTGGTCCCTGTGCGCATACATCATGGGTTCTGTTAGCTCTTCTGATAAAACTGCAGCATGGAGAGATGCCAGGTCCACAGTGGAAATGAGAATTGCAGCACTAAGCCGCAAGAGTATACATTTTAAATGAAAATAAACACAATAAGAAAATGTATATACAGTACCGTATGTTTTTTTTGTACTCCCACTAAAAAATTATTCTTGCCCCATGTTACTGAGTGTATTTGTGCAATCAGTTGAATGTTTTAATTAATATTGTTTTAAAGGAAAAACTTTCAGCCTCTCAAATTAAAATACATTCTATAAAAGAATGTCAATCGGAAAAAAAAAATTGGTAATTTTGTTGCTTTTATGACAATCTTCAGACATTGGAAAAATATACGCCTGTTGACATAGAGTAAATGGCAGTAACTGACCGTGTGCCCATTGGCGTGCGTGCCACTGCACCCGTGTTTTTCCAGGGCTGGCGTTCTATTGGTTGATTTAGTTCAGTACATAGCCCTCTGTGCAACAGCCCTCCATGGCACATTGCTCTTGGCAATGGCATTGCTGAGTCGAACACGGCACGCACGCGGGCAGGCTGGCTTGCCGAGCGAGGGGCTTATCGCTCACTCAGAAGTGCTGCCTCTGACGATAGAGCAAAAGCGTTGCGTTTGGATGTGCCGATGGGCGCACCACTCCCTTTTCTGGCAGTGTTTGGATGTAATGAGGGCACGGGTATCTCATGCAGCATGCACTAACTACAGAGCACCAAAAAAAATGGGCCCAGAGATCACTAAAAACATATGGTCCATTCTACAGTAACAAAACAGCTATGTACTATGTATAACTTCATCTAATCTTTTTCTTAAATGACCTCATTACCTCCTGGGATTCTGTGTACACGGTCAACGATTGTTGGAGTATTTTTTTGCAGCTCAAATAAAACTCCATTCTCTAACCTTTCTGTCACCCGATTTACGGCGCAGTAAATAAGTCTGGTTCGGCAAAAGCCTGCGCCTGACCTCCTGCACCCAGGACACTGCATGGGCCCAGAGACTCCTTCTGCCATCTCGCTTTACGGTTGCTCCCCACTCGGGGCCTCCCCACCAATGCACAGCTGCCCCCACGCACCGCCGCTCCCACACAGAGACGTTTCCCAAATCGGCCCCTTAAAACACTGCCGGCGTGTGTGCTTGGCATTGTGCGCAAGCGTTGCCTAAAGAAAGTGTGAGATGGTGAGAGACGAAGATCACACTGATCACGCGAAAACCTAATTACACCGTGGATGGTTTATGCTCTACTCTTTTGGTGGGTGGGTGTTTCCCCCCCCCTCCCCTCGATGGTCAGATTGCATCGCAATGAACAATGAGGTGTTCCATGTGTCCAGCAAACAAGGGAGAATTGTGTCTGAGCAGATGAGATGAGCTTGATCAGAGCGGAGGCCACTTCTAGGACATTGAGAAAATAGCATTTAAGCGGCTGGGTTTGGGATAGTGCAGATGACAACAATATTGTTTGTTATACTGCTCGATTTAATCTGTGTAACGCATGGAGTATTTGTTTTCTAACAGGCAGTGGTAGAGTCGCAAATGCTGTGAATACGTGCTGCTGCTCGGTGTGGCTAGAAATAAGTATTTTCTCATTTGTCCGTGCTTGAAAGAATGCCCATAACGTTCATGTTACCAGTCGTTAACAGTAATTTTACATCTTGATTTTAACAGCGGGAAGTTGCCAATTCAGCTAAAAGAATTTGTTTCATGTGCTTATTTGCGCCCGATTTTTGGTGCACGGTCATGGCTAATTGCATCTTCGAGCCATGCTTCATTTCACTCCAAATCTTCAAGTGAAATACGCAAGTCAGCCGGTGTAAGAAATCGTTCATTTTAAATGGCGATCAACCCATTTGCCTACCCTTGTCACGGAGCTCTGGCTTCGGACCTGGTTCCCTGTGCATGCCGGTGGGGAGTGGCAACACGTGAGGCTACAGCACGCATAGGTGTGCGCTTGATCGACCCACATGCTCGTGTGGTGCCACCCGCGTACAGCCTCAACGGTGCATGTCCGGAAAGGCGCAATACCATGGACACTGTCTTTCAGCGACCGCCCGGAGGAGCGTGGGTGTTGCCTTCTCGCCTCAGTTGCGGTCGCCTAAACACGGGCTCCGTAAACTCTGCGCCGGCCGCTTGAATTATGCGCTTACAGTAATGGCCACAAAAAATGCCACAGCTCCGCACAAATACAGCGTAGTATCTGTAAAGTTGCCCTGTTCAAACGAGCATCGGGCCGTGCTCGTCTTGCTAGCTTTGCGGTCCTGCGCCAGTTGTGAGAATCTCACAAGTCTTGTACCGAGGAGCCAATTTCTTCTCTTGATGCGTTACCACGGCCACTGGAAAGAAAGCTGTTTTGGCTTGTGAACTGGGCTTGGCCGAAATTCCCACTGCAGCTTTATGAGGGTGACCAAACTCGGATGGCAGGCCCGCTGGCTTCCTTTTGTACGGGAGCGCCCGACGTTTTCACCTGGATCACCCTCTGAAACAGTTATATGATGTCACGGAATCACCGTTCGGCAAGTGGACGTCTCTTCACTTATGTCAACTGCAGGGCCGTGTTTTTCTTGAAACACAAAAAACTGTGACAAGGAACTACAAAATATATTTTTACTAGGTTGCGGTAGCCTAACCTAATACAAGTCTCCAAGTAGGTAATTATTTTTTAAACACCCGTTTTTATTATCATTTGCTTGCGGCTTCGGAGGATAGGAAGGGCTTGGGACAGAGCAGCAGGCGATTTGCTCACAAAGTCATGGAGCTCATGCAACATTGGAGCAAGATCCCAGCCCGCGTGGAACTACCTTGGACGGTTCCTGGGCCATCGAACCCACATACCGCTAGTCACGAAAAGGACCCATAAGTTTCATACTGTCAGTTTAGTTTCAAGCATTATAGAGCCACGATTGACTGTCTTCGAAGTCGTACTCTTTTATTGACCCTGGAAGGATTATTAGGGGCTTGAACTTTTGGGTGTAATTAATGGTAGGAAGATGTATTAATTGTTGCATTTCCTATGTACTTTACAGCTATCTCAGCAATCTGTGGAAATGAGTCTTAGGAGCAGTGTAAATAAGTGCAAAAATTACCTGGCATTGGGCCTGGATTCGTGTTTCAAATTTCAGCTCATTAGTTAAATAATCCAAAATGTATGCTTGCAGTGTCCTAATTATTTTGTTGTACGACAGTGGGATAAGATCGCTTGATCCTAATAGCTTCCTTCATGCAACTGCGGTGCCGCACTATTTGAGCAGAAGAAATGCACTCAACAAACCGCAGGCTGTCACGCTGTGGCATTTCCTGCTGCAAATAGTTTGCGTTGTCCATCAGACACCCGATGTTTCGCTAACAAGCTTTGCGTTTTCATCAACGTGCCAGACAGCCCCGGGACTGGTGTAATTTTGCGACGGTTGTGACCCATCGATGAATGACCTCGGCTGAACCCTTCAGCCTTGGTTTGTGGCTCGGCACCCACACAGGGCCCTGCCTTCCGCTGCTTGTTGGGGGGGGGGGGGCATCCGTCGAGCGTTGTGCAGTTGTGGCTGCTCGTTCCCACACTAGGCTGTGCTCTGCGTGACTAGGAGACGCTGTCACGAGACTTGCGAGCACCGCCTCTAACATATAGGGCTGCCATCGGAACAAGGCAAACTATGCCGAAGTTTTGTTTGTCCCCAAGAGGAAAGGGACATTTTGGTGTTCTGGCCGACTCCCCCTACCCACCCCCCCCCCTTCTTCAAAAAATACTATGACTCAAGTTACCCGACAACAATTAAAATTGACATAAACATACGCTGCGGCTACTACGAACCCTAACAGTGTTACACTTTCATACACTTTGTTAAACGTTATGTTAAAATTAGCCTATTGGGTTCGTATGTCCAGTTTCTAGAAATGCTATTCATAATCTTTTGCAAGGGAGATGTGAACATTAACAGTGCCCATTCATCATTCCTCTTGTAAGTTCCCTGCACGTGCCGAGTGCATTCCAATTAGATGTCAAAATGTTGCCACTATAAAAAGCTTATTACACACAGTACACAGCTGGAAATGTTAAGCCTGGTCTTTGTGTAAAAAACCCTTTTATTTGTGAAATCCCTTTACTTTTTGCTACAGCTTATACCTTTACACGCGTAGTATATGCAACTGCACACCTTACAGGCGATTCAAATGGCTCGGCAACATTCCTCGGCTCAACAAACGCTTAATAATGGAATTGGCCAAACATCCCAATGTTTAGGGCCATCCTGAAAAAAGAGTCCTGAAGACTCGGTGGGCCTTTTCTGGATGATTACGTGGCATTATTTACGTTGGGGATGGACTAACTCACTGGCGTGGCTCACGTCTGCTGCTCTCGCCGTCATTTCGCTGTTGGTGCACATTGTCATTGCCGGGTTTAGCAGTGGTTGGGGAGCGCAGTGCGTGACGCTGTGCACTTGTTGTGTGTGCAGACGGCGTGCTTTCGGGAAGAGCGGGACGTCCTGGTGCGAGGGGACAGCCAGTGGATAACTACCCTGCACTACGCCTTCCAGGATGAGAACTATCTGGTGGGTCAACACCTCCTGTATGCAGTCACCTACTACGTGTGCGTCTATAAAGCCAAGCCGAAGGATTTAGTTTTATGATCGTGATTGTCACCATGCTCTGTGAAATGTTTACATGGTTGCATTTGTGTTCAAATCGGATTGTTTTGTTGTGCTATTAATTTTCAATGCATCGAGTTTGGTGCCTGTAATGCAACGATTCGGAAGCAAGGGTCAGTGGATTACATATATTGGAGACACGACAAAGCCCGCTAGGCAGCGAGGTGGTCCCGAGGTTGCTGTCCAGCAAGTTGTCATGTGAATCCACTTGTCTGGACCTTTGCATCCGATCTCTTCGTTTACATGGGTGTTCTTGGGGTACATTCCTTGCCCAAACATTGTAATGTAGGATGCCTGTGGCTCAGGGCTATCCACAGAGGGGTATAGATAATTGGTTATTGTGCAGTGCGGTTGGTCTTGTTGCTTAAAGCAGCTTGGCATGACTGTGGAGTTGAGGTGAAAGGTTAGGTGACATGCATGGCACAGCTGATATCTGGCAACCAGCACATTTTCATCACAAATGTTACATTTGGTGACCTTATGTAATCCCAAGATTATAAATGACATAGTGTGACTCAGTAGATGGATAAACTGGTACATAAACAGGCACACAAACGGGAAAAAAAATCCAGGTGCTCTTTATTCATGAAATGTTATCTTTTGTCGAAAATGAGCATGCAAGGCACCAGCCTAAAGTCTTGCCTTGCACATGCATGCTCTTGCGTGTGATACATTGCAATGTGTGTAACATTTTCCTCCGTCATGTGCGCGTGCCCGTGTGCACGTGCCTACCTCCGGCAGTACCTGGTTATGGATTACTACGTGGGCGGGGACCTGCTCACGCTGCTCAGCAAGTTTGAGGATCGTTTACCAGAGGAAATGGCAAAATTCTACGTTGCAGAGATGGTGCTCGCCATTCACTCCATTCACGAGCTGAAATACGTACACAGGTGAGCGCACGCACGCACCTACGGGACACGCTCGGACATGCACGGGTTCCGTTGGGAGTGCCTGGGTTCGTGGCGATGGTGTCAGGGACATGGCAACAGCCTCCTTGGGTGGGGGCAGGCTTTCTCTCTGGGCGGGCGAATGCCTGGCGAGGTGTACCACTTGTCGATGGCAAACGATGGTTTGGGTCCTCATGACAACATTTACCTTAACGTTTTTCTTTCAAAGCCAAACCGAAAACCAGAGGGCATGCGTTGATCTTAAAAATCCATGGTCCCAGTGTTCTGTAACGGGAACTAAAAGTGGGCGGGGTGGGAAGGCGGGCAGTGGCCAGGTCGGCACGCACTGCATGTGGCGGGCAGCAGCTGCAGGGCTGCCCCAGCCGAAGATCGATTGATTGATTGTTTTTGAAAGGTGTGTGTGTCGAATGTAAATATTAGCTGTATTTAAAAGGGGTTCAACGCCTCAGATGCATTGTCGCTGTGTGGTAAACAAAGTGGTTAACTTGGCATGGGCCCTGCCTCTTCCATCACCCACCTAAGCTGACTCAGTTGGGCGTAATCAAAAATATTTCCTATAATTGAAGCCTATTGCTTCCTTGCCCTTGTGCTGCTGATACGATGGTGATATTATGGGCTGTTTGAGATTTTTGCGAGGCTCCATGTTTATCCGGCGGTGATGAGCGCACACCTGTAATCAGCACTGCGGAGGCGAGGGTCGGTGGATCACACAAATGTTGTGAAACTCCCTTCTCACGGTCGTCGAGGAGGAGCCATGCCCTGCATCGCCAGGAGAGAAGACAGCGCAGCAAGTGGATTGAGCGCCATTTGTTGTCATCTGTACGGGGATAGGGTGTTGCCCCCGAATTTATTCGCGAGTGGAATCTTGACCCAAAATTATAATAAATCGTCTCATCGCTTGGGGAGTGAAACGTTACATGCCAAAAAGAACATGTCCACACAAGGTGGCAGTGTGTCCAGTCTCTCGTGCGTGGCAGACGGCGTGTACGCCGCGTCCTGCTTCATCCGCAGCGCCGCTCGGCGGCCTCCTGGCATAAGGGTTGTGCCGTCACCGCCGCTGCGTTTGGCTGCGTCTCAGTTGAAAAATTGTGTCGGTGCTTGAGCCCGTAAATTTCCCTGATGAAAAGAAATGTTACAGGAAATAGAGGAGAGAAATGTTTGCCACAGCAAAGTGCTGCCGGGGAAAAGGTCGGCTGCACCCGCTCGTCCTGGAAGCTGCAGGATTCCCTGTTGTACGCCATAAAATATTCACATGTGCGTGGCCTGTAACGGCACAGGAAATCAGGTCTCTATTTTAAACGCTTTTCCACTCAGCCATGAGGGCTTCACAGCTCACTTGTTTAACCGAGCTCCCCTTTACAACCTCTCACCTAAGAGCTATAATTATTTAATAATTGCGCCTGAAATGCCATGCCACTCGTTAAAGTGTTTGAGCCCATTATCTGCAGTTTCATTCATCGTTGCTGTCATGCCCTCAAAAGTCTGACGTGCCTGCGCTGTCCTCTCATTTCCACCCGTCGCGTTGGACGCTGCTTGTCACACACGCGGCCTTGCTTTCGCAAGGGTCGCGCTGACATGTTCTGTAACGTGCATTCGCAAAAACCCACGTGACCATACTCCGATCGCAGCTGCAAACATCTCGTTAATGCATCTGCGCATGAAGTGTGTGCCTATTAAGGTGTATAATACGCTTAATTAAAGGGATTGTGTGCAATTACATTTGCTTACATGCTGTAGTCAAAGCCCGAGTGCCTTAACCACGCTGCATGGCTTTAGAGACGTGCCTTTAGCCAGGATAAAAATGGCTCTGAAGAGTTGAGAAGGTGATTGTGAAGGGAGGTAAAAATTACGTATGTGGTTATCACGGTCATCATTCTTGCCCCTTTGTATCGAGCACTCGAAATTCCGAGAGCTCTGCTGCTTGGGGGGGCTGCCTTTTGCTTCCTCTGAGGGCTTTCTCCCACTTACAGTGCATCCCTGCCTCTTGCAGCCATGCCGCTTACACGCCATAGTCTTCCGCACGTTCGAGCTCATGGCAAATGCAGGAAATTCCGATAGCTTTCAATTCCCCTGGCTAGCGGATTGAACCATTATAATTGACTAACACAGCGCGGCTGTTGCATGGGGAGCAACAATGGCAATACTACTAGCCCATGGTTTTAAGGAGGCTATAATGCTCACAGTAATAAAAATGAAAATTTAAGTAACGATAGCGCAGGTCATGTATTATTCCTCAGTCATTAAATCTCAGGATGTCTTATTCTTACAATATGGGCCTGCGGACATGTGGAAGATAAGTTGCTTAAAAAAAAATATCTGGCGTTAACAATGCGTGCATTTGAGAACCATTTACTTGATGCAGATGCGGGACACTTGGTTGCTAAGCGGACACCATGGCAGCACCAGCTTCCCATTCATAGCTGGATGGGGAAGAAGCTCCCTGCGTTGTTATGGCTGCCTCTAGCTTGTGTGGATCTCCCATCCGACTAAGTCGCAGCCGTCCAGCACCATGTGGGGCGTGAGCAGGGCCGCAAGCATAGAAATCTCCATAAAAGGGAGTCCATCTGTTTGGGTCCTAATCCAATCTAAAACACCCATGTGGCAAGAGGTCCAGTGGAGTACAGTTAGACCCAGCACAGCCCTCTGCGATAACCGATGAACGAACTCAACGTATGAAAAGTCCCAACGTTTCGCTCCGTAATAATTTGTGAAGAGACTTTTTTTTAGCTCTAAGCCAGGCTTTCTGCCGTCGCTGCTGGGTGCCTTGTTTGTTGTCCCTCGCCGGGAATGTGATTGTGCGTGTGATACCAGGTTCTTCGTCGTCAGAACCTGCAAACTGTACAGGGCGGGGGACCGAGCTAGACTGCTGTTTCGCGTGGGCAAGATGGTGGAGATCTGGCCTCCCCCTCCTCCTGACAGCAATGTCAGTTTTGTGTTTCCGCTCGGTGGGGTTGGGTGGGTCAGAGGAGGGAGAGGATGGAGGCAGCGTGAGTTTGAGAAAAGAAAGACAATCGTCTCTGAACCGCAGGTCGACATGTAGAGCATGCCATTGCCACGCTCGCGTGCTGGCTGGGAGGGGACTGCAAAGGAACGGTGGCTCTTGTTGTTTTTAGGCTTTTTTTTTCTTATTTTACCGAGTGCCCGTTTTAGCTCGACAAAGAGCGGCAGCTCACTACAGCGGGGCAGCGGCCACAACACACCCCAAGGTCAAGAACAGCGGTCGCCCCTCCCTTGCAGCTGCCGTGACCCGCGGTTAAATAAAGCTGGCTCCCCCGTGAGCCGACCCCAAGAATGCTGGGCAAGCCATGGCACCCTGGCGCCCGGCAGCCAGCGGAGACGGGGACAAGACAATGGAATAAATATGTTTTTTAAAAAATGGTTAAAATAAACAAGGGAAGGAGTGGATGTCTAAGAATAGTTTTGTTTCTTAACTATGAATAAAATCTCAAAATGAAGACACAAATCAGCTGTCCAGCTATTAACTGTCCAACGTGAAGCTTTGTTAATGATAATTTTTTTGACATTTAAGTTCAAGTCATCATTATAGCACCTTTATGATATCACTTCTATTGATTTAGCCATTAACGCCGATGCAGACAAATTATTTTATCGCGCTTTGGTGATGTCATGAGCTATGATTTTTTTCAATAGTTTTTTGTAATTAATGAAGTTTCAAGCTTCAGTAGGACACACACATCCTCTGTACATATTTAGAAAAAAGAGCTTTTCTGTTGCATTACTTATTAACTTGATGCCAAATCTTTGAGTTAATGGAGTTAATATATACATCATCCCATCTCTCTTCTTAACAAATTAACACATTCCTAACTCCTACCTCTTCACAAGACAACAAACACTTTAAATTAAAATTCCAAGTCCCCACCCCCTTTCCCTGCATGCCGTAGTAATTGGGTAAACAAATATATTCAAATAGCACGCGCCAGTTTTTTTTTCCATTATGCACGCCTGCCATTCCTGCCAGCGAGCCTGGTCGTTTGGTGTCGTTGTGTCCCGGCGCCCGTTCCCCGTGTGTGCCGTGGAACGGGCCAGGGTGGGTTTGCTTGAGGCCGGTGTGCCGTCCGTCTTCCTTCGAGCTTGCGCTCGCTACGGTGGATTTGGCCGTTTCCCGCTGCTCCGTAGCAGCCGTGTTCGGCAAGCGTTTGTCTCCGGTGGGGGGGGGGGGTGAGTTTAGTCATTGATTGAAGGAACCCCCCCGCGGTGATTGTGGTAGGGGAGCGTGGTTGGGGAGCAGGGGTGCGTAGGGGGTGGTGATGTGGTGGCCAGGCGTGTGGTGTGGGGTTTAGAGGGAGCATGCTCTCTTCTGTGGCTTTACACAGTAGAGCGTGACATTTTTCCTGTTTTTCTTATTCTGCAAGGGTAACCGCAGTTATGAAGATGAACTAAGCGGGGGCGGGGGGGGGCGGTGTTTGTGGGGCTCGAACGAGCTGTTGTTTTCGTCTCTTCTTGCCGTTTCCTTCCGCTGCGGCCACATACGCTCACCTAACTGCAGCACAAGCACGCTGATACACAAAATGTCTCGCATAGAAATAAAATGTCAGCCTGATAACCTTTTATGGTTTTAAACTTTCAATACCTTTTTTGGACAATGAACGCCTCGTGTTCATTTGTGTGCCAAAATGCACAATTTAAGTGTTCATTTTATAGGCGAGGTCCTCCTCGCCCAGGGGCCCACATTTGGAGGCACGGCTTTTCATCTGGTGCCCTGCTCACGTTAATGACACTGCGGAGTAGCTGTGTGATGTAAGCGGCTGTTTGACGTCATCGGCCACTGTTTACGAGCGCCTGCATGTGCCGAGCGTCGTGTGCGACACCCGTGGCATAGCCTCGTGACAGGCCTTCAAGACTCGCTCGCCTTAAAAGGACGCTGCTCCTATTTGCCGCCGAAGGTCACGCACAAAGAAGGGTAGGAACACGGCGGTGAAGGACCTGCGAAATTGCCTAACAGATTCATTCGGCTCCACATTATTTTCTCAACTTTATTGTTAAACCTACCGCTGCATAAACCCTTGAGAGAGAGAGAGTTGGCGAAACAGAATTACTGTGTTTAAGTAGTGGCTGCTTTTGCCAAATTGCGCCGCTGCGCCCTATACAGTGCCAGGCCGGGCAAGCCGGTCTGGTGGCATTTTGCAGCGGGCGGTGAAACGAGACGCCCATGTGCCGTCAGTCACGCAACGCAGGGGTCGCTGGGACGGATGCGATCGCGCTGTCCACGCGTTGACCTGGAGGGGTGCGATGCCCGGCAGGAGGCCAGTATCGCACACGTCGGGAAGTTGTGTCATTATCTCTGACCGAGTGGCATCACTTTGCATTGACCAATGTCTCTTGTGGCCCCATGCAGAGGAATCGTGTTAATGTTAGCTGCAGGGCTCTCCTGTTACATGTTTCTCTTGTGGCTGCTAACTTGCAACCCCATCTTTAAAAAATTGAAAAAATAAACATTTGTTTACTCGCTGAAAGCCTCGGCAAGTTAATGATGCTCCCTGAGGAATTGGTCAAATATCCCAAGCTGAATCTGTCTGAAGAGATTCAACTTAGTGAGGCTTTCCAGAAATAACAAGACATCATTACAAATTCTAAATTATTTTTCAAGAGTGTCCTACTTTGGATGATTGTCTCCTGCAAGTGTTTTGGCAAATTGGAGTACCTGGAGAAAGCCGATGCCATATGAGGAAACGACACTTAAGCTTCGCACGGATAAGAGACACCGCTTGCTTCTGCCAGTCATGTCTCACACACAAGACAGTAAAATATTTTCCTGGTCCACTAACCCCACCTCTAGATTACAGGCTTGCATCATGACCACCATGCCGATTATACAGATTTTGCGAATACAATTCCGCGATTGATGATGTAGAGGGCAGAGTGTGCGGATTAAATGGGCTTTAGCAAAGGCAATCTTAGTCTGGCAATTGTCAGGTCTACTTGTCGCAGTGCCTGCCTCCAAGTGAGAGTAATTTGTCATGAGCGTACAGCCACATGGATCCATCGAGTGGCCAGCTGCCCCCGCCACTGCAGTGGCACTGATTTGACTTGGAGCACTCCACCCGGCACTAAAATGTATTTGTTTCGTTCTGGTTTGGAGTGTTGGAGTGGTGCTTTAGGTTTAACTGGCAGCTTGGTGCACTCAATTTTTGTTTCGATTTAAAGCTTTCGTGACTGCAGGGATTAATATTCTTGGTTCTTTCGGTAAAGTCACGTAGAAGGGAAATAATAAAATTATAAAAAATAAAACTACAATTCTCAGGACGTTTCGATTGCGCAGCAAGAACATTTTCTTGCTGTAGTTTTCACACCTGATGACGATTGCTTGTGTTGCAATCAAAACGTCGTGAGAATGTTATTTTTATTATTTTATTATTTCCCTTCTACGTGACTTTACCGAAAGAACCAAGAATATGGATTTTTGTTGTTCACACTGTGCTTTCTGTGATTTCTCTTTTGATTTGTGTACAAGGCGGTACATGGCAGTGGGTCTACAACCATATTCTGTGGTCATGCAGATGATCACGTTGATAAGAATCGGTGGCACTGCCGCCAAGTCTGCGGTATTGTTGAAAGTTATCCATTGATCATGATCGACATTGTCACGGATGGGCAAAACAAGTGGCAGCCCGGAGAGTGTGCGCACACGGACCACCAAAGGAGAGAGATGGAGTGGATGAATAAAGGTACACGTGGGAGGGGGATGTGTTTTGCAGCTACATGGGGCAATGGATGGTTGTGCTCAAGTTTGCAGGCCTTTTGCCCAGTAATAATTTGAGAATGGTTGACGTTGAGTAGAAGTTTGTCACCAAACTCCACTGTGTCGCCATCGTTATCATCATCGCTGTGTTCATGCCAAGAATTCAGTACAGTTTGCATTCATATATTATCTTGATCCGACCGCATCTCTAAACACCGTAGTGGGGAACACATTTTAAGGAAATGGGTTTAATGAGGAAAGGTGGAGAAGAGAAGATGATGGGAGTATTTGTCTTTATCAGTTAATTTCGATTATTACACTTACAATACATAATTACATTTGCGAGCGGTGTGATAATTGAATAGTTTGAATCTATGCTAATTTAATGGATGTTTTCCCCAATATGGCCAATAATTGAGCAAAATGAAAGATTTGAGAAAAATTAGACGAACAAGACGGGTCTTTGCCAAGAAGACGACAGACAGTGCAGACGAGCCTGACTGAACGAGAGTAAACGAATAGCTCTTGAACTGAATGGTGTTCCTAAAATTGCGACTTCACTCTTCATGCTTGGGTTGGGGGCAGCAGGACGATCTTCTTGCACTGGTCTCGTTGTCCCCCGATATCCGGCATACTTTGTCACTTGCGCCATCTAATCTCACCCGAACACGGCACGGCGGAAGTCTGATAATGAAGTGCACGCTTGTTGGTCAGTCAAACTGTGAGAACATTCGTGCTTTACAAAAGGGAACCAGAAGCCACAATGGAGTTCGATTTAATCTTGCTTGAAAGCACCAACTTGTTCACGCACGCGTTCTGAAGTGACACGGGAAGTATTTCTGTGGTGTCATTGGCTGGAGCGGTTCACTGACAAAATGATCCTTTGCCAACAGAATGAGGTCCGCAAAGATTTCGATTTGAAGCTTTCGTGAATGCAGGGATTCATCTTCGTGGTTCTTTCGGTAAAGTCACGTAGAAGGGAAGTAATAAAATAATAAAAATAAAACATAATAAAATTATTCTCACGACGTTTCGGCCACAACGCAAGTAGCCATCCTCAGGTGAAAACCAGGTCTGTCGAGGCGACAGCGTCTGTCGAAACGTCGTGAGAATAATTTTATTATGTTTTATTTTTATTATTTTATTACTTCCCTTCTACGTGACTTTACCGAAAGAACCAAGAAGATGAGTCCGCAAAGATGTTTTTGTTGTTGTTGCATTATTGGTAGTGAAAAAGTGAACTTGTTTTTTAAATCCCAATTCACTATTTTTCCTTTCACATTTATCGCATGAAAAATGTATGAGATTTTTATTTAATGGAAGACTTTGGCAGTAGGAGGCCAATTGCAAATGGAATGTAGAGGATGGAACATACAACACGGACAATATAAACGAGACTTGGAAGATGAGACGGATAAAAAATAAACCGTTGATTGGAATCGTGTCCCTCAAATCATGACAATTGAATTTGCACGGTTGTTGAATTGTTGTATATATTGTCGAAGCAATACGTGTGCGTCTAGATTTAAAAGACCTTGTTTTATCGTCTTATATTCGTAGCTCCATCATAGACGATTAGTGTTTATTGTATGAATTACCCACAGTGGCTTAATTGCAAGCCGGTATTAAGTGCAGGAGTAAGCGAATGTTACACTTGCCTGTAGCTGCTCAGCTTATGTGAACGCGTGATGGCTCTGACACTGCTGTGGGGCTCCGTGCTTGCCGATGGCAGTCAAAATATTGCGCTGTTATGTAAAGCGCAGCGAAAATGTGTTCCAAATGACAGCGCGGTTGTTTTGGCGTTTAGACAATTGTTTTGGTCCTTCTTTAATTGAGTCTTTATTTGTTGAGGTGTGTAAGTGCTGAGGCGCGCACACTCTTGTTGTAGAAGATGTCATCATCATCATGTCATATCTTTCAGAAGTCCACTTGAGTGATGAGAGTACCATTCGTGAATGCAGCCAGTAACCAAAGCATGTGCTTTGCCACAGAGGCTTGGTTAAAATACCAAATTGCGGGACATGGGTAGCTTCGGCTTTGTGAGTCAGATTGTCCATTAGAAGTAGTTTGGTTTGCAGCCTTTGAAAAGTCCACTTTAGAAGGCACTTTCCAGTTGGTACAACTGTAGACCTTGAGATGGCATATTCAAAATAGCTTTAATGTAGAATCTACTGGGAAATTTTTGGGGTTCTGCTCTTCAAACCTTCACAGACATTAACATAAGCGCCGTATTAAATACAGTACCGGGTTTGAGTGCTACCAATAAACTTTGCCAATTAACAGCAATGCTACATCATATTTAACTTTTTCTACTTAGAAGCAAGACGTGTGAATTATTGTCCTGTCTTTGTATTTGTCTTATAAAAGCAGTGTCTGCTTTGTAACTAAGATGACGGCGACGTGTTTTTTTACTTCTCCCATCGTAGCCCTTACATTGTTTTATTATTTCGCCATTACATTTTTAAAAAAATCGCCATTCATTTCGGACAAGACTTGCATTGTTATAAAGCGTGTTTAAAGTGCCCTCCTCTCACTGGTGCCGAAGGGCCAAGCGACAGGCTTTGTGCGGTTGACGGACATTGGAAAAGCAGGTGCTTACAGTGCAGGGCGTAGGAAATGGCCATGCTTCACCTCCGAGCACTGTAAGATGTTTGCTGCATTCCTTTCCTCCCACTGTGAGAGCTCTATGAATGTAAGAAGTCAAAAGGCAAAAAAATTGCGGAGGGGGGAGAAGATGGTGGGGGGGGGGGCACGTGCCTCAATTATGAACGGAGCACGAGTGGGGCGCTGGCGTTTCCATAACGGGACCGAGCGTCCGGTCCCGCCTTTGGTTCCCTATTGGCCAGATGTATGTCTGGAATAAAGGAAGGCACACGACCTCCGGGAGGTCAAAGCCCCTGCTCTGCCGCTGTTTGGCTTGATGAGGCGGTGGGAGGGGGCTTGAGACAGACATGCGGGAGACCCAGACGGGGTTAGGAGGGCAGTTGCACGTCCTCTGACCGAGGCCTCCGCACTGAGGATCGCTGCGTGGCGATGTTGGAGCCCGCGCATGATCTCTCGTGCCCACTGTGATGAAGACCATGAACGTTGTCACGGGGTCTGTGTCATGAGGTCTGCTGTGAACATGTGACCATTGCTTCACAGCTATTGAGAATCTAGTGGAGGCATAGCCTGATTTAATGAATAGCAAAGGACTAGGCACAAGAGAAGCAATCTTCTGTCTACAGATACTACTACAGCGATGCTACGAACATCAGAAAGAAGTGTACATCTGCTTCATAGATTACGAGAAAGCCTTTGACTCAGTCGACCACGACCGACTAGCAGCTTTATTAAAACAACTGGGACTAGATAAAAACGACATCAACTTCATCATTGCTCTTTATTGGAAGCAAACAGCCCAACTCCGATATGACAACGAATTGACAGACCCAACACCAATACAAAAAGGTGTACGACAAGGCTGCCCACTTTCACCCAGTCTTTTCAACATCTACTCGGAGCAGATTTTTGATCGAACACTAGCAGATAAAAACATTGGTATTAAAGTCAATGGACAATACATCAACAACATCAGGTATGCCGACGACACTGCACTGCTGGCCGATTCGGAACAAGACCTACAACAAATCTTGGACGAGGTTGCCACAGAGAGTCAAATATGGGGCTTACGAATTAATAAAAAGAAAACAAAGGTTATGAAGGTCAGCCGAACTACAAGCGAAATAACAATCAAGCTTGGTAGCGAAAAATTGGAACAAGTACACCGATTTAAATACCTTGGTGTAATCATTGACGATCAGTTGAACCATGAAGTCGAAATCAAGAGCAGAATTGAACAAGCAAGGCAAGCATTTATTAAATGGAAAACACTCCTTGCAGACCGCAACTTGAGTACATCACTGAAACTGCGCACACTGAAATGCTACATCTGGTCAATTTTGCTGTACGGAGTTGAGACGTGAACACTGACAATAACAGCAACAAAAAGGCTCGAAGCTTTCGAGATGTGGCTGTATCGAAGAATGCTGAAAATCCCATGGACAGCCAAAACCACCAATACACAAGTTCTGCAAGATATGGGCACTGACAGGCAACTGCTGAAGACCATCATTAGCAGGAAGTGTTACTGCCTAGGCCACATTGCCCGAAACGACCACAAATACCAGCTATTAAAGCTAATCCTGGAAGGAAAAATCGAAGGGAAAAAACGACCAGGACGGCCAAAAACGACATGGCTCAGTAACATCAAAACATGGCTACAATTAACAACAGCACAAACTCTACACGCCGTGCTAGACCGGGACCAATATCATCGTGAAGTCGCACACGCCGTTAGGCAGCACTAAAGAAGAAGTTCATCCAAGCATGACAAGACTAGCTCCCACACCTCCCTGCACATTGTTATGGTAGGACTGCGCTAGTACCAGGGTAACTTACATGGTCCTCTGGGCTTGTGTATTCAGGAAAAATCGCAAATTGAACCATGCCAAAACTGCATTTAGCCATTTCTCCACTGGCATTAACATCCAATAGGAAAATGGTTTACACACGCAGACTTTGACCTGCCTTTCCATTGGACGGTTGCAGTCAACGATGGGCCCTCAAGAAACCTCATTCTCAGCATACCGCTCAAAATGTGTTTCCTGTTATCGGTGTGGAGGTGCCCAGGGAGAAGTGGAATGGCTAGCATCGGCAGGTCCTCCTGCCTCCAGGATGTTTGACATGTGCTCACGGTTCCACGCTGCCCCGGCCGACTAGGGCAGCCAGGTGCCAACGATCGGAGCACCCGTGTGTCGTGCCGTCTTGCAGCCATAGACCTGTTCACGTCGCTGTAAATAATTAATCGGGGACTATTGTGCCATGCAGAAGTAACACTAAAGAGGAGTCGGTGTGGCTTGAGTGGTACATGAAGTTTAGGCGGAGGTCTACACCAAACTTTATAAAATATTAATTTCGCCATTCTGGCGTCAGCTTTCAAGCTCTCACGCTGAGCACATGGCGAGGTCTGCAAGGAGACGACTGGGTTGCAACACCACACGGGGGCGATCACGCAAAGGTGTTTGTCGTTTTTTCACAGCCATGAGCGTCAGCCATGCGCTTGGCATTTGTCGCATGCTTTACGTGGCGGTTGTACTTTTATGCTCTCACATCGTTGACCCCCACCTGAAACAACCCTCACTATGACCATGGTGGTAAATTATGATCTGATATCCCATATCACCCAAATGCAGTGGAGAGGCTGTCATCCAGCAGTGGTTTGACAAAAGGAAGGGGCTGGTACATTTACAAAGTTGCCAGTACAGCCAAGCCATGGTGGATATGTAGTGGATTCCACTTATTGGGCTGTGTCCTCACTCTGTTGTGTGTCCGAACACTGTAATTCAGTTTTCACACTTAAATAAAACTAAACTTAGTTTTATCTTACCAGGTAAGTCCCACTGAGCTATATATACAGTAGCTATGTTTCTTAAGTCACCTGGCCACAAATACTCTCAACTCATGTTTCTAAATTTGGAGGGAAAAACCGAAGGACCAGGATACAAATCCACGCGACCACGGGGAGAACATGCAAACTACATATATAGTGGCACAGGTTTGGGATCAAACCCACGACCTGCTGCATACCAGGTGAGGGAGTTGACATCTCGCCACCATGGCGCCACTTGAAAACTGCAATGTTGGTTTCAAGGATGCAGAGAAATGTATTCATTTCTAAAAGCTGAGTATAGAAAGCAAAAACCAGTGGGCATTGTCATCTCATTACATGGATATGAAAGCTATGAACATGTTTATTTTTCCAAGACCCGACAAGAAGGTCACCACGACCGTATCATTATTATTGTTACGTTGAGCAACGTGGTCTTCATAATGGGCCTCAATGCTTTGTTTACAGATGATTGGTGTCAAAGGGGGTTGGGGGGGGGTGCTGAGTTCCAGACAGACGTGCCAGGGACATGTCTGCGTACTATGTTCGGCCACATTCAAGAAGGATGGCTGTTGTTCCGTGCCAGTTCTCGCCAGTTCGCATACCATGTCACGAAGGGGACAACGAGAAATGTTGATCACGTAGAAGTTGACCGCTTAAGATTTTGCCCTTGCCGTGCCAAACATCTGCATTTGTAATCTGCAGTGTTTCCCCTAAATGGCCAAATGGCACCGATCTCTCACCTTACACCCTCCTCCAAACCACCTCCACTTCAAACACACGTGCACGTGTGATTTGGTTAATGGTGAATATTTGGTTTGACTTTTAACATCCCCTACGCTATTTGTTATTTTCGGTTTTCGGAAGGGGGCTGGGCGCGGGGTTTCTGGGCTCAGAGCTGCAGTCTCACGTGCATGAATTCTTCACTCTGTCAGCACCACGTGACAATGAAGGATTGGGTATCCACAGGGAACCATTTCTTTTTGAAGAACATTGTTGAAAATGAAATAAATTAATGAGGTGTTTTTATAAACGGTCCAAGTTCAGAAGGTGGGATGCCCCAACAGGCACTGCCGATCGTTTAATCTGGAATGTCAGGTGAAGCCAATGTCATGGCCGCAGACGGACATAGCTGGATGTTTCTTAGACCTTCAACTGGAAAAAAATCATCGGTGCAGATGTACATTTTACATATAAAGTCAGCTGTAAATTATAGAAATCATTTATCTGTGATAACAGATATTAATCATCGCGAACAACCGCTATCACCATTTATATTATACGACAGCAATGAGTGACCTTTTCTTAAAAACAAAAAATATTTACTGCATTGTATTCCACAAGCTGCCTTTGAGCATTTCGACGGACACAACGCGCGTGTGTCTTAATTTGCACCATGGAATAGGCTGCGATAGAAAGCCACCACGCCGATGCTGCTGGCACATGCCGTCACGTGGCACCGCGTTGACTGGCGGCAGCGAGAGACACGTGCCTGGGATGTCGTGGCGGAGAGGCGACAATAACTGTCGGCTAGCGATGTCTGGGCGAGACTTGGCGGGGTCGCCTGTCACGACATAGGCTTAAGCGCTGGGTGCGGTTACGTTGTTTTTGAAAGATCAGATTTTTAGCCCCGGGTAATGCAATGTACCCAACGAGCATTTCCACCAACTTGTTAATAATCGCTTATCCGGTGTCAATGAAGTCTGCCATTTCACGGAAAGCAAAATGAACGTGTTTTGAATGGTTTCACTCGCCTCCAGTGTTCAAGGTAATTTTAGTTGTATTTTCGGGTTTACCAATGTCAAACCAGGACATACGGAGTCCATATTTGAGCATAGATTTTCTTTTGTAACTATTCGCAGAAGGAAATGATACCTGGTCAATGCGCATTTAGTGAAATTAAACTCTTAACTTACATATTCCTGTTAACAGCTGGAAGTGTGCAGAAATATCTCATGTTTCTCAGTAAACCTTGCAGGGCCAGGTTCTTGTAAGTATGAACAGATAAACCCCTGCAGATCTTTCCAGGTAAACTCCTGTGAGTGTTACCAGGTATGGTGATAAAAGTGTCAGGTGAATTCCTATTATTGTAGGTTATTTGTTATGAAAGGAGGATGCTGGTAGAATTAAAGTAGACGTTTGAAATTAATGTTTAGTTAACATAGCGTTTCCTGCTGGCCAGCATAGCGGCGATGATGTTTGGAAGTCATCCGTGGTGGTTGATGGGCGTGGCATCATTCTTTCCCAGAGCCACCCACACACCTGTCGGTGCGCAGTCTTATCTCCTGTGAAACGTCCTTGCTTGTGCCTACGTAATGGCGAGGAATGTGCTTGCCTGAGGCCGTGGGCCCTTACGGTCAGTATGCAACTTCTTGTCTCCACAGGGACATCAAACCAGACAACGTCCTGCTGGACATGAACGGCCATATCCGTCTTGCCGACTTCGGCTCATGTCTCAAGCTACTCACGGATGGCACGGTGAGAGCCCTTTGGCCAGTGCCACCGGCACCGCCGCGGGGAGCCAATGGCGAATCGTTATGCACAACTCGCGCGTCCAATAATTATTTCCGCATCTCCCGCACTCTGCTTGTCGTGTCCCGCACAGCCCATCTTTCTGTATTTGCCAGCCCTCTGCTTCAAATGTAAAGTTTGCCATTGCTCAAGAAGCTCGTGTGATGATTGTTAAAATGGAAATGACGGTTGATATATGCAGAGTGAGTTAAGTTTACGAAGCACTTGATAAATACACACCCTGCCCTGACAGCCACAGGATTATTGACACCCCAGCCTAATGTGCTCCGTGACACCCGTGACAGCACTGCTGTGGCAGTGTGTGTGGTATATTCTTCAAGTGAAATATCGGTACATCTGTAATCCACGAGAATAGTATTTTTCTTCTTGGTTCTTTCGGTAAAGTCACGTAGAAGGGAAATAATAAAATAATAAAAATTAAACATAATAAAAGAATTCTCACGACATTTCGGCCACAACGCAAGCAGCCGTCCTCAGGTGAAGAACAGGTCTGTCGGAAAGACAGCGTCTGAATGAATTCAGACGCTGTCTTCTTCACCTGAGGACGGCAGCTTGCGTTGTGGCCGAAACGTCGTGAGAATTATTTTATTATGTTTTATTTTTATTATTTTATTATTTCCCTTCTACGTGACTTTACCGAAAGAACCAAGAAGATGAATCCCTGCAGTCACGAAAGCTTTAAATCGAAACATCTATAATCCACAAGAATAGTTTTAGCGCGCACTTCAAGTGGATGCTGTGGTCGCCCAACTTGAGTTACGCGCGACATGCCATGCCCGTGCGTAGGTGCAGTCCTCGGTCGCTGTCGGCACGCCCGACTACATCTCCCCCGAGATCCTGCAGGCCATGGAGGATGGCAAGGGCAAGTACGGCCCGGAGTGCGACTGGTGGTCTCTGGGAGTGTGCATGTACGAGATGCTGTTTGGCGAGACTCCCTTCTATGCGGAGTCCCTGGTGGAGACCTACGGCAAGATCATGAACCACAAGGTGAGCCGCCCGGTGGTCCGCAGGAAGTGTGGACCGCCATGGGGGTGAAATTTCAAGACGCTTTGAGAGCGAGAGCACAGAAAGAGCAATCTCCCTCCTCCCCGAGCTGCTTAGCTGACTTGGCACAGTGCCAATCTGGCAAATAACTTTTTTGGCCGGTTGATAGCCATTGTGACAAATATTTCTTGTTTTAATTGGTCATGCAGGCTACTGTAAAATTAAACATTTGTGTTCGGTGTACAATACAATGGAGAAAACAAAAACGGTCAACGCAATTAAGTGGTATACAACTAAATATAATGCCAAGGGAAAAAAATCCAAATTTCAATATCAATTGAAATATTTTTCACAAGTATAACTGGGGGTAAAGTTGCCATGTTATCCCACTGTAATCTGCGATAACTTTAGAATAACATCCGATGAGTGAATCTGTCGGTGTTGTGGACGTGACTGCAGTTATTTTGATACCCCCACAGTATTGCGGTCAACACAACACCGCGTGTGGTTTGTGCTTGGGGAGGCGGGAATTTCGCTCTCATGAGTTATGAGTGAACTTGTTTTATAAACACTCCATGCGCTGCTTGTCGGTCGGCGGTTACAATGACTGCGATTCCAGCCAGGCCTCACGCCGCCTCTCTGAACCCACTGGACGTGAGCAGGAAAGGTTCCAGTTCCCCACCAACTCGGTGGAGGTGTCGGACGATGGCAAGGACCTCATCCGCCACCTCATCTGCAGCCGGGAGCAGCGCTTTGGCCGCAACGGCATCCAAGACTTCAAGAATCACCCGTTCTTCGCCGGCATCGACTGGGACAACATCCGCAACTGCGAGGCTCCCTACATCCCCGAAGTCAGCAGCCCCACGGACACCTCAAACTTCGACGTTGACGACGACTACTTGAAAAACACGGTGCGTGGATTTTGTCTGCGGGGTGGCAGGGGGGGCCAGGGAGGTTTTGCCGACGTTTCTAAACAGGGATTGGCTTTGATTTAGTTTGGTTTGGTTAACGATTACCTGTGAGTAATTGGTTTGTGTTTCCTTTGTTTTGCGTTTTTTGGTGGAGGGAGTTGAGTTTGCCTACCAGCTGTCAAATTTAGGCTCTTGACTCTGTGTTGTCGGTGAAGAATGACCACTGCCCCACTCGCAAGAGCAGGGAGGCACTTCGAACTTTTGCTGGGCCGGCTGCAATGAAAGCTCTACAGTATTGAGATCAGCTGTGGCTCTTCGATTAAAATTAAAATGTGCAGCAGCTGGGAAGGGATTAGGTTTTTGCCGCTCTGGCACTGTGTTGGAAGTCGGAAACAATCTTCGTGTAGATGTACTTCCAATGAAAATCAGGTCAACCGCTAATGGCTCTCACGGGTGTTTGGAAAATGTTTATTTTTAAATTTTAAAATGAGGGCTGTTAATGACCAATGAAAAACGGTGTCATAGCCGCGATGGCACGTGCACCGTGTTTTCCTGGGCAGTAGCAATGTCGTGTCGTACCAATCCCTCGGCGTTGGTCTTGCAGGAAGCGGTGCCACCGCCGAGCCACACGGCGTTCTCAGGGCTCCACCTGCCTTTCGTGGGCTTCACCTTCACCACTAAATGGTGAGCCTGCCATCACGTGTTCACCCAGCAAACGCTGCTGTGCTGACCAAACTACTCCTTCCTGCCTTGCCCGTGTGCCTTTCCCTTCATGTTGCGTTGCCGTCCTGTCTTGCCCTCCCCTACTTGTGCACAGGATTTAAAATGTGTCTTTGTGAGGTATAAGTCGCGCTGAAAGGGAGACTTACCCAAATAGCGAATAGATCTTGGAGACCTAGGCTCTTTGAGACAATTGTGAGGCTGCTTTAAGACGATAAAGTTATGGTCAAGCGTGTATTTGACACTCCAGTGACATAAGTGTGACGATGCTTCCATACATTTTAATGTATAAATGCATATATTAGTTGCACCTGATTGTGAATTGTATATTTATTTTCATCATTAACTAAGTTTAAAAGTGACGTCAGATAGTCCTGAATACACAGCCTTCGTGTGTATCTAACAAGATAGGAGCTTCTAATTTTTTTGAGTTGCATCTTCCTTCAAATTAGATTGTCATCATCCCCCGATTATTTCTTATTCCATAATGTAGCTTTTTGGCCTATTTTTGCACACGCTATTTTTTGCTCGGTTACTTCCACCAAACGCATTGCCGCCGAGTTGATCTCTGCGCTTGCATCCCCACCGCTGCAGTTCCCTGTCGGACCGCGGCATGCTGAAGAGTGCGGAGGAGAGCAGCTCGAACCCGCCCGATGGCCTGGTGCAGCGCGGCCTAGAGGACAGCCTGGCGGTGGAGGCCTACGAGCGCCGCATCAAACGCATGGAGCAGGAGAAGCAGGAGCTCACGCGCAAGCTGCAGGGTCCGCATGCCCACACACCCGCAGTCAAGCAGAATCATTCAATATGGTTACCTTTACCAGCTGTCAGTAATGGAATATGCGGCAGGGTCTAAATGTAACAGTTTGCTGGTGGTGGTGGTGGTGCATGCCTGGAAGCAAGGCTTGGTGGATCGAGTCGATTTATGAAAATCCCAGACCTGCTGTGCTCGCCGGAGTGAGCTCATTGACCGGACTTGCCTTACACCATCTTTGATGAACATTCACAGAGCATTAAAAACTTCTAAGACTTCACCGACTTCTCACCATCACTAGTAAGTCACTCCATTAGCTCCCAATTCATTTCTGGATCATCTTTAATATCACCCTCACCCCCCCCCACCCAGCCATTCCCCTTAATTTCACTCCTCTTTGTGTTCTGTGATGCAGCCCTCCAAAGCCTTCTGTTGAACCCAGTTGTCACTCTTCACTCAGTTGGAGGTCATTCCTTTTCCGCTGCTCTCTCCCCAAGCAGGAACTACCGTTGCTCAGCCATTCAATTCCAGAGTCAATGCTGTGTTAAGTTCGTTGTCCTTGCCCCGCACCTCCGATTAGCACGGTTGGATACATCCAGTGCGAAAGAAGTTCAACATACATACGTACATACATTAAGAACCTCCCCTTCTCTTCTACCTTTAACTATTTCCTGTTACAAAAACATGTACATGTAGTGTATATGCGCACATACACTACTTTTTCCGTATGTTGCACTTGTTCCATTAGTTTTTACAAAGTCTTTAAATGTGGCTGCATTCAGACGCTCTATTAGCCCGAGATGTTTCGTGAAGAAAAGCAAGAGAGAATTGTCTTGGCCATGTTTGCTCGGCACTTGACGTTGTTGGTGATTCTCCGACCCCACTGCTCCCTTCCCTACAGAATCAATGCAGGCCCTCTCATTCGGCCAGCGGGAGAGCTCTTCGCCATCGCCATCTTCCAAGGACACAGAAATCCGCAAGCTCAAGGAGGAGGTGGAACGGCTCAGGTCCACCCAGCCAGGTGCGTCTGAGTGCACGACCCAAGCAGGCCCCACCCATGCCCCTGTGAGCGTGGGGGTGACCACCCTGTGGGTACTGCCAGGCTAGCGTGGTGGCGCACGTATGGGATCCGGGGTTTTGGACGCAATGTTTGGTAGATCACCCGCACCTCCGGTTAGCACGGTTATCACGGTTAGCACGGTTGGCCACATATGGTGCGAAAGAAGTTAAACATCCATACATACACACATTGCCAGAGCCGCTGCATTTAGAAGTGGCCACTGGGTGGCAGTACAGAAAGTGGGTGTGTAGAACCATCTTTATGGAGCTTTGAGTATTATGTCTTCATATCTGAGCCAATTGCCTCCCGTTCACAGAATATTTTACATGTAGAATTAGCCAAACATCCGAATGCAGGATCCTCCTTAAAAGGAGTCGCAATGCTCAGTTAGGCTTTCCTGTACAGGACAATGAGATATAAAAGTATAAAATGATCCGTCAAGAGCATAAGAGTATTTGTAAAAACAGAGTATAGTGCAATCACAAAAATGAGTGCGTATAATACAATTTTCCCTGACAATTTGTGAAGGAGGCTTATCAAGAAAGCTTGGTTGATTAAGCGTGCTGTGGCTAGGTGCATGTACACTTTTTAAATGTTCACACATGCCCCGGGCCTTGATTGTCCCGGTCACCCTGCGCCCTGCTTGGCTTCCCCCCCCCACTGCGACGTGCACTAAGAGAGTCCCTCTACTTATCAAGTCTCTGTTGAACCATTAGTATTGATTTAAGCTATTTCAGTTCCCCTTATGCATTTTTAAAGGGATGCATGTAATAAAGATGAATAAATATTTCAGTAGATTTTGCCGTTGGCGGTGGCACGACGTCTGGCACATGTAAAGTGGGGGGCGACACGCCGGCGAGACGGTCGGCGTGACGCCCGGCGCACCGCGCGCGCTCGCATGTCTCGCACCACATCCACCATGGAGCCGGCCGGCTTTTCCGCTGGTCGCGATGAAAGGCGTGCCGCGTGCGACCCTGCGCCCTTTCATCATTGGTCTTTATTTCTTATAGTCCCAGAGGTGAGACTTTCCAGAGTTTTCCCTCTTTAATGGCGCCCGAGGAATGCCGTAGAGGGTGAGGTGCAAGTGAGTGCTCTGGTGAGTTGTTAAAAATACGGTTAATAGAAGCGTAACACCAATGCACATCGGTGGGACGGCCGTACCCCAGCTTTCCCGTGTCGCTCACGGCGTGGGGTCTTGTGATCTCGCCGCGCCGTAAGTGACGGTAATTTGTCACTTTAATTGTTTATGGAGTGGCTCCTGTGTATCGACACGGCGAGGTGAGCGCCGGATCGCGTTTTGTGTATTGCCCCTGTCGGTCAGCACGGGGCGATGATGCTCACCTCGTAGGTCCAGCACATACACACACACACATGGAAACGATGGGATGGGATGGCGAGCATGTGGGAGGGCGTTATGGGGGCACGCGCTCTTGCTGCCTGTCGCCACAGCCCACGTTGCCAGCCCGGCTTGTACCACACGCAACATTAGGGTGAAAATGCTGAGTGAAAGGCGCGTTCCCGCAGGTGTCCCCTTACCACCTGCGTCAGGTGTGCCCAGTGGAGAGATTGTGAATTATTGATAGCTCTCCACTCTGTGCGCCTTAGTTGTGAGTCGCACCTGCAGCAGTCAGCACTCTGCAAAATCACCAAAAGTGTTGTTGCTGCAGAATGTGCTATTCATACCGAACCAATTGATTAGGTAACATTTTCTCCTTAAATCGCCTCCCTTAATATTTCTTCGGTCGCCATTGTGCTTGGGTGTTTTTTCGAATAATTTTTTTTGTTACTAGCAAGGTATAACAATTGTTCCAAAAGTAAGACAGCGTTACATGTCCTCAATTAGCAAGCATGAGGAGCATGGCGTGAGCCTGACGGCCGGTCCTGTGAGGGTCACGGGGCGATTATTAGCCGTCTCGTTGACGACATCACCCCACACTTGCCAAACAATCGTGCCTGATTTGCCGACATGGCTCTCTTGGCGGTGGCGCCCATGGAAATGTACAATGATCTGCCAGCGTGCAGGGGATGGGACATGTCCAGTGGTTGCTCTTGCAGTGTAAAGCCGAAGCACTGTTTACCGTTCCAGCGCCGACTGCAAAGATTTACGAGCGCGCTTAAACCGCCACCTCATTTGCATGAGGAGATGCCCGCGTCTGCCTCGTTAATTATTTAAAACCCCTTCGTCTTAATTATTTTAATTTTATCACCAAGGGTGCGTTTTCACAGAATGATGCCTAGCATGTGGGTGAAATTAATTTTAGCTTTCGTTTAAAAAATCGTTTATGTGCCATAATTCAATGCATTGTTAATCCTGATTTCCTTGCTCTGAGCACATTGTCAGTAAGCAACAAGGTTGAATAGTTTTTCCAGAGCATTTCGATCTGCGTTTACTAATTCCGAACCGAATGCAAATCAACAAATGTACTCGACACTTAATTTTACTGTTTATTTGCTGCGAATTATGGATAATTTCAATCACTATGCAACATGCTCATTTATAATAAAGCCCCCAAGACTTGATACCACTGTGCCCTGGCCCTTGAGAGCATGACATTTTCATTGCTGTGAGCTACAGGCTGTACCGGGCCTATCTGTCGTACATTACTGTGGGAACGCCGCGTTTATCCGGTTTTGGGTTCACCTGAAAATACTGCACCGCCAAGTGCCAGTCGCTGTCGTGATCACAAAGCAGAGCCGCCTGTTCGCTCGCTCGCTCGCTCGCTGCCTGCCCGGTGTTGGGATGGGGGGGCGGGGGGATACTTGGGGGATCACCACCCAATGTGGTGCTCGCCACACAAGCGTGCACCCTACCGAGTGGGAAAAGTCCATTGGGGGGTCCGGTTGTCGTGCAATCTCCAGCGACGACCGAACTACTCTGGAGCCGTGGTGACGAGCGTGTGCCCTCTCTTTTGCGGTGTCGTCACAGAATCTCCGCGGCGTGAGCCACTCAACGAGGCCAGCCAACAGGTGAAGCAGCTCGAGAAGCAGCTGAAGGTCACCCGGCAGGAGAAGGATGACATGCACCGGGTACGTGGGCACACACACGATCGCATCCCCCCCCCCCCATGTGTCCTGACGCACACTGACGTACGCACGGTCGCAACTATGAGAGTTGCCAGTAACGGTGATAGTTTTAAATAAGCCCTGCTTTAGAATGCCAGGCTTTTGATTTCATGTGACCTTCGAAGGTTAAAGTCACAAATAATAAAACCCAGATGTTCGTAAAAGTTATCTGCATCAGGACATGCGCAATCACCGTTTGGCATCGTATTTTTGTCACTTCAACTCGTCGTGACGACACGGGCGATCGTCATTCTTCAAACGTGCGGCGTGCATTGCAGTTTAACAAAACTAATGCCAATTGCATCGTATTTTTTTTTTTGGAAGGAAACATGCAATCATCGTGTTTAAAATGTTTCACCTTGACAGTCATATTTGAATCAAAAGACGCACATTCAAAAATGTGGGCCGTCCATCGGTAACCTGCACCTCATAAGTAAGGACCAGCCCGTAAATGCAGTATAGCCAAGTTTTAAACGTTTCCATGTATTTGTTTCAGCAATAAAGCTGGATGATAGAAAACCGAAAGGAACCAAAACAGCACAGCGCTCCTAAATCTGTCTTTTCGTTCCTGTGTGATGACTTAATGGTAATTAATACCAACTAATGCCTGGGCTCTTGTCAGAGTGATGGCACGCAAAAGACGTGAATAACTCTGAAGATTTAAAAAAACACTGATCGTATTTACCCAAGTGTGAGCCTCAGATCCGGATGGACTTGGTTTTAAGTGAGGCGAGCTAATGTGTTGTTTTAAAGCCCAAGTTGATCGAGAGAGGAGCCGCATTAGAGAGCGAGCCCTGCTTCGTATTATTACGTTGTCAGGGCATTGAAAGGTTGCTATAAAAGTCAGTTTGCCAAAGGGATTAAAGCGTTTCGGGGCCAGAGGATTAGTTTAATGCCAAGGGGGCGAGCACGAGGGTTTGTCGCGGTGGAGAGTGGCTGCTGTGGGGGGGGGGGGGGGCACAGTGGGGAGGCGAGTGAGTGTGTGGGGGAAGCCGTTTTTCCAGGCAAGACGGAGAGACATCAAAGCCACCTCCTGAGAAGGGGGGGGGGGCGGGCGCTGATGTCACAGCTGAACTTACCCCCTCTGTTCACCCGCTCTCTCGCCCTCTGCCTTTCAAGTGCCTCTCTGTTTTTCTTGTCGGGAATCTTGGCTGGAGGTCGGCCGTAGTTGGCGTGAACCTTTAATAATGCGGTCTCTGTTTTCTACTTTGTTGTTGCTCAGTTGAACTACATAGTAATGCTTAATTACTCAATTAAGTGGTAACACAATTTTGTTACTCAATGTAATTTTGTTTCATGGTGGCTCAATGTTGACTGTTCCTTTTCCTAAAAGCGTGCTCTACTTTAGGGTCAAGTTTAAGTTTGTGATTCGTTTAGAGAAAAAAAAAAACCACAGCAAGGAGCTGAGCAAACAACCCAAGCAAGACTTTTGAACGAGCGTTGCGACTCAATGCGCCTCTCCGATATGAAGGACCGCTATTATGCCAGAAAATGCATGAATAAGTTAACCCTTCTTTGTCCTAAACCACGAGCGACAGCGTGTGCCAATGTCAGAAGCGCTCCGCGTTCGAAAGTGCTGATTTACTCTAACAGTTATGGGTACAAATGTTGGCTTTAAGGATGTCCCAAGGCACATCTGTTCTTCCGTTCGTGTGTAAAAGCATAACAGGGCAGTGGTAACGGATATGCAGGTGATGAGTGTGGTAGAGGAATTGGCCTCTGCGATCTCATGGCTCGGTGGGCGGTGGTGGGAGGCTTGTGCACGGGGGGCTATCTGAGGAGAGTGCGGTGTAAATGGCAAAACCGACACTTTCCCATGAGTATATTGCAGTAAAACCGAGCACCTGTGAAAGCCTTTCCGGTGCCATCGCCTGAAAACAATACTTTTATAATAATAAAACAACGATCTTGCAAGTCTGTATAAAAGGCAGCGCTTTGCAAGGCACGTAGTTGATACGGCTCTTGTGTATTTGCGTTTTTAAGCGATGGTGAACATTTTATTCCTCTGGAAGGCATTGTTTTAATATCCAGCCAGAGCGAGAAGTGCATTGTGGGAGTTCAGTAACTCGGGCAGCTCCCGCTGGATCATCTCGGCGTCCACTCGATGGCAACCGCCGGTCCATCTTAGGCTCGCTCACGGCCGTGTTATTGAGTTGCAAGCGTTTGAAGTATTCGTAAAACTTTCTGGCGGGGAAGATTGGCAAGTTGGACGGATGGGTCGGCGGACGGGTGCCCCTTTGTGCTGGCCCGTGCTGAGATTTGAACATGTGGCGCTCTCCGAGCTTCGGTTGTGCAAACACAGAGACAGGAAAACGTGCGCGGCCACGCCGCTGATGCAGCAATTTTCTGTATGGCGCAGCAGCCAGCAGGTGTTGCTCCTTTTTTTGTTTGGCAACGGATGCCTCTTGTTAAATTTAGGTTTCATTCTTTCTCAACCCCGCCGTGCCTGCGTGCTTCAAACTCCAGATAATTTTGTTTTGTTTTATGTTGATTGGCCCGTGTATTGCCTTGCAAATCTTGCATTGTGTTGTTTCTGGCGTGCGCGCGTGCACGTGTGTGTGCACATGTGGTATGTATGTGCGCGTGTGTGCGTGCATGCAAGTGTGTACATGTGCGGGTGCGTGTTTTTATGTGTGGTACATGTGCGTTAGAGCCTGCATGCACGTGTGCGTGTACATATCTTTGGGGAGCAGTGGCGGAGTTGTTAGCGCATTCCGCTTTGTACCCAGCGAACCAAGTTGGATTGCCGCTCACGGACAACACCAGTGACGATTTTTTTAGCTCGTCTCAGACCTCTCTTAGGTCGACTCGGGCTTAAAATAATACTTGGTGCATTGTGTGAACTTCAGCACCTGGGGAGACAAAGGCGGCCAGGTGTGGTGTTGTCCACCAACCCCCTCGTTGTTCCAAGCCGACCTTCGTCTGCTCACTAACAGCACTTGCCCCAAGAGTCTGTCCAAGGTTATATGGAAGATATTTCTATTTGCATACATGTGTGTACTGTGGTACCTCGGTATACATCGTTAATTCGTTCCAGAAGGTAGGACCTATACCGAAAATGACGTTTCCCAAAGAATTTTAACCATAAGAAATAAAGGGAAAGGAAATAATCCGTTCCAGAGTATAAGAAATTTTATTTTATATGGCATATTATACATTAATGGGGTTGTATAAAATAATTTTGACACTACTTATTACTAAAATGCATACATAAATTTAAATAAATGCATAAATAAATTCAAATAAATTGAAATGAAAATAAAATTAATGTAACTTTACCTTGCTGAGAGGAGTTCAGAGCCTACGAGGATGGTGGTGAGGAAGGGGAGGAGTCGTGAACGGGGTCTACGCGGGTACGCAGTGACTCATCCCAACCCATACAAGCTCTAGCAAGCGTGTCGTATCCCAAGCAAGGCGTCGTATCCCAAGACATTTTTCTCAAAACACGACGTATACCAAATTCGACATATTCCAAAGCGGTCGTATACCGAGGTATGACTGTACATGTATGAATGCATGTGTGTGGGTGCAAGTACATGTGAGCCTGCATCTAGGTGTATGGGCATGCATGCATGTGTAGTGACGCAGTTCGGAGACAGGAATAATTTGAGGCAATTTCTTTATTCTTGCACACAAAGGGGACTATACGCACCCTACGTGGGTGCACACTAATTGTATATATTACACACAACCGTCTACGGTCAGCGGCACCATCTAGCTAGTACAGTTGGCAGGCTGTCTGGCTTGCGGCGCCCAGTGATGGTGAAGAGCGCGGTGACGATGGTGACGATGGTGACGATGGTGACGATGGTGACGATGGTGACGATGGTGACGAACAGCGGATGGTGAAGATGGTGGCGACGAAGGTGGAGAACAGTAGCAGGGCAAGGGGATCCACTTTCATCAACAGCCCCGAGATCCCGCTCTGGGCTCCCTCTTATGCTCCCGGCATGGCCTTTCTCTGCCCTGGCCACGCCCCCCTTTTGGAACCTCCTAGCAGGTTCCTGGGACTTCCAGATGGACCCCTTCCTGAGCATTCCCTTAGTTGTCTTCCCCCCCCCCCCCCTGTATATACTGTCGCCTGCTGACGTGTGTACTGCCATACGCTGTCGGTACCACTTTTCGTCAGCAGCCAGCCAGCACTATTACTCTACGCATGTATGGGTGTGTGTATGAGCGTGTACGTGTTTGCGTGCCGTAACTCGCTCATCCCCTGCTCTGCGGGACGGACGACAGGAGCTGCAGGAGGCGCACGACAGGCTCAAGACGCAGACCAAGGAGCTGAAGGATGCTCACAACCAGCGTAAGGTGGCGATGGCGGAGTTCTCCGAGATGAACGAACGCATGACGGAGCTGCGCTCGCAGAAGCAGAAGCTGGCGCGGCAGCTCCGAGACAAGGAGGAGGAGGGGGAGGCTGTGCTCCAGCGAGTCGAGGGGCTCAAGCAGGAGGGGCGCAAGGCAGAGAAGGCCCGCAAGGAGGTGGGCCACGCGCACGGAATACTTGCACGCGTAATACGTGCGCGCGTAATACGTGCACGCGTAATACGTACACGCGTAATACGTACACGTGTAATACGTGCACGGCGCAAACTTAGTTTTGGACTAAAACCAAATGAGTCTGGTTGCCCACGCTTTTATCAGATGTGAGAAGCCTAAGAAGGCTTGTGCTTGGTTCACACTGGGATTGGAGACTGCATGGGGATCAGACAGGAATGTCAGTGCAGCAGTGCATTGAGTCCACCCGCCAAACAATAAATAATGGCATTTAAAAAGCATTGGGTCTTCACAAGGATAAGTATAGCACAGGGTGTCAATACAGAAAAATGAGTAACATGGTCTCACAAATTAAGGTAAACTCTAAATGAAGCAATGTTTGACAGAAAAATAAATAAAAATAACATGCTAATAAAAACATTTGAAGCAGTTTCATCCGTGCATTTCATACAAATACATCGCAAAGGTTCAGTGCTCAAGTACAACATCAGCCCCGAGAGCAAATAGGAATTGATTTTGAGTGTGAGGTTTTCAGTGAACCAGGAGTTAACACAGCGGCGAGTTTCTTTGGCTTTTAACCCTGTGAATACTCTTCCACCATCATCGTTAACAAGCACTTCCTTAACCGAAGCAGTTATTCCAAGATAACGTCTTAAGAAACAGCCTTTCCTCAGAACTACTCGAAATGAGGTCCATTTATCAGCCCTTGTTTTTATAACACTGCCAATGCAGTCCCTGAAATTATGTTTGTTATTATATTTCCTCCGAAGAAGCTCCTTGCTTAACTTGTATTGCGAATTATGGAAGCATTTTTATTTGGGAAAACAAGTAGCAGTCAGCAGTCCCTTTGAATGCTGAGCTGAGATTGTGAGGCTGACTTTGCAGGTGCTGTCATTCACTATACTTCCCCACAACACCCCATCACCAGATGAAAATCACGTTGCCCTGCTCAGCAGCACGTCATGGGCAAAAAACATAAACGCTGAAATTTTTTCTCTCCACATGGGCGACCCGGCAGCTGGAGGCCCAGGTGGAGGAGTTTCAGGCCGAGGCTTCAAAAGAGCGCAAGCTCCGTGAGCGGAGCGACCAGTACGCCAAGCAGCTGGAGGAGGAGCTGAGCAAGGTAACGGTGCGACTGCTTGACTCGCCAAATCCCTCGCACTCTCACCTTGGATTGTCGGCCTGGGCTGCTTCAACCATGCGCACTTACTGATGGGGGGGGCCGGCTGGCACGCGTGCATATTTTGCAACGAGGAAGAGCGCGGGATGTTAAAGCGCAGACGGTTCGGTACAACGGCAGGATGTGGCGGCTGCGGGAAGGAAATGCGGGGTTTGTGGCAACCCAGTATTTAGCGGTTTGCGGTTTCCTTTCTTTGTGTCGGCAAGCCGCGCGTGTGCGCAAGTGCCCGGAGTTTGCGAATGAGCAGGCGTGCGTAATGTCTTATGACGAAGGCCGGGTCTGAAGGTTGTTGTTGTTTTGTGTCCCACCCACGCCCTCCTCTGCTCCTTGCGCACCTTCACCTCACACCACCAAATGCTGACCGACATATCCCGTGCCACCTCGCCGACCTGACGCGCAACCTTGCGCCCGCCAACATACACGCCACCCTCCACCAACTCTCTCGCCTCCCTTTCCACGCCTCGCCCACCACGCGCGGCTATGCCACCCAATGACACCCTGGTCCTCGCTGTGCCGCACTGCCTGCTGAGCGCAGCAAAAGCAGGTGGGGCGGGGAGCGGGCGTAAGCAGCCTGGAGCACCAGCAGGAGATGACGCGCCTGCGCGCCGAAAAGGACAAGATGAAGGTGTCGTACGAGGAGGAGCTGTCAAAGCGCGACGCCACGCACATCACGGAGATCCGCGGCCTGCGCAAAGAGCTGCAGGAGGCCGAGGCCCAGCATCTGGTCCTGCAGAAGGAGGTCGCCATGATCCGAGACAAGCTGGACAAGGCGCGTCGCGAGAGGTAGGTCGTGGGACGGATGGGCGGGGGTCGGGCGCTCGCCACTTAAACTGTTTGCCGAGCCTATTAAGATGATCATGGTAAAGCCAGCGCAAGATCTAGGTTGATTCTTTTGGGAAACTATTTGCATAAATGCTTCTCAATCGGTGCACTCTTGATTACATTAACTATTTTTAAAATAGTTTGTGTGATTTGGTATGGACAGACTTGCTAACATTTTTGGACATGTGTTCATAAAAACGTACTTGTATAATTCTGGCATGGTTAATTCTTACATCCCGAAATTAGTGTCACCTCCCAGCAACTTTTGTCTTTCATGGGAAACGACCTCTTTTTTTTAAGAGTAGCGAGCATCGGCATCGGGCAACGCCGTCCGCAGTCGGAGCGACGGAGGCGACCGTTATGAAGTTGTGCACATGAACCCCCGCACACCCCTCCGCAGCCAAAGCGAGCAAGACGAGGTGGTGGTGGAGCTCAAGAATAAGTACGAGAGAGAGCGCAGCCTCCTCACTGCCGAGAACAAGAAGCTCAATCAGGAAGTGGACCGGGTGAGAGCCCTTGCTTCTGTTTGTGGTGGCTGGGCAGTGAATGGGTGGACAGATCAGTAAGGCATGGTTGCTGCCACCCTGCTTTCCCGTGAAGGTTTTGAGAAACTGTGAACACTTGTCCTGGACTAGGAGGATGTGGTATGCTCAATGATGGTCCGCTGTGGGAACATGCCGGAAAGTTGCCTACAATATACCTTGGGTTGGACAGGTGGTGAATGGGATAGCAGTAGAGTAAAGTTAGTTACTGACCTGCTTGTGTGGACATTTTAGCGTTAATCCCACTTTTGTGTGGGTTTCTCCAAGCACTTTTACAACATTTTTTAAATTCATGTAGGTAAAACATAAAAATTAATAAAAATTAAATAAAATAAAGATCACGACGTTTCGGAGGCAACAGGTGGGACCGTCACAGCCAGATTAGCTGCATCAAGTGAGGCAATGATTCAAGATGTAATCCCTGATGACGGAGACTTGTGTTGCCTCCGAAACGTCGTGATCTTTATTTTATTTTATTTTTATTAATTTAAATTTTTTACCTACGTGACTTTACCGAAAAAACCTAAGAATATGAATCCTTGCAGTCACAAAAGCTTCAAATCTAGAATTTTTTAAATTCATAATTGGACCTAACATTCCAAGCAGGATACTTCTTAAAAGGTCTCGTGCCCTCAGCACCAGTTTCCTGTTATAAAGAGCTCCCGTTATTATTACATGGGATATATTTTCTCATTTTACATTATTCAATTGACTTAATTGTTATAAATAGCCGTCATCGTCGTCATCTGTTCTCCTCTCCCGCACCCCGAGCAGCTTGCCGTGGAGGTGGAGCGCCTCTCGGGGAGTCAGCGGCAGCTGGAGGATGAGCTGCGTGACCTGGAGGACAAGAAGCAGTCGGTTGCGCACTGGGAGGCACAGATCACCGAGATCATCCAGTGGTGGGTATACCTGCACATGCGCAATGCTCTCTCGCAAGCACTTCAAACCAGCGATGTCCACCAACCGCTCTGGTCACCATCGGGGCCCTCGAGCGGCCGTGTTTGTGGAGAGAGAGTCCCGGGGATGGGGAGGCTTGACGGCGCTCCACTGCAGGGCCCGGCACTCGCGCTGGCGCCACTGCCGCGAGGCGGTGCCGGCCCAGGGGCATTGGGACCGTGGCATCGGGCAGGAGGGGAGGGGGTGGCAGAGAGGAGCGAGGGGAAAGGGGCCCGTGGGTGACATCGTGAGCAAAGCCTGTTCGGGGGTATCGACGGATGATATTCACACGGCATGGTTTTCCCGGACCGTGTCGGCCCGGTAGGTTTTGCACGCTTATTGAAATATAAAAAGAAGCCCTGTGTGTTCCCAGCTGGTTACATTGAGAAAAAAATAAGAATAACAAAGTGTAACGTTGCACACTATTTGGACTGGAAATCCTCTCACAAAAGTGTAGTGTCCCCTTTTGGAAATGGATAGGACATAGTTTAACAGTTTTTATATATTTATTCACGCACACACGGATATGTTCCTTGGAAGCCCGTGAACCCACACTGACTCACAAGGAGTTTGGCAGAAACACTTCATTGACTGTTGCGAGTAAGCAGTTGTACAAATTTGCAGCAGGCACGTGCCGCACTGCGGAACCAAAAGCTCCTTGAACAGCGGTCGGCTTGGTCAGGCTGCGAGCTCTGCTGTTGTTCCTGGCCCAGCGACGTCCCTGGCCACAAGCCTCGTTGACCGACCACGCAAAAACATTCACCGGTGGCTGGATTGTGAGGGCTCATTCGCAGAAAAACAAGGTCTCTGTTTTTGTGGTTTGAGGCGGTTCATTGAGTTGTTTTCTGCATATCTAAGCTCCGGGTGTTACATAACTTGCTCTCTCGTGTGTTTTTCAAAAGCAACAACGTTTTTGATCTTTTTTCATTTTCTTTTTTTTTTATGATCGAACATTTTCAAAAGATGTTTTTGCAAAGTGGAAATTGGTAGCAGATGCAGCAGTATTTCCTAGCCTCGCTTGCAGCCGGCGATACATTTCTGACGAGTGGACGTTCACGCAAACTTCTGCGTTGATGTGAAAGTTACCGCAATACGCTCGTGGAACTGCTTTCGGCATGTGGCACCGCACGCCGGAAAAATATTTGTCGATGCCATTGCTGAGGAAGACTGTCTGAAAGCGATCACCGTCGGGACGTGTGTTCCTTGCCACGCAACCATCCCGCAGCAATACACATTCTCCCCTCCTCCACCCCCCCCCCACTTCCCCTCCCTCCATCTCTGGATGTGTTCGTGGCGAAAATTTCAGCGGGGAGCACAGTGGGAGAATGGCCAAGCAGGAATGCTTGACCCGCAGCCAATGTAAACCTTGGTCGTGCATCTAATGAGAGGGTCACTTTGCCATGCCTCTTCAAGCCGTATTGAGTGAACGTTCTTGCACATTTGCCGTGGGCGACATGTGGCTCAGGAGTCCCGAGGGTTAATTTTTTGGTTATTAAAGCAACGTGTCTGAGCATGGAGAGCACTGTGGGAGCGGTAGGCATGAAACGATTTATTTATTAAGAGTGATTTAAATTGAGTTCTTACACCCATGTTGTGTTTATACATACTCGTTGGTTCTTTCGGTAAAGTCACGTAGGTAGAGAAATAATAGATCACGGCGTTTCGATCGCAACACAAGCCTACAGCAGTTTTTTCTCGATGTGGTTGTCTCACCTGATGACGATTGCTTGTGTTGCGATCGAAACGTCGTGATCTATTTTATTTTTCTACCTACGTGACTTTACCGAAATAACCAAAGAGCAGTGACGAAAGCTTCAAATCAGTGTTTATACATATAACATTCAATTGTGTTTTCTGTGTGTATGGATCAGTTATTGGCTATTTATGCAATCTTTTAGCAAATGGTAATTGAATGAACGGGACCGACAACCTAGACAAGAAATGCCAGACACAATGCAAATGACGAGACAAAAAGCATCTCTTTGACTTGAATTGTGGCTGAATCATAAACGTCGCAGGTGCAGGAGGGTGAATCGTTGTTTATCGAGTGGAGCGTGGTGTGACCTTTAAAGTCTAAAGACTAGCTTGCCAACAGGACAGCACCGCGCCCATGTACGACCATGTGCGAGTTGAAGTCGCTCACTCAATGTTGAGTGGAAAGCGTTCTATCAGTGCCACCGTGTAAGGCAGTGTTGTTCACGAATTTTCAGAGGGGGACCACTTTCACTGATAAGACATCGGTGTGAGGTCTGCCACACATTTGAAACCATTGGGGTTTGACCGCACGATGGGGGTTTTCATTTTTGTGTATTGTCGGGGGCCGCGCGTCAGGGGCTGCACTAAAGGCCATCAGGGGCTGCCAGTGGCCTGCGGGCCTTGCAATGAAGCACACTGGTGTAAGGTGATATGTGATGCTTCCATTCATATCATCGCTAAGTACGATGATCGAAACTCCATTGAAAATTGGCCACTTCCTCGGCATGCTCAACTCGAACTGAAAAGTAGCGGCAGATGCAGTTGTCTGAACATCATTGTCGGGAGAACTAGGGGGGACCCCAAGTGTAGTTCTACACATGCACCGTCTTTAGTGAGCAGTGCTTGTCTTTGTAGGTGCTCCTGAACAGCACTTGACCAATTCCAGAGGCTAACCATTACATTCTTGTTGGGTGTTTGTTACCCGAGCGCATCTATCTGCCCTGTGCGTATGACATGCGTGCGCTTCTTCGTGCGATTGCCTGTCTTTCATAATTCATAATCAACGTTTTTGGGTCAGATCGCGTTATGTATAAATGTGTCGTAACCCTCCACCACCCGACACGGCCAATCAGCAAAAAAAGTGTCACGTTGACAAAAGACAAATAGTTCACTGCTTTAGCCCACCGGTGTGTTGAAGCGTGAAACCACAACATTTACAAAAAATGTTCTTTGTCTGCGTACCCCCGCGATGCAGGGTCAGCGACGAGAAGGACGCCCGCGGCTACCTCCAGGCCCTCGCCACCAAGCTCAATGAGGACCTCGACTCCTTGCGTAACTCCAGCCTCGGCGCCAAACCCATGGTATGGGGACGGCGCTTTGTTCAAACCAGAGAGTGTAAACACTCCCAGCGAGCGATTCGGTGATTTTCCCCGTGTTAAATGGGACACTTCTCGGCTTGGGCCTGGGCAGTGTTTGCTTGCACTTTGTCGGTGTGTGTACGACACACAGGACTTCCTCCCCGTCTCCCACTACACTTGCGGTGCTGTTCTATATCGGACAACAGTGCGCGCTGTTAGTTTCACTTTCCCACAGTCCTTATTTTGGGAAGTAACGGTGAGGACCAACGTCTTGGCGAGTCGTGAGATGCAGCGATTCCATTGTTATCCTTGTCGCGGCGATTTTTACGTTTTTGTTTTTGTCAACATTGGTCGTGGAAATGTCTTGGTTATTGTACATCACGCAATGATGTTCTGTGTGTTATCGCGTACGTAATAATGGCGTGGTTATTGTACACCGCTTATTGCGGGCTACTCGTGTGTTGATGGGGGCCCGCCGGCATGCTGTCACGCAAGACGTCAGATCGCCCATCTCTCCGCCTGCTTCCATTCCACGCTTTCACAGCTCCTAACTTTATGATTAATCGTTTGCCTGCTTGAGAAAACATATTTTTTGCTCTTCATTTAACCTTTTTTCTCTCTCTCAATTTTTTACAAATGATGATTTTCCACTTGAAAAGAACAGTTCGTTGAGCTATGTTTTTCTGTCTTTACGTTTTTCTTGGTGTCTCATTTTGTGTCTTACTTGGGTTGCTTCTTCTGTTCCACTCCATCTTTGCCGCATTTCTGCAGAACACACTGAGCCCTTATTGCCACAACTACACAGAGTCCGATGGCGCTAGGCAGGTAAGCGGCAGCCGCCTTCAACCATATTCCTGCTGTAAGAATGTTAATTTCAACAAAGCACATCCCACCCGTTTCATGTGTGTGTTTGTGTGTGAATCACGTGGAGGCTGTTCCTGTTATTTTGAAATCTTGTGCCTTATCGTATGGTTCCCTCCCTCCGAAATGGCACATTTGGTGTCGGTGACAAAGTCTGGTCATGCATTAACACTCGTGGAATTAGTGACCAAACGTGGGAAATGTGCGGGTTTACTCGTGACAAAGGCCTAAGTCCATAGCATAGAACTTAATAATTTGCAATGTTAAGCACGTTTCATTCTATCTTCTGCGCTCACTGAGCGCAGAAAAAAAGCAACGACACACGTGGCATGATTCAGTCAGTGGAAAACCCGTAGATTAGAGCTGTGCAGAGTCTTTGTTATTGTTTTCATTATTTAGCCACAAGTGCCAACAATAGCAAGAGACAAATGAGCGCATACAGTTTTGTGACGGCTGCTTGTACGAGCCAAACCCCATCGTATTGGGTGGGCCGCTTGTTGCTACGTCGGCTCGGGACGAAAGCGAAGCCGATAGCAGCGGGGGCCATTCATCCCTCGGAGATCGGCGAAGGCAGGTCGGCCAAAAAGGCTCGTCCGCCTGGCCAGAGTAGATCTCTTTGCGTGGCGTGTTGGCAAGCGATCTCTACGCATGTCCACTCTGCTCTACCTCATACTACCTCCCATGATTACGACGTCCCCTTGTAGGTCTCGCGCACTGTTGGCCCAGCCACTCAGTGGTGCCATGTCACCAAGAACTGCAACGAACCTCTTCCACTGCACGTTTTGCCAAACCTTTTACCGTTGTCATTACATTTGTGCACTGCGGCATTCCTGGTCCCCTCTGCCGTTGCACATTTTTACTCTTTAATTTTCTCTTTGTTTACTTGAATTCTGTTTATAATAATTTGCAATAATAAACACGACTTAAATAAACATGTCGTAAGATAGCTGAAATTGTACACTAAAGTAAATATTTAGGTGTCGCTTTTTGGTTGATGGTGTGTTTTTGCTTGAGCATAGTTGATTAGAATTTCAACAAAAACAAACGAGATTCGAGTATAACCTTGCGTAAAAACAAACATCAAGTGCGTCCTATATTTAATATTTGCTTCGTCGTGAATTTCATGTGAACATGCCTTGTGTTTGGTCCCGGCTCTGCTCTTTTAATGACGGAAGTGAAAACTAATCTAACTAAACTATTTTTATTTTACCAGGTAAGGCCCACTGAGCTGTGTAGCTCTTTTTTTCAGAAGCGACCTGGCCAAAAATGATAGCTCAACGAAGTCGCTTATCACGTGGAATTTATGTCAACCAAATACTCTAAACGCACGTTGAGAGTATTTCTGTGGAGGAAAAAACGATTACCCGGAGAAAAATCCTCACGACCACGGGACAACATACAAACTCCAAATATACAGGCATCAGGGTCGGGATCGAACCCACGGCCTCATGCGCACCACATTCGGTGACGAGATGTGGTGCGCACGTACCACATCCCGGCGTCCTAGGCGAGAGCCGCCCCCCTCCCCACCGTCCGCCGAGTGACCGCGAGTGGCCTTTGTGATCCCTCCTAGTTGACATTCGCACAATGCATAATATGGAAAGACTGCAAGGAGATGTGCCAGTTTTAGCTATTGTTCGCTTTTGTTTGAAAGCCTGGACGGCAAAAGCTTTGTTGCTTGTTTTCGTCGCCGCTTTATCACTGCGGGAGGGGAGTAACTTACTGGCTGTGTGTTTGCAGGGCTTGCATCATGCTTCTAGGGTCAAGGCCATTGTAAGAGAGGGCTGTGTAATGCCCCGTATATGCAGATTGCATAAAAAACACACAACATTGATAAAGACTACAGGGACCCTGTCATACTTTCCTTTGATCTCGTTTATCTCGAAATAGAGCAAAAATTTGCACATGCTTTATTGAAAATAAGAGTGGCATATTGGTTGCAGATTAAGTATAGTCACGCACATGGCATGCATTGTGGGAGTTTAGGCAACAAACAAGTGATGGAACAGTCGTATAGAGTGTTCTACAGGCACGTCCGGTGGTGCATCATAACAGCAGCTGCTCTGGCGCCAAGTCCATCAACAGCTTTGTCTCACGCAGTGCCTACGTGACTGCTCACGCTCGCCAGTCTTGGAGTCACGCAGGCGCCTGACGATGCGGCATCAGGCGCCCGCGTTGACAGTCGCGCATGTCGTGGGGACAGCATGGATTCGGGGGAGGGGTGGAGGAGTTGCGAGGTCGAGATGGGAGAGGGGCGTTGCGTTTGACGGCGCCGTGCTCGCCGCCTTGTGACTCGGGCAGGACACGCTGTGGAAGACGAGGCGCAGCCAGAAGGTGGAGATGTCCGCGCGGCTGGAGCTGCAGTCTGCGCTTGACGCGGAGATCCGTGCCAAGCAGGGCGTGCAGGAGGAGCTGACGCGAATCAAGGCCACGCACATGGCCACCGAGGGGTGAGTGTCGGTGTTCCGTGCGAGTGTGAACGCGACGGCGGGAAGCGGAAACGCCAGAGCGTGAGCGTCAGCGCTGCCCCTAATTGCTTGGCGATGTCACACAAACCTCATGCCAATGTCACAATATACTGCAAGATTGCCATCTTAGTTTTACACATGCTTCGAGCCCTTGCCTCCCATCCCACATCTGAGACCTTGTCTCTCCTCTTCTTGGTTCTTTCGGTAAAGTCACGTAGAAGGGAAATAATAAAAGAAAAAAAAGAAAATGTTTTAGGTTTATTATTTTATTATTTTCCTTCTACGTGACTTTACCGAAAGAACCAAGAAGATGAATCCCTGCAGTCACGGAAGCTTTAAATCGAAACTTGTCTCTCCTGTTTACCAATTTCTTTGATTTCTGCTCGAGCAGCCACTGACGTCTCCATCCCCTGTGTCAATCTTGACTTAGTGGGTCAGTGGGAGGACGCTCATTCTCTACCACTGCCCACTTTGTTTGGAAACACCCCACCATCCCCTCCTCTTCTTGACACACTACCACATGCAGTCAGTTGTCAGCTTAAACCTCTATTCTGGACCTGTACTTTCTGAATCCCTCATGGTTCATTCACCTTGTATTTACCCTGCTGTACTTTTCATCCCATACATTTGAACCCATCCATAAATACGTACATTTGTACATTTTTTGACATTTCATGGACAGTGCCTTTGGATGAACGTTAACTGGGACGCGCGTAATAAATCCGAAACCGTGCTCGATCCGGTCGGACCAGACGAGGTGAAATCTGACTGCCGGGGAAGTGTTTGGCAGCCCCCTAGTGGTAGCGACACCAACAGTACCTTCCCACCGGCACAATCGACCGCATTCCAGCACGTGCCGCACTTGGACATTTGAGACAAACACCTCACTGTGCGAATGCCTGCGCTTTACCAAAACAAACCGCAGAGACTGCTCTGTTTATTTTTTTCAATTCCCCCCCCCCCCCACGTGCCCTCCCCCCCTCTCCTGTCATTGAAGGCGAGCACCCTAGGTATGCCGTCGCGGGAGAAAATTTCTCGGGGTGATTATTGGGGCGTGCTCGTCACTCATACTCCTGTCAGCCCCAGTAGGGAACTCAAGACCTGACCGCTTTGGGGTGGTGTGTAAACACAGACAAAAAAATATATATAGTGCATGAAGTTTTACTCCTCAAAGGAAAGCATTATGGGCGTAGGCCCCGGAATGGGAAAACATTATCCCCTGTGCAGTGCGCCGATTCTTTTGAGTCTGTACTTATCGCTAAGACACGGCATTGTTTTCCGTGGAAACGGCTTTTAATTAAATTGTCGTCTAAAAATATTTGTGGTTTTATTTAGCGGCGATCCCTAACGGAATTCACGTGTAAAAATTTGTCAGGTTGCTTTGAGGGCTGCGTTGTGCCACTGGTGGCCCGTGAAAAATAATAATTCACGAGATTGTGGAGATCCCAAGTGTGGTTACGTTTGTGGTTAACGCGCTTCATGAGGCGTTTTTTTATAAAAATATTTTCATTCACAGGAAACTGCAAGAGACTGAGAAGAAGAACAGCAGCCTCATGGCAGAATTGGACATCCTTAAGAAAGAAGTGGCCGAGATGAAAAGGCAACCAGACAAAGGTAACAAGGCAGCCCCCGCACGTAACGGTGGTGCAGTGTTCGAGTTTGCATTGTCACCTTTTGAGGCGGCCAATGTTCGGTGTCCCTCACCCAGCGAGTCGTGGGTGGACAATGCCCCGAGCATTCATGTTGCTACCGCTCTGTGCAGGTCTCAAACAACAGGACTCGAGGAACTCTCTCGTGCGATATTATGAAACACCGTCGTCACCGGTTGACAAGCCAGACGTAAGTTGCCCCGTGCACCATTGTTTACATTCCTTGTTTCCGTAATAAGTTAAGCTAATAGGAAGCTTTGGCCCACTCTTTATCGCACAATAGATCCCCTATTTTAGCCTGACGAACTGGTGTGGCGAGTACTGATGGCGAGCACCTCTTATAAGGCCGTCCTTGAGCAGCACTCGTATGTGGTGTGGCGTGCACAGGATGCAGAGCTGCGTCCCGGCCCCGTCTCACAGCTGTCGCGTGCCACCTCGCTGCCTGTGCACTCCACGGCTGCACAGCCCAAGGTATTGCCGCTGCTGGCCGTGCCGTCCCCCCCCGCCTCCACACAAAACAAAATGCCAATTTCTCCCATGCAGCCTCTACAATAGGCTTTTCGGGCAAGTGCTGTGTAGTAATTACATTGGATGGCACACACGAGGGAACGGTGTGGCGAGAACCACGCTTGGTCGTCTTTGTCTCTCGAGTGGTAACGTTTATACACTGTCAAAGGTACAATTATAAGATTGTGTCGACCTTGGGAGGCGTCCATGACTGGTTCAAATATTCGCCAGCGATTTTGGTTGAGCACAAAATTGAACTCCGTAGCTACAGGATTACATTTCCAACTCGGCAGGCAACCTGTCACTACTCAAAATACAAAGATCCCCTTTATAGTCTTAACAGACTGTTGGGAAAAGTGCTATTATCGAATTCCTATTAAGGCCAGCACGGCACTCAATGTTGATGCCTACTCACTGCACCAGGTTGTCAATTAAGGCCGAGTCGACCTAGGGGAGACCCAGGACCAGTTCAGATAACCATCACTGGTGTTGGTGGCGACAAGCAGAAATCGAACTCTGGTTGCAAAGTTTGGAGCGCAGCGCGCTAACCACTACGCGACCGCTCCCCACGGGCACACATTCACACTTACACAAACTTGCACACACATCAAGTATTAATTCGGATGGTTTCGTTGTTGCCATTCTTCCCAACCCCTCAATCCCGTGCTGCCCTCTTCCAGCCCAAGGCGCACTCGCTGGTGGTGCGGACATTCAGCAGCCCCACCAAGTGCAGCCAGTGCAGCTCCCTCATGTTGGGCCTGGTGCGGCAAGGCTGCGCATGCGAAGGTACCACCAGCACGTGTGCGCTGGTCGTGGTGTTAGGGTAACGCACATTTTTGTCATGACACCGTATTTTTATCAAGAGTAAAATATATATTTTGCCTTCGTGTGTTTCAGTTCAGTATGTTAACGCCTACTGGTGTCGCACTTTAGCTTTAGGCTTGTGTGCTTATGCGATTGTGTGTTTCTGTGTATGTGTGGATGTCTGTGAATGTGCACGTGTGTGTGTCCGCGTGTGCACGCATGCATGTGTCTGTCCGTGCATGTGCTTTGTGTCGTGTGTGTGTGTGTATATCTTGTGTCCGTGCATGTATCCTCATGCATCCCCCCCCCACCCCCCTTTTTTTCGGCAGTGTGCGGCTTCTCATGCCACGTGACGTGTGCCGAGAAGGCACCCCAGGTGTGCCCCATCCCGGCAGACCAGACACGCCGGCCCCTGGGTATCGACCCGCAGCGTGGCACCGGCACTGCCTACGAGGGATACGTGCGGGTGAGGCCCCAGCGCCGCGCTAGCTTTTTACCAGATGTCTTGGTGCCCTGGCGTGACTCACAAGTGGCCACGAGTGTGAAACTGGCAGTTGCGTCCGTCAATTCCAGAGAAATGGGATTTGTGTTGCTGCTCGGCATAAGTAGCCTTTCCCTTAAAAAGCCCTTCTTATTCAAGGATGGACAGAAAGTTGGGTACGGAACGGTCCTCATTGTTTTTGGAATTTCTGTCACAGAGTATAGCCACAATTCCACTGAACGTAGCTGGCTGTGAACTCCAGAAGGTGGCACTGCTTGAAACTCTCGATTTCATATTGACTTTGCCATGGATTTTGACCAAGTTGACTATCATCCAGGGCATTTGTATCAAACTACCTTTCTGAGACATTCTGTAGAGTGAGGCTGAATACCACGTGGCACAGAAACGAAGTCACTGATCGTAACCCCCCCCCTCTCCATCTTCTCACAGGTGCCGAAGCCAGCGGGCGTCAAGAAGGGCTGGCAGAGGGCGTACGCGGTGGTGTGCGATCTCAAGCTCGTTTTGTTCGACATCCCCGAGGGCAAGACGGCGCTGCCAAATGTGGGGGTCAGCCACGTCATCGACATGAGGTCAGCCACTCGGCCGGGCAGCACGGTGCTTCGTGGAGGAGTCCAGTGGTGCACATTTAATATTTGGCAGCCTGAATCAAGTGACCTTTTTTGTAGATGTGAACAAAGAGCTTTGCACCTCTTTAATAAAAATTTTGTTAAAATAATTTTTACATTGCGCAAGTAGGGATGAGTAGTGGTTAACGTCTGCTGACCTGTCACTCGACTCTTTCAGCGTTGCACATCTAAACGTACACGGAAACGATTTTGTGTTTGTGTACACGGAATGCAGGGATGAGGAATTTTCTGTGAGTTCGGTCCTCGCCTCCGACGTGATCCACGCCAACCGCAAGGACGTGCCCTCCATCTTCAGGGTGAGTCGTACAGCTACGGCTGAGCTCCTGCCACCACACTCCAATCGAGCTGCAGAAACCCCAGAATTCACAGAGACACCAACCGGCTTGATCTCAGGATCACAGCAAATGCATGGAAGTCAACAGGTCCCACATTTCAGATTTTAATCGCAGGCGGTGTCACGGTGCAAAAAAAAAAACCTCTTGTCGCACGTTACTCTGCACGCACGCATCGCACACACCAATTATACGCACCAATCACACACACACCAATCGCATGCACTGTAGGTGACGGCGACGCAGCTGACGACACCCCGTACGAGGTTATCGACGCTGATCCTCGCGGACACCGAGACGGAGAAGGAGCGCTGGGTGGGCGTGCTGAGCGAGCTGCAGAGGCTGCTCAAGCGCAACAAGCTCAAGGACCGCGCCGTGTACCAGGCACGCGAGGCCTTTGAGAGCGGCCTGCCCTACATCAAGACCACCCTGTCCGCCGCCGTCATCGGTGAGAGTGGGCATGGACACGGAGCTGGCCTCCACAATGGGGAGCTTGTGCTCGGCGAGCCGTTGGGAAGAGTGCATGCTCACCGCCGTGCGTTGCTTTGTCAATTGGCAGTTGTGCGCGTGTCTGTGTGTGTGCAGATATTCAATTGGGTGTGTACGAATATGGTGGAGTGGTAGTGTAGTGGTTAGCATGCTGCGTCGTGAACCCGGCGACCCGCGTTTGATTCCCGCTCATGGGCCAACACCAGCGACGGTTATCTGAACCGGTCCTGGGCCTTCCCTAAGTCGACACGGCCTCAAATGAGTATCTGGTGTGGTGTGTAAACATCTGCGGAGATGAAGGTAGCCAGGCGTGGTACTGCCCACCCACCCCATTGTGTGCCGTTCCAGCCTTCATAGGTGCTCGCCGATAGCATTTGCCCCAACAATTTGTTAAAGCTGTACGGGGGGGATGTTTGTTTTTGTGCAAATATCGTGACTGGTCCTGAGCTTCCACAAGATCAATTCGACCTTTAATGAGTTCCTGTTGTAGTGTCTTAATACAAGCACTGGGGAGACAAAGCGTGGGCTGGTGAGATACTGGCCACATCACCACTCCCTCCAGTAGTATTCCTTGATACGTGCCCGCTAACAGCACTTGCCATAAGAGCCTGCATGGCGAAATACGGGATCCTTCTATTTGTGTGTGTGTGCATGCGCGTGCAGACCACGATAGAATAGCACTTGGAGCGGAAGATGGGTTTTATGTGCTCGAAGTCACCAATGATGGTAAGTGTGCACAACCCTTGTATATAATGCCACATCAGAAAAATACCATGAACACCTTGTAGCAGGAACACAATGCGTCGCCATTCACTTCAGCAGTTCCCGCACTGGTCACGAATGTGTGCACGGAAGCCTTTTGAGAGGCAGGTTCTATCAGGGCCTGCCCCTACCATTATTTAGTTCATTGCCCACAATCCACCATGAATATACATACATATAGCAGGCTATGATTTCGATATATTGACTTTCTTGGAATCCTGCACTAAATACGTACATTTCCACATCATCAAGCACTGTCGCATCTTGTTTACCACTTCACGAGTCACATCTGAATTTGTTCAATATACCATAAACGATCCTGGGTCACGGGTTATTGCAATCCCGTTTGTATTGTCTCGTTTTTTTCCCATCTAATTTTTTATCTTAAACGTAACACTGGCATGTCATTCACATACAGCTGACTTAAATTGTAAATTATTCTCACACGCATGATTCATCGATGTGAATCATTAGCGAGAGAAGCCGTATTTTAATCATCCGATTCGTCCAATATCGGTTCGTCTCTCACCTGCCACTGGGTGGCGATCTCTAAACACAAAGTCGTACATGCGGCGTGCGTCCACAGTGATCGTGCGCGTGGACGACTGCAAAAAGGTGACGCAGATCGAGCTGATCCCGGAGGCGCAGTTGGTGGCCGTGATCACCGGCCGCAACCGTCAGCTGCGCCTCTACGTGTGGAAGGCGCTCGAGGGCTTGGAGCATGAGCCCTACAAGGTGCCCGAGGCCAAGAACTGCCAGGCGATCGCGGCAGGGCGTCCCAGCGGGCTCGGCGCCGCCGGCTCGGCCCTCCTCTGCCTGGCCATGAAGCGCCAGCTGGTGTGCTACGAGCTGATGGGCGGTGCTGCGCGCACGCGCCACCGCCGGATTCGCGAGTACCAGCTGCCCAACGTGGCGCAGTGGCTCGCGGTGCTGTCGGAGGGCATCTGCGTGGGATACCAGTCCGGATTCGCCATCTACGCCACCGGGGTAATGGGCACACACACGCCCTGCGGCGGTTTCACTGTTCCGTGGGTTTGGCCATGCTGACGTTAGTGATTATATCGCGTCCTTGATGATCAGTGCCATGTAGTATCTTAACTTTTGATCCGCGGAGTGCTGGTCGTCTGTAAGGCTATGGGAAAATGGCAGTGGGACTGTTGAAGATATATATTTTTTCAAAAACAGCAAATTTCGATTGAAAGCTTTCGTGACTGCAGGGATTCATCTTCTTGGTTCTTTCGGTAAAGTCACGTAGAAGGGAAATAATACGTCGTGAGAATTATTTTATTTTATTATGTTTTATTTTTATTATTTTATTACTTCCCTTCTACGTGACTTTACCGAAAGAACCAAGAAGATGAACAGCAAATTTGTTTACCGCTAGTCATCGATGACAATTTTTTGAGAGTTTAGAGTGGTTCCGTGGCTCCAGAAAAGTTAGGAACCATTGGTATAGATAATAAGACACCTTAAAGTGATTTTTTGACATTGGGATTTATATAATAATGTTATATTGTGTTACTTGTACAATTATACACTAATGTATGTATGTATGTTGAATATTCTGCTGCTTTCTTTTTCAAGTCTTAATCAGTTGCTGGGCACGCAATAATTCACCCACTCCATGACTTTATGATGGTTGCGGGTCACAATTCCTTTCATGAAATGTATTCTCCTTTGTACCTGTGGTTCATGACAGAATCTATTATGACTAGAAAACGTCCATGAACCTTGTTTTTAACGAGCCAGTAGCGCACCACACGTATACATCAGCGGGAAACACAATTTCATGCGCATGTTGTGAGCTTAGCAATCAAATTTGGCAAGTCAGAGGATGAATCCTTGCCTGTACGGCACTTTCAAATACCACTGCCGTTTCCAACAACCAACAGATGTACGCTGCATTGTCCAGATTGTTTCCTGTATTTGTGACTTTGCCTCGTGCGTTGTGCCCAAGTTTTATTATTGCCGTGTCACTGGCGCAGGCCGGAGACGAGGCCTCGGGCCACTGCCTGGTGCAGGCCGAGGACCCCTCGCTGAGCTTCCTGGCGGCGGGTGGTGGCGCTCCAGCAGACGCTCTGTGCTGCGTGGAGATCGTGGGCGGACCCGGCCCGGCACGCGAGTACCTGCTGTGCTTCTCCTGTGTGGGCATCTACGTGGACCGGCAGGGCCGCCGCTCGCGCCAGCAGGAGCTCATGTGGCCAGCACCTCCCACTGCGTGCTGTAAGTCACCACCTGGTATGCAGGAGGGCATGGGTTCGATCCCGACCCTGACCGCCACCTGTATTAATTTTTTCTCTCAGACTCCAATTTTTGCTGTAAGTCGCCACGGTGGCTATGAGATGTTAACTACCTTGCCTGGTATGCACGAGGGCATGGGTTCGATCCCGACCCTGACCCCACCTGTATTAATTTTTTTTCTCTCCGGCTCCAATTTTTGCTGTAAGTCGCCACGGTGGCGAGATGTTAACTACCTCGCCCGGTATGCAGGAGGGCATGGGTTCGATCCCGACCCTGACCCACCTGTATTATTATTTTTTCTCTCCGGCTCCAATTTTTTCCTCCACATTTAGTAACATGCGTTTGGAGGATTTGGCTGCTATACATTATTCGCATGATAAGCCACTCCATTGAGCTATCATTTGTCGCCAGCTCGCTTCTGAAAAAGAGCGGTATAGCTCTGTGGGCCTTACCTGGTAAAATAAAAAAATAGTTGACTTAAACTATTAGCCCCATTGGCACCTGTATCGTTGCTGCGTAACTGCGTCGGTGTTGACTTTTTTTTGCCTCACGTCGCAGGTTACAACCCTCCGTACCTCTCGGTGTACAGTGAGAACACAGTCGACATCTTCAACATCATCACCATGGAGTGGATACAGACACTGCCCCTGAAAAAGGTGCCGCTCGCTGTTTTACTATATTGCTAAATTAGCAAATCGTTGTCCCTCCTAGTAAATTGAAAAGTTAATTGACAGTCGTTATTTCATTATGATGACAACCTGACCTAATTTGCACAGGATCTTTTTACTTAATTATCTTGAACTATTAGTCAGCGTAAGATTTTTTTAACGGGTCATTTTAGCGATTGACACCACTGACCAGCTTTTTAGCATCGTCTACATGGATGACTGTGGAGCTTTCAGGCGTCCTCCGAGGTTTGTCGAAGCTTTTGTGTTGTGCCCGTCCTGTGAGGATTGACCCTCGACTTGTGCACCTCCCCTCCCTGTGGTGCAGATAAAGCCGCTGAACCCCCAGGGCACCCTGAACCTCCTCCCCTCCGAGCCCGTGCGTCTCATCTACTTCCAAAACAAGCAAGCAGGTAGGAGAAGGGGGGGTGCTCTTGCATAGACATCGCCGAAAACTTGGCACGGCTGCCACGTTTCCCATCGCGGCGCCCGTGTTGGCGTCGTCGCCCAGAGTAAGTCCGGCTTGAACGTTTAAGCGGCGACAGCGACGGGAGCGCGTACGCCACACAACGGCGACGGGGAATGATGTGCGCTTGCGCGCGTGCGATGCGTGCCTCCACAGAGGGCGAGGACCTGCATGTGCCTGAGACGTCGGACAACAGCCGGAAGCAGCTGATCCGCATGCGCAGCCGGAGGCACTTCTCCTACCGCGTGCCGGACGACGAGAAGATCTCCTTGAGGTGCCCACCCTGCCACGTGTTTGCGCGTGTTTTTTTTCGATTCTCCAAACTTTATATGTTTGGCGCTTAACTCATTCTGTGATCCGATTCGTTTTACAGTTTTTTGTGTCATGATTCAATGGACGCTTTGGTTTATTTCTCATGCCTTGTTAATACTTTTAAAATATATAGTGGTGTGAATATATAGGATCCAGTGTGGTCTCAAAGTTAATGGTACGTGAATTTAAAAGCAATTTTTTTTTGCGCTTGATTCAATATATTCATCATGAGCTCAAGACTCGATTTTAATTTAACGACTTTTACTGTCTGATTAATGTTTGCTGCGTTACACAAGCGGCAGAATGAATGGTGTGCCACGTGCATTACATGCCGATTGCTTTGGCACAGACTAGCCATGATCCCACTCGCCTGCTCGTTTGGAGAGTATTGCCCTAGTAAGCAATTCGCTTACGACTTGCAAACTGGTTGAGAGAGAACACCCTGTGCTGACCCGCATCATTCCCCCCCCCCCCCCCTTACTCGTGGCCTGCAGGGAGATGATTATACGGGACCCAGACCTGCGCTCCAAGCTCATCTCCGGTCCCACCAACTTCAACCACGTGGCGCACATGGGCCCCGGCGACGGCATGCAGATGCTCATGGACCTGCCCGTGGTGAGATTGGCGTCGGTGGCGCCGCAACGCCGCCTGTCTCAAATCGTCGCTTCCAGACCTGCGGTGGTGCACTCCTTTCGTAGCACAGCGCTTCGGAGGCAGCGTTTGGGAGGGTTGTGTAGATTCCGTCGCGCGCAGCGACTCCCGGCCCCGCAGATTGTGGGGGAATTACAGCAGTTCGGTTTATCGCCCATCCTTGTAGATTTCGAGTGTTATTTAGCCCATATGCATGGTGGGTTTCCTCCTACGAGCAAAAGACTCTTTTAAGAAAAGGAAATTGGACAAGCATCGCGAAGTATGACCCCAATGTTTTAATAAATAATACGCATTTATCATTAATTTACCATCGGCGCTGTTAACTCAACTGGGTGAGCGAGTAAAGGGCCTTGCAGGGTCGGGGAGGAGGGGGCGGTCGGTACGCTGAGGTGGTCTCCCCCCGCTCGCGCCGGCGCCACGGCCTGCCTCGTGCATCGACGCTCATGCTGCTGCTGTTGCTGCTGCTGCTGCTGCTGCCGCCGCTGCTGCTGCTGCTGCTGCCGCCGCTGCTGCTGCTGCTGCTACTGTCGCTGCTGCTGCTGTCGTTGTCGTCGTTGTTGCAGCGCTCGTCGACGATCCACGAGGAGCACCCGCAGGAGCGACCGCGCCCCGCCATCTCGGGCTCCTCCAGCATGGCAGCCATGACGCGGCACTCGCACGCCGGCCTCTCCACCAGCCCCAGTGAGTGCTGGCCGTCCCACCACTCCTCCCGACTGAAACTCAACAATATTTAATGAACCAGGTGCAATGCCCAATGAGCTATATAGTTCTTTTCAAGAAGTGACCTGGCCACATATGATAGCTCGGCAAAGTGGCTTATCGCTTGGAAGTTTATACCGGCCAAATACTCTTGAACGCACGTTTCTAAGTGTGGAGGGGATAAAACGGAGGACCCGGACAAAATCCACATGACCACGGGGAGAAAGACACACAAACTCCAAATATACAGGCGTCTGGGTCGGGATCGAACCCACATCCACCTGTATACCAGGCGAGGTAGTTAACATCTCGCCACCGTGACTAGAGGCCAGATCCTCGCACTGGCACAGCAGGGTTTGACCCAAAGCGATGGATCCGATTGAGAAGCCGTCACGCGGTGACGTGCCTCTAGACACGTGTGTTGGGTTCACGATTCTCGTGAAATGTTATTAATACTGGCGTGGCCGAGTACCCAACACTTGAGATCTGAGTTCAAATGTGGGTTTCGGCCAAGAGAATGGTATCTTTCTGGTGGTGTTGTTGTGTGTATGTACATATATGGTTGTACGTGTGTGTGCTTTGTTTTGAGTTTTATGTGGGCATGTGCGTGTACTCGTGTTCATGTGCGTCTCTAGTTGTGCGTACGTGAAGGATTGTCATTGCGTCTGTGCGTCGTTGCTCGTGGCTGCACTCGTGCTTCAGGCTCGCTGGCCCAGAACGGCAGCGCAGGGCGGAGGGAGGCGGGCGGCGCGACAGGCGGTGCCGGCCTGGGCAGTTCCGGTAGTGGGGGCTCCGGCAGCAAGAAGTGGCCCGTGGCGTCACCTTCGGACGGGTCCCTCTCGTCGGGCGGCCCCGACCAGCACAGCGAGGGCCACGGGCCCCGTGCCGACTCGGAGTTTGAGCGCGAGGTGAGACCCACTACCCCCTCCCTACCTCCCTCCCATCCCCCACCTCTGCTTGTCCCCGCCGGCTGTGGGGTCTGCGCCATCTCCGCCGAGGCATTGGGACAAAACCGATTCTGCATTATTGATGGAGGCCGTTTTGCCCGGTCCGCTCGCCAACATGGAGTGGAAACTTAAGCTGCTGCTTGTTTTGCAAATGCAGCCAATTATTCCACCTATCCAGGAGCACGCCAGCAAAGGCAAACATGATGACGGTGTTGTCGCATGCTCGTGTTGCGTGTTGTGGGATCATTGGTGTTTGGCTGGCACGCAACTGGCAATTTTCAGGTTGTGTGCGTGCACTAACGGTGGTGCATGTGTTCTGCCACGTGTCTGTGTGTTTTGTCTTCCTGTCGTCCGCCGCCCCCGCCCGTACGGTCCGTCGCTCCCACGCGGGACTCGCGCGCTCGCTCGCCCTCTCCTGCCGGCGCCTTGAAGCAGGACTCGGACTCTCCACGCCACTCCACGGCCTCCAACAGCTCTAACCTCAGCAGCCCGCCTAGCCCGCTGTCTCCACCGCGCAACCAAGGTGGAGGCAGCAGCGGCGGCGCTGGTGGCGGCGGTTTGGGCGGCCACTCCCCGTGGGACCTTTGAGTCTGGGCACGCGCGACACCCAACGGCGGTGTTGGTGGTCGCATGCCCGCGCCATTCCTCCTCGATCGCCCCCGATGGTGACGACTGCAACGACGAGGACAAGACGGGGGGGGGGGGTGTGCCCAAAACCGGTGCTGGGAGTGTTGGGGGGGTGGGGGGGGGGTCTGCCCAGCCACGTTTGTCTTTTGCCTGAAGGGAGCCCCGCCAGGTGACCCCGCCCCTCCACGTGCCCCCCCCCCCCCCGCAGCCTGCGTGGGAGCGATGGAACGTCGTGTTCCTGTGGGGCCCCGGGGCTCCACGCGCCAGATGCCCCACACCGCTGCCTGTGAAGGGACCCCGGGCCCACGCACGCACGCACTCACTCACACTCGTTTTCTATTCCTCTTTGTGTTGCTCCCCTCTCCCAACCCGGGGCTCCTGTGCCTGTCTACGGAGACAAGGGGAGGGGGCAGCTGGGAGTGTTAAAGAGTTTCGTTATAAATACCGATAATATAATAACTATAATTACAGTAATTACCGATTTAAAGAAAAAAAATTGAGAAACAAAAGAATTAACTTAAAATTGTCCTGAATTTTGTTCCACTTTCAGAACATGTAGAGTTGTTTAACCCCGAGCCGTTGCTGCTACGTGCGGTCACCCGTCGTATTCAGCGGCTCCTGGAGACTCCAAGCAGGTGGACGTAGGACGTCCCGTGCATCTCACGGCTGTCCCGTGTCCACGCTGCCTCCGTGATCCGACCACTAAGGCCACCGGCCACTGGCACTGCAGAACCTCTCCTGTGAGAGGCACCAGGGCGCTTGGCGAGCAGCGACGCTCGGCGCTGCGCCACGCTCGCACCCCCCCCCCCCTCCCGCGTCGTCCCTATTGGGAGCAGAGCGGGGGGGGCCTTGTACCGTTTGGGTGGGTGGGGGTTTGTTAAACGTTTTTTCCTGCGACCAGCAATCGCTTTGTGGTGGCTGCCTCTGACGGCATATGCAGTCTCCCGGAGTCTTCTTCACAGCCCCCACTTTTTGCAGCGGGAGGCGCCGGGGACGAGGGTGGTGGGGTCAAAACCAGCAGCACCGTGGAACTAGGAAACACTACAGCGTTGCGTGTTCTTGTCGACCCAACGCACGGCAAACGCGTGTTGCGGTTGTTTATTTCTGTAAGATATTTCCGATCACAAACTTGCGTGTGTTCTTTTTTCACGTGGTTATTTTCGCTGAAACATGCAGGTGTTTGTTTGTTTTTCTTTCACGTTTTTAATATTTTGTTGTTGTCGTTGCCGAAGTGGTGCAGACACAGCGCGGGACCCGTTACCTCGTGGTGTTGGTGGGGTGCAGAGAGATTTTTTTTCTTTTTTTTTCCGACCGGGAACAGTGCGCTGTGCGCCAAGCAACGTGTGCGGGTTGGTTGCGAGGGTCTGTGCCGTGGAGCCAGCGTGCGCAGGGGGATTGTGGACCATGTCAAGGTTGCAAAAAGTGATTCCTAAGTTCGCCTGCTCGGCGTTCAGAGCACCCGTCTCTACTACTGTTTTTAGCCGTCGCCAGAACAGAAGCTGCTCCCAATGTTATTACCTATCGCCCGTTGTAGCGTTCGTTTTATTTCCCTCACTCTAGACAGTGACCAAGGCATAGTCGAGCTTGCAAAGGCGTGAGGGGGGGGGTGCTGTGGTAGACGCCGATTGAAAAATGCTTTATTTTGAAATTGTGCAGTGTCGACGGGGGTGTGATGAGCGAGTTGGAAACATCAACCCTGAACTGTGCGCTCTCTCGAGTGTGAGAATATGTACTTGTGTGCGCGAGTGCGAGAGTGTGAATACTAGTGCGAGTGTGCGCGCGTGCGTGTGTGTAAGTGCATGTTTGTTCTTTGCCGTCGTTGGGAATAATTACGGCGGCCAATCAATCAAAAAATTAAGACAAAAATTGTCATCCAATGTGCTAGCTTCATCTGGTTTCTGGGGTCTCAGGTTATCTGCATACTGTAGATAGATATGTTTTATTTTCTGGCTCGCCCAAGCAGTCCTTGTTTTGAGGGGGGGGGGGGTAATAACGTGTTACGCATGTGTTTCCAATATAATATCTCATATCTGCAACTTCTGATTACTTTTTCGGTCCAAACGTGCACTGGCCCAGCTGTATAATCTTCACCACGCTCCCCGTGGGTGCGTCATAGCTCTCCGTGCAGCCCAAGTCGCTGTAAATGTTTCAATTGTTTTGGATGGTGTGCAGATGTGGGTGGCAGTGTTTGTGGGTGGTTGGGGGGGCACCCACGCGATGTGGGAGAAGGCCTCGCACGCTCATGACGCGCATTCGTCGTCATCGCAAATCCGCCGCGCCACTGTCTTCGTCACGGGCCCCCCATGTGGTACCGCGTCGCGTTGCCAAGCCGAGGCCAATTTCACGGTCGCCTCCATCGCCCGGAGCTATGGCATCCATGAGTCGGGCATCGGGCCACACGACAAAACAGCCCTGGGCGGACGTGACGTCCCATCGGAAGGAGCCACCCATGTGGCCCCGAAGGCCATCTGCTCACTCTCCACCGAGTAGCTCAATTCACTGCGCCTTTCATCGCAGATTGCTCCGTAAACTCGCTCGTTTGCTCCCTCCCTCCTCTTTGCCATATAGGGCCTGGGCCCCACGAGGCCGCTGAGGGGGGCCCAGGTGCTCGCCAGTGAGGCCCCATCCCCTGGCTGCTGGGCCCAACACGGTTTTCGGGCGGGGGGTGGGGGGTTGCGTTACATCTTCGGTGGGGCGAGAGGGGTGGGCATGTGAAAGCGGCTGCCACGGGGACTCTGTGGGCAGTGATTTCAGTGCCAGTATTTGTTGCCTTTTGTAAGCGAATTAATTGACACAAAGTACACGCAACAGATGACGACATCGTGTTCCCCCATGGCTTGCTAGCTTTGTTATTTTGTTTTTGTTTTGCGTCTGTAAGAATGTTGTACAGTTTTGCATGATAACGTGGGTGTATTTTTTTTAACATCAAAGGCACGCGGCATAGAGAAGAGCGTTCGCTTGTATTAATGTTCGGAGAAAAAAAAATCACACCTTGGTTTTTAAATGAAATTTGCTGTAAGAAATATAAACTTAAAATTGTGCTGGGGCTTTTTTTCTTTATTTTGCACACGAATATTTATAGAGGGGTTAGTGCATCGACAGCAGCAGGTTAAGAACACTTCGTAATAATGTTTGACACAAACATGATATCTTATATTAACCAAACCTTAAAACATTGCAAAATAAACATAAAAATCGACGACCCGCGGTGTGTGTGGAGGTCGCTTGTTTGCAAGGCATTGTGAAGCGATGACTGCTTCGCATCTCGTGACCGGATCACACGGTGATGAGTTGGGGTCGAGTTCACCTGATAAATGGGTTCGCACGATGCCCAGGTAACTTTGTACATGTGTCACATGCTACTCACGTGTTTAAAAATGTGTTTTTTTTACTTATCCAGGAGATCCACACATTTTCATGAGGGTCCTGCATTGGTTTTTATTTTCACTTTTCATCCAATTAATGTTGAGTATTATACAAGTGGGAGGAAACCGGAGCACCCGGAGAAAAACACGCGCAAAGGGGGACGACACGCGCTCCCTGTACAGATAGGTACAGCTGGCGATTAGCCCACTTGCTGTACTGCCTTTTCGCCGCTAGTCGAGCGAGGTACGGTGCCTCCTCGGCGCCCACGGGGAAGGGAGTTCCACAACAACAACTTGTGTGTCTGTGCGGTGATCCACCAACCCTCGTTGCCCCCCCCCACAGTGCTGGGTGACGGGCCTCGTGCGTCGCCACCACCGCCTGCCTGTCTCCACGAAAATTGCGTGACACGACTGGTCTCTCCCGCAGGGGGGCGCTGTGCTACCAACATGGATAAAGTTGCCGGAATTTGGGTCCTTTTGAATTGAGGGTCTTTTTGATCCAGGGGCGTAGCTCTGGAGTGTGCAGGCGATGCAACTCCGTACCAAGGTCCTAAGTCCACGGGCCGGGGAAGGGGGTGGGGGAGTGGATAAATGAACAGGGGGGGCCTTCATTGAATACCTTGCACCAGGGTCCATGCCTCCAGCTCTGCGCCACTGCTCGTTCGCGACAAACAACTCGTCAGCAGATTGAACAGGAAACGGCAGCATCGGCATCGCCAACAGCAAGCAGCAGCGTCGTCGTTGTCGGCAGCAACAAAAGTTGCAGTAGCTCTTAACTCCCATCGCCATCAGCAGCAGTTGCTTCAGAGATACAAGCAGCAGCTTCTATCAGCAGCAGCATGAACGTTTATCACCGGCAGCAGCAGCAGCATCATCGGCGGCATCAGAAACCCCCTGCACTCCCATGGGCAGGCGCCCGTATCCACTGTGACGGCCCACGTCTGCACTCGAGTGATGTTATCTGGCTTCTAGAGGATTCGGGCGCTCGGCGCTTACATTGGACATGTTATGGACGCGACCTCTTGGTGCGGGGCCCTCCCACCCAACGCGGCCGCGCGGGTGGCACGTGACAAGTTGCGCTGCCGGCACCGGCCGAGCTCTTTGCTCGTGCGCACGGCGAGAACGGCGAACCCGGCCACGCACCGGGTCTACGACGCCACACGCCACCCTCGTCTCGCTGGCGCAACACGCTGATGTTGGACAGGCGAAGCATCTGGCCTGAAAGTAAACAAAAAAAAAACAAATCCGTAGTATCTTCTTGGTTCTTTCGGTAAAGTCACCTTTCACGTGACTTTACCGAAAGAACCAAGAAGATGAATCCCTGCAGTCACGAAAGCTTTAAATCGAAATTTAAATCCGTAGTACGATGCGGTGTTGAGAGACCTAATTTTGGCCTGGTGACCACGCGTGGTTGTCTGAGCTGCGAGCAGCAGGGCGCAGCACGGTGCTGCATCCGCGCGTCACGGCTCTGAAAAAGAGCCCCGCCATTAATAACCATGAGCGGGTGACGTCACCACATGCCGCACCCCTCCACAATAACCATGGGGGGTGACGTCGCTCCGCATACCGCACCCCTCCCCAATAACCATTAGCGGGTGACGTCACTCCACATGGGGCAACCCCCCTCATTAATAAGCATGAACCGAACAATTTTTCTATTGAATTTCAGATTTTCTGCAACATACACCCGTCATTGGACGGGCAAAAAAGCGAGTATAGTGTAGTGTATCTTTCTTTAATTGGTAGCGCTTCTTGTAATGGTTTTCCTTCGGAAATTCCAGCCACTGCTATTTGGAAATGTGGAATTTCCACCGCGGCGATATTTGGAAGGGACATCTTTTTTCACGGGATGTCGTTTTGTGTGTTTATCAGAATTGAATTGGCGGTCAAACGCAGCCCCTGTTCGATCCACTGCTGGACGAAGGCCTTCCCACGCAGATGTCGGTCATTGGCGGGGTGGTGTTTGGCCATACTTCACCACGCTGGTCACTGCAGGTTGCTAAAGAAGGATAGGTGGGGTTTACCTAGGCAGGCTCAAATATTAGCTGTTGATCTTGAGCTGTGGTCGAATTCATAGCACAGCGCCACCACTCCTTCAAGTATACTCTGTGTGACCGGGATAGGCCTGGACTAGTTCGGCCAGTTGTCGACTATGGGCTCGTGTCTGGTGATGCTAATCAATTTATCTTCTTGGTTCTTTCGGTAAAGTTACGTAGAAGGGAAATAATAAAATAATAAAAAATAAAACAATAAAATAAGAACAGGTCTGTCGGGAAGACAGCGTCAGACGCTGTCTTCCCGACAGACCTGTTCTTCACCTGATGACGGCTGCTTGCGTTGTGGCCGAAACGTCGTGAGAATTATTTTACTATGTTTTATTTTTATTATTCTATTATTTCCCTTCTACGTGACTTTACCGAAAGAACCAAGAAGATGAATCCCTTCAGTCACGAAAGCTTTAAATCGAAATCTAATCAATTTAATTAAGGAATCGACATTTTTTTTTAAATTTAATTCTGGCCATGGAACGCAATGTGGGCCCCCCACTGTGTGCGCCACAGTCTCGTCTCGTTTTAATTCACGTGCGGACTGTTGCCCTGAGGACGTTCGTCGTGGAGAGCGGCCACCAGCCACACTCGCTGCATTCACGCGCCTCGTCTCTCTCGGGCTGCCACTATTAATGGCATTGCACCCTCGCCGCCTGCCGCGGCTGCTGCTGCTGCTCATGTCACAATTGCGGGAAATGTCGTCGTCAGCGGCGGTCTTCGTGGGCGAATTCGGCGGGGGTCTTTACCGTGCCCAACCACGCTTGGGTAAAAGCCCCCCCCCCCCCCGCTTCCCCCTACTGGCGTGATCGCGTGCCCCCCCCCCCCCACACCGAGCTGTGTGAGACGCGCAATCGTCTTAGGGGCCGTCCATAAATGACGTCACGCACCTGGGGGGTGTGGGTGAGAAATGTGACGTCACATCAAAATGCGCAACTAGCCCTGTCACTGGACCCTAACTCTCACCAACTCGCTCACCACCCACTAGCCACTACCACTGAACCCTAACTCTAACCAACCAGCCAATAGTTATACAGTCCTGAATTTAGCACTGATCCTCACCCCGACTGCATCGCTTTGACAGATGTGTTTCGTTTGGTATCCACTTTCAGTGTGAGTGGTCACAGCACCTGGGCATTTAAAAAATTCATCATCACAAACATCATCATCCTCATCATCAATATCATCTTTACCATAACCGCCATGGATACCACCATTACCTCCGCCACCACTTAAACGCGTCTCCTCCTCGGAAGAGATCACGAATCTCTCAACGCAGTCCATCAATTGGGCCCCAACGCCTTTGTGTTTGTTTGAGGGAAGAGGAGAAACGAGAGGAAACGAGAGGAAACGAGAGAGAGAGCGAGAGACGCGAGAGTGGGGTGCGCAGAGGAGAGGATGGAGACCAGAAAGGGGGAACAGAGAGAGAACGAGAGCTTAGAGCGACAGGGTCTTTGGGGAGATGGATAAGGGAAGCGGAGAGAGAGAGAGCGATGGAAGAGCGAGGTGAGGTGAGCGAAAGAAGAGACGTTGGAGAGATAGGCGATAGACAACAGAGAGGCGGGGGACAGGAGACTTTGACTTCTAAACAACTTTTATTGCCGACAGCAGCAACAGCACCGGAGGCGATTTCGATATGAAATACACAAAGTCACCAGCAAACAAATTGAAATAAACGCTACAATTCCACGCGCTGTGGCGCTAAAAGCACCGCGCACAAGAGAGAGAGAGGTGGGGGAGAGGAATGAGGTGTGGGGCAAGTGGTTCTTCCAGAAGCTGCGGTTCTAATCTTGTCCCAGAGGCATGCGCAATAAATATACAACCGGCTCTCCAGAATGTTATTTAAAAAAAGAGAGGCTAGAGAGAGAGAGCGAGAGGTGGGGGAGACAAGGGAGAGGGGGGAGAGGAGGGCGATGAGAGCGCGTGGACGAGATGAGCGAGCGGTGGGAGGCGCTGTCTGTGACCAGCCCGCACGTGATGATGCTGATGATGGAGGAGGATGAAACGGGGGGGAGGGGGGGGGGCTCTCTCTCTGCGCGTTCGTTTCACGTTGCAGCTGATGCGTGGCTCCGCTTCCCGCGTGAGCCGGGTCGCTGGACTCCCCTTTGGGTGGTGGACTCAAATCTTAACCGAGTAGCCCCACAACGGTCCACCCCTGTCGACAAGCAGCACCGGAAAGGACAAACGCGGCCGGGTGTGCACACGTGGTGGTGCCCGCCACCGCCAGGCAGGCATCAGCGGGTGCTCTCCAACAGCGCAGCCCCCAGCTGCGTGCAGGGCGACACGAGGGATCTTTGTCCCGTGCGCCTATGAGGGCACGTGTGATCAGTCTTAGTGAGTGTGTGTGGTAGTAGGGAGCGGTGGTGCAGCGGTTAGCGCGCTGCGCTACGAACCCGGCGACTCGGGTTCGATTCCCGCTCACGGCCAACACCGGTGACGATTATGTGAACCGGTCCTGGGCCTCCCCTAGGTCGACTCGGCCACAAATTAGTACCTGGTACGATGTGTAAACATCGCCACTAGGGAGACAAAGGCGGCCGGGCGTGGTGTTGGTCACTCACCCCCTCGTGTACCGTGCCGACCTTCATAGCTGCTCGCTAACAGCACTTGCCCCTACAGTATGTTAAGGCTATACGGGGGTCTTTGTCTTTGTTTTGTGCCCGAGGACCCGAGGTCGATTCCCGCTCACGGCCAACACCGGTGACGATTACGTGAACCGGTCCTGTGCCTCCTCTAGGTCGACTCGGTCTCAAATGAGCACCTGGTTTGGTGTGTAAACTTCGCCACTGGAGAGACAAAGGCGGTCGGGCGGGTGGGATTTGGGGATTTGGGGAGGAGGGGGAGACACCCGCGATCCCACTGCCGTTTTCTGCGTGGCCAAACATCCGCAGCAGCGACCGAGGACTCGAGGGTGAGACCTTTGATGGGTACATTGATAATCTAACACAGGCTCGTACGTTACCGTCTGTCGGCGTTGGCGTCACACTCCACGGCAGGCGAATGACTCGGCCCACGGGGCTCTTGAGCAATGCAGAACTCTCCGCTGAGCCTGCCCTCCAAGTAAAACGAATCAACAGTCCGCACCGTAATGATTGGGGCCTAAATGCTAACGTTCACAATTGCTGATGTGCTGGTTGTGAACGTGACTCGGCCGTATTTGCGCCACATTACATCTTGACAGGGCTTCTAGAACATCACCGGAGCGTTACATCAGTCGCAACCTTCCTCTACATGCGATTTATATTCACGTGTACGCACGGCAGCCTCGACATCATTTGATGTGAAAGCACAATCCTGAATTCCTCACAAAGACAAAGATGCCCCGTATAGTACTCACACCGTTGTTGTGGCAAGTGCTGCTAGCGGATGGGTGGCTAGCACCACGCTCGGCCGCCTTTGTCTCCCCAGTGCTAATACTTGCACACCACACCGGGTATTCATTTGAGGCTGAGTCGACCCAGGGGAGGCCCAGGACCGGTTAAAATAATCGGCACTGGTGGTGGCCGTAAGCGGGAATCGAACCCGGGTCGCCAAGTTAGGAGCTCAACGCGCTCACCTATACACTATTGCTCTTTATACCAAGGTGTGTATATACAGCTCTGATTATCATCTCGCATTGTGACTTAAAGGCCATTCGCACTCGCTCACAATTTCACACAATCTCTCTTTCACACAGCACCTCTCTCTCTCTCATACTCCGTCTCGTACCCACCTCCCCACCCGCACAAAATGTCACACCACGCACCCTCTCTCCCTCTACAAAGACAAAGATCACCCGCATAGCCTTAATAGACTGTTGGGGCAAGTGCCGGTAGCCAGTAGCACCTTTGAAAAGCCGTCACGGCACACGAGGGGGGGGTGGGGTGGCCAGCACCACGCCCGACCGCCTTTGTCTCCCGAGTGGCGATGTTTACAACACCGCACCAGGTTACTCATTTGAGGCTGAGTCTATCCAGGGGACGCCCAAGACCGATTCAGATAATCGTCACTGGTGTTGGCCGTGAGCCACACTCACCCTTGCCCCCACTCTCACAGACACACACACACGCGCACTCTCTCTTACAGGGATGACAGACAGCGATCGCGATAGGAATAGGAGACGTGGAGAGAGCGGTGGCGATAGACACACGGAGAGACGAGGAGAATGGTAGTAGGCATGGGAGGCAGGGGGGGGGGGCTGGAGAGTCGGGGAGAGGCATGGAGAGAGGCGCAGAGGAGTAGCGTGGTCACGGCTCCCTGCGCCGCGTTGCCCGAGTTGCGCTTCGCCTCTCTTTGTTGTTGTTGTTGTGATGCGCGGGTGGCTGGGGGAGGGATGCTCGCTGACGCCTTCATCCCCAGCGCATCGCGGAGCGCTGAGTGGTGCCCTGCAATGCGCGACCCAGCCCAGTCCGTCGGAGAGCGACGCGACCACGTGTGCAGGCTGCACGACCACGTGTGCAGGCTGCACGGACCACGTGTGCAGGCTGCACGGATCAAGTGTGCAGGCTGCACGGACCACGTGTGCAAGCTGCACGGATCACGTGTGCAGGCTGCACGGACCACATGTGCAGGCTGCACGACCACGTGTGCAGGCTGCACGGGTCACGTGTGCAGGCTGCACGACCACGTGTGCAGGCTGCACGACCACGTGTGCAGGCTGCACGGGTCACGTGTGCAGGCTGCACGGACCACGTGTGCAGGCTGCACGGACCACGTGTGCAGGCTGCACGACCACGAGGCCTTAATCTAAGTTGCCTTAATCGAAGTTGTCTTGTGGTTGTTGGTTGTTTGACTTGCATCCCACTGGGATTTGTGCACACAGCGTTGGTGTACGGTGTTTTTTCTGCAATATTTTGCTGTCTTTTCTTGGATGTTCTGTTTGCACGTAGTCACATATTTACTTTAAGATGTTTTGTTGTTCATGTTTTTGTTTTTTGTTTGTTGCGGTTGCACCCGATTCAAGAGCCGAATGGCTCACAGGGCTATACCTAATAAATTAACTTGAAATTAACTTGAACTTGAGTGCAGGCTGCACGGATCACGCGTTCACGTGTCCGCGTGTGCGCCCCGCATGGATCGCATGTCCGCGTGTGCGCCCCGCATGGATCGCATGTCCGCGTGTGCGCCCCGCATGGATCGCATGTCCGCGTGTGCGCCCCGCATGGATCGCATGTCCGCGTGTGCGCCCCGCATGGATCGCATGTCCGCGTGTGCGCCCCGCATGGATCGCATGTCCGCGTGTGCGCCCCGCCATGGATCGCATGTCCGCGTGTGCGCCCCGCATGGATCGCATGTCCGCGTGTGCGCCCCGCATGGATCACGCGTTCACGTGTCCGCGTGTGTGAACTGCAGGGAACGCGAGTGGGGTGTAATTTACTGGACTTGGCAGGGCTGGAGTGAGGAATGAGTTGGATTGGGCTGGGTCGGGTGGCGGGGAGTTGGAGTTGCCCAAACTCTGCTGGATGAGATTCAGAAAACTCGAAACCGTGAGGTGGCCGCGTGTCTCAAGAGGTATCGAGCAGCCACGGTTGACATCCTGGGGGGTAAGTGGCGCTGTCACCAATCACTCGCGCACAAAATGCGCGTGGCGCGTGACTGGGTTTGGTCCAAATTGCACAACTGCGAGAATTAAACATTAAGGTTTGACTGCCGTGCCAAAGAAAAATAAAATAACCTTCCTCGCTGTAGCCAAGGGGCGCGTTTGGGTGCGGGGAGCCCCATCAGTGCCCCGCGCGTGTCAGCAGCAGCAGCGGTCGCTTTGAATGATCTCGGGAGTCGTTCCGTGATTTCTGATTTTTGCCGACCATGTGATGTCGCGCGGCTCACTGCGAGGGGTCTGGATGACCCCTCCACCCCCCCCCCATGCAGTGCCGTCTCACGAAAAACGACAAAGAGTGATCAAAACAATGTGTTAACACTTATATGGGACTATCGTTTTTAATGGGGAAAAAACACGATAACAACTGTAATGTTAATAGCTTCGAAGAGTAAAAAAGTCTCCCACTTTCACCATTGGAACCTCATTTGCCAGTAGAAAAATATGATAATTGTTTTTTTTACCCTTTTATCTGGCAACAAAACTGACACCTTTTGTTTTACAAGGAGTCATGTTTGCATAGACCACAATACCTGCAGTCATAATGCAATCAAAAAACACAACTCTGATAATATATGCACTGTCCTTGAAGTTGATTGGTCCACACCCGAGACAGCTTTCCTTAGAGCCTAGTCTCACATGGTGTTGGACCACTCGTTCGTCATCGTTGTCAACGCGCCTGGAATCTTCTCCAGGTGGTCCCCGGAGCCCGGAGGCGGCACATTTCTCGCGGTTTTGTTGCAAATTCTCAGAAGCGTTCACATGTTTTTTTTCAAGCACCCTGCATTTAAACATCGCCTTCGTACAAGACGCTTCACAAGAGTTGTGAGTGGTACAATGAGAGTAGCTATGAAGTGATACGGTGAATAATGATGGGGGTATGGGGAGAGGGAGGTTTCGTGGGTACGGTGATTCTGGTGGGTGCCTAGGGATGGGAGGGAAGGACGGGGCCAGGGAGCCGATGCGGGGGTCTTGAGGGAGGAGCGGCAACTGCTCCTCGCTCCTCGTGGAGGGGAAGTTTGTTCCAGTGCAAGGGGGGCAGGTAGGGAAAGGGAGCGTCAACGGGGATTGCGCACAAGGAGAGGGTTAGGGGGTCCGGTGTAGAGTCGGAGCCATCGAGAGCGGAGCGGGTGTTTGACGGGGGGGGGGGGGCACAATGCTGTAAACGTCCTGTGCAGAAGGCCTCGAGGCTGGAAATGTCATCAAATCTGATGTATGTCTACCTGGGCATAATGACGGTGTCACAGCGTCCGCACGGACCAGCTGGCAGCGCTGCGCCGCTCCCGAGCCCCGCTGTGCTGCACGGCACGGGGCAGCGCGCTGCTGGCTCTTGCCTCCACCGCCACACTCGCCCCCAACCGCCGTCTTACTCGACGACGCACGACGACGGTGATTACGAATGCACACGCGGTGCGGTGCTCCGAGTCGAGCTCGTTACGGGGTGTGGCTGGGAGCGGCTGCGCGTCGTGGATCCGTGTGCCAATCGCTGCTCATCGCAGTAACACAAAGACGAGGATGCCCCGTGTAGCCGTGACAGACTGTTGGGGCAAGTGCTGTTAGCGAGTAGCACCTGTGAAGGCTGGCATGGCGCACGAGGGGGTTGGGTGGTCAACACCACGCCCCACCGCCTTTGTCTCCACAGTGGCGATGTTTACACACCGCACCAAGTATTCACTTGAGGCTGAGTCGACCTAGGGGAGGCCCAGGACCGCGATCGGGAATCGAACTCGGGTAGGCCGGGTTCGTAGCGCGGCGCGCTAACCGCTGCACCACCGCTCCCCACATACGCGCGCACGCACGGAAACACATTTACGCACGCGCGCGACACGACACGAGTATTCGAGGATGCGCTTATCGCGGGGTCACGCTCATTAGGGAGCATTCACGCGGCGCTCCTCCTCCTCATCGTCCTCCTCCTCCTCATCATCATCATCATTCCCACGCCTCCTCGGCTCCTTTGTTCTCAGCGCGATAAGCCACGCGCCTGGTGGAGGAGGTGGGGGGGGGAGGTTATATTTTTTGTTAAATGTTATTTTTAGTTTGTACCCTTGTTTAGACAGCTAAGCCTCTCGCGCGCGCGCGCACCCGCTGTCTCGCCACTCGTTGCGAGGAGTCCTGAAAGGTTTTGTTTTGCAATCGGGGCCGATGCATATTTCCGATTGACTCATTTGCGGTTAAAGCTTGACTCAAAGCTTTCGTGACTGCAGGAATTCATATTATTTGGGTCTTTCGGTAAAAAAACGAAAAAAGAACAAAATAAAACTTCGGCGTTTCGATCGCAACACAAGCGGTCGTCCTGAAGATGACCGCTTGTGTTGCGATCGAAACGTCGTAGTTTTTTGTTATTTGGTTATTTTCTTTGAACCTATCTACGTGACTTTACCGAAAGACCCAAAGAAAATCATTTGCCGTTGTAAATTCTTTGTTCTGGGGGAGCGGGGGGGGGGGGTTCAAATTTGGCAAAAATGGTGACCATGAAGCCGCCAACACGACGACCTACTCTTGCGAATGCCGTCACGGCGTCGTTATAACCCCCACTGTGACCAGCACGGTTGGCTACGTAGGGTGCGAAAGAAGTTCAGCATGCAGACATACACGCACTATTGTTCCGGTGAACACGCCCGCAGTATTTACGAGGGCGGCCCGCTGGTTTCGAACCGTGCACCTCTGCAGCAGCAAGCGGCTAACGGATCCTCCGCCCCTCTGGATGAGAGCGTGTTACAGTTTTATGCGATTGTGTGTATTGGAACACATACACCGTTTAAAAAAAAACAGATTGTTCTTCTTTGCTTTGGCTCTGCATTTGAAAGTAAAAAAACAATATTGAGGTGCGTCTTATAATCCAGCAGGTGTCTGTGTATGCGCACGCGTGCCACTATGTATGTTAAACTTTATTGACACCGGGCACACGGTTTTTTTTTGGGGGGGGGGGGGGGTGCGTCTTACTTTTCGGAATGTCCCATGATCGGGAGAATACGGTAACACAGAATCAAGCGTCGAGCAGTAAGGGCAGTGACGGCGATAGAGTCATCAGCATGTCGGCCTAGGCGGATGAAGCTCTTCAAGCAGCAACGGCGACAAAACAACCATGGAGCGATTTCCACTCAACTGGGGCTCTCATCGGGAGACGAGCGGCCTGCAGCGCCAGGGGAGGACTCGTGCCCACTCCGTCAGACGACTCGGCAGACTTCGTTTTTCTCTACGTCTGATGAAGACCGCTTGTGTGGCGATCGAAACGTCGCGGGTTTTGTGATTTTATTATTTTCAATTTATTTGTATTTTTTTATTATATTGTACTATTTTTTATTGTGGGCTTTTTGCTTTTATTATTTTTTATTTTTTATTATTATTATTTTTAAACAAAATTTTGTTATTTACATTTTTTTCTATCTACGTGACTTCATCGAAAGAACCACGACTATGAATTCCTGCAGTCACGAACGTTTCAAGTAAAAATTTTGACTTTATCCAAGTCTAGATTTAAAGCTTTCGTGACTGCAGGGATTCATCTTCTTGGTTCTTTCGGTAAAGTCACGTAGAAGGGAAGTAATACAATAATAAAAATAAATTATTTTATTATGTTTTATTTTTATTATGTTATTACTTCCCTTCTACGTGACTTTACCGAAAGAACCAAGAAGATTTATCCAAGTCCTGCTGATGAGAACGCCGAGATGGTGAACCCGCTCCGTCCGTCCGTTTGTTGTATGTGTTTCTCCACGTTGATGGTCAGGCAGGCAGGCTGGTAGGCAGGCTGGTAGGCAGGCAGGGCTAGATTTACGTTGATGCGATTTTATTTTTCGTGCTCGCGGTGACTCAGACCCGTGTCTGTTTATTTGTTATTTCATTATTTGATGGCGATAAAAAGCTGGCACAAAAATAGCCACGGCGAGTCGATTTCGACAACGCCGAGTGAGCATCGATCCGCGGTTACGCACGCGCCAGCGATGTGGTGCCGCGAGAGTTGCTGGGTCTGGGGGGTCAGGGTTCGCGCCGGGGTCACGGATCGCATGTGCCGAGGTCGTGATTTGGGGTCGAGGGTTTTGGGGGGTCTGAGCCATGGAACTCGGAGGACGCCCGAGTCTCGAGTGGGTTTGGGTTTACACGGGGAGGGTGGAGTGCGCGGCCTTGCGTCGCGCCGTGATTTTACTTAAAACTTTCGTGTTCGCAGGAATTCATGTCCTTGGCTCTTTCGCTAAAGTCACGTGGGTAGAAAATAAAATACAAATTTAACAAAATTATAAATACATTCAAAATAAAGTAAAAAAACCCGCGACGTTTCGACCGCAACACAAGCGGTCTTCATCATGCGCCTGATGGAGGCCGCTTGTGTTGCGGTCGAAACGTCGCGGGTTTTTGCCTTTATTTTGAATTTATTTATAATTTTAATTGAAATGTAATTTTTATTTTCTACCTACGTGACTTTACCGAAAGAGCCAAGAATTTGTGTAATTTTTGTTTTGTTACTTTAAACATCGCCTTCTCGTCGCGGCAGCCTCAGCACCGCTCCCTGTCGGACTCAGCGTCGCTCTGCACGCTCCTATTTGTTGTACGGTACTTGTAGGCGTCTCGCAGGGGAATTGAAGCGACGTAGGCCTAAAACCCGTTCACTCTTCACGAGTGAAACCTGTCAAACTCACTCCGCGCCGTCGCTTGTTGAGACGGTTTTGTTCATATTCCGGGTTCGGGGGGGGGGGGGGGGGGTCCAGCTGCTACTCACAAATCCGCAGCAGCAGCAGCATCGGCTGAGTGATCGACACGGAGGCGCGTGACGCGCCACTGCCTCCTGTGCTCACAGGGGGTTGGATTCCTTCATTAGACACAATCGTTGTGCGCCTATCGGCGTCATCTGGTCTAACCCATGTGAGACTAGGCTCTAAGGAACGCTGTCTCGCGTGTGGACCAATGAACTTCAAGGACAGTGCATATATTATCAGAGTTATGTTTTTTGTTTGCATTATGGCTGCAGGTATTGTGGTCTATGCAGACACGACTCCTTGTAAAAAAGGTGTCAGTTTTGTTGCCAGAGAGAAGGGTAAAAAAAACAATGATCATAGACACAATCGACTCAACTCCGAGCCATCATCGACTCAACTCCGAGCCATCAGCGATTCCGACCACGAGGAGCCGGAAGCGTGCGGAGCGCGCCAGCAACACGCGCGGCCGCCTTTGTCTCCCTCGTGGCGATGTTTTCACGGCACAAACCACAAATCAATGTCGTAGTTCTGCGCGCCAACTTGCGCCTCACTGACTTGTTGACTCCATCTCCGCCGAGATTTCCAGCTGGGCCGTGGTGGGGGGAGGTGGGGGGAGGTGGGGGGGAGGTGGGGGGGAGGTGGTGGGGGGTGAGACAAGAGCGAAGGAACGCGCAGCCGTGTAAGGTCACGCGATCCATAGTCCCGGATCGCCTCGATCGCCGTCCGCTCCACCGACCTCAAGGGCTCCCAGGGGCGGGGCACCCCCCCCCACCACCCCCCCCCCCCACCCCCCCCCCGCTCACCCACCCACCCACCATCAAGCTGTGATCCCATCCGCACCGTGCGTACATTCCGACATCATTAGGTCCATCCCTGCTCTCATCCTATACACCCCTCCTACTCACCTCTGTTGTATACCCCCCTCCCCACCCCACCCCACCCACTGCTCGTGTGCAGCCTCTGCGTCCCCCGAGACAACTCCTTTACATCTCTCTCCATCTTTGTATATCTCTGTGCTTTCGGTCAGCCACCTCTCAGTTCCTCCACCCCTCTCCCCTGGCCATCTCACTTTTCTCACAGCCACCCATTCCTCCGTATCGCCACTCCTGGTAACCCTCCTCAATCCATCGCCCCCCCCTCCCCACCCACCCACCCACCCCCCCTTCTCTCTCCATCCCTCTTTCCCTATTGCCACCTAATTGCCTCCCCCTCTCCATCCCTCTACCCATGCCCCCTTCCCTTATCACTCGCCCCCCCCCCGCTCCCTCCCTCGCCCCCCCCCCCACAGCCCCCGCGAGAGATCCCGGACCACGCGCGCGGCTCCCAATTAAGGAGCGCGAGGCTGCGCTCGTCGGAAGCTGCTCGCTCTTAATCACCCACGCGGACGCGGAGCCAATCAATTCACGTGCGGAGAGGGGGGGCGGCAGCGGAGGGTGTTTGATGGCTGTTGATGCGTGTGTGTTATACACAGCACGTGTGTGTGTTATACACAGCACGTGTGTGTTATACACAGCACGTGTGTGTGTTATACACAGCACGTGTGTGTGTTATACACAGCACGTGTGCGTGTTATACACAGCACGTGTGTGTTATACACAGCACGTGTGTGTTATACACAGCACGTGTGTGTTATACACAGCACGTGTGTGTGTTATACACAGCACGTGTGTGTGTTATACACAGCACGTGTGTGTGTTATACACAGCACGTGTGTGTGTTATACACAGCACGTGTGTGTGTTATACACAGCACGTGTGTGTTATACACAGCACGTGCGTGTTATACACAGCACGTGTGTGTTATACACAGCACGTGTGTGTTATACACAGCACGTGTGTGTTATACACAGCACGTGTGTGTGTTATACACAGCACGTGTGTGTTATACACAGCACGTGTGTGTTATACACAGCACGCGTGTGTGTTATACACAGCACGCGTGTGTGTTATACACAGCACGTGTGTGTGTTATACACAGCACGTGTGTGTTATACACAGCACGTGTGTGTTATACACAGCACGTGTGTGTGTTATACACAGCACGTGTGTGTTATACACAGCACGTGTGTGTGTTATACACAGCACGTGTGCGTGTTATACACAGCACGTGTGTGTTATACACAGCACGTGTGTGTTATACACAGCACGTGTGTGTGTTATACACAGCACGTGTGTGTGTTATACACAGCACGTGTGTGTGTTATACACAGCACGTGTGTGTGTTATACACAGCACGTGTGTGTGTTATACACAGCACGTGCGTGTGTTATACACAGCACGTGCGTGTGTTATACACAGCACGTGTGTGTTATACACAGCACGTGTGTGTGTTATACACAGCACGTGTGTGTTATACACAACACGTGCGTGTGTTATACACAGCACGTGCGTGTGTTATACACAGCACGTGTGTGTTATACACAACACGTGCGTGTGTTATACACAGCACGTGTGTGTGTTATACACAGCACGTGCGTGTGTTATACACAGCACGTGCGTGTGTTATACACAGCACGTGCGTGTGTTATACACAGCACGTGTGTGTGTTATACACAGCACGTGTGTGTGTTATACACAGCACGTGTGTGTTATACACAGCACGTGCGTGTGTTATACACAGCACGTGTGTGTGTGTTATACACAGCACGTGTGTGTGTTATACACAGCACGTGTGTGTTATACACAGCACGTGTGTGTTATACACAGCACGTGTGTGTGTTATACACAGCACGTGTGTGTGTTATACACAGCACGTGTGTGTGTTATACACAGCACGTGTGTGTTATACACAGCACGTGTGTGTTATACACAGCACGTGTGTGTTATACACAGCACGTGTGTGTGTTATACACAGCACGTGTGTGTGTTATACACAGCACGTGTGTGTTATACACAGCACGTGTGTGTGTTATACACAGCACGTGTGTGTGTTATACACAGCACGTGTGTGTGTTATACACAGCACGTGTGTGTTATACACAGCACGTGTGTGTGTTATACACAGCACGTGTGTGTGTTATACACAGCACGTGTGTGTGTTATACACAGCACGTGTGTGTGTTATACACAGCACGTGTGTGTTATACACAGCACGTGTGTGTGTTATACACAGCACGTGTGTGTGTTATACACAGCACGTGTGTGTTATACACAGCACGTGTGCGTGTTATACACAGCACGTGTGTGTGTTATACACAGCACGTGTGTGTTATACACAGCACGTGTGTGTGTTATACACAGCACGTGTGTGTGTTATACACAGCACGTGTGTGTGTTATACACAGCACGTGTGTGTGTTATACACAGCACGTGTGTGTTATACACAGCACGTGTGTGTTATACACAGCACGTGTGTGTTATACACAGCACGTGTGTGTGTGTTATACACAGCACGTGTGTGTTATACACAGCACGTGTGTGTGTTATACACAGCACGTGTGTGTGTTATACACAGCACGTGTGTGTGTTATACACAGCACGTGTGTGTGTTATACACAGCACGTGTGTGTGTTATACACAGCACGTGTGTGTGTTATACACAGCACGTGTGTGTTTTATACACAGCACGTGTGTGTGTGTTATACACAGCACGTGTGTGTTATACACAGCACGTGTGTGTGTTATACACAACACGTGTGTGTGTTATACACAGCACGTGTGTGTTATACACAGCACGTGTGTGTGTTATACACAGCACGTGTGTGTGTTATACACAACACGTGTGTGTGTTATACACAACACGTGTGTGTGTTATACACAACACGTGTGTGTGTGTTATACACAACACGTGTGTGTGTTATACACAGCACGTGTGTGTGTTATACACAGCACGTGTGTGTGTTATACACAGCACGTGTGTGTGTTATACACAACACGTGTGTGTGTTATACACAACACGTGTGTGTGTTATACACAGCACGTGTGTGTGTTATACACAACACGTGTGTGTTATACACAGCACGTGTGTGTGTTATACACAGCACGTGTGTGTGTTATACACAGCACGTGTGTGTGTTATACACAACACGTGTGTGTGTTATACACAACACGTGTGTGTGTTATACACAGCACGTGTGTGTGTTATACACAGCACGTGTGTGTGTTATACACAACACGTGTGTGTGTTATACACAGCACGTGTGTGTGTTATACACAGCACGTGTGTGTGTTATACACAGCACGTGTGTGTGTTATACACAACACGTGTGTGTGTTATACACAGCACGTGTGTGTGTTATACACAGCACGTGTGTGTTATACACAGCACGTGTGTGTTATACACAGCACGTGTGTGTTATACACAACACGTGTGTGTTATACACAGCACGTGTGTGTGTTATACACAGCACGTGTGTGTGTTATACACAGCACGTGTGTGTGTTATACACAGCACGTGTGTGTTATACACAACACGTGTGTGTGTTATACACAGCACGTGTGTGTGTTATACACAACACGTGTGTGTGTTATACACAGCACGTGTGTGTTATACACAACACGTGTGTGTTATACACAGCACGTGTGTGTGTTATACACAGCACGTGTGTGTTATACACAGCACGTGTGTGTTATACACAGCACGTGTGTGTGTTATACACAGCACGTGTGTGTTATACACAGCACGTGTGTGTTATACACAACACGTGTGTGTGTTATACACAGCACGTGTGTGTGTTATACACAGCACGTGTGTGTTATACACAGCACGTGTGTGTTATACACAACACGTGTGTGTTATACACAGCACGTGTGTGTTATACACAGCACGTGTGTGTGTTATACACAGCACGTGTGTGTGTTATACACAACACGTGTGTGTGTTATACACAGCACGTGTGTGTGTTATACACAGCACGTGTGTGTTATACACAGCACGTGTGTGTTATACACAGCACGTGTGTGTTATACACAACACGTGTGTGTGTTATACACAGCACGTGTGTGTGTTATACACAGCACGTGTGTGTTATACACAGCACGTGTGTGTGTTATACACAACACGTGTGTGTGTTATACACAACACGTGTGTGTTATACACAGCACGTGTGTGTGTTATACACAGCACGTGTGTGTGTTATACACAGCACGTGCGTGTTATACACAGCACGTGTGTGTGTTATACACAACACGTGTGTGTGTTATACACAACACGTGTGTGTTATACACAGCACGTGTGTGTGTTATACACAGCACGTGTGTGTGTTATACACAGCACGTGTGTGTTATACACAGCACGTGTGTGTGTTATACACAACACGTGTGTGTGTTATACACAACACGTGTGTGTTATACACAGCACGTGTGTGTGTTATACACAGCACGTGTGTGTGTTATACACAGCACGTGCGTGTTATACACAACACGTGTGTGTGTTATACACAGCACGTGTGTGTGTTATACACAGCACGTGTGTGTGTTATACACAACACGTGTGTGTGTTATACACAGCACGTGTGTGTGTTATACACAGCACGTGTGTGTTATACACAGCACGTGTGTGTTATACACAGCACGCGTGTGTGTTATACACAGCACGTGTGTGTTATACACAGCACGTGTGTGTTATACACAGCACGCGTGTGTGTTATACACAGCACGTGTGTGTTATACACACACGTGTGTGTGTTATACACAGCACGTGTGTGTTATACACAGCACGTGTGTGTGTTATACACAACACGTGTGTGTGTTATACACAGCACGTGTGTGTGTTATACACAGCACGTGTGTGTGTTATACACAGCACGTGTGTGTGTTATACACAGCACGTGTGTGTGTTATACACAGCACGTGTGTGTGTTATACACAGCACGTGTGTGTGTTATACACAACACGTGTGTGTGTTATACACACACGCGTGTGTGTTATACACAGCACGTGTGTGTGTTATACACAGCACGTGTGTGTGTTATACACAACACGTGTGTGTGTTATACACAGCACGTGTGTGTGTTATACACAGCACGTGTGTGTGTTATACACAACACGTGTGTGTGTTATACACAGCACGTGTGTGTGTTATACACAGCACGTGTGTGTTATACACAGCACGTGTGTGTTATACACAACACGTGTGTGTGTTATACACAGCACGTGTGTGTGTTATACACAGCACGTGTGTGTGTTATACACAGCACGTGTGTGTTATACACAGCACGTGTGTGTGTTATACACAGCACGTGTGTGTGTTATACACAGCACGTGTGTGTGTTATACACAGCACGTGTGTGTTATACACAGCACGTGTGTGTGTTATACACAACACGTGTGTGTTATACACAGCACGTGTGTGTGTTATACACAGCACGTGTGTGTGTGTGTGGTCACCCCCCCCCCTTCCCCCCACCCCGTGTACCGTGCCGGCCTTCGTAGGTGCTCGCTAACAGCACTTGCGCCTACAGTCTGTTAAGGCTATACGGGGGATCTTTGTCTTTGTTGCCAATGAACAGTGGTTGTTTCTTTGGGCACGGATGTTAACCATCTCGCCTGGTATACAGGTGGTCGCGGGTTCGACCCCTGACCCCTGCTGTGTATTTGGAGTCTGCGTGTCTCTCTCCCCGTGGTCGCGTGGATTTTTCTCCGGGATCCTCCGGTTTCTACCCTCCACATTTAGTATCGACGTCACGGCGTTTCGAGTGTTCGGCTGTTTTATATTTCCACGTGATAAGCCACTTCGCTGAGCTATGATTTGTGGCCAGGTCACTTCTGATAAAGAGCCGTACAGCTCAGTGGCCGTCGTACCTGGTGCAATAAGCAGGGTAAATCATCGTAAATAGTCAGGGGCCCTTTAGCGGTAATTTTGCTGGCACACAGCCGTAGACATTTCACCTTATGTTGCCCTCTGAACCCTAAAATTGTGTAAACCTGTCCATGCGGTTGTACGAATGTCGGGCGCTGGGACACTTTGTGCTCGCAAGGCGGACTGCCTTACGTTGACAGACCCTACTCCATGCTTTCGTTTCCTAAAAAAAAAACATCGAGTGAGAAAATGAATCACTACCTCTGACAAACTCGCGCAGAAAATAGCCGATGGCTTCAAATGCCTGGAGCTAAGCAGGTCTCAGCCTGGGCTAGTCGTTGGATGGGCGACCACCGGGACGGGAGACAAAGGCGGCCGGGCGTGGCACTGACCGCGTGCTATCGCATCACGTGGCGCTCGTGCCCCGGACCCGGAGACCCCGAGCTCGATTCCCGGCCGACACACATTGACGATTATTTTAACCGGTCCTGGGCCTCCCCTAGGTCGACTCAGCCATAAATGAATACCTCGGGTGGGTTGTGTAAAGCGTGGCCGCTCGGGAGACAAAGGCGGCCGGGCGTGGTGTTGCTGCTCGCTAACAGCACTTGCCCCGACAGTCTGTCAAAAGGCTACACGGGAGATCTTTGTCTTTGGGAGTATGTTATCTCCGTGTGTGTGTGTGTGTGCGAGTGTGCGTACGTTAGTGTTTTCGTGTGGCTGCGCGTGCGTAGGCGTGCAGGCCCCGCTGTGTGTACGTTCATTAATGTTTTATTCTTTCTTGTTCGGTCGAAACGGCGCCGCCGGGCGATACGATTGGGGATTCCTGGGTGCCGCCGTCGCCGCACTTAACGGGAGCTCGCAGTCGCAGACACTTGGCACGGTGGCATTTGTCACGAGGCTCCCGCAGTCCTCCTTAATTGGCGATACGGGGAGTGAGGGAGGCGAGAGAGAACATATCACCCGCCCCCCTCCTCCTCATCCCCCCTCCTCCTCCTCATCTCCCCCTCTCCTCCACCCTCCTCGCTCGCCAAACGGAGCGTAATTCAGCTGCTCTGTTCTGGCCACGGAGACCCCCACCACCATGACCACCATCACCACCACCATCACCACCATCACCACCACCACCACCATGACCACCACCACCATCACCACAACCATCACCACCACCATCACCACCATGACCACCATCACCACCATCACCACCATCACCACCACCACCACCATGACCACCACCACCATCACCACAACCATCACCACCACCATCACCACCATCACCCCCATCGCCCCCATCACCACCACCATCACCACCACCATCACCACCACCATCACCACCATCACCACCACCATCACCACCACCATCACCACCACCATCACCACCACCACCACCACCCAGGGGTCTGCCGCGCGCCAGAAGCTGTAAGCGGACACCTTTAACGAAGGGCAGCAGAGTTGAGGCGAGCGAGACCGTTGCCACTTCAATGGGGGAGGCGGAACATTTTTGTGTCACCACCGGATCGGGATGATCGAGCGATGAAATCAGTTGCCGTGCGCGTGCAAAACAAAGGTGCGTTTGGGGGTGGGGAGTTATTGCATCGCGCGGCTTGCAGTGGCCTTCATGCAGAAGTGGATTGACCGTGGCTGCTGGTGGTGGTGATGATGATGATGGATGGATCAGGTTAATGTGTCACGAGTACGCGTTCACGTCCCTCGTCAGTGCACTACCGGCCAAGGCTAAATTGTATGGCGAACAATTTCTGCTAGGAATTAAACACGAAAAATGCTTGATATCGGTTTGACTGCCACGCAAAGAACATTTATCCCCAACAGGGCGAGGAGGACTGCACCTACCTCTTAGTGTGTGTGTGGGCACAGTAAATATCGCAAATAGACTTCAGAAGTAGTTACGTGATATCCGCTTCCACGGGCCGTTTCTCTAACATGGAATGATGCGGAACTTACTGGGAGAGTTCCGAACGGATTCTGGATTTCATGGCATGACGCCGATGAAACGATTTGAGAATCAAGTTGGTGCAAAGAAGAAGAAGAAAAAGTATACGTTTTTTAATCACCTTTAAACCATTTTACTTTCACTAAATTATCATTGAACGAGTGTCAGTCGGCCCATGGGGTGTAGCTACTAGAGAAGAGCTGTACGGCTGCCTGCAGTTGTTTTAATTCATTGACAACACCACGTGGTTGGCGTCACGTGAATTAATGAACACACGGAATGCGTAACCGCGCACGCTCATGAATGAATGAATGAATGCGGCGGCATTTGAATAGGCAAAGCGTAGTCTGGGATTCACACACAGGGATTGGTAAATGATCCTATTGTGATGTCTAATCGGAATCACAATCTTGACTTTGACCGGAGGAATCCGATGAGCTATGAAGCTCTTTGTCATGTCCAGATGCCCAGTACGGGCGGGTCAGCCGCGACAAGGGAGGTAGGGAGAGTCCTCTCCGTACCACACTCATCAATTAGGTGGCTTGCGTGTTCAGGTTCATCGAGCGCGCGACTCATCGTGATCATCATCATCATCATCTCTACGGGGTCGTTAAAATATTACCAAATTGTCCGATCAGGTTTGAGTCAATTTGGAACTCGATAAAGGGGGAGGGGGGGGGGAGGTGAAGGGGGGAGGAAGGGGCACTGATGGAGAGCGTGGCTCAAGGAATGAGGACACGTGCGCGTAGAGCGACGTTCTTTGTTGCAAGCCCCGCGGGGCACGGGCGGTCCTGGTAGCCTTCGGTGCGGCCCCTGACGATACACAAAAGTGACGATGTCTTATCGGCGAAAGTGCACCCCTCCCCTCCCCTCCCCTGCTAAACCTGGTGAAGAACAATGGCACAGGAGGTCGCAGTTGGGGAGGCGCCGAGATGAGCCGCGTGGCCGCAAGCGACTTGTGGGGCAAGTGCTGTGAGCGAGCACCTGCGTGCAGGCCCTGCCGTGGCACACGAGGGAGCGGGTGGCTGGCACCACGCCATGGTCACACACAGCACCAGGTTACTCATATGAGCACCGAGTCGACCTAGGGGAGGCCCAGGACCGGTTCAGATAATCGTCACCGGTGTTGGCCGTGAGCGCTAACCGCTACACCACCGCTCACCGCCACACACACACACATTCATACACTCACTCACAAACGCACAGCCACCACGAGACAGATCACAGGGACATTCACAAACTCAGCGCCCGGACAATTTATTCGAGAACAAACCCAGAGGATGGCAACTCTGAAAACTCTCAAACGTACTCGGCAGGGACCTTCTTGAGAAGTGGCTTCAAGGCTCAGCGAATGCTTTCCTGGCTAAATACATCACACCCATGGTGTTGTCGCTGCTGCGATTGATGATGTTGTAGGTGATGTTGTAGTTGATGTTGTTGTTGATGTTGTAGTTGATGTTGTTAATGTTGTAGTTGATGTTGATGTTGTCGTTGATGTTGTAGTTGATGATGTAGTTGATGTTGATGTAGTTTATGTTGTTGTTAATGTTGTAATTGATGTTGTGATTGATGTTGTAGTTGATGTTGTTAATGTTGTGGTTGGTGTTGCAGTTGATGTTGTAGTGGATGTTGATGTTGTTGTTGTTATTGTTAATGTTGTAGTTGGTGTTGCAGTTGATGTTGTTCTTGATGTTGTAGTTGATGTTGCAGTTGATGGTGTTTTTATTCTTGATGGTGATGATCTAGTTGATGATGTTGTTGTTGCTATTGTTATGTGTTGTTGTTTGTTGTTGTTGTTGTTGTTAATGTTGCAGTTGATGTTATAGTTGATTTTGTTATTATAGATGGTGATGATATAGTTGATGATGTTGTTGATGTTGTAGTTGATGTTGTTCTCATTGTTGGTAAATAATTATCTAGTTGATGTTGTTGATGTTGGTCTCTCTTGCCCACCGACTTTGGCTGTCGAGACGCTGCCGCTGGGCAAGATCCATCGGGAAGGCCGATAATGAATCCACCAGTGGACTTGCAGCATGCCATTTCGTGTAATGCCGAGGTGGTGAATCACACGAGTGTCTGTTGTGTGTATTGTTGCTATCGTATGTATCCACAGTTTGTGTGTTGTTGCTGTTTGTCCCACGGGGAGGGCCCCGTTTCAAGTCATCGCTTTTGATGTCGAGCCCGCTTCGTCCAATTACACGGCGGGGTCAAAACAAGCGACAGACACAGAGACACAGACACAGGGAAACAGAGACACAGAGACACAGAGAGAGGCATATACAGGGAGAGACAGAGGGAGACACAGAGAGACACAGAGGGAGTGACACAGACACAGGGAAAGACACAGAGAGACACAGACACAGTGAGACACAGACAGACACACAGGGAGACACACAGAGAGACACATACACAGAGAGACACATACACAGAGAGACACAGACACAGACACACAGGGAGACACACAGAGAGACACATACACAGAGAGACACAGAGGGAAACACAGAGGGAAACACAGACAAAGACACATACACAGAGAGACACAGAGGGAGACACAGACACACAGGGAGACACAGACACACAGGGAGACACAGACACACAGGGAGACACATACGCAGAGAGACACAGAGGGAGACACAGACACACAGGGAGACACGGAGGGAGACCTGGGGGTGGGGGGGGGGGGTCAGCGCGTTGCGCTACGCTGCGAATCCGTCGGCCCGAGTTCGATTCCCGCTCATGGCCACTAACACCGGTGACGATTATCTGAACCGGTCGTGGGCCTCCCCCTAGGTCGACTCAGCCTCAAATGTATACCTGGTGCGGTGTGTAGACATGGGGCGTGGGGTGCTGGCCACCCACCCCCTCGTGTGCCGTGTCGTGGGAGGCAAGCACCACGCCCGGCCGCCTTTGTCTCCCTAGTGGCGATGTTTACTGCACACCGCACCACGTACTCACTTGAGGCTGAGTCGACCTAGGGGTGGCCCAGGACCAGTTTAGATAATCGTCACTGATTTTGGCCGTGAGCGGGAATCGAACTCGGGTCGCCAGGTTCGTAGCGCAGCGCGCTAACCACTACACCACCGCTCCCCTGAACACCTCCACACACGCACGCACACACAGACACGCACGCACACACGCACACACAGACACTCACACACGCACGCATACACAGACACGCACGCACACACGCACACACAGACACTCACACACGCACGCACACACAGACACGCACGCACACACGCACACACAGACACTCACACACGCACGCATACACAGACACGCACGCACACACGCACACACGTACACACGCACACACACGCACACACGCGTACACACGCGTGCGAGTTCTGTTTAACGCCATGCGCGCTGTCATTATTGCCTGGATTAGGGACCGCGGCCACTCGCAGTGAATTGCGAATGATTGGTTCTCGAATGTAAGCGGGCGACCAGCGGGATATTGAGATGTGACTTCGGCCGAAATGTGACAATGATCTCCACTCCCGCGCTCTCTGTCGACACACCGCCACCAGCTCCACACGCAGTTGCACAATCACCCAATTACAAAGACAAAGGCCAGGATCCCCCGTATAGCCTGACACAGACTGTTGGGGCAAGTGCTGTTCGCGAGCACCTTTGAAGAACCGGCACGACACACGACGGGGTGGGTGGCCAGAACCACAGCCGGCCGCCTTTGTCTCCCCGGTAGTGCCGTTTACACCCCACGCAAGGTACGCATTTGAGGCTGAGTCGACCTAAGGGGAGGACGGCCCAGAACCGGTTCAGATAAATCGTCACTGGTGTAGATCGTGAACGGGAAATGGAACTCGGGTCGCCGGGTTCGTAGCGCAGCGCGCTCACCGATACACGACCGCTCCCCAGTCACATACACACGGACACAAAGACAAAGATCCCCCGTATAGCCTTAAAAAACTGTCGGGGCAAGTACTTTTAGCGAGCACCTATAAAGGCCGGCACGGCACGCGAGGGGGTGGGTGGCCAACACCACGCCCGGCCGCCTTTGTCTCCCTAGCGGCAATGTTTACACATCGCACCAGGTACTCATTTGAGGCTGAGTCTACCTAGGAGGACAGGTTAAAATATTGGTCGTGAGCGGGTATCGAATTCGGGTCGCCGGGGTTTGGAGGGTAGCGTGCTAACCGCTGCACCGCAGTTCCCATCACACGCACGCGCACCGCTGCAGTCGCCGCGAGACACGCCGTGCTCACGCGAAGTGAAAAACAAATCCCAGGCAATTGCTTCATGTCAGCCCGGCTGATGCCTCCCATTGAGTTCGCACGAGGTGCGGATTTCCACTGGAGCAGCAACGCAAGACGTCTCTGTAACTGCGCGGTCGGCTACGTTGAAGAGCGTGCGGGCCGGTGCGGCATGACATTTGTTGCGAATGTTTGATTCTTGATGTCCTTAAACATTTCCGACCGTATGTTAATTAACAATTGAACATATTTGTTTCATTATTGCCACGTGCGCGAACTCGCCCCGTGTCGCTCGCAGCTGGGGCCTCCTCACTACCACGTCGGTCCTTCGCGATCATGAGCAGAGGGGAGTCAGGAACTCAACACGCTCATAAGGACATCCCGTAACCTTGACCTTTTGAAAGTATCGTGGGTCAATGAAAACAGATTTTATTTTAGTCCACGTCGAAATTCCCCAACTCTTTTTGGGCACAGAGCACGTACGGTGAATACAGCACGGACACCAAATCAAACGCGGTATTTGGTCAAATTGGAATTCGGGCCCAATTCTACTTGCGCAACGGTAAAAGTCGAATTGGAATTCGTGGCCGCGTTTCGCAGACGGGCATCGCCAGCAGCGGTTCCACATGAGGGAGGCGATGCTGCAGTGGTGGCTTCACGCAATTGGACGTCCGTGGACAAAAAGCTTCATAGCTCATCGGATTCCTGCAGTATAAAGGCAATATTTTGACTCTGAATTAGGCAATGCGGTTCTGTAAGAAAGTGCTGTTTTTTTTTATTCGAATAACGCCACAAATCGGTAGTGTTGTTCACTGTCACGCAGAACGGCGCTTGTGCCACGGTTTAAAACACCCGTGGGATTAACTAGGGTGGGTCGGGGGGGGGCGGCGGCCGCTGAGGTCGAACCGCGAACTTCTCTCGGACAAGCGGCGAAAAAAAAAACCCCGCGATGCATGAAAATCTGCCGAGTGACAGAAGGCGCGCGACTAATTAACGTCAAAGCGAAACTCCCAAACTGGAGCCCTTTGATGGGACGCGCTGCGGTCACCATCAGAGGCAAAATGGCTGCGGTCGTTGGGGCTGTGACGTCACGCCGGATCAATGAGTGCTGGAGTGGAGTCGATTGACGAGACGGGAGGCCACGTGGGATGAGCAATATATTCCTAATTTCAACGACAACACTAGCGATTGCGATTTTTTTTAAGAATCTTATATATGTCTGGAAGGTAACTGGATATAGCTGGATTTTTGATATAGCTGGATTTGGGATATGGTTCTCAATACATTATTTTTTTAAAGGCATTACATTAAGTGAAATCCTTCCGGTTCATCTTCTTGGTTCTTTCGGTAAAGTCACGTAGAAGGGAAATAATAAAATAATTAAAATAAAACATAATTAAATAATTCTCACGACGTTTTGGCCACAACGCAAGCAGCCGTCCTCAGGTGAAGAATAGGTCTGTCGAGAAGACAGAGTCTGAATTTCAAACTTTGTCTTCTCGAAGACTGAATTTCAGACTCTGTCTTCTCGACAGACCTGGTCTTCACCTGAGGACGGCTGCTTGCGTTGTGTCCGAAACGTCGTGAGAATTATTTTATAATGTTTTATTTTATTATTTTATTATTTCCCTTCTATGTGATTTTACCGAAAGAGCCAAGAAGATGAATCCCTGCAGTCACGAAAGCTTTAAATCGAAATCCTTCCGGTTGCTTAGCACCAGTTTACATGTGAAGTCGACTGCCTGCATGGTGCACGTCGTGCGGACGGACTGCCCGGGCAGGACAGGCTGAGGTCGCCGGTCAGAGTTCAGACTGTCTGCACACTTCAACGCCTGTGTAATGGGTTCCGGAGACACTTGTAGAGGTAACTTCTTTATTACAATACAACACTCCAACAGTCCTGATACTCTGTTACAGCCTAGGTACACAGCCTAGGTACACTACTCTGTATGTCACTACGCCTGCACGAACACACTTCACCGACTCGTCGCTGGAGCGGCACCTGGTCGGTGTCCGAGGGCGAGGAAAGCCTCCGTTGATTAAAAGAACGAGCACCTGCGGCTCTCTCCGCCTTTACGATCGTCGGCTAATTGAACGGCTAATTGAACGGCTAATTGGACGGCTAATTAAACGGTTAATTGAACGGCTAATTGGACGGCTAATTGAACGGCTAATTGGACGGCTAATTGAACGGCTAATTGAACGGCTAATTGGACGGCTAATTGAACGGCTAATTGAACGGCTAATTGAACGGCTAATTGGACGGCTAATTGAACGGCTAATTGGACGGCTAATTGAACGGCTAATTGAATGGCTAATTGAACAGCTAATTGAACGGCTAATTGAAAAACTAATTGAACAGATAATTGGACGGCTAATTGAACGGCTAATTGAAAAGCTAATTGAACGGCTAATTGGACGGCTAATTGAAAAGCTAATTGAAAAGCTAATTGAATGGCTAATTGAACGGCTAATTGAACGGCTAATTGAAAAGCTAATTGAACGGCTAATTGGACGGCTAATTGAACGGCTAATTGAAAAGCTAATTGAAAAGCTAATTGAATGGCTAATTGAACGGCTAATTGGACGGCTAATTGAAAAGCTAATTGAACAGCTAATTGGACGGCTAATTGAACGGCTAATTGAAAAGCTAATTGAACGGCTATTTGAACGGCTATTTGAACGGCTAATTGAACGGCTAATTGAACGGCTAATTGAACGGCTAATTGGACGGCTAATTGAACAGCTAATTGAAAAGCTAATTGAACGGCTAATTGGACGGCTAACTGAACGGCTAATTGAACGGCTAATTGAACGGCTAATTGGACGGCTAATTGGACGGCTAATTGAACGGCTAATTGAAAAGCTAATTGAACGGCTAATTGAACGGCTAATTGAAAAGCTAATTGGACGGCTAATTGGACGGCTAATTGAACGGCTAATTGAACGGCTAATTGAACGGCTAATTGAACGGCTAATTGAACGGCTAATTGAAAAGCTAATTGAACGGCTAATTGGACGGTTAACTGAACAGCTAATTGGACGGCTAATTGGACGGCTAGTTGGACGGCTAATTGGACGGCTAATTGAACGGCTAATTGAAAAGCTAATTGAACGGCTAATTGAATGGCTAATTGAAAAGCTAATTGAATGGCTAATTGGACGGCTAATTGAACGGCTAATTGAACGGCTAATTGAAAAGCTAATTGAACGGCTATTTGAACGGCTAATTGAACGGCTAATTGAACGGCTAATTGAACGGCTAATTGGACGTTTAATGGAACGGCTAATTGAAAAGCTAATTGAACGGCTAATTAGACGGCTAACTGAACGGCTAATTGAACGGCTAATTGAACGGCTAATTGGACGGCTAATTGGACGGCTAATTGAACGGCTAATTGAAAAGCTAATTGAACGGCTAATTGAACGGCTAATTGAAAAGCTAATTGAACGGCTAATTGGACGGCTAATTGAACAGCTAATTGAACGGCTAATTGAACGGCTAATTGAACGGCTAATTGGACGGCTAATTGAACGGCTAATTGCGGTTTCTGCCCTCGCGTACAATAGAAGCAGCAGCAGCAGCAGCGTACTCTTCGGTTCTTTAAGTAAAGTCACGTAGGAAAAAGTAAATAGAAAATAAAAACATTTTCACCTACGTGACTTTAACGAAAGAACCAAAGAGTATGGATCCTTGCAGTCACGAAAACTTCACAACTAGAATCAGCAGCAGCGTGTTCAGCAGCTCAATGGCCGTGTCGAGGTCTGCCGGCTACGACGAGAGGGCTTTAGGAGAGAGAGAAGAGAGAGAATTCGTGTCGTCTTTGCTGTTCATAGTGCGTGGGTTGCACGGCCACAACCGCACCGCCGTGTGCCTTGAACTGTTCCCCGTTGGCGAAGGAGAAGGTGCGCACGAAACCTTGTCGACGTTCCGACGATGAGGTTGCCGGTCCCGTCAGTCAGCGTCTCGGGTGAGCAATGTGACAGCCGCGTTTGGGTTGTGGAACGAGGGAGTGTTTATTCTGCACGTCCGCCTCGTTCCAGCTCCGTTGGCGCGCAGCGGCGTTCTGCCCGGGGTCTGGGTGAGATTCTGGGATGCTGACACCAGGACTTGAGTGGGAGGCGAGGAACTGCGGTGGAAATAAAAGACGTGGGCGACACTGGCCAGTGGGTTTGGGGGAGGGGGGTGGGGGTTAAAGGGAGGGGGAAGTGAGAACATATTTCATTGCTTTTGGCAGCGCCAAGAGAAATGTCCTGTCCGCCGTGGTGGAGTTTGAGTACATGGCCACTCCATAACTCTTCCGGGAGTTTAATAAATCTCTCCCGTCGCCTCGCGTCTCGCCACGCACACGCGCGCGCACGGACGCGCACGCATGCACGTGCACACGCGCACACGCGCACACACGCGCACAAAGACAAAGCATTGTTAGCGAGCGCCTATAAAGGTCCTCACGAGGAGGAGGGAGGGGTGGATGGCCAGCGCCACGACCGGCCGCCTTTGTCTCCCTCGTGGCGATGTTTACGCATCACAGCAGATGCCGAGGCTGAGTCGACCTAGGGGAGGCCCGGGACCGGTGGCCGTGAGAGGGGATCGAACTCGGATAGCCGGCACAGCCTCATCGCTCACCCAACACACGCGTACAGCGGATGTCACGTGACTTATAGAAGTTCCTACCGCGAACGATTGCAATGCTGGCATCGATAACTCATTCGCCACAGACGTAATAAACCATCGTTTAACGATTACATTGTGATAAATATATAACGCAACAGCCATCCGTGCGTGTGTGTTTGTATTTGTGCGTATCTGTGTGTGGGAATATCTCAATTGAGCACGCGTGTGTGTGTGTCTGTGTCTACGTGCGTGTCTGTGAGTGTCTCTATCTGTGTGGATGCGTGTCTTTTTGCGTCTGTGTACAGTATTGTGCTGGCTAACAGCATTCGCACCCAGTCCTTCTAAACGGCTATGCGGGTGATCTTTGTATTTGTGTGACGCAGTGAAATCAGATGTCATTCCATCAACGTAGGACTCTCACTGGGCCAATTTTCAATCCGTCTTTGTCGAAGCGGTAAACTGTGGATGGGTTTCGCCTTCATGAGGACTCATCAGCAGGTCCAGGCCTCCTGAACAATCGCCGCAGGGTTAGTTCTGGCGTCAGAGTGTTTGCCTGACGGCAACGTACAGCAGCGAGACGCGACCCACGATAATAATAATAATAACACTGTGTAACAAAACATGGTTTTGTCCCTGGGTAGTAAGTGTTATTTTCTAATTGCTCACGCCTCAAAAGTCCATAAAACGGCTATTATTCCCCACAAACTTGTGACAGGACAGTGATATTTTGAAATGTACATATTTTCAAAGAGAAAACGCGGTGTACATTTGTGTTATTCCTTCACGTAAAGTCCTGATCACAAAAGCAACGTTTGTGGGGAACAATAGCTGTTTTCCGTACTTTTGAGGCACGCGCAATACAAAAACTAACACTTACTACCCAGGGACAAAAATCGTGTCGCATAGCGCTCCGAGGCTTTGTGTGCCGGGGTGCCCCACACCACGTGGACGCGAACTCGGAGAGACACGCGGAACTTGTCTTGTGCCTGGAGCAGGGCTCGGCGACGTGCGGCTCTTTAAGGAGCGCTTCGTCGCGAACTCTCCACGCGCATTGCGGCTCGTGGTAGTTTGAGTTTTTTAATTCCGAATTCGAACAAAAAAATTGTTCTTATTGTTGTTTTGGCTGCAGACCCCTGGCTTAGACTCACCCTTGCCTGCCTCTCCCCTCTCATCTCACTCTCATCAGCTCCACGCACTCTCCTACCTCTCCCCTCTCATCTCACTCTCATCACCTCCACGCACTCTCCTGCCTCTCACCCCCCCCCCCCCTTCACGCACTCTCCGCTCCAGGGAGCACGGCTGTCCCCCTAGCCCCCCCCCCCCCCCCGCAGACGTCAGCGCTGTCGCCTCGCTACCCCCCTCTCCGCGTGCACCCCCAGGGCCCCTCAAGGCCCCTCAAGGCCCTTCCCGCGGGCCCTCCTCTCTCTCTCGCCGCCGCCTGATCGAGGCGCCCTCCGTGTCCCCCCGTCTTGAGACGCCGCCTCGACCCCCACCTCGACTTGTGAAGTGACCCTCACGACGCTTTTCTGACACAAGCCGAGGGGAGACATTGGGGGGGGGTGGGTGGGGGTAGAGGGGGTTGGGAGGGGGGCCCCCATGCCCCCCTCCGTGAGTAGGTGACGGCCCATCACCGAGCGAGCGAGCCGCAGCTGCATCTTCGCGGTTTGGCAGAAGGAAGGAAGCGACGGCTTGGTGGAGCTGGCGCCGTCAGCGGCACTGTGCGCGACTAGAGCCTCTCCCAGCCACCTCGAATGGGGGGCGGTGGCTGGTGGGATGGGAGGGGGGGCACACACGGGAGGGGGAGGGGTGCTGTGCGTTAGGGGGCTGGGGGTGTGGGGGGCACACAGACAATGTAGCAGCCCCCCCTCCCAATCCCCTTGGGCTTTTTTTTCCACCCCCCCACACACCACCACACACACCCCCCACACACCCCCCCCCCCCCACACACACCCCCCACACACCCCCACACACACCCCCCCCACACACCGCCACCCCCACACCCCTCCCCCCACACCCCCCCCACCCGCCCCCAGACACCCTTCCCCCCACACCCTCCCCACACACCGCCCCCCCCACACCCCTCCCCCCACACCCCCCACACCCCCCCAGACACCCCTCCCACCACACCCCCTCCCCCCACACATCGACAGCGGCCGCCGGTCCGTTTAAGTGCTGCGGGAACGAGTCCCGCGGTCTAAAAATAGTGCCGCTCATTTGGGATAACTGCGGGAGGGGGTGGGGGGTGGGGGTCTGTGGTCGGCATCCCCATGGTAACAGCTGAGTCCGTGCGGGTGACAAGGAGGACCAGCTGATGGGGGGGGGGGCGAGGGGGTTTCCATTGCGGCGATGGTGCGCGTGCGTGCACTTGCCCCGATAGTCTGTGAAGGCTATATGGAGGATCTTTATCTTGCGGGTCGATTTCAGAAACTGCCCCCCCCCACCCCCATTGTTTCAACTGCCGCGGCGGGAGATCGAATGGAAGTTAGCGACCTCTGCATTTGCTTGTTCCTTTAACGTCTCGGTCAAAATATGTGGCAGCACTGTTTACCACTTATAAGATTTGTACACGCGCGGTGAACCGGTAAACCCGTCATTGTGTTTTAACGATTTGTCCGTGCGATTACCTGGAACGCGAAAGTAAAATACCCCGTAAATTTGACAACCCTCATTTACATCGGCTTGTCGGATGACGGTCAGTGACAGGCGCAGCCGGTTATCATTCAAAAGAACCTGCCCCTGGATGGATGTGTGTGTAGAGATGTGTGCATGTACGCCCGTGGGCGGGAGTCGGAGCCATTCCCTGCTGACCTTGGGCTGCGACAGGGATGTCCTCTGGCTCGCACATTATTTTACATATTTTTCGACCACGTAGTCCGAGAAGCTTTTCATCGCTGTACCGGAGGGATTTCCATCTGGTAACACAGATACAACGGGAGGTTGACTGATGCCCAGGTGTGGTCAAGGGATGGCCCCCTATTCATCATGATCTGAACCTGGAGCGTGCCACTAAGAGGTGGGGTCCTGACCACGAGCCCCACCAAAACTAAGCACCTGCCTGTGTCTTTCGTGTCATCGAACACTCCACCCCTTCAACTCCCCATCGGCGATGGGACAGTTGTGAAGAGGGTGGATCATGTCCCATACCTGGGCAGTGTGCTTATGACCAGCTGCGCTTTGACAGCAGAGGTCTCACTCCAAATCAGTCGAGCGGCATTATATTTTCATCGGCTACATAACGCGGTGTGGAAGCTGCCTGGTCTGTCGCTGCACACGAAGCTTCGGGTTTTCTCGGCCACAGTCAAGCCCTTTCTTGTCTATGCTGGCGAAACGTGGACCGCCCCCTCCCTAATGGAAGATCTGCGCCTGTAAGAAACATTTAGGCTGGCCTGCCTACGATTCATCCCTGGTTTAACCAGGCTGGAGTGTGTGAGCAGCTCACAAATCATTGAAAGAGCTGGACACAGTCCCATTCGGGGAGCCCCTCCAGCAGGCAAGGCTGCGTTGGCTGGGTCATGTAGCCCGCATGTCCCCTACGCACAAGCAGAGCGCACAAAGTGTTGTCATCACATCTACGCCTCTATATAAGGAACGAAACGAGTGGACTTCACAAATCTGGCTGTCGCCTGATGAAGCTAGTTGTGATTACTGGTGAAACGTCGTACTCAGATTGTAAATGTTGTGGCTTGGCTCTCCAACACACCGGTGTGCTGTACTAGTGACGAATTGGCACGTTCTGTTTACGTGACAACCCTTACTAGTTGGCTGTGTCGGGTGCTGGAGGGTTTAACGACACTTTTATATATTTACGCGATCTAACCCAAAAAAACTATATTATGGATGATTTTGGTCGCGAAAGTCTTACTACGTGTTAATATTTAGTTTGGCCGGATTGAGGGGGCTAAACGGGCGTGGCACGGGCTCGAGAAGAGATGGAGTGATGTGGTACAGGAGGACGTGGAGCTGAGTGGACTTGCCAATGACTGGTACCAGCGGCGTCAAGATCGGCCTCTGTGGAAGAGGCTCGTGAAGGACGCTGCTGGACAGTTGGAGGCAGTCGCCCTCCAGCAACAACGGAGGGCGGAGGAGCGAAACTCACAATAATGACCGGAGCGCCAGGCTGCTAAAACACAGCAAGTTGGCAGAATAGGGGCCACAGGTGGTGCATCAGCCAGTCGTCTCAGTCAGTCGACCCGTAGCACCTGGGTCTGTCCCGTCAGCCGGTGCTAGCGAGCCTTCGACACTTCACGTGGCCTCAAAGTGAACATAGCCTGGCACAAGCGTCACGGTAACGTCGCCGGCACTTCGTCTCGAATGACCGCTGTCGATGTGTGTACGCCTACGAATGAGCGTGCGTAAAGTAATCACGATTCACGCTCCTAAGACGCGTATCATGCGTAAGCGACAACGCGCCACCGGGTATGGAAGGCAGAAAATGAGCAGACCCTGCAGGGTAATCGGCCATAACTAGGGGGCAAAGTGCCGTTCAAAGAAGAAGAAAAAAGACGAGACTTTAATATAACCAGCGGTTCTGAATTGTCTTATTAGAAAAGGCAAAGCGTGGTAGCTGCACTGACACAAGCCCGGTGACCCCAGTAAATTAGTTTTGACCTCGAGGTGCAAGCGTGTACGTGCAGTATGGATCGCACTGTACGTACATGGCGTCATCATCAGCCATGTTCAATCCACTGCCGGATGAAGGCCTCCGCAAGGTACCGCCGCCGCTCACTATCCGGAGGCGGGTAGAGCGGTTTGCCCCCATCGCGCGCCCTGGGTTCGCCCCGAGTGCCCCACGTGTACTTACCCCGCGTGTACAACGGACACACGCGTCATTAAATTGGCTGAGAACATCTTGAAAGATAGACCCAATTGCAGGGCCCTCGTGAGTCAAGTCCTACAACGCGGCGTGTCTCTCGTCAAGAGATGACTTGCGGTCATTTACATTCTAAAATTACACCGGCAGATTTACGCACATGGGATCATGCACAGCAGTCATCAGCCCCCTACTGCTCGACAAATGCCCCAGGTTACTCCTGCAAATGCTAACTGATCCTGGTCTTTTGAGTTATCACCCGGGGAAACGAAATAAAACGTGGCATTTGAAATACGCGGCTGATTTTACGTAGCCTAATGTGTATTTGAGTATCTGGTAAGTTCATTGTGGACGTGTATCTTTTATATTATATATATGTGTCGGCATATCTATACAACACCGTGCGTATAACTCCTAAACCTATTTCAGAAGTATTTAATAATTACCAGAGACCGTTGATGTGCCAGCTCTACATTTATTTCAGAAGGAATTATTTTATTTTAACTTCAAATTTTTACTTTATTTTTTTACTATTTCAGAATGAATTAACAGAGACCATTGATGTGTTCCAGCTCTACACATAAATTATCGGCGGCGAGCTCCACTCTCAAACATTCCATGTCGTTCTTCCCCCCCCCCACCCTCTCTCCGTTACGATTGATCGAACGCATGCGTGAAGGTATCGAGCATAATGAACGCTGCAAGATCAGAAAAAATAAAATCAATCATCTGGGCTTTTATCGAATTCCTGGCGATATAAAAACAGCAGCAGCAGCAGCATCAGCAGAGGAGGAGGAGGAGGAGAGCTGGGCGCGTCCCGAGTGCGCACGGACAAGTGGGGACCCGGTGCAGCGTCGGAGCAAAGTGACAAAGTGGGGGGCTGCACAACTTCACCATCACGGCAGAGAGACTCTTGAAGATGACCCCCACCCCCACCAACCCCCCACCCCACAACCCCCTCCACAACCCCCCCCCCCACCCCCCCCCACAACTCAAACCGGGTCACGGCGTCCGTCCTCTCGCCGCGCCGCAGAGGGGACGAGGGGGGGGGGGTCTCAGAGGGGACGAGGGGGCCCAGAGGGGACGAGGGGGCCCAGAGGGGACGAGGGGGGGGGGTCTCAGAGGGGACGAGGGGGGGGGTCTCAGAGGGGACGAGGGGGCCCAGAGGGGACGAGGGGGGGGGGTCTCAGAGGGGACGAGGGGGGGGGTCTCAGAGGGGACGAGGGGGGGGGGTCTCAGAGGGGACGAGGGGGGGGTCTCAGAGGGGACGAGGGGGGTGTCTCAGAGGGGACGAGGGGGGGGGGTCTCAGAGGGGACGAGGGGGCCCAGAGGGGACGAGGGGGGGGTCTCAGAGGGGACGAGGGGGCCCAGAGGGGACGAGGGGGGGGGTCTCAGAGGGGACGAGGGGGGGGGGTCTCAGAGGGGACGAGGGGGGGGGTCTCAGAGGGGACGAGGGGGGGGGTCTCAGAGGGGACGAGGGGGGGGGTCTCAGAGGGGACGAGGGGGGGGGGTCTCAGAGGGGACGAGGGGGGGGGGTCTCAGACCAAGGGCTGTGCGCGACCTTGCGGGCTGTTGTCGCGCGCCGTCTGTAGCCGACCCTGTGACCATTGTTGGCGTGGCCATGAGTGGTGGTGACGGTGGTGGTGGCGGTGTTGTTGGCGGTGGCGGTGGTGTTGGCGGCGGTGGTGGCAGTGGTGGTGCTGTTGGCGGCGGTGGTGGCGGTGGTGGTGGCGGTGGTGGTGACGGTGGTGGCGGTGGTGGCGGTGGTGGCGGTGACGGTGGTGGTGGTGACGGTGGTGGCGGTGGTGGCGGTGGTGGTGGTGACGGTGGTGGTGGTGACGGTGGTGGCGGTGGTGGTGGTGACGGTGGTGGCGGTGGTGGTGACGGTGGCGGTGGTGACGCCAAGCTGAAGAGGCGATTCGTTGCCGGCGATGACACCTGCGTTGACCATCACGACCCACGTCAAGCCGCCTTAGAGGCATCTTCAACAACACGTGGGCTTTCACCCCTCCCCCCACCTCCCCTCTGATCTTCACACCTGATGGGCTCACAATTGACGGCGTCACATGTATACATATTCTTAGGGCCGAAACTGAAGGATTTCTGCACGATTCTGTGCTGTCGCCCGATGAGGCTGGTTGCACATTGGCGGCGAAACGTCGGACTCGACTTGTAAATGTTGTGGGTTTACTCTCCAGCACACTGCAGTTGAGCCGTGCTAGTAACGAATTGGCACGATTGTTGACGTGACAACCCTTACGAATTGGCCGTGTCGGTTGGGTAGCGGGTTCAACGACACATTCATATATAACGCGATCTAAGGGCGCGTCCATAAATGACGTCACGCACCTAGGGGGGCGGGTCAGACATTTGTGACGATGTGTGACGACGGGGGGGGATTTGAGAAATGTGATGTCACATCAAAATGCGCAACTTTCAATATATAAAGACAGCACGTTCTACTTAAGTAAATAGACTTTTTAATAAATGATTCTCCTACAACATCAGAGTGCAGCGCCACATTAAATACGCACTACAATGACAATAGTTTAAAGCGATTTGAAGCATGTTTTATTTGGGGGGGGGGGGGGCAGAGCTTCGTGACGTCATATTTGAGGGGGGGTCTGACTTTTTGTGACGCCGTGTGACTAGGGGGGGGGGGTAAAAAATCGTCCAAAATCGCGTGACGTCATTCATGAACGGCCCCTAACCCCACAAAACAAACTTCTATGATGGACCTTCAACAGCACTCCGAGACATTCAATGGGAGCGCCGTGCCGGCTAACAACAACAACCGCTTTGTTGACGCTAAATGTGCGCTGTCGTGACCACTGACTTCACGTCACGCCGGCAGACGATCACGGCTCGAATCCTTTGCAGACTCGCTCTATGTACCGCGTGGAAATATGAGAGCCACGCGCTTGGTTTTGTTGTTGTTGTTGTTATTACGCGTGTTCACCCATGACTCTGTTTGCAGGAAGGTCCTGCAAAGTTTTCGCAGTAAGGGGGGAGGAGGGGTGGTTGGATGCGTTGGCGATGATTGCATCGTGATCGCCCGTTGTAAATCGTTCACACCGAGTGATTCGTTCCAACCGAGTGGTGTGCGCAGTCATATTTCAAACTTGTCAAATTTGGACCGTGCCGCGATGTACCGTCCTTGTTCCTGCTCGACCAAGCCCCCAGTCGCTGCTCCCTCGCGAGGTTTGCAAGGTCCCTCGCTGGCACGAGTCGGCACCTTGAGCAACAGCGCCCGCGTCCTGCCTCTCCTCCAGCCCTCACTCCCCGTGAGGCCTTCATCCTGATCATCGCTCCCCAACCTTGTTGGCACCAGTGGCCGGTTTCGTGGAAGACATTTTTTTTCACGGACCGGGGGTGGTGGGTGGGTGGGGGGGTCATCATTGGGTCTTTTCCCCCTTTTCAAAGAAGCTCTCCAGCCACGTTTGTGTTTTACTCATGTTGGCTACTAGGGGTTAGAGCTCGTGGGCTCACCAACACTGTGACAAGTGCGCGGTGCGGGCAAGAGGCGCGGACGGAAGTGGTAAATAATAAAATAATGGGGGCGGGTTCCACGCGCGGACTCACCGCTCTCACCTCCTGCTGCTGTGCGGCCCCGTTCCTAACAGGCCACGGGCCGGCACCGGTCCGCGGCCCGGGGGTTGGGGACCCCTGCTCTAGATGACGAACGATGATGATGATGATATTGATGATGAGATGAAGGAGGTCGTGCATCGTATCTTGAATGGGCCGAAAAAACTTCTGGAGGGATTCTATGACCTGTGAAAGACGCGTTCGCTGTGCGGAAGTGGGTATATGGGAATATATATATGAGAGTGTGAATATGTATGAGTAGTGTCTGGAGGAACATTGTGTATGTGTGTGCATTACGTCTCCGGGCCTATATATATGCGCGCACACATAACACTTGGAAGAGCGCTGTGAAGAAGGGGAGAATCGGGCTCTCTGGAGACAGACACTGGACACACGCGCACACACACAGAGACTAACACACACACGCGCACACACACACGCACACACACAGACTAACACACACACGCGCACACACACAGACTAACACACACACGCGCACACACACACAGACTAACACACACACGCGCAAACACACGCAGAGACGAACACTGACAGACGGACACATGTGGAATGTATGCGCCCGTACATTGTGTATTATAACAGTGTAAAGACAAGTACAAATATCGCCCATATAGCCTTAACGGACCAATGGGGCAAGTGCTGTTAGCAAGGACCTATGAAGGCCGGAACGGCACGTGAGGGGGTGGGTGGCCAGCACCACGCTCGGCCGCCTTTGTCTCCCCAGTGGCGATGTTTACACACCGCACCAGGTACTCATTTGAGGCTGAGTCGACCTAGGGGAGGCCTAGGACCGGTTAAGATAACCGTCACTGGTGTTGGCTGTGAGCTGGAATCGAACCCGGGTGGCCAGGTTCGTAGCGCAGCCGGCTAACCGCTGCACCACCGCTCCTCCCGAAGACACACGCACACACACACGAGCACACACACACGCGAACACACACACGAACACACATGAACACACACACACACGAACACATACACACGAACACACACACACGAACACACATGAACACACACGAACACACACACGAACAGACACACACGCGAACACACACACACGAACACGAACACACACACACGAACACACACGAACACACACACACGAACACACACACATGAACACACACACGCGAACACACACGAACACACACACACGAACACACACACACGAACACACATGAACACACACACACACATGAACACACACGAACACACACACACGAACACACACACGCGAACACACACACACGAACACGAACACACACACACAAACACACGAACAAGACCACACACACACACGAACACACACACACGAACACACATGAACACACACACACATGAACACACACACACACACATGAACACACACACACACGAACACACACACACACGAACACACACACACGAACACACACGAACACACACACGAACACACACACACGAACACACACACACATGAACACACACACGAACACACACACACACGTGAACACATACACACACACACGCGCGAACACACACACACACATGAACACACACACACGAACACACACACACGAACACACACACACGAACACACACACACGCAGCAGGCGTCGCTTGGAGCCGAGGTTGTGTTGCCGTGGTAACGCGGTCCCCGCACCACCTGGCGACACCCTCGCTGCAGGCAAAACCAACTCCACCACCAGAGCAGCGCTCACCACGTGATCACCAGATACACACCACGTGGTGAGCACGCGCTCACCACATGCTCACCACGTGATCACCACGCGCTCACCACGTGCACACCACGCGCTCACCACGCGCTCACCACGTGCTCACCAGATACACACCACGTGGTGAGCACGCGCTCACCACGTGATCACCAGATACTCACCACGTGCTCACCACGTGCTCACCAGATACACACCACGTACACGCCACGTGGTGACCACGTGCTCACCACGCGCTCACCAGATACTCACCACGTGCTCACCATACTCCCCACGTGCTCACCACACTCCCCACATACTCGCGACTCACCATGTACCACAAAGACGCCCTATACATTCGCCATGCTCACGGTGCACGAACACTCGACACAGATCAACTAACGCACATAACACGCAACACGTGACAAACACGACGACGCGTTGACACAAAAGACAAAGGCCTCCCCGTGTCGCCTTGTCGGGGCAAGTGCTGTGGGTGAGCAACTGTGAAGGCCGCCACGGCATACGAAGGGGTGGGCTGGCCAACCCCCACGCCCGGGCCGCCTTTGTCTCCCCATTTGAGGCAGAGGGGAGGCTCAGGGCTGGTTCAGATGATAGTCGTCATTGGTGGTGGCCACTACGCTACCGCTCCCCACACACTAAGACACACACACTAAGACACACTAAGACACACACACACCATCGCTCGAACCACACCACCAACCCAAGCAAACCACCACCCCAACCACAACTCTACACATGAACGCCACGCCACTTACCCTCACTGCACACCAACGCCACTCCACACCACCCCACACCACCCCACACCGACCAGGCCACACCACTCCACTCAACGCGTGTCCCACCTCCCTCTCTCTCTCCTTCCCCGCTCCCTCCCTCCTCCTGTGCCGCCCGCATCGCTAAGAACAACAGGGAGACGAGGAGGGGAGGAGGAGGAGGGAGACGGAGAGAGAAGCGACAGGAGAGAGAGGGGGAGTTTTGTGTATTGGTTGTGTCCGTCTCGTGTCGTGGTTCGAGGTGGACACGGGCGCTAGTGCCACTGCAGTGGTGCAAGTCGGGGGGAGCCCGTTGAGGGCAGCAATCTCCTCGAGAAGGCGGCGATCTGGAGTTCACAGAACTACAGCACAGCCACGGCCTGGCACAGAATGCACTGCGCGGCGGGGTGAGCGAGGGGGTGAGTATCGGAGGACACGAAAGATAAAGGTGACCCGTTAAGTCTTTTAAACGGACTGTTGGGGCAAGTGCTGTTCGCGAGCACCTTTGAAGAACCGGCACACGACGGGGTGGGTGGCCAGAACCACAGCCGGCCGCCTTTGTCTCCCCGGTAGTGCCGTTTACACACCAAGCCAGGTACGCATTTGAAGCCGAGTCGACCTAAGGGGAGGACGGCCCAGATAAATCGTCACTGGTGTAGGTCGTGAACGGGAAATTGAACTCGGGTCGCTGGGTTCGTAGCGCAGCGCGCTCACCGATACACTCCCACACACACAGATACACACACACACAGATACATTACCACACACACAGATACACACACACACAGATACACACACAGATACACACACAGATACACACACACACAAAGATCTCCCGTATAGCCTTAACAGACTGTAGGGGCAAGTGCTGTTAGCGAGCACCTATGAAGGCCGGCACGGCACACGAGGGGGTGGGTGGCCAGAACCACACACACACAGATACACACACACAGCTACACACACACAAATACACACACACAGATACACACACACAGATACACACAGATACACACACAGATACACACACAAACACACACACAGATACACACACAGATACACACATACAGATACACACACAGATACACATACAGATACACACACACAGATACACACACACAGATACACACAGATACACACACAGATACACACACAAACACACACACAGATACACACACAGATACACACACACAGATACACACACACAGATACACATACACACAGATACACATATACACAGATACACACACACACAGATACACACACACACACACAGATACACACACACAGATACACACACACAGATACACACACACACAGATACACACACACACAGATACACACACACAGATACACACACAGATACACACACACACAGATATACACACACACAGATACACACACACAGATACACACACACACAGATACACACTCACAGATACACACACACAGATACACACACACCGATATACACACACACACACAGATACACACACACACACACACACAGATACACACACACAGATACACACACACACACAGATACACACTCACAGATACACACACACAGATACACACACACCGATATACACACACACACACAGATACACACACACACACACACAGATACACACACACAGATACACACACACACACACAGATACATACACACAGATACACACACACAGATACACACACACCGATATACACACACACACACAGATACACACACACACACACACAGATACACACACACAGATACACACACACACACACAGATACACACTCACAGATACACACACACAGATACACACACACCGATATACACACACACACACAGATACACACACACACACACAGATACACACACACAGATACACACACACACACACAGATACATACACACAGATACACACACACAGATACACACACGCGTGCGCATTGCTGTGTGAATTCCCACCTGTGAGCCTGTGACGTCATCCTTCCTCTCCCTGGAAACGGGAGCCGGGGATCGGCTGCCAGGTGTGGAGCCACGTGACCTGTGCTGCCCCCCCCCCACCTCCTTCCCCAACCACCACCACCTTCGCCACCACCACCTTCTTCACCACCACCACCTCCTTCACCACCACCACCTCCTCCACCACCTCCTTCACCACCACCACCTCCTTCACCACCACCATCTCCTTCACCACCACCACCTCCTCCTCCACCACCACTACCTTCACCACCACCACCACCACCTCCTTCACCACGACCACCACCACCACCTCCTCCTCCACCACCACCACCACCACCTCCTCCTCCACCACCACCACCACCTCCTTCACCACGACCACCACCTCCTCCACCACCACCACCACCTCCTTCACCACCACCACCACCTCCTCCTCCACCACCTCCACCACCACCTCCACCACCACCACCATCTCCACCACCACCACCACCTCCACCACCACCACCACCACCGCCACAACAACAACGACATCCCCAGCCCGCTCGGCTCGCATCACGCACGACACGACACGGGCCCACGCTGCGCACACGTGACCTGCACACACAGGCGCGCCCCGTACAGCCTGAACAGACTTGGCGGGGCAAGTGCTGTTAGCGAGCACCTGTTAGGGCCGGCACGGCGCGCTCATGTCCACGCACCGCATCGGGCGCTCATCTGTGGTTGACTCAATCAAGGGCGGAGCGAAACCCGGTTTGGATACCGCTCGCCACTGGCGTTAGCCGTGGCCGCGCTAACCACTAGGCCACCGCTCATCGCAAGTGAGATGGCAGTGAGAGATGGCAGTGCGGCAAGCGGGATTGTGAACCCGTCTGTGCGGCCGTGTGTGCTCGTTGTCTCCAGGGCACTCCCGTTTCCTCCGATGCTTGTTGCGTTTTTAATTTTATTGTTTTTGCGTCGATTAAACCCGATTCAAGAGCTTCTTAGCTCGCGGGGCAATTCTAAACAAACACGTCAACCGTTCAAACGGAGCGAAACGTCCCAATAGTGCAGGGCCCTCGTGGAAAAGAAAAGAAAAAGAAGAGAACTCAACGATGTCTTCTTGGTTCTTTCGGTAAAGTCACGTAGAAGGGAAATAATAAAATAATAAAAATAAAACATAATTAAATAACTCAACGAGGCTTCGCTGCGCGCACCACCACTGAGACGGCACGCGAGCGCGACAGTTCAGCACCACGGCGTCCGCGGACAGCATCCACGCGATGCTGCTTCTGCCTACAGAGGCTGCAGCAGCAGCAGCGGCAACAGCAGCGGCAGCAGCAGCTGCAGCAGCAGCGGCAGCAGCAGCGGTAGCAGCAGCGGTAGCAGCAGCAGCGGTGTGGTTCACGAGCCGATTGGCGATGTCGAGGTCAACGAGTCACGAGGAGAGGACTTCAGGAGAGAGGGAGAGTTCGTGTAAGATTCGCTCCTCCTCGACTGAAGAAGCAAAGTCTGACATAGTTGACTGTACGGCCCATATCATTTGACCTCCTTTGCCAGTACTAAAATATAATATATATATTTTATTTTGATTTATTATTTTATTTTTAGACGTGACTTAACCGAAAAGAACCAAAGAATAAAATATAATAATAGGGTTTCCCCCCTTTTTTTTTTTTTATCAGAGTGTGTTTTTTGTTTGCATTTTGACCACAATTATTGTGGTTAACGCACACGTGATTCCTTGTAGAAAGGTTTCAGTTATGTTGCCAGAAAAAAGGGGAAAAAACCGTATAATTATTATTATTGTACGGCCCAGAGTTTGGGGTTGCGTTGCCACGGCCGCAAATCCGTGGCGCGTGTCTCGAATTACCCGCTCGTGAAGGCGACGTGCACATCGCATTGTCGATGTTCTGATGCGATCGACGGTTCCAGCACCAGGCTCTTCGAGGAGGAGGAATGTCACATCCAGGAGGTGGCGATGTTGTTTGGGTCTCGAATCAGATATTTGTTTTTTTTATTCCGGACGTCCGCGCAGCAGCGCTCTGCCCGGGTCCTGGGTGAGGGTCGATGATAGGGGCCAGCATCGCGATCCCAGAGGGGGGACCCGGGGACTTGAGTCTGCGGCGAGGAGCAGCATCGCCCGGGGTCTCCCTCGATGGGTCGGCGATTGTCGTTGGCAAGAAAGCTAGCGAACTCGCCTGCAGCTTGCGCGTCTCTAGCATTAGGCAGACGCATTAGGCGACGCAATGCGATTTGCGGTCCTGGTTAAACGGGGTCAAATGGAGCAAGCGCGATGGGCCGTTTTGCGAACTCAACTCAACAACAACAACAGCAGCAGCAGCAGCAGCCTATTAGCGCTGGGCTGTCTGACCCGTGACTCGCGTTGCCGCTTACAGCGCGCGTCTGTGCACGGCATCAGCACCAGCAAAGGGTGCCGCGTCACCAACAGCGTCATTATCGGCGTTACTCTGAACATGATCACTATCGCAGCAGCAGCAGCAGCATCATCATCATCACGATTATCGACCACTAAATCATGCATTGTTGGCGCTGCTCGGGTCGCCACCTGACACGGCCTCCCCCACTACCCCACACCTCGCTCGTAGTGAGACGAGGCACTGGGGGGGGAGGGGAAGACTGTGCCTGGCTGTGTGCTTGCGGTGTACAGAGACTGCGACCCCCCCACCACTCTCCCCCCCACCACTCCCGCGCCTCTCTCTCTCTCCGTCTTTCCCCGCCGCCGCTGAAACGCGACGAGACACCGCGACCCGCGCCGCGTTATCGCTCCTGGAACTCGCGAGCGCCGTGTCCGCCCTCGCCGGCTCCTCAATCACCGTGATGGCCTCTCTCGCGCCTCGCCAAGCGCGTCTCCCCACGGGGGACTCGGTGACTTCCCACGGACAGAGACGCAACTCCATTCTCCTCTCGTCCATCCTCGATCTCCTCCTTCTCCTCCCTTTTCTCACCTCATCCCTGCGCTCTCTCTCTCTCCTCCTCCTCCTTCCTCCTCCTCCTCGTGTGTAGTATGCTGAACTTCATTCGCACCGTACGTTGGCGACGGTGCTAATCGGAGGTGCGCGTGGAAGGACAACGAACTCGACGCAAACAGAAATTACAAATAAATGTGTTTTCAAACGATGTTTCAAAGTGCATAGCCGCAGCGGCTTTTCTAACGCCGCGAGAAGGAGAGCGTTCCAGACGGCCGCAGAAGCGCACATCTGAAAGCGCCGCGCGACGACGCAGTCACCGCCGTCTTTGTTCGATGGCTCGCAGCCAAAAGCCGCCGCCGCAAAGACGAGCGGAGTTCGCGTGACGGTGGTTCATGCTCCTTGGCGAGTTGCCGATGGCACGATCTCATGCCTCCATTCTCTTTACATCCATCCTCTTGCTCTCACCGCATCGCTCTGGTGTCTCCTCTCTCGCTCCCTTCTCGTTTCACGTCTTCCCTTCTTCTGTCCCATTCTCCTCCTATCTCGTCCCCGTTCTCTCTCCTCCTCAACCTCTCTCTCCCTATCCACCCCCTCCTCCTCCTCCTCTCATCACTCCTTCTTATCTCTTTGGCTAACCGCTCCACTCTCTCATCCCTGCGGGCTTTACAAACCACCACGATCGGATTTAGGTGGGTGGTGGTGGTGGTGGGTGGGGAAAAACGGAATATTCGTCCACGGCTAACAACCCCACGGAGGAAAATAAAAACACCGATTACATTTTATTCTCGTTTCGTGCGACATAAGCGACACCACCGTTATTAATATTTGTTTAATGAGGTTATTACAACGCCTTGCTCCCGTTTCCCCCATCTCACAGCGGCGAGGGTTGGGTGTTGTGCGCGCGGCTGCACTGGGTGAGGGGGGGGGCTGAGTGGGGAGGGGGATGAGTGGGGGGGAGTGAGTGGGGGGGGGGCTGAGTGGGGAGGGGGATGAGTGGGGGGGGGCTCCTCCGCCCTGGCGTCCCGGGGCCGAGAGATCTAAATCCGGCCCTGATCACCACCAGCACCACCACCAGCAACCACCGCCAGTACCACCACCAGCACCACCAGCACCACCACCAGCACCACCACCAGCACCACCAGCACCACCACCAGCACCACCACCAGCACCAGCACCACCACCAGCACCACCACCAGCACCAGCACCACCACCAGCACCACCACCACCAGCACCACCAGCACCACCACCACCAGCACCACCACCACCAGCACCACCACCAGCACCACCAGCACCACCACCACCAGCACCACCAGCACCACCAGCACCACCACCAGCATCACCACCAGCACCACCACCAGCACCACCACCAGTAACAACAACAGCAGCCAGGCTATGTGCACGTTGGGGCCACGTGAAGTGTCGAAGGATCGTTGGCAGGGGGTCACGGGGCAGACCCCTGATGCCATCGGTTGACTGACTGAGTTCATTGGCAGATGCCCCAGTTGTGCTCCCTACTGTGCCACCATCACCACCACCATCAGCACCATCACCACCACCACCACCACCGTCACCACCACCATCAGCACCATCACCACCACCCTACTACCACGACGAACGTGCGGGTTCTCTGCGTCATCAGCTGCTACAGTTATGCACTGTATCCATTCCGCACGATGTCCGACGTTTCGCCCCACGTGCTTCTTCAGTACATCAGCGCTACAACCTGAAAACAGATCGGGGAGCTCCCACTCCAACCCCCCTCCCCACCGCCCCCCCCCCCCACCGCTCCCCCCCTCCCCACCGCTCCCCCCCTCCCCACCGCTCCCCCCCTCCTCACCACCACTCCCCCCCCACCACTCCCCCCCTCCCCACCGCCCCCCCCCTCCCCACTGCTTCCCCCCCCCTCACCGCCCCCCGCCCTCCCCACCGCTCCCCCCTTCCCCACTGCTCCCCCCCCTCACCGCTCCCCCCTTCCCCACCGCTCCCCGCCCTCCCCACCGCTCCCCCCACTCCCCACCGCTCCCCCTCCTCCCCACCGCTCCCCCCTCCCCACCGCTCCCCCTCCTCCCCACCGCCCCCCCCCCTCCGCTCCCCCCTCCCCACCGCTCCCCCTCCTCCCCCACCGCCCCCCCCTCCGCTCCCCCTCCTTCCCACCGCTCCCCCCTCCTCCCCACCGCTCCCCCCTCCCCACCGCTCCCCCCCCACCGCCCCCCCCCTCCGCTCCCCCCTCCCCACCGCTCCCCCCCCACCGCCCCCCCCTCCGCTCCCCCCTCCTTCCACCGCTCCCCCCTCCTCCCCACCGCTCCCCCCTCCCCACCGCTCCCCCCCCACCGCTCCCCCCCCCTCCCCACCACTCCCCCCCCACCGCTCCCCCCCCTCCCCACCGCTCCCCCCCTCCCCACCGCTCCCCCCTCCCCACCGCCCCCCCCTCCCCACCACTCCCCCCCACCGCTCTCCCCCCTCCCCACTGCTCCCCCCCCACCGCTCCCCCCCCCCTCCCTACCGCTCCCCCCTCCTCCCCACCGCTCCCCCCCCCACCGCTCCCCCCCTCCCCACCACTCCCCCCCCCCACCGCTCCCCCCCCTCCCCACCGCTCCCCCCCTCCCCACCGCTCCCCCCCTCCCCACCGCTCTCCCCCCACCGCTCCCCCCCCCATCCCACCGCTCCCCCCCTCCCTACCGCTCCCCCCTCCTCCCCACCGCTCCCCCCCCCCACCGCTCCCCCCTCTCACCACCCCTCCCCTCACCCCTCCCCACCGCCCCCCCCCCTAATTCCACATCAAATCCGACATCCCCGATATTAATCAGGATGGGTGAGAGAGTGGGAAGGGGATGGAAGGAGGTCGTTGTGGGGGCGGGGGTGGTGGGGGTGAGAGCGGGGGATCAGGGGGAGGGGCTTGGAGGGAGTTGCGGGGGGGGGGGTGGAGGGGGGGGGGTGGAGGGGGGGGGGAGGGGGGGGGTGGAGGGGGGGGGGTGGAGGGGGGGGGGTGGAGGGGGGGGGGTCGTGGTGCGTGGGACGCGGCGACTCGGGGCCCCGTAATGGGATCATTAATAATGAAGGCGACGCGGGGCGCGGGAATTCCCGGGGAATTCGAGAGGAGATCACCCCAGGCTAGGGATGTGTGTGTGTGTGCGTGCGTGTGTGTGTGTGTGTGAGTAAACACGTGCGTGTGTGTGCGTGTGAGTAAACACGTGTGTGTGTGAGTAAACACGTACACGTGTGTGTGTGTGTGTCAACACGTGTGTGTGTGTGTCAACACGCGAGTGTGTGTGAGAGATAACACGTGTGTGTGTGCGTGTGAGTAAACACGTGTGTGTGTGAGTAAACACGTGTGTGTGTGTGAGTAAACACGTACACGTGTGTGTGTGTGTGTAAACACGTGTGTGTGTGTGTCAACACGCGAGTGTGTGTGAGAGATAACACGTGTGTGTGTGTGTGAGTAAACACGTGTGTGTGTGCGTGTGAGTAAACACGTGTGTGTGTGAGTAAACACGTGTGTGTGTGTGAGTAAACACGTACACGTGTGTGTGTGTGTGTAAACACGTGTGTGTGTGTGTGTCAACACGCGAGTGTGTGTGAGAGATAACACGTGTGTGTGTGTGAGTAAACACGTGTGTATGTGAGTAAAGACGTGTGTGTGTGCGTGTGAGTAAACACGTGTGCGTGTGTGCGTGTGAATAAACACGTGTGTGTGTGTATGAGTAAACACGTGTACGTGTGTATGTGAGTAAACACGTGTGTGTGTGTCAACACCTGTGTGTGTGTGTGTCTACACGTGTGTGTGTGTGTGTCAACACGTGTGTGTGGTTTTTTGTCCGTGTGCGGTTAGCACGCTGCGCTACGAACCTGGTAACCCGAGTTCGATTCCCGCTCACGGCCAACACCGGTGTCGATAATATTATCTGAACCGTTCCTGGGCATCCCCTAAATCGGTTCCTGGTGCGGTGTGTGCATACATCAGCACTGGGGAGACAAAGGCGGTCGCGCATGGCGTTGACCACCAACCAACCCTCCTCTAGTGCGGTATTGGCCCTTCATAGGTGCTCGCGAACAGCGACCACCTCTATGAAGGCCGACACACCAGTCTGTGCAGCCTCCTCGAGGGATCTTCGTGTGAACGCGTGCGTGTGTGCGCGTGTGCAGGTAACCACGAATGTCTCGCCTTACAAACACATGCCAATTATTGTCATTGTTAGTGCGTTTAGGAGCGGCTTTCTGTGTCTGGGATGATGCGTTTCTCCGCCTCTTTCTCTCGTGGTGATCGGCGACGTTGGGCGAAACGCAACACCCCTCCACACTCCCAAAGACAAAGATCCCCCGTGTAGCCTTGACAGACTGTTGGGGCAAGTGCTGTCAGCGAGGACGGCGCGGCAACACACGAGGGGGTGGGTGGCCAAACACCACGCCCGGCCGCCTTTGTCTCCCCGGAGTGGAGGTGTTTTAAGCGCCACTGGTGTTGGCGGTGAGCGGGAATCGAACTCGGGTCTTCGTAGCGCAGCGTGCTGACCGCTGCACCACTGCTCCGTATTCCTTCACTCCCATACCACTACACACACACTACACACACACACCACACACACTACACCACACACTACACACTACACACACACTACACACACTACACACACACACCACACACTACACACACACACCACACACACACACCACACACACACTACACACACACACATCACACACTACACACACACACCACACACACTACACACACACTACACACACACTACACACACACACACACCACACACACTACACACACACACACACCACACACTACACACACACTACACACACACTACACACACACACCACACACACCACACACACTACACACACACACACCACACACTACACACACACTACACACACTACACACACGCACCACACACACTACACACACACACCACACACTACACACACACTACACACACACTACACACTACACACACACACTACACTACACACACACACTACACACACACTACACACACACTACACACACATTACACACACGATACACACACACTACACACACACACTACACACACACACTACACACACACACTACACACACTACAAACACACACTCCACACACACACTCCACACACTCCCACACTACTACACACACACTACACATACACACTACACACACACATCACTCCCACACTACTACACACACACTACACACACACACACTACACACACACACCACACACACTACACACACACATCACTCCCACACTACTACACACGTACAACCACTACACACACACATCACTCCCACCCTACTACACACGTATACCCACTACACACACACATCTACTCCCAGACTACTACACACGTACACCCACTACACACACATATATCCCTCCACACTAAACACACACTACACACACACACTACACACACACACTAAACACACACACTACACACACACTACACACACACACTAAACACACACACTACACACACACACTACACACACACTACACACTACACACACACTACACACACACACTACACACACACTGCACACACACACTACACACACTACACACACACGCCCGCCTCCCTTCACACCGCTCCCGGCCTACACCGCGCACACGCAGATCCCTTGGGTGGCGATGTAAAGAGCACAAAGCGTTTTGCGCGCGCACAAACACACACACGCACACACACACACACGAATACACACGCACGCGCACACACACGAACACATGCACACACGCGGGCGCACATGCACACACACGCGCACACACACGGACACACACACGTACACACACACGCGCACACAAACGCGCACACACATGAACACACACATGAAAACACACACGCGCACACAAACGCACACACACACGCGCACACACACACGAACACACACACGAGCACACACACGATCACACATACACGAACACACACACAGACTAACTCGCGCACACACATACACGAACACACACACGCACAGACTAACTCGTGCACACACGCACTCACCTACACACACGCACAGACTAACTCACTCACACACGCACTCACCTACACACGCACAGACTAACTCGCACACACACGCACTCACCTACACACGCACACTGACGCACACACGAACTCGCACACAGACTAACTCAAGCACACTCTGACACACTCAGGCACACGCTCGCGCACTCACACACGCACTCACACTCACACACGCAGACACATAAGCAAATACACCTTAACAGACTGTTGGGGCAAGTGATGTTAGCGAGCACCTATGAAGGCCGGCACGGCACACGCGGGCGTGGCCCCATTTGTCTCCCGAGTCCCAAGTGGCGACGTTTACACACCGCACCAGGAACTAATTTGAGGCTGAGTCGACCTAGGCGCGGCCCAGGACCGGTTCAAAAAATCGTCACCTTTGTTGACCGCGAGCGAGAGTCTAACTCTGCTCGCCGGGTTCGTAGCGCCGCGCTTGACCCACCTACCGCTCCCCACGGCACTCGCCGCCTCCACTTACGCCCAGACGCGCTCGCTCCCCTTCAGACCGCCTCTCTCCTCCTCCTCTCTCCTCCTCCTCCCACCACCACCACCGCCACCTCCTCCGTCACCACCGACCCCGTTCTGGGTAAAAGCGCCGTCGCTCTCTGCCCCGCTCATGAGAAATCGCGACGAATTCAGCCGGACAGAGTCAGCCCTGCTGGACTGAACTTGCGTGGAGTCGTGAGCCAGACGAGAGCCGACTTCGAGGGGTGTGGGGGGGGCGAGGTGAGTGAGTGAGGAGCGAGGGAAGCGGGGGGGGAGGCGTCTGTGGAGAGAGGGGAGAGGCAGAGAGAGAGAGCGCGCGATGGAAGAGGAGCTGCAGGGAGTGGGTAGGTAGGCGGACGCCCTCCGTGCTGGGCACCTAAGCGAGCTGCATCCGCGACAGTCGCTCGACAGTTCGAGATTGCCCCACCACCACCACCACCACCCCCTCGTGTCTCCACGTGTCTCCCTGAGTCGCCACGTGTCTCCTCCGCCCTGCGTCTTCGTCCGCGCCACGACGTCCGCGCGTCTCCAGCATCGCGGCGTCGGGAGTGGAAGCGACGGTGCAGCAGAGCAGAGGTCCCGCCGGTAAGACGCGGGGTTCCAGGTACCCCCCCCCCAACTCACACCCATTTGCATCCAGGGGACTCCCCCCATCATATCCACACGCAGCACCTGAATCAGAGGGACCCCCTCTCCCAGGCCCCCCCCCTCCTTCTTTCCACCGCCTCTCTCTGTGAAAAAGAGCTTCATAGCTAATCGGATTTTTCCAGGATGACTACAGATTCTGATTCTCTCTCTCTCTCGGTAGCCAGCATCGTCCGCGGGCTTGGCAGTGTGAATTGGACGTTGAGTGATTTGCGGGGCACGCAGATGGCGCACGGGAAAAGCGAGCTACGGGGAATTGTGTGCGCGCCAACCTCGTGTGTTACGCGCACGTGTGCACGTGTGTGCATGTACGTACGTGCAAATGTGTGCATGTATGTGTGTGTGTGTGCGTAAATCTAGGGGGTGGGGGGGGTAGCAGTTATTGCGCTGCGCTGCGAACCCGGCCAGCGGGGTTCGATTACTGCTCACGGCCAACACCGGTGGCGACTATCTGAGCCTCAGATGAGGGACATGTTGCGGTGTGTAAACATCGCCACGAGCGATACAAAGGCGGCCGGGCGTGGTACTGGCCACCAAGGCCGTAGCCATGGAGTCAAGATTGGGGGGGACCAAATCTTCCAGGGGGTCTGGGGGTCCCAGAAAAAAATATAAATTTGAAACTAATTTCCTGCCTAAAAAGATGTAAAAATTCACTAACACATGGGATATTTATGTTTTACAATAATGTCTAATAGTTTCGATTTAAAGCTTTCGTGACTGCAGGGATTCATCTTCTTGGTTTTTCTTCCACCTCCAACCCAGCTTATATATACGCTCCAAGCTTGGCAGTGTTTCATTCTTCACCTGAAGACGGCTGCTTGCGTTGTGGCCGAAACGTCGTGAGAATTATTTTATTATGTTTTATTTTTATTATTTTATTACTTCCCTTCTACGTGACTTTACCGAATGAACCAAGAAGATGTCTAATAGTGTATTATATTACATTGCTCTGTTTTAACTTTTGTACCATTTCTTGTTACATTGTATGTAATGTTTGAGATTAGGGATTAATAAAGTACAACCAAAACCACAATCATATAAATAGCAATCTATGCATTGATTTATATGAAGACAAGTCCAGATATTGTGGCCAAGGTTTATCAAATTGTTGTTTTTATTTACATAGCATAGCAATTATTACTTTTAAATATTTTTATAGAAATATATTGGGGGAGACATTTTGAGCATATTTGAATATGGGGGGGGGGTGTGTCTCCCCCCCTCAATATTTATTATAAGTACGGCTTTGCTGGTCACCCATCCCTTCGTGCGCCGTGCCGGCTCTCATAGGTGGTGCTCGCTGACAGCACTTGCCCCTACAGTCCGTGCAGGCTATACAGCGGGTCGGTCATTTTTGTCTTTGTTTTTGTGCAAAATCTGTACGTTTCAGTAAATCGTTACGCATTACACATGCATTAGTAAGCCGCGTATGCAGAGATCGATATCAGCCGGAGCTCTCCAGGGCAGAGCTCCGGAACATATTCCCCTGTCCCCTTGTTGGAAGGGATGGAGGGGGGGGGGGTTGGAGGAGAGGGGAACGGAGGGGGGGGTTGAGTGGCCCTTGAAAATATTCCATGATTATAATATCCCTGCGTTGATACACGACACTGAACTGTCTATGCCTGTTGGGCGCAATGTTGAGTCGATATCGACGTTTTGTTTTACGTTTAGTGCGCGTTTTAAATTAGTCGGCTCACGTGACCACTTGCAGCCGCTAGAGGCCTCTACTTCCACACGCACATGCAACTCATGCGCGCCCTTAATGATGTTTGTGCGTCGTGTTCAAATCCGTCGATACAATATCTACGTCTGCCGGCTATGTTGTGTGCACGTGTGTGTGTGTGTGTTTGTGCGCATTATGCGTGGGGAGCGGTAGTGTAGCGGTTAGCGCGCTGCGCTATGAACCTGGCGACCCGGGTTCGATTCCCGCACACGGCCCACACCCAGTGACGATTATCTGAACCGGTCCTGGGCCTCCCCTAGGTCGACTCAGCCTTAAATGAGTACCTGGTGCGGTGTGTAAACATCGCCACTGGGGAGACAAAGGCGGTCGGGCGTGGTGCTGGCCACCCACCCCCTCGTGTACCGTTCCGGCCTTCATAGGTGCTCGCTAACAGCACTTTCCCCTACAGTCTGTTAAGGCTATACGGGGGATCTTTATCTTCATTATGCGTCATGGAAGTGATGTGCGGTTCGGTGTTGCTGATGACTTCCCCGTGAAGGCGAAAAGGGAATCTGCGCGCCCTCCGACTGTCATCTCTGCCTGTCGGTCAAACAAATATCGAGAGCAATGCTCATCATCTTGGTTCTTTCGGTAAAGTCACATAGAAGGGAAATAATAAAATAATAAAAATTAAACATTATAAAATTATTCTCACGACGTTTCGGCCACAACGCAAGCAGCCGTCCTCAGGTGAAGAACAAGTCTGTCGGGAAGACAGCGTCTGACGATTTCACCCCACGTATCATTGTGTGTGCTATGTGAAAATTAACACGGGAATTTGTGCAGCACTTGCCCCAACCGCCTATGTAGACTATGCGGGTAAACTTTGTCCTTGTATTGTATTGGTGCTCGCTATCATCATGGTCGATGATGTGTGTGCGCTACGAACCTAGCGACCCGGGTTCGATTCCTGCTCACGGCCAACACCGGTGACGATTATCTGAACCGTTCCTGGGCCTTCCCCTAGGTCGACTCAGCCTCAAACGAGTACCCGGTGCGATGTGTCGTAGACATCGCCACTGGGGAGACAAATGCGGCCGGGCGTGGTGCTGGCCGCACACCCCCTCGTGTGCAGTGCCGGCCTTCATAGGCGCTCGCTAACAGCACTTGCCCCAACATTCTGTTCGGGCTATACGGGGGACCTTTGTCTGTATGCGGTGATCTGCGGCGTAGCGCACTTTTTTATTCGACGAAACTCGGCGAACGGAGGAGTTCGATATCGGCTCACGGCCAGCATCGTGGCCTCACAGAAGGGGATGGCCGCGTGGATGCTGGCCACTTCGTGTGTGAGGTTGTCGGGCTTAATCGGCGTTCAGCAACTTGTCCCAACAATCTGTCAAGGCCTCTACGGGGGGCGGGGGGGAGGGGGGGCGGTCGTCTTTGTTATGTGTGACCCCCCTACCCCCCCTCAAAGCCACGGCCTCGCTACTGTAAGCGTGTTAAATATTTTAGATCCCACAAACTCCACGCGGGAGCGTTCGGGGTCAGGGTGAAGCCATTAGCGGTGGGGTGGGCTCGGGTTGAGGTCCTGTCTGAGCGGGTGTTCCCCTCGGCGCGCGGGGAGGGGAGGGAGGAGAGGGGGGGGGGAGGGGAGGGAGGGGAGAAGAGGGAGGAGAGGGGAGGGAGGAGAGGGGGGGGGAGGGGGGAGGGAGGTCATCATCCAGTGCCAGGAGGGGTTAAACAACGCCAGCTCGAGTTGTCACTTTATCAGCAACAGCAGCGAGGATCTTTAAAGAACCGGCACGGCACACGAGGGGGTGGGTGGCCAACACCACGCCCCCTAGCGGCGATGTTTACACACCGCACCAGGTTACTCATTTGAGGCTGAGTCGACCTAAGGGAGGCCCAGGGGCCGGTTCAGACAATCGTCACCGGTGCTTGCCGTGAGCGGAAATCGAACGCGGGTCGCCAGGGTTCGTAGTGCAGCGTAGCGCTAACCGCTGCACCACCGCTCCCCAACACTCACACGCACAGAAGGCAAAGATCCCCCGGATAGCCTTTGCCAGACTGGTGGAGCCACTCGTGCTCGTACACCGGTGGCGTAGCGACATCGTCAGCTTCGGTCAGGTGTGGCCACGATATTTGTCTCGCGCGGACGCGTCTCGGCTGTTATATATCGCGGCCACCTCTTGACGAATCTTCATGAAACAAGAAACAGGTGTAAACCGCCTTTTAAACTAGTTTTTGTTTGTCTTCACACTGCTGTTGAACAACGCACCTCGTGGTGGTTGTCAAGGCGACCCAAACTCGGAGCTTCAGCCACGAGGGGGGTCCAATGCACCCACTGCTCCCACGCTCGTTACGCTGCTGCCACACGCATGCGCGCAAAGACAAAGATCCCCCGCGTAGCCTTAACAGACTGTTGGGGCAAGTGCTGTTAGCCAGTAGCGCCTATGAAGGCCGGCACGGCACACGAGGGGGTGGGTGGCCAGCACCACGCCCGGCCGCCTTTGTCTCCCGAGTGGCGATGTTTACACATCGCACCAGGTTACTCATTTGAGGCTGAGTCGACATAGGGGAGGCCCACGACCGGTATGCACGTGCGTGTTTGTTGAACTTCTTTATCGCCGTACGTAAAGCCAACCCCCCCCCACCCCCGCCCCCACCCCCTCCTCCCTCCCCCGCCCCCAACCCCTCCTCCACCCACTCCCCCACCCCCTCCCCCACCCCCCACACCCCCCCGCACACCCCCCCCACCCCCACCCCCGCCTCCACCTCGATCGTCCCCACACCTCGAGGCAGGGAGTGGCGCGGGTCCAGCGCGCGCACCGCGGTCCCTCCGTTGTTGTTGGTTGTTGTTGGTTGTTGTTGTTTGTTGTTGTTGTTGTGTTCCGCGCGATGAGGCGGCGCTCGTTTAATTTCCCTTTCAACCAAACGCGCCGACGAGTTCAAGGCTAATTGGGGCTCTGGCACAAGCTAATGAGCGCGAAGATAAACACGCGCACAAAGGCAAATGTCTGGCCCCCCCTCCCCTCGTATAGCCTTCATGGCCTGTAGGGGCAAGTGCTGTTGGCGAGTAGCGCCTATGAAGGCCGGCACACGAGGGAAAGGCGGGTGGGGCGGTCAGCACCCACGCCCCACCGCCTTTGTCTCCCCAGAGTGGCGGCGTTTGCACATCGCCACTCGGTACTCATTTGAGGCCGAGTCGACCCAGAGGAGGCCCCGGGACCGGTTGCGGATTTCATCGGTCACTTGGATGTCAGTGACCGTGAGCCCGGGTGGCCGCGTTAACACTGCACGTGAACGCGTCCACAAGCGCCGTGCACGTTAACAACAACAACAACGACGATGATGATGATGATGACCACGTGCACATTAACAACAACAACAACAATGATGATTATGATGATCACGTGCACGTTAACAACAACAACAACGACGATGATGATGATTATGATGATCACGTGCACGTTAACAACAACAACAATGATGATTATGATGATCACGTGCACGTTAACAACAACAATGATGATGATTATGACCACGTGCACGTTAACAACAACAACAACAATGATGATTATGATGATCACGTGCACGTTAACAACAACAACAACAACGATGATGATGATGACCACGTGCACGTTAACAACAACGACGATGATGATGATGATGACCACGTGCACGTTAACAACAACAACAACGATGATGATGATGATGATAACGTGCACGTTAACAACAACAACGATGATGATGATGACCACGTGCACGTTAACAACAACGACGATGATGATGATGACCACGTGCACGTTAACAACAACGACGATAATGATGATGATAACGTGCACGTTAACAACAACAACGACGATGATGATGATGATGATGACCACGTGCACGTTAACAACAACAACAATGATGATGATGAACACGTGCACGTTAACAACAACAACAACAACAATGATGATGATGAACACGTGCACGCGCTCAGACCAGCGTGGCCTTGTCGCGCATGCACATGCAACAGCTCTCCCCCCCTCCCCTCGCTCCCCATTCTTGGGCCCCCTCCTGCATCCTCCCCGCTGCACCTGGCAAACTCCCTCCCTCCCCTCCCTCCCTCCCCTCCCTCCCTCCCATCCCTTACTGCCTCACTCCCTCCCTCCCCTCCCTCCCTCCCCTCCCTTACTGCCTCACTCCCTCCCTCCCAGACGATCCACAACCCCCCATCCCCCCCAGTGCGCCCCTCCACATCCACTGGTCACGAGCACCCCCACGGAGCCCTCTCTTCTCGCCAAATACCCCCCCCCACTCCGTACCCCCCACGTGCCCCCCCACCCCCACGTCCCCCCCACCTCTCCCCCCCCCACCACTCCATACCCCCACGTCCCCCCCCCCACCACTACGTCCCCCCACCTCTCCCCCACCTCCACGTCCCCCCCACCCCCACGTCCCCCCCACCTCTCCCCCACCTCCACGTCCCCCCACCTCTCCCCCCCCCCCACCACTACGTACCCCCACATCTCCCCCACCTCCCCCCACCACTCCATACCCCCACCTCTCCGCTCCCCACCACTACCTCCCCCCACCTCTCCCCCCCCCCCCCCACCACTACGTACCCCCATCGAGTCACGATTGAATGCAAATGTCACGGGGAACCGGTGTCCATCGCGCTCGACATCACACCACGTGGTAGTAGCAGCAGCAGCAGTAACACATGGCTGTGTGTCGCGACACGCCAGTCGGTGCCACGGGGTGGGGTGTTGCGTTGGTAGCCAGTCACCCTGCGTCGCCGGTAACCCTCCCACGCACGATTTGCGGTGATGCGCGGTGACCCATCTATAGACACCCCGCTGACACGGCAGGAAGCACGTGGGCAGTGGGTTTGTCGCCGCGTTACGGAGAAGACGTCTTTCCGTGTCTCCCCACCAACCTCAATTGACTTATGATTTAATACCCCCCCCTCCTCCTCCTCTGTCAGATGTGAAACCACCGCTTTCACGACAGGGGTCTTCAAATCGGCCGTTCGCGAAGAAAGTCGCGGCGACGATTCGTGTGGAACTGCTCAATGGGGGTGGGGGGCGAGGGGGTGGGGTATCCACAAATGGATCGCCTGGCACAACACTTTATAACGCGCGCAAAGTGTCGCCTCATTCCCCGTTACCAATCTATTGCCCCGGGGGGGGGGGGGTGGAGGGGGGATATACGGGCCGAGCTGACGGCCACCCACATCCAGGTGCTGGCGAAGTTTAAATCCACAACGCGCGCGGCTTCCAAGGTCCCCGACAACTTGTCACGAAGGCGACACTCAGTTGGCGCTTGGCTGCGCACCCATCACGCAGAGCCACGGTCACTTCACCTCCCCGTGGGGTACTGTGCGCGGTACACGTTGCATTGCCAGCGTTGACACCGGGCCACGCTGCGTTGTGTGTCTTGAACTTCGTTCGCACCGTACGTAGCCAACCGTGCTAACAGCGGGGCAACCGGTGTACCGATTTGTTACCGCTCACATCTTGCGCAGCGCGCGATCACGCCGTGTCAAATGCTATTAGCACAAATATATTGCTACTGTACACATATATATATAGACGCGATGCAATCATAGATTTGCGTCATCGGCGAAATCAATAGCCCCGGTCGAGCCTAAAACACAACAATTCATGGACTAACGCGTGCGTGGGATCGCAGAGAAGATGAGAAATGAATTAAAGCGAGAGACAAAACAGCCGAGAGCTGAAATGTACACGAGCGAGATGACACGCCCGGCGGCGGCGGCGGTGTCCTGATGGGGCTCATTTAGTGGGGAGCGCAGTGCTAATAATGGCCCTGGAGAGCGTGGAAGAGTAGGCCAAATACCCCCCCCCCCCCTTCCCCCCGACAGCCTCCCCTCTTCGCCAGCAGTTTCGTGAGAAAACAATCGTTGCGCAATAAACACGGCGGCCCGAGTGAGATTCCCGGTCACGGCTGGCATCAGTGGCAAGCTAGATCAGAGCCGGTCCTACCCTCCTACCCTAATGCCTCGCCCCCCCCTCCTCTCTCTTCTCCTATTGCCCAGTTCACCAACCAGCACTGACCAGCGTGGTGAAGTATGGTCAAAACACATGGCGTTGGGAAGTCTTCATGCACGGGTGGAGTTGACATGGCAGGAATTGGCTTATTGATATCGTACATTTTACATCTCTTTAACGGCCATACTTCACCACGCTGGTCAGTGGGGAGAGTGTGGGTGGGGAGAGGGTGGGGGGGGGAGAGGGTGGGGGGGGAGAGGGTGGGTGGGGAGAGGGTGGGTGGGGAGAGGGTGGGGGGGGTAGAGGGTGGGTGGCGTTATCCGTGGCACGAATATTTCACGGCGCGGTCGTGCGAACCCCCGCGCCACCGCTCCTCCTGCCTTGCAGCGAGTGGACCGTGGTGGACCGTGGTGGATAGTGGTGGATAGGGTATCCAATAAACGACGGATGAATCAACATTACGAGCGAGATAATCTGTCAGCACACGGCAAAGACCACTTGCTTCAAATGATGACCTTCACGTGCGAGTGCGCGTGTGCGCACACACACACACATATATAATTGACACAATGGTATATATGGTGAGACATATGATTATAAATGGTGATATATATCCGTATTATATTCTTTTTTCCCGAGGAAATATACCGCGGGGCAATTTAAGAGCAGAGATATTAAAGGTCGGGTGTCGACTTTACCACAATTATTGCCAGTTCTGACAGAAGGAAGGAAGCGATGGCGATGGCGAGGCCTGGTCTCGTGACGCCTCGTGTTGGTGGTTGAGCCGGGATGCCGGGGCGAGGGTTAGAGGATCACACAGAGATGGGTGATGAGAGCCGAAGACCGCCGGACTGTTATCTCGCCGTGAGATGGAAGGACAGCCAAGCGCGTCTTGTGTGGACCGTGTCGGGTTTTTTTTCCCCCTCCCCCGGATATTTCCGCTTTCCTTCGATAAAATAAAAACATACGGGCTGGAGGCGGACACGCACAGAGACAGACAGACACAGACAGAGACACGCAAATATACACAGAGAGACAAAGCCACACACACACAGAGACACACACACACACACGCAGAAAGACACACACACACAGAGACACACACACACACAAAGAGACACACATACAGAGAGACACACACAGACACACACACACACAGAGACACACACACACAGACACACACGCACAAATATGCACACAGACAAAACAAAGACAAAGATTCCCCGTGTAGCCTTAACGGACTGTTGGGGCAAGTGCTGTTAGCGAGTAGCACCTATGAGGCGATGTTTACTGCACAGCACCGCACCAGGTACTCATTTGAGGCTGAGTCGACCTAGGGTGAGGCCCACGACCGGTTCCGATAATCGTCACCGGTGTTGGCCGTGAGCGGGAATCAAACCCCGGGTCGCCGGGTTCGTAGCGCAGCGTAGCGCTAACCGCTGCACCACCGCTCCCCACACACGGGTGACATACAGACATGCGGTCCGAAATGGAGACAGACAACGTCCGGGCAGACGACACAGTCACATGCAGACAGACACAGACTGACAGACACACACAGACAGACAGACACACACAGACACACACAGACAGACACACACACACAGACAGACACAGACACAGACTGACAGACACACACAGATACACACACACATAGACACAGACAGACACAGACAGACACACACAGACACAGACAGACACACACAGACACACACACAGACAGACACAGACAGACACACACAGACAGACATAGACACAGACTGACAGACACACACAGACACACACACACATAGACACAGACTGACAGACACACACACATAGACACAGACAGACACAACACGCGCTCGCCGTGTCTGAATTAAGCGGTGCTGGCGATCTTGGTTGCTAGGACAACGCGACGGACTCTCGTCGAAGGAGAAGTCGCTCCCCCCCTCCCTCCCCCCCTCTAACCTCCCCTCCCCTCCTCCCCCCTCCCTCTCTCACACTCACTCACACACACTCTCACACTCACTCACACTCTCTCTCACACTCACTCACACTCTCTCTCACTCTCTCACACTCACTCACACTCACACTCTCCCACACTCTCACTCACTCACACTCTCTCACACTCACTCACACTCACTCACACACTCTCACACTCCGACTCGCTCACACTCTCTCACACTCTCTCACTCTTTCACACTCTCTCACACTCACTCACACTCACACACACTGTCTCACACTTTCTCACACTCACTCAGACTCACTCACACTCTCTCACACTCACCCTCACTCTCTCACACTCTCTCACCCACTCTCACTCTCTCGCACTCACTCACACTCTCTCACACTCACCCTCACTCTCTCACACTTTCACACTCTCACCCTCTCACACTCTCTCACACTTTCTCTCACACACTCTCACACTCACTCACACTCACTACACTCTCTCACACTCTCACACTCTCTCACACTCACTCATACTCTCTCACACTCACCCTCACTCTCTCACACTCTCACACTCTCACCCTCTCACACTCTCTCACACTCTCTCTCACACACTCTCACACTCTCTCACACTCACTCACACTCACTACACTCTCTCACACTCTCACACTCTCTCACACTCACTCACACTCACTACACTCTCTCACACTCTCACACTCTCTCACACTCACTCACACTCTCACACTCACTCACCCTCTCACACTCTCTCCCTCACTCACACTCTCACACTCACTACACTCTCTCACACTCTCACACTCTCTCACACACTCTCACACTCTCTCACACTCTCTCACACTCCCTCACACTCATTCACACTCACACTCAGACTCGCTCACACTCTCTCACACTCTTTCACACATCTCTCACACTCACACTCTCTCACTCTCTCTCACTCTCTCTCACACTCACTCACTCACTCACACTCACTCACACTCACTCAGATTCACTGACACTCTCTCACACTCTCTCACACTCACTCACACTCACTCACACTTTTACACTCTCTCACACTCTCACACTCTCTCACACTCACTCACACTCTCTCACACTCACTCACACTCACTCACACTTTCACACTCACTCACACTCTCTCACACTCACTCACACTCTCTCACACTCACTCACACTCTCTCACTCACACTCACTCACACTCTCTCACTTAATCACACTCTCACACCCTCACTCTCTCACACTCTCACCCTCTCACACTCTCACCCTCTCATACTCTCTCACACTCTCTCACACTCACTCAGACACACTCACTCACACTTACTCACACTCTCTCACTCAATCACATTCTCACACCCTCACTCTCTCACCCTCTCACACTCTCTCTCACCCTCTCACACTCACTCACACTCTCTCTCACCCTCTCACACTCTCTCACACTCACTCACACTCTCTCACACTCTCTCACACTCACTCACACTCTCTCACACTCTCACTCTCTCTCACACTCTCACCCACACTCTCTCACACTCACTCACACTCTCACACTCTCACTCTCTCTCACACTCTCTCACACTCACTCACACTCTCTAACACTCACTCACACTCACTCACCCTCTCACACTCTCACAGTCACTCACACTCTCTCACACTCACCGTGCGCTCCCTATTCACACCCTCTCACACTCTCTCACACTCTCTCACACTCACCGTGCGCTCCCTATTCACACCCTTTCACACTCTCTCACACTCTCTCACACTCACCGTGCGCTCCCTATTCACACTCTCTCACACTCTCTCACACTCACCGTGTGCTCCCTATTCACACTCTCTCACACTCTCTCACACTCACCGTGTGCTCCCTATTCACACCCTCTCACACTCTCTCACACTCTCTCACACTCACCGTGCGCTCCCTATTCACACTCTCTCACACTCTCTCACACTCACCGTGTGCTCCCTATTCACACTCTCTCACACTCTCTCACACTCACCGTGCGCTCCCTATTCACACCCTCTCACACTCTCTCACACTCTCTCACACTCACCGTGCGCTCCCTATTCACACTCTCTCACACTCTCTCACACTCACCGTGCGCTCCCTATTCACACCCTCTCACACTCTCTCACACTCTCTCACACTCACCGTGTGCTCCCTATTCACACTCTCTCACACTCTCTCACACTCACCGTGCGCTCCCTATTCACACCCGCCCCTGCGCGTGTTAAACGCGACGTGGCCGGGCTTGTCAACCACACCCAGTCGCCTTTGTCTCCCCCCCTCGCCTCGCCGCGCGCGCGTGGAGGCAATCGCCCGAGTCTCGTGCCGAGGCGCTGTCGCCAGTGGGATGGGGTCTCGTGATGAATTCACGGAACAATTCCTCACTTCGCCTTGCACGGCCACGAATTGAAACTCTGGCTCCCCAAACAAAACTAATTTACAGGATACAACAAAAGCAGCAGCAGCAGCAGCAACAACATCAACAACAGCAGTGGGCACGATCGATGCAGAGCGAGATGCCGAGTTTGAGATCCAAGCAGGAGATCCCAGCATGGCCGGTTGCGAGGTTGTTAAGATGAATAACGCAAGTACGCAAAAGCGCCCGCGCGTCCCATCTTATTGTTTCGTGTGGACGCAGAGCGTCAACTTTACCACTTCACATTCAGGTGGTCAAGTCAGATGTGCGCGTCAAGGGCAGCGGAGTGTGTGTCGCCGTGGTGTCTCCCTTCGCTGGAGGGTTCTGCTTCCAATGGGGCTGGACGAGTCTTTGTCAATTCTCGTCTGTGTTGAGCGGACTGCTGTGGTACGGGGGGATCCGAAGGTGGTTAGAATTAATCATTTTGAGATTTGTCAAACGTCCCAAATGCAGGGCCCCGCCTCAGTGCCGGATTATCCCAAGAGCAAAAGTAGCTGCATATGTAGTAGCAGCTACTATTACATATGTAGTAGCTACGGGACCCGCACTTTCAAGGGCCCCATGCTAAATGCTTTCAAACTATACATTCCGGTTCAGTGATTCTGCACTTGCTCTATTACTATAGTACTATACCGCCTTCAACTTTTATGAACGACTGGGTGTTTAAGGTGAGCGATTTGTCGTACTATCTGGCTGTATAGCAAAATTAAAATATACAATTACTTTACTGTGCAAGTAAACAATGTACGTGTTGTAATATTTATCTGTTTTTGTATAATTAGGGCCCCTTTATAACAACATATGCTACAGGCCCCGCACTTAGCTTAATCCGGCACTGCCCCACCTGGAAGCAATGGGCATTGAGACACAGCGAGTCTTGCTTGGCTAATCACGTTAACATTGTTGCCTTTTACTAACTTCGACGATTCTAATCGGGTTTGCCCCGCGTCCTCGCAGCGCGAGTCACAAGGCAGGGCGCACGTCCAGAATGCAAATCAGAATGTGTATTCATCCCGGAGGAGTTGGAGGAATGTGATGGAAGCAACGAAGCTTCGTTTTCAAAGATGTCCAGCGAGAGGCCGGGTCGCCAGCATGTCACATCAATCGAAACAAAGACGAACGCACGACGACGAGAAGCACGGTGGAGAAAAGTCGAGCAAGTCGACGCTTCACGCGTAAATGCTTAAATGCTTCAAGTTTCAAGTTTCATTTATTTGGTGTAGCGCCGTGAGCCATTCGGCTCTTCAATCGGGTGCAACCGCAACAAACAAAAAACAAAAACATGAACAAAAACATCTTAAAGTGAATATGTGACTAAGTGCAAACAGAAAATCCAAGAAAAGACAGCAAAACATTGCAGAAAAAAACACCGTACACCAACGCTGTGTGCAAAAATCC